>NW_020837950.1:29591196-30250147 GCF_003676395.1 Aethalodelphis obliquidens | reverse complement strand
TGTGTGTGTGTGTGTGTGTGTGTGTGTGTGTGTGTGTGTGTGTGTGTATATATATATATAAAATTTATTTTAAGGAATTGACTTACACAATTGCTGAGGCTGGCAAGTCTTAAAACTATTGTGGGGGAAGGCCAGTTGGAAGAAGGCTGAAAACTCAAGCAGTCTCAAGTGTGAAATTTGTAGGGCTGGCAATAAGGCTAGAAACTCAAGCAGTATTTCTATGTTACAGTCTTGAGGCAGAATTTCTTTTTTTCTAGGAAACCTCACTTTTGCCTCTTAAGAATTTCAACTGATTAGATGGGATCCACCCACATTGTGGATGGTAATTTCCTTTGCTTAAAGTCAATTGATTGTAGATGTTAATCATGTCTACAAAATACCTTCACAGTAACATCTATACTAGTGTTTGACCAAATAACTGGATACCATATCCTAGCCAATTTGACACAGCAAATTTAACCATCACACCTCCAATCCCTTCTAATTTCTTCTTAGTACTATAGCCAGAGTTATGTTTTCAAAGCATAAATTGGATGGTATAATTGTTCACTCACATCTTAAAAACTTTAAGTGTCTTCCCATCGTGCTACCTGGCTTACAAAGTACAGTGTAGCTAAGTCTAGATGAGCTATAACTTCATTTATCACATGCTTACACTCTGTGGACCATCTGCAGTGGCTTCCTTATATTTCTTTGGCTGAACCCCTTTCTCCTGCTGCAGGGATTTTGCAGACTTTTCTTCCTTCTACATGGAATGTTCTTCCTTCCTCTCCTTGTTAGGTTCCTCCTATGCATCCGTATTTCAGCTCAATTGTCCCATGTTCAATGAAATTGACTTTTCAGTGACTTTCTTGACAAGGCCGAGTGTGTTAGATGCTCTTAGAGTACAATGAACTCCTCCATTATAATATGTTCTAATCTATGTTAATATTGGTGTGATTACTTGATTAAAGTCTGACCCACCTTGAACCAATAAACTTTAGAAGTTCCCTAAGAACAAAAACTGTGTTTGTTTCTATTTCTGTTGGTATCTTCTGCATGCAGTACACTGCTAGGTTCATAGTGCATACCCAATAAATACTTGTTGAAAGAAGAAATTAATATGAATAATTTATTGGGCGACTCTTTATAAACATTGAGTTCTTTGTGAGCAGAGACACTCTCTTGTTATGCTGTTTTATCACCATGGAGACAGTAATCATTAAATGGCTGGCCCTAAGACTGAGAGTTCAGTGAGTAGGGATGTAATTGTTGGTCATGTATTGTCTCTAACAAGGTGATAAAATAAGCAGAGGCAGCTGTTGGAAAGAGAAATGAGCCGACTAGGCAACATGAAAGAGATCACGTGGCCCTAAAGAGGTGAAGAGAGTGTCCTCAGTTGTTAAATTTCTGTGCTTTATTTTTCTGCTTGAAGTCAGGACATACCTTTATTTCAATCTTTGGAGTCTAAGAAATTTGTTTCCCTATAAGAAATCTCAACCTCATTCTTGCCTTTTAATATTTAGGTTATTGATAAGATCTTTTACTCCTTGTAGCCCAAAGAACTCGGAATTAAACAACATGGTTCTAGGGATGCTCTGACAGCATAGTCATTATCCTACCATTTTTCACCCTTTCCTCCTGCCCCTTTTCTCCCTTCTCTGTTTCCTCACTATCTCAAGTGTTTATAAAAAATACCAGTGGAGGGCAAATTTTGCCGGTGTGGTCTAAGAGTGAATCCAAATTCTAGGGAATTTGACTAGATTTAAGTGAAAGCGTAATGGGCTTAAAAATCCAGAAGACAAGTACAACAGCAATAACATTTACTACTATTTATCATTTACTGGTTCCTTAGATTGTGCCAGATACTCTGCTAGGTTCTTCTGAAAACTTTCCTGACTGTGGCCCTCCCTCTGCCCCTGGTTGGGTTAGGTGCCCCTCCTTAGTCTTCGTTTGCATCTTTGTTAGCATACTTACCACATTGTTTTATAATTTCTCTGATCGGTCTTTCTCACCATGCGGTGAACTGTTTTGAATTTGAAGATCCTAACACAATAATTTAAAATCAAAGATGTCGAGGGACTTCCCTGGCAGTCCAGTGGTTAGGACTCTGGCACTTTTACAGCAGGGGATGCGGGTTTGATCCCTGGTTGGGGAACTAAGATCTCACATGCCATGTGGCATGGCTAAACATAAAATAAAATTAAATTAAAAAAATAAAATCAAAGATGTTGAATCTGTATCTTCTATATGAATTTACAGAAACAGGCAAAAACACATTATCTTAAATAATTTCGACATAGCTAACATGTATTTAGTGCTTATTAACTGCCAGTTGATTTTCTAAATGGCTTTCAATCTTTTAAATTCATTTATAGTGTCTTTTTTTGGAATTAAAATCTAGGGGTTTCTGGATTCCTAAAATGGTAGTCTTTACACCAAGTTTTGTCTCCTCAGGGAAGCTGGGTTTAAATTCTGGCCCTGTGCTTTATTCATTTTGATATTATGTATTTTAGGGTTCTTCAGAGAAACAGAACCAACAGGATATATATAAATATATAGAGAAAGATTTATTATGAGGGATTGACTCATGTGATTATGGAAGCTGAAGAGTCCCACAGTCTGCCATTTGCAAGCTGAGGCTCAGGGCAGAGGGTGGTATAGTTTCAGTTCAAACCCAAAGACCCAAGAGTCAAGAGTGCCAGTGTCTGAGGGCAGGAGAAGATGGACATCCCAGGTAAAGCAAGAGCAAATTCACCCTTTCTCTGCCTTTTGGTTCTATTCAGTCCCTCAATGGATTTGATGATGTCTACTTATATTAGTGAGGGTGATCTTCTTTACTCAGTCTACCAATCAAATGCTAATTTCTTCTGGAAACACCCTCACAGACCTACCCAGAAATAATGTTTTACCAGCTTTCTGGGCATTCCTTAGCCCATCAAGTTGACACATAAAATTAACCATCACGTTGAGCAAGACACTTAATCCCATGGGGATCAGTTTTCTGTTGTATAAAAGAAGGATTGAGTCACCCACTTCTCAGCATGCTAGCAAAATGGAATCACATTTTCTTAGCTCTCTGTGCCAGTGGGGTATATAATAAACTCTTATTATCTTTCACCTTCATTTCTCCGATTAATGTAGCCATATGATGAAGGAAGAAAGACACGAGGGAGTTCAGGGTATAGAAAAGATAATGACTATAATTGTTGAGCACTTCAAGGTGAAAAAAGAGAAGGAGTAGGATCAATGTATTTTAGGTCATGGTGCTACAAAAAGATGGGTGGAGTTGGACTAAAAGAGTGAATAAACTGGAAAGAAAGGAAATGCTGGCCAATGAGAGGTGTACGTGCAATGAAGATGTGGAACAACCACCATAGTTGGAAAAGACAACATTGAGGTAGAGCCATGGGAGTGAGTGACTGTGGTAGGTGAGTTGGCATCAACACTGGAGGAGAGGTATACAAGGAACTGAGAGGCCAGTATGGGGACAAATAACCTACACAAATATATTGGAATTTTCTAGAACATAAGACAGATATAGTGTGTTAGAGAGAGAATAAGTGGCCTAAGAGTTAAAGTGGTTAAAAAATTATCTACATGTTCCAACTAGAAAACTACCTTACTACACTGCTAGCTACTAGTGATATAATACTGTGAAATTTCTTTTTTTGAGTGTTAAATTTCTCATTTTCAAAAGGAGTATAAGAACTTTCCTGTATTACTGACATATTTTTTGAGATGATCATAAGTAATAATGCATATAAAAATTATCTATTGTAATGCATGGCGACTGTGAGATGGGTGGGGTATCATCTTGAAATTTACATCTCAACCTTTATTTTTCACGTCAATGGAACAGTTATTAATTTCATCCAATACTTGGGGCACACAGTCTGTGGTATAGAAAAGTAAGGGGACACCTATGGTTTTTTTTAACTCTTTTAAAAACTGGAGACTGAGTGACAGTTGGGACTGCTTTTTCATTCACTTCCCTATATTTATCATCTATTTTCAAATACCTAACTCTGATCAATATACATGGTAGATGATTTCATTCAATAAATATTTACAGAGTATCTGTTGGATGCCAAGCACATATTCACCATATGAGATACTTTACATTTTCCCCCCAATACATCTCAGTTCACTTTACAGTGAACTTCCATTTTTAGATATTTTTCTGCTAGGTTCAGGAAAATACACCAATTTTCTTACAACCTAGATAAATTTTCATTTACAGAAAAATTCTGTAGTGACCCAGGTGCGCACCATACCCTGTTCCCCAACCACAAAACTCTGGTGGAGTTGATTAACTGAAGTGGAAGAAAGCAAGCAAGCGAGCAAGCCAAGCCGGTAAGCACACAAACAAAACAAAAATAAACTAGAAGATTTGAACCTGTGTATGTACTTACAACTAACTATAAAAGACCTTAAGTTGTGTACAACATTATAATTGTATACTTTGAGTTAAAGATCAATGGAATTATTCTTGCTTTTGAAATAATAATTATTAATAGTTTGAACACTTTTAGAGATGGAACCAAATATAAAATGACTCTGCTTTTATATCTACAGTCTCTAACTTGTCTGTATTTGGCAATAGACTTTAAATTCTTAGAAAGTAAGGGGCATGTTATCTTTGTATTTTTGTTCCTAAGGCCTAGCACACAGTAGGTTCTCATTAAATGTTAATTGCTTTTAATTAGATTAAAGACAGATGGGATTTATATAGAAGAAAATAATCTTTAAAATGAATTATAAACCTCAAACCAAAACAAGCTAACATTTTCAAGTGTGAAAATAAGTATTATTTCTAAATGAATCTCATATGTCATGAATCGAAACTGTAGTATCTCAAATATTTTTACCTTTAGATTTGAAGCAAGCAACAGCTATGCAAAATGCTTCTAAATGTTAAGAACATGTTTGTGTAGGATAATTTACCACATGACTTTGAACGGTAGTTTAACTCACCCCTCCACCCTTCAAACATCTGGTATGTTTCCAATAAATAAGGCAGCAGAAAAGGTAATATAGAAGAAAAACTTGCTCAGGGGTTTAGGGATATAAGTTTGTTAGGCTGTGGGATTATGGATGTATATGCTTTTAATCATGGAAGATTATGTGCATACAATCAGAATTTTTATTAAAAAATATAAATAGCTTCTGAACAACTGTTGAAATTTAAAATGGAAGCAGTGAGCTCCAAGGGCAATGTAATTTTCTTAACAATTACAGCTTCCATTCCATGAGAATTTTCATTTTGCCAGCCATGGCAATGGGCAAACTGAGTTCATTACCTTTTGTCCTTAAAACCGTGTTAAAAGATAGGTATGGTCTTCAGTTTAATTATGAAGGAACTGAAGTGCAAAGAGTTGAACAAAGTAGCTGCAGTTCACAAAATAGAAACCAGCAGAACAAGATTTGACTTTGGGTCTCACAGGTGCGAAGGCACATGCTCTTTTTGCTACCTATCTCTTATAGTTCTTGTGAAACTAAGGTAATGATAATGTAAACACTTTACATAAATTAACATATTTAATCCTTACAGCAAAACTATGGGAGAATTGAGGAGACAAGTTATGTGAATTGACGAAGGGCAAATAGCTGACATGTGAGAACAGGCTCTTAAGCACAAACTACACTGTTTTCTTTATATAAGAGAAATTATGGGCAGCTCCTAGCTCAAAGCATGACGTGTATTGGGCACCAAGTAAATGTAAACTCCTTTCTCTACATATTCTCAATGATTTCCGTAAAGTGAACACTTAACACGTTTGTTGACTAAATCGTGGAAATGATAATACTTGTATTATATAGGTATATTAAAAAAGCAGAACAAATACTAGATACCCCCTCAGACTGTTGTTTTATATGGCATTTCAGTCCTCCCATTTATAGGAGAAATACGATTTTCTATATTTAGGTTTATAGAAATATCTGGCACGGTCATCCCTTTTGGGTTATGTCTGTTTCATAGACTCCTGTAGTCGGGGCATTTTCATCTAAATGCCAGGCAATTTGTGATTACTCTTTGTTTTATGACCTTTCAGTTAGTATGCAATCTATTTGACAGCACTCATCCAACACCTACAGCAATTTTGCCTAATATGAGAGCTAGTTTTCCTGAGACACTAACTTGGGCCTGAATAAATCAAATATGTCCCAATACTTCTACAATCCTTCCTTAATCAACTTATCTTCAAATGGTATGACAAAAAGAATCATGTTTGCTGGCATGATTTGTTTCTTTGGAAATCTGTGCTAATTCCAGTTTATAGTCTATTGCTTTTTCTTAACTAGACTATTTTTATGAATAGGTAGTTCATCATTCCAGTGAAGCTAGAAATGAATATGCTTAAGGAGAGAAGAGGTTTTATACCACCATCATATGGCAGATCATTGAACTTTATCATTTGCCTTCATTTTATTTAAATAAATAAAATTGGTAGGGAGACCTTTTGAGGGATATTTATTTGGTTTATGGTCATTTCATGCCTCTGTCCCCCCTTCCACCCCGCCACACACACACATACAGTTGAGCATTCATGTCTGTATTCTTTGCTCCCTCTAAATAGAATATCTGTTTTGGGGGCGACAGAAGTAACGATTTTTATAGCTATTTTGTTACCTTCCATCCCTATCAAAATAAGCACATAGTAGGTGATCAACAATTCTAGCTGGTTCATATTCTCAGTCAACTGAGAAGGGGTATAAAGTTGTGGTTGACAAACTTTAGATTTAATCTTCTTTGATTCCTACTGGCTGTGTAATTTTGGGAAAGTTATTTAAACCTCAGCTTTTCATCTGTGCATTGGGGCTGATAACAGTCCTTACCACATGGGGTCAAATGAGATAAGTAGCACTGTGGTGGGCGCATTGTAAAGACTGAAAATATTATTCTCTTTAGTTGTTTATTTAAAAATATTTATTGAACACCTACTATAAGCCAATTGTGGCCTGAGCTAAGGGGTAGGAAAGTCAAATTGTTTTTGACTTGGAGGAGACTGAGAAATGGCGAGATACACAACAGAATGTAATAAGTATTACAATCCATTTTGTGAAAATATGGCTTAGCAAATGTCTAAATGCCTGAGAATCAAGGAAGAATTCAGAGAGAAAATAGTGTTTGAACTGATATCTAAAGATGAACCAGATCAAAAGCAAGGAAATTGCAGGCATTTAAATATATGATTAAATTGCTTTTCTATGTGACAAGTTCTTTCGTGAAATGTGCTGTGTACAAGTATACTAGTGTTCTCCAGACAAACAGAACTAGTAGGATCTATATATATGTATATCTATATCTAATCTATATCTATATCATATGGATATATAAAAGATTTGTTATGAGGAATCGGCTCACACAATTATGGAGGCTGAGAATTTTCACACTCTTTCCTCTGCAAGCTGTAGACCCAGGAAAGTTGGTGGTATAATTCAGGTGAAATTCGAAGACTTGAGAACAAGAAGAGCCAATGGTATAAATCCCAGTCTGAGGTCCAGAGACCATGAGATGAGATGAGATGACCCAGCTCATCCAGTGAGGCAGGAAAGAAGAGGCATATTTCTTTTTCCTCCACTTTTTTTTTTAACATCTTTATTAGTATAATTGCTTTACAATGGTGTATTAGTTTCTGCTTTATAACAAAGTGAATCAGTTATACATATACATATGTCCCCATATCTCTTCCCTCTTGCATCTCCCTCCCTCCCACCCTCCCTATCCCACCCCTCTAGGTGGTCACAAAGTACTGAGCTGATCTCCCTGTGCTATGCAGCTGCTTCCCACTAGCTATCGGTTTTACATTTGGTAGTGTATATATGTACATGCCATTCTCTCACTTTGTCCCAGCTTACCTTTTCCCCTCCCTGTGTCCTCAAGTCCATTCTCTAGTAGGTCTGCATCTTTATTCCCATCCTGCCGCTAGGTTCTTCATGACCATTTTTTTTTTAGATTCCATATATATGTGTTAGCATGCGGTATTTGTTTTTCTCTTTCTGACTTACTTCACTTTGTATGACAGTCTCTAGGTCCATCCACCTCACTACAAATAACTCAATTTCATTTCCTTTTATGGCTGAGTAATATTCCATTGTGTATATGTGCCACATCTTCTTTATCCATTCATCTGTCGATGGACACTTAGGTTGCTTCTATGTCCTGGCTATTGTAAATAGAGCTGCAATGAACATTGTACCACAGTGTTCATTTCCTCCACTTTTTGTTCTATTCAGGCCTTCAGGAAATTGGATGATGCTTACCACATTGGGGAAAGCAATCTATGATTCAAATGCTAATCTCATCCAGAAACACTTCACAGATGTACCCGGAAATAATGTTATATTTGGGTACCCCCATGGCCAGCCAAGTTGACACATAAAATTAACCATAACAACAGGCAATACACTCACTGAGTATTTTTATATAATTTGCTTCAAATGGAGGGAGGTCCTTCTTTTCAACACGCAGTATGCAATATACCTCTCTAATTATCATCCCAACAATATACACTTAAAACATTTTCTGTTGGAGAAGTATGTTTACGTGTGTGTACGTGTGTGTGTTTAATTTAACAATTTAACAGTTTCTTCACGGTGATAGTGGAAAAGTAACTTAACCTATTTTGAATCCTAGGGTACTCATCTATAACATGGGACAGCTACTCCTGACTCACAAACAATAAATGTGTAGAACCCTGGTGACTTTTCAGTTTAGGTTCTTGCCCTGGATCATAGTGTGACTTTAATATGCAAGGAATTTTTGTGTTTGGGAAATAACATGACTTCCTGCATTGCTGCATGGTTTATTCATTGGATAACTTAGGGTTTTGGAAAGGGTCTTTTCTTTCTCATGTATAATTTCACTAAAATAAGTAGGTCAGGGTTTCAACTCCGTGAGATTTCTTAAGTACCCATATTCTTTTTCTTTCGTTTCTCTGTCACTCCCTGTGGTGTTTTCTTGTGTGCTTGCAAAGTTTTTTCACCATCTCAATGTACACATCCCAGCCTATGGGAAGGGAGAAAGAGGACAGAGAAAAAAAGAAACTTCCTTATAAGGACACCATGCAGAACTTGAACACATCAGTCCCATCAGATTTGCTGGACAGAATTTAGTCGAGGGGTTTTAACTGGTTGCGAGGGTGTCTGGGATATATAGTCTTTAACCAGGAGACTATGTGCTCAGCTGAAACCCAGAGGTTTAATTATTAAAAGGCAGAAAGGAAGAATGGATACTAAGGAATAATTAGCAATCTGTACCATGTGCACACCATTGCAACAATTCTTTAAGGGTGATCTTTTTGTCCATATTCAATGGATAAGATAGTTGAAATTCAGAGAGAGGAAATTACTTGTCAAAGTCACATAAATGTGCAGATCAAATAAGAAGGGCAATTACAATCAAGACAGCGCTACACTAGGTTCTCCGCTCTAAAAGAAAAGGAAAAAAATAGCTACTTAATGTTGTTTTGCCACCCAACAGAAAACAGGCAGCTACAGTGTTCATGTGCCATTGACAAGGCTATGTTTTGCAGGCAATCTTGTGGGAGCTGACATAACAGGAAGACAATTAAATCATTGAAAGTAGTAGCTAGAGTTAAGCCCTTGGGAGAGAAAAAAAAAAAAAAAAAAGCATGACTTGTTTTCAATTACATGATTACACAGGTCTCAAAGATTCTCCTGTATGTCCCAGGTAGTTAAAATCTCCCTTCTTTTTAACCATCAGCTTTTAGTTGAATTTTTAGTTTGAGAGAACAGCCCTGAGAACACAAGTAATATACATTTACAGGTAAAACAAATTCAACCCTGAAAATATGGGGATAACAAGATAATAAAAAATGTGGGAGCAAAAACATTGGACAAGGCCTATCAATTTGCCAAAATTTTGAGGTCAGATGTCCACGAGCCATGAAATTGTTTAAAACTTGCTCTGGATAAATAAATATATGTTTGGAAGAATTGCTTACACAGTGATTTTTGAGCTTTCTATTTAGGAAAATGATAAGAAAAGTGAGAGAAAAAATTTCTTAGGGCCAGTGACAACATGAATACTAGGGAATATATCCATGCAGAAAGATGACCTATTCAGCAGTATATAATCACTGACCCTACTCTGCCTCATTCATGAGAAGAAGTTTCTAAGCAGCTTCAATTATTCTATAGTCTTCAGTACTTCTTTCAGGCATTAAAAATTTTCAATCAGCTATCTAATTTTATTTTGGAGTTCTTACCTTTTAAAATTCTTTTACTGTTTTTCATTATGTTAGAAAAACTCAATTAGATTCCACTGGTTTTAATACTCTTCCTTTACCCTACCAATTTCCCTTAAAGATGGGTTGCCTATAGGCTTTGTTGGTAGGTAAATTTGGAGGAAAGTAGGGAAGTTTTGGTAGAAAGCAAAAAATATTCCACACTGAGAAGCTAGAATTTGAAAATAGAAGCTGTTCCTATATGTTGAACATCATGGTTAAAAAGAGAATCTCAGTTGATTTCTTTGATAGAATTAATTGATTAATAGCAATGACAAAAAAAAATGTTATGATCCCAGCATCTCACATTACACTTGTCACCTCTAAGATTCCTTCTCATCCTCTAATGCCACCACTCACCAAAAACTGATGAGTAAATTCAGAATCCTTGGCTAAGTAGCCTTTGGAAAATTTTCTCTCCTTGGTTATCAGTCAATATTTGAGGAATAAACAGTAAGCCCTGTAATACAGTAACTTTCTAGTGTGCAGAATTAAGTAAAACATTAACTGTGATGATGGAAGAATGGAATTAGATGCTGTGTAGATTGATTTTAGTAGTTTACAAAATCCAAATATTTGTTTGGTCTATTTATCTTGTCTTTGAGGATGTCTGAAATTCTCACTATTTTATCCAGTCCTTTGAGTAAGGCTGTGTATTAGGCTGATCAGGCTGACATGACAGAACACCACAAACTGGCTTGCTTCAACAATAGAAATTTATTTGCCATAGTCCTGGAGGCCGGAAGTCCAATATCAATGTTCTGGCAAGGTCAGTGTCTGGTAAGATCTCTCTCCTTGGATTGCAGATGGCTGCCTTCTTACCATGTCATCATATAGCATTTCCTCTTATGAGCACATGAAGAGAAAGAGAGAGAGAAAAAGAGAAAGGGAGAGAGAGAGCAAGAGAAAAAGAAGAGATCCCTGATGTCTCTTCATCTTCTTATAAGGACACTAGTTCTATCATATTAGGGTCCTACCCTTATGACTGCATTGAATCTTGACTAAAGTTTAAATGCCCTATCTTGAAAAACAGCCACCTTTGGGGGTAGGGCTTCAACACATGACTTTTGAGGAGACTTAATTCAGTATATAAGAGATTTTGTCACCCCAAAGCACTATGAGAAAACAAATCTATATCCTGAGTGAAGAAGGAGGCCAAAGGCTTAAAATGCTCCTTACCATGGACAGCTTTGGCATATTTATTAGCTGTCATTTTAGAAATCATGAACAGGATTTTGGTAGTTTAGGACATGGGACAAAGGATTTTTCATGGAGAGGGTAAAATGGCCTAAGAAAAGACAATACACCATTTGCAGGTAGGAACGCTCTCTTAGGGACACAGGTAGTTGAAAGTTGAAGTGAGGGGCAGGGATGCAGAAATGAGCAAGAACCATATTTGTCTCATTCTTGCTCCTTTGCCATAACCCACCTGCTTTTCTACTCCTTGGCTAACATGCATTAAGTAAATTCCTAGTAGACTCTATCATGATTTACTGTCACTGTCTTGATCCTCTTCTTGGGTCTCTTTGTCCAGTTGCCTAGTCTCAGTTTCTTACATTTGATTATAATCAGCATTGTTCTCATTCCTTGGACAATTTGACTGAAACTTTCATTAGATATAGCATTAAAAACAATAACATGCTTATCTAAGTAAAAGATGGATACTGTTCTTACAAAACTTATCTATAAAAATTTTAGCCACCATTGTCTGAAACTTATAATGTAAGTTCTTTACATTCATCTCTTCATTGTATACCTGTAACACCCCTAAAAATTATGTTCTTTATTATTTCCATGCATTTCTGGTATTGAACCTGGAACTCTTACATTTTGCTAGTATCCCTTGTTAGTTTTCCATGTTCTTGTCTCAGATTAAGAGGTTGCACCTATCCTTTAGGATATAACCTAGGATATAAAATTGCAGAGACACAGCATGGAAGATTACTTCAAATCTGAGCCCCCAAGACACAAGGGCATTGGGGCAGGTGGCCAATTCAATGCTAAACATCCATCAGAACCACTGGCTTGTGTTGATTAATGAAGATGACTGCTTTATGGGGTGGGTTTTCCACTTGACAGTAGGTTATTGTGTTTGACACTATAAGGAAGAATGTACATGAATGTTTCTGCAGACATGTCACCTCCCTTAAAGGCACCTCTCACCTACATAGTGCAGTCTGCTCATCTGTCTTATTGTGGCTGCATATCAAGGGCTCCCTTTTCCCTGAGTACCCAGGAATTTTACTGATAAACATACTGCTTGGAATTAAAGAGTACTTTAGACAGATAATTGTGCTTTCAGATTCTTAATCTCTTTTGGACATATTTCATTACTCATTTAATGTAGCTTGAATTAGATTATTTTAAAATCGATTCAATTAAATGTAATCTACAAATCATTTAAAGGCACTATCATATTGCATTATCAATGTGCGACAGTTATGTTGAGTGAGTGCCTAATATGTGCCTGGCATTATACTATAATACTAACAACAATCTGAATGTTAAATATTTGTCACCTCCATTTAAAGATGCAGAAACTGAGACATATGTTTAACAGAGAGGTTAAATATCTTTTCCAGTGCTACAGAACATATAACAGCAGACGGAGCTGGGATTTGAAGCCATGGCTGGTAAACAGCAATTCTGTTGCGGTTTTACCATTTTTCTATGGTTTCTCAAATGATTTTGACTTTTCCACAGGTGATCGCAGTCACTACGTTTAGACTCTATTCCAGTGTATATAAAAGGTGTGTTTATTTGCTCTCATCACTATTTCCTCTATTTTCTAAGACTGGGCCCAAATAGTTCTATATATTTGTGATATAATTAAAAATTATGTCTTCTTTGTATATATTAGAAGTTTTCCTTGTCTTGAATAAAAGAACACCAGAGAAAAACTCAGATTAGAGTTTTCTTGAACCATGTTAAAGAAAAAGTAGAAGTTATTAATTTTCGTTTGGCATTTTAAAGACATATTAAATGTCTGGAAGGTTAGGGATTTGGCTTAAACACTTGGCCCTGCTTTTTATCCACAGGCTTTTCTGTGACCTCAGAATCACTGTGCAGATTGCATGAATGGGCATATTTGGGTGTTTTTTGGAGTATTTTTTTCTGTCTTTGGGCTTCATATTTGCGTTTCCAAATGAGTGTGCATTTCTGTATGAGTAAGCACGAGTCTACTCTTTTTTCCACAGAGATGATTTTATTTCCAATGAGGTCTGTAATGGAGTTAGGGTAGCTTCTGATATGTAAGAGAATTAAAATCCTGCTTCAAGAGAAATCAACATTAACCCTTCTATCTGTTAATATTCTATCATCCTCAGGTCTCTCTGCCCACTTATTTTCTGACTAAATAATAAGCACTCTCAGAGCCAGTTTTCAAAAATTTACTTTGAAATTTTTATTTGATCAGCAGCCTCAAGATCTGAAGGGGATTACATTTTCCCCCTTTTCTTGTTTCTTGACTAGCATAAATAATCCTCTTTGTGATAATACCCTGTCTCCCAGCGTGCTTGTTTATCATAAGAGGACTCTTGTTTCCATGGACTAATGCACTCAGAAGCTTGGCTGACTTTCTGATGTAAATGTCAGACAGGAACCATGTCTTTGCTTTTCCAGCCAAATTGCCTCGTTTTTACAACACTATGCTTGATTTATAGGGGTCTTTGAAATATTGAAATTGCCCCCTGCACTAAAAGAAATGCATCGTGTAGGCATTTTAGTATAGAAACATTAATAAGAATAATTTATAGGGGAAATGGGTTGCAGCGTTCTGGAAAATACTCAACTCTTTGAGCAAAATATGGCAGTGTCAATGAACAACACTGACATTCTAAAGGGAGGTACATATATTGAAGGATAACCAGAGTCAATCCCAAAAGAATGTCATAATTTCTTAGTTTGGATTTAAATAACCCTTATAGAAATAATAATTAAAAAAGGAACATAAGAAATTGATTCATTTTTGTTTTTCTTATAGTATGCTTCATTTCTTTATTGATAAATGGTCCATAATGATCGTCAACCACATGCTTACTGAAAAATAGGATTTCTATCTCAGTCAGGTATTTAACTGGGGAACATAGCTGTGTCTATATAGGAAATGGGGAGAATGGAGAAAGAAACTAATTTATTGTACACATTCAACATGCCAGAAACAGGGACAGGCAGCTTATATGTCTTTTTAAATTTCAGTCCTTCCATATAACATGAGAAATTGGTGTTAGTGTTCACATGTCATTGCTAAAAGTCAGAGAGGTAAAGTGACATGCCTTAAGTCTCATGGTTAGTAAATCTTGGGTCAAATATGCAATTCAGAGAACGCTTTGGTGAGGGGAAGAGAATAGAATAAAATTATAAAATAAAATAAATTATATAATTTATTTTGTATATAGTTCATTAAATACCAAAATACTACTATATCCAGTGAGTCAAAATTATGTTTTTCCAAATACATGATATTACTTCAACACCAGTTAGTATGTTGTATTGTGGGAATGGGGAGTGGGTTCTGGCAACATAACGTTTATCTGTTTTTAGAGTAGTTTCATAATGGTTTTGTGTATTAATTAAATATGACTATTCTATATGACTATTTTATGACTATTATAAAATATGACTATTTTATGACTATTCAAAGGTCAGAGAGAGTCTTTCAGAATGCTTTAAACAAGAACAATATTTGACAATAGACACATGGCAATAAAAATTAAAACAGTAGGTAGAAGAGAGAGTAAGAAAAAAGTAGAAATGTAATGGAAAAACAAAGAAAATGGAAAAATTGAGGGAGAAGAGGGGAAAATCTTGATTAAATCCAGTGCCTTTAGGATATGGATTGCTTCTAGATAGTTTTATTTGTTCGTGTTTGATCATTTTGAGGGGTCATTATTTTTTTAACACTGGCTATGTACCAGCCTTTGTTCTGGACAATAAAGCTACAGAGTTCCATGACCTTACAAACTCCTGGGTATGACAACAAAAGAGATGTGTAATGGTGTAATGGTGTCAAGATGGGGATAATTGGGAGTCACCGTGAGAGAACAACAAAGGGCATTTAACCCAAATTTTAAATGTCAGGAAAGATTTTTTGAAGGAAGTGATAGTTAAACTGGGCTGAGACTAGAGAGGTAAGGACGAGTTAGGCAAAGATAGGGAGTTTAGGCAGGGGACAGAAAAGTATTCCAGGCACATTCTTTTATGTGCAGTATCCCATAAGAAGGAGTGAAATGGCACAGTCTAGGAGATTTAAGTAGTTTGGAATTCTTGGAGTGGAGAGTGAGAGGATGCAGGAAGTAGGACTAATGGACAGACTAAGAGTTATCCATTCTTTATTTCATTAAAGCAAACATCATTTTCACCATTGCCATCATTATGTCATTCATCTATTTACTATTCACAAGCATTTATTATATAGCAAGTGCTCTGACATTTAATGTGAATGTTTTACAATGGAAAATATTATTATATAAGTTCCTAGCAGAGTTTGGGAAAACACTCCTGTGTTTCTCTTTTGCTCACACACTCATACTACTTCTGACACCAAATATATATATTTTTTTCACACAATTAATTCTGTGTGACCCTAGCTGGGTGTCCCATAATTCAATTCAATTCTGACACCGTCTACTTGGAATTATCATCAGATCCTACAAGTTACGTGCTCAGTTCCACAACACTGCCCCCAATTCACAAACCAGTTGCAGGTTCCAGATTGTCTGCAACCTGTACTTCTGACTGGCTGTAAATTGGAGTTTCCATGACACCCTTCTTGGATTCAGCAATTTACTGGAATGACTCACAGAACTCAGAGAAACATTTACTTACATTTACCAGTTTACTATAAAGAATATAAGAAAGAGTACAGATGAACAGTCAAATGAAGAGATACACAGGGCAAGGTCCAAAAGAGAATAGTTCAAGAACTCTGTCCCCATGCACCACTAGGCGGGGCACCACTTTCCTAGTATGTGGTTGTGTTCACCAACCCAGAGGCTCTTCAAACCCCATACTTTGGGATTTCTATGGAGGATTTATCAAGCAGTTATGACCAATCATTAACTCAGTCTCCTGTCCCTCTTTCCTTTTCCTGGAGAGTGGGGACCAGCTGCCATCCTGAAGCTATGCAGGAGTCCAGTAAGATTTACCTCATGAGAACAAAACACACTCCTATCATCCAGGAAGTTCCAAGGGATTTAGGAGCCTTGTATTCAGGAACTAGGGCCAAAGGCCAAATATTAGAACAAAAGATGTTTCTGGTGTTCTTATCACTTAGGAAATTACAAAGGTTTTAGGAGCTCTGTTCAAGGAATGGGGGCAGAGACCAATACATATATTTTCTATTACTTCACACCAGAGGACAAGGACAGTGTTTTATTCATCCTTGTATTCTCCATGATAGCCTGAAAATTTCATTGTGAATAAAAGTTACTAGTACATATATATTTTAGATATGTGTTAAACTGCCTTGATGTTATAATTGATTCTAGATAGCAGCCAGGGGTCAGAAAATGTTTAAAACTCATGAGGAAATTAAGAAAAGAATTCCATTTACAATAGCATCAAAAATAAGTTAATTACAATAAATTTAACAAGTGTAGCACTTGTATATTGAAAAGTATGGAACATCATTGAAAGAAGTTTAAAATGACCTAAATAAGTGGAAAGACGTTATATTCATGGGTTGGAAGATTTAATATCATTAGGATGGTAATACTCCCAAATTAATCTACAGATTCAAAGTATTTTCTATCAAAATCCTAGTGGCCTTTTTTTTTTCTTTTTTTTGCAGAACTTGATCACCTATTCTAAAATTCATGGAAATGTGAGGGACCCAGAATAGCCAAAACAATTGTGTAAAAAGAAACAAAGTCAGAGGACTAACACTTTCCAATTTAAAAATTTATTACAAAGCTCCAGCAATCAATACATTGTGGTACTGGCATGAGGATAGACATATAGATCGATGGAATAGAATTGAGTCCAGAAATAAACCGTTACATTCGTGGTCAATTGATTTTTGACATTGGTGCCAGGGAAATCCAACAGGAGAAAGAATAGTTTTCAACAAATGTTCTAAGACAACTGGATATCTAGGTGCAAAAGAATAAAATTGGACCCTCACCTCATACAATATACAAATATTAACTCGATGTGGATCAAAGGCCTAAATGTAAAAGATAAAACTATAAAACTCTTAGAAGAAAACAAGGTAGTATATCTTTGTGATTTTGAATTAGGCAACAATTTCTTAAATATTACACCAAAAGTAAAAATAGATAAATTGGACTTAATTAAAATTAAAAACACATGCTTCAAAGGACAAAACCAAGAAAATGAAAAAACAACCTACATATGGGTGAAAAAATGAAAAAACAACCTACATATGGGTGAAAATATTTCAAATCATATGTATGGGTCCTGATAAATCATATGTATGGGTCCTATAAGGGACCCACACATAGAATATATGTATATATTCTTTTACAACCAATTATAAAAATACACGTAACCTAAGCAAAAATTAGCAAAAGACTTAAATAGATATTTCTCCAAAGAAGATATCCAAATGATAATAAGCACATGAGAAGAAGCTAAGCATTGTTAATCACCAGGGAAGTGCAAATCAAAACCACAATGAGATACCACTATTACCCACTAGGATGGCTGTAATCAAAAAGACCAATAATAACAAGGGTTGATAAGGATGTAGAAAAATCAGAACCCACATACACTTTACTTGGGAATGTAAAATGGCACAGCTACTTTGGACAACAGTCTATAAAATGGTATAGCTACTTTGGACAATATTCTGGCAGTTCCTCAAACAGTGAAACATAGTTACCATACGTTCCAGTAATTCCATTCCAAGAGAAATGGAAACATGTCCAGAAAAAAACTTCTACATAAATGTTCATAGAAGAATGATTTATATTAGAGAAAGAGTGGAAATCCTCTAGATGTTCATCAATGGATAAACAAAATGTAGTATAACCATACAATGATTATCATTTGACCATATAAAGGAATAAAGTACTGATATATGCAATAAGACGGATGATTATTGAGAGTGCTATGCTAAATGAAAGAAGCCAGATACAAAAGGCTACATATTATAGAATTTCATTATATGAAATATCAGAATAGACAGATCCATAAAGACAGAAAATAGATTAGTTAAGAAAAATACATGAGGATGATTTGAAAGTCTCTTCTTTCTGTCCCTTGCAATAGGGTTGAGTTATCCAAAAGCCACATTACACGCAATGCATAGGGTCCATGATAATATTTACTACAGTTTCACTGTAGAATATAATTTTGATATTTATTTTTATACAAATGCAGTAATAAAATGTAATTTTTTAATGGAGAAAGGGTCAACAAGGGCAATGTAGGTAAGTCGTACCAAAGTCATCATCAAATCCTATGCACTTCAACTGAAGGCCTCCCTGCCACCTCCCACCCCTAAGGTAGAAAGCCTTGGGATGAAACAGAAGCTATATGTATCATGGTAAATTGCAAAAGTGGCCATGATACTCTGCAGTGCTTCCTATTAAGCAGTGGGTTCAAGTTCCCCATGCCTCGTATGTCTCACCTTTGATCAGGAGGATGTGGCAAATGTGACATGTGAGGCTTCCAAGCCTAGATCACAGCAGGTCTTGCAGTTTTCAATCTCATACCTTTGGGACTGGGCATGTGGACAATCCTTGTCTAGCCTGATGGAAGATGATAGACCAGGTAGAGAGAGGATCCAGTCATCACACCAGTCCCAAACCAGCATGCTTAACCTGCCTGACAGCTGATGGCAGGCACAAGAGCAGAGATCACCGGAGCATGGTTTCTCATTTAACGTTGAACACAGCCTAACACAATCACTTACATTTTCATGTTTAACTCCAAATTCGATATACTAGCTCATAAAAACTTCTTTAAAAATCTCAGTTTTCAAGAATTTATTTTTGAGATTGATCTAGTTGGAATTTCATTACCTGTTTTCTCCAGTGGTTTTAGAAGATTATGCCCTATGCTTGATTTCAGAAGGAGGAGCAGTTAACACTGTCTGTGTTGGGAAGCAAAGTGGTCTCCAGAATAAAATATGTGATCTTGGCAGGAGGAGGGTGTTGAAATATAATTTCTGACTCTTGGATCAACCTCAAACATCACATGCAGGCATCTTCTTACAAAACAACATGATGATTTACTTTATTTAATTATTTAAAAGTGCTAACAAGAATATGTAAACAGTAACAGCATACAAAACATTGGGTTTTGAATGCATAGCCTCAGGGTCCAGCTAATGGTGATTTTCATAACTTAAAAACACAATTAAAAAAAAAGTGAAACATGCTGTTTACTTTCATTCTGAAGTTAGGTGGTCAAAAAAATAAAGGCTTTTCCTCTGAGTTTGACCCTAAAACAAACTGGTTATTGTTTTCTCTCCAACAGAAGTAATTATAAGCCTTAAGTTACAGCACACCACAACACAAACCCCAGATAATTGTAGGATTACATAAAAGGATGAAAAAGATATAAATATATTTTATCTGTAAGATGGGATTGGAAAACTTTCTAACCATAAAAGCAGTGGGAAAAATCACAAAAGGATATATCAGATTCGATGCTTTTAATTATTTTTTGTCTGCAAAAAGACCATAATATTAAAATGCAAATAGAAAACTAGAAAAATATTACATGCAAATTACATGACACATTAAAAGTTAATATCATTTATACATAAAGAGTTCATACAAATCAGAAAGGAAACATTTCCATAATTCATCAGGATGAAATTAGATGTTTTATCAACTTAAAAAATCAGTTTTAATCAAAGAAACTCAAACTAAATAAGAATTTTATTTTCACCCATGAATAATTCAACAAACAAACTTAAATTCTGCTTTTGCTGGATACCATTTTGAGGTGTTACTCTAACCAAACTAAATAATCATACTTTTCAGTTTCGTGAGAAGAAAATAGATCAATAGGCCCACAATGTATGGTCATGCAGGTTGTGCACTGCATAAAGTGCTCAGTTTAAGATGCAGGTGGGCTCCTGAAAACCATGCTTTCCTCCACCTATCAAGCCATAAACCCTGATAAGAGCTACATCTATTTGGTAAAATTAGGTATTACAAATATTTTATATAGGCTAGTGGAGGCTCAATGTGCATGTATACAACATATATACACACATAAAATAGAAAAGGCGGTGAAATATGGTAACTACTATGGGGAATTTTTAGAGTTTTATGAGAGTTTATTCTGGTGTTTAAGGGTGGGATTCTGGGAGGAGATGTCATGAGCAGAGTTCTGAAAAATAAACTGGAATTGATGTCACAAATAAATATTCACAGAGAACAGAAGATGTAATGTTCTAGAAGTGAAAGAATGCATGGTCCATTTAGCATGGCCAGACTTTAGTGTGTGGAGTGTGTCGTCAATGACTGAGAAGGAAAAAGATAGAAAGGGCTTTATATGACATAATAGGAGTTTGGTGTATCCTGAAGTTAATAAAATCATAGATGAGTTTTCAAGCAGAAAAATGACAAAAAGATTTGAGTTTTAGGGAAATTGATCTGGCTACACTAAGCAGAATATATTGATAATGGTCTTGGAAAGGGATTAAACGTCTGACACGTTTCTCTGTTCCTCTGGGTATATGATCGCCAGGTCTTGCAGTGCCTTGCTATGATGTTAGACCTGAGTTCTTTGAGACACGTGCAAACCTGAATTAGATATTCTTTCCCCACCCCACTCCTGCTTCTTCCACCCTATGTAATGCAACAGTTCCAAAATTAAGGGATGTGTTTGTCATAGAATTTGAGACTGACCCAGGTGACTATTATTCTGAACTCCAAATTCCTGGAAGAGGGAATCTGGTCAGTTTAGAGAGTGCTGGGTGATTTGTCAGGTCCAACAACCATGGCTAGTTACAAAGCTGCCTTACTGCCCCTCCTTGCTTCAATGAATGAAGATAGGACAATTCCTAAGGAAAAGGAAGTGTTTGGATTCATTTTGACACAACTAAAATATATTGTGTTCAATCAGGCTGGGAAAGTCAGCCATAAAAGAGAGAGATGGAAGGGAATGGGAGGAACATCAGGAGAATGGCTGATATAGTTAAGAAATATAGTTACAAAAATGATCTTAAATATATCAAGACTTTTAATGTTATTTGTACACTTGACCCTGCTATTTCCTTTCTAGGTACTCTGGATACATCACAGGTCTCAAGGTACTGGAGTCTATCTCCTCTCCTCATTTCTTCTAGATAAATCTTCTTGCTCTACTCTCTATGTTCCAACACCATTAATATGTTTGAAAATTGTCTGCTCCTAATTTGCAGTTTTTGAGTTCTGAGCTTATTCTTCTGAGTTTTCTTTGTTGCCTAAAATATCTCTCCCTGACTTTCTATACCTTAAAGGGCTTTGGCTCATCATTTTAAGGAGTCAACCCAGGCATCAACTACTGCAGGAATATTTACATTTCAGGGTAATGGAGTATTCTTCTCCTGAGACATTGTCCATACTGCTGTCATTTCACTTCCTTCTGGATGCAGAAAAGATCCTTTTGTATATCCCACAAGACTTCTTTCTTAGGATAAGGACTATGTCTTATTCATCTTCATAACCTGAAAGGATATTAAGGTACTTTTTTCATAGTTAGCACTCAATAAATGTCTGTTGAGTGAATTAAATGAAAGGGTGATTACAATCAAAGATAACGAGGAGCAGGGTAAAGATATTGATTGATTGTATATTTGTTAAGAAAAGTTGACATGCTAAGTCTGGAGGTAAAATGAGGAAATAAAAGGTATAATTTCTGATCTTATAAAAGGGGAAGGAAGTAATGAGAAGAAAAAGAAAAGGAAACGTATATTCAAATGCTTGCTCAAAGAGAGGAAGAATAAAGAATCATAGAACATGTGGCATAAGTACAAAGCAAAACAAGAGAATAGAATTAAATCCAAATGTATCAGTAGTCAAAATGAATGTAATCACCAGTTAAAAGACAATGATATTGAGCAAGATCTTCAAAAATGTCAAGCTCTAGGGTGATTACAAGAGGCATAGAAAGTGGAAACTTGAAAGTAAAAGAATTGAAAGCAACACTAAACAAATATGTTTTAATACTTAAAAAAATTTTAATAACTTTTAATATTTGTAGCTTAACATTATTTGTAAGAGCAGTTGCAATAATAGAAACCTGGGGAAAACCAAATTTCTTTGAGAGCAAATTGAATAAATAACTTACAGTAAAATAATACATACCAAACAAGAGGGAAAACAAATGAACTTTAGGCACATATAACAACATGAATTATTCTCAAAAGCATGAGACCAAGTCTAAAAGCAAATCCAAGGAAAAAAAGTTTTTTAATATAAAATTTAAAACACGCAAATCTAAGCAATCCGTTGCTTAGGAAATATAAGCATATGGAAAAGACAATAAGAAAGGACGAATGATAGTAAACAAAGAATTCATGCCAGAGGTTCTCTCTCATATGAAGGAAGAAGACTGGGATCAGGCATACAGTGGACTTCAAATACACTGGTAATTTTCTATTTGGTGGGTGCACTAGCAGTCCATTCGACACCATTCTTTAAACCAGCTGACATACTTTAAATGTATATGCATGTATGTTTATAAAAATATGCATATTTATATTTATACATATATATGTATATATATACACTATATATTATATTGTGTTGACATATTTTAAAATTAATGCAAGGCTTGTATTCCTATATACTAATGATGAAAAATCTGAAAGAGAAATTAAGGAAACACTCCCATTTACCATTGCAACAAAAAGAATAAAATACCTAGGAATAAACCTACCTAGGGAGACAAAAGACCTGTATGCAGAAAACTATAAGATACTGATGAAAGAAATTAAAGATGATACAAACAGATGGAGAGATACACCATGTTCTTGGATTGGAAGAATGAACATTGTAAAAATGACTATACTACCCAAAGCAATCTACAGATTCAATGCAATCTCTATCAAACCACCAATGGCTTTTTTCAAGGAACTAGAACAAAAAAATTCTCAATTTGTATGGAAACACAAAAGACCTCAAATAGCCAAAGCAATCTTGAGAAAGAAAAAGGGAGCTGGAGGAACCAGACTCCCTGACTTCAGATTATACTACAAAGCTACTGTAATCAAGACAGTATGGTACTGGCACAAAAACAGAAATATAGATCAATGGAACAGGATAGAAAGCCCAGAGATAAACCCATGCACATATGGTCACCTTATTTTTGATAAAGGAGGCAAGAATATACAATGGAGAAAAGACAGCCTCTTCAATAAGTGGTGCTGGGAAAACTGGACAGCTACATGTAAAAGAATGAAAGTAGAATGCTCCCTAACACCATAAAAAAAATAAACTCAAAATGGATTAAAGACTTAAATGTAAGGCCAAACACTATAAAACTCTTAGAGGAAAACATAGGCAGAACACTCTAGGACATAAATCACAGCAAGATCCTTTTTGGCCCACCTCCTAGAGAAATGGAAATTAAACAAAAATTAAAAAATAGACCTAATCAAACTTAAAAGCTTTTGCACAGCAAAGGAAACCATAAACAAGAAGAAAAGACAACCCTCAGAATGGGAGAAAATATTTGCAAATGAAGCAACTGACAAAGGATTAATCTCCAAACTATACAGGCAGCTCATACAGCTCAATATCAAAAAAACAAACAACCCAATCCAAAAATGGGCAGAAGATCTAAACAGACATTTCTCCAAAAAAGATATAGATTGCCAACAAACACATGAAAGGTTGCTGAACATCATTAATCATTAGAGAAATGTAAATCAAAAGTACAATGAGGTACCACCTCACACCAGTCAGAATGGCCATCATCAAAAAATCTACAAACAATAAATGCTGGAGAGGATGTGGAGAAAAGGGAACCCTTTTTCACTGTTGGTGGGAATGTAAATTGATATAGCCACCATGGAGAACAGTATGGAGGTTCCTTAAAAAACTAAAAATAGAACTACCATATGACCCAGCAATCCCAGTGCTGGGCATATACCCTGAGAAAACCATAATTCAAAAAGAGTCATGTACCACAATGTTCATTGCAGCAGTATTTACAATAGCCAGGACATGGAAGCAACCTAAGTGTCCATCAGCAGATGAATGGATAAAGAATATGTGGCACATATATACAATAGAATATTACTCAGCCATAAAAAGAAATGGAATTGAGTTATTTGTAGTGAGGTATATGGACCTAGAGACTGTCATACAGAGTGAAGTAAGTCAGAAAGAGAAAAACAAATACCATATGCTGACACATATGTATGGAATCTAAAAAAAAAAAAAAGGTTCTGAAGAACCTAGGGGCAGGACAGGAATAAAGATGCAGATATAGAGAATGGACTTGAGGACATGGGGAGGGGAAAGGGTAAGCCGGGACGAAGTGAGAGAGTGGCATTGACATATATACACTACCAAATGTAATGGGAAACAGCCACATAGCACGGGGAGATCAGCTCAGTGCTTTGTGTCCACTTAGAGAGGTGAGATCGGGAGGGTGGGAGGGAGATGCGAGAGGTCAGGGATATGGGGATATATGGTTATGTATAGCTGATTCACTTTGTTATATAGCAGAAACTAACACACATTGTAAAGCAGTTTTACTCCAATAAGTATGTTAAGAAATGTGATATAGGAATTTGAGGTTAAATAGAGGTTAAAAATAAAGTATTAATAAAAAGAAACCTCTCAAGATAATTACATGGAATGATGCACTACCTTAAATAGTCTGGGCGCTTCTTCCAATACCATACATATAACACATGGGCGTTATAAAGAATATTGAAACATTTTCTGTAAAGACTTTAAATCCCAAATGAAAATTTTATGTAAATACTGTTATTGTAAAAAAAAAAATTAAATGCAAAGCTTGTAACTGAAAAAAGTTGAAAAACGCCCACATGTCCAAAATTTGATGAGAATCAACAATTTCATATATCTGTGTGATGAAATAGTATGCACTCATTAAATGAATTATAATTAATTTCAATGTCAAGGAAATCATTTATGATTTCATATTTAACTGAAAAATGTTAACAAGCTAGAAAATGCTGAGAATAATATGGTTTTCATTATGTAAAGAATGAAATATTATTTATTTAAGAAGGCTGGAAAGAATACACAAATATCCTAATAGTGGCTGTTTCCCTGTGGTAGAATTGTAGACATATTATTTTTTTGTCTTGATTCTTTATATATTTCTAAACTTTTCTGATGTTGTACATAGAGTACATATTGGGTTTCCCTGAGTGCAGTTGAGCATGTGTTATTTTTATGATTTAAAAACACTATCAGTCATAATCAATAGAAAAAGAATTTTAAGAAAAAATACTAGAAAATGAACAAGCATTTTTTTTACTCTACAGGATTTTGATTAATGAAGCACTTTCTCCTGTTGCTTAGATCATCTGGAAATCTGATAATGGTAAGTTGTTACTATTTATATTTTTACTATTTCTGATTGGTACATGACAAGTGGACTGGGTGCATTAAAAATACATGATGGGAGCCGTGCCTTTGGCTCCCTTGAATTCATCCTTATAATTGAGCACATCTTTTGAGGGAACCCTTGGGCTGTAACAAGAGATTGTGAAGAATGAGGCTTCTATGACAAGGTGACTCCCATACCTGTCCAATGTGGATCTTTTTCCTTTATATACCCAATGTGGATACTTTTCCATCTAGAGGGGACAACAAGGATAGGTCCTGTACAGCTCTGAGGTCTGTTACATGTACCTCTGTGAGTATTCTCACTTAAGAGAAATGTCTAATTCTGCTTTGCTGGAAAGATGGATTTCCTATCCTAGATTCTTGAAAGTGAATGTGATGTCACGTCTGGCCATTGGAGTGACACCGGGTAAACCATTAACAAGCCTTTAATAAATTAAAAGCCAACATTTCTTTGCAATTAAAAATATAATAGTCTTAATCTCTAACAGTGTTTTAAAATAATTACTGACAAATTTAATCCCTATCTCACTTTATCAATAATCTCAAGAATCAGGAATGTTGCCCTTTTCTTGAGCCTTTATTCTAGGTAAAACTGTTGAATAGGTAATAACAATATTCGATGACATCAATTACAACTTCTCATGAAAGTCTTTCTTGTACCAATACTCTCCTGCTCATTTCATATACTTAAAAATTTACTTTAAGTAAAAAATAACAATCAGTTATAATCAATTTTTAGTGTTAAACCTTATTTCTGATAGTGAAATATTTCCTTCCTTCCTTCCTCTTTTTTCTTTTTTGTTTTTTACTTCTCAGTTCATCCCTCCCTCATTCCCTTTCTTCCTTTAAACCAAATGGATAAACATGTTAGAGAGATATTTGAGTTGGAAAGAGAGCCTCTTGGAATCTGTGAAATCACAGCTAAAATCAGCATTAGATTTTATACATTCCACCAAATAATTTAGTGCTGACAGTTATACCAGTCTTCTTTATATGTACATTTCTTTGGGAGAAATAAAAATACTGACTATTAAATGCCCCCCAAAATGGTTTAAGAAAGCCTATATTTTTTTGGTTGTTGTGGCCTAGGAATTATCTTGGAACTGAATATCATTTTATTTTTTATCCTTTGTCTTCAAGTGGTATAAGTGAGAATCAAAGTTAATAAACAGATTTAAGGTTTTTTGCCTCAGGACACCATTTAGAGGACGTCTGTTAATTCTTTTATTGTG
Organism: Aethalodelphis obliquidens; assembly: GCF_003676395.1. Lineage (NCBI taxonomy): Eukaryota > Metazoa > Chordata > Mammalia > Artiodactyla > Delphinidae > Aethalodelphis > Aethalodelphis obliquidens. The sequence continues at coordinate 30,223,168 of NW_020837950.1, read as the reverse complement.
TTTCTGAGTTGAAGCTAAAAGAGTTAATTAACATCAATCCATGAAGAAAATAATTTTCTTTTCTTCCTTTAAGCTTTGTTGGAAAGCTTAGAGTTTAGAAGCTATAGAGAACCTATAAGAACCTACACAGTTTTTATAAGAACCTATAGAGTTTATTATTTCCAAAAGAGTTTATTAAACCTATAGAGTTTATTATTTGTAGGTGGTAGTCTTCCCTGATCTAAATTTAGATGGTTTGAAACAACAAACATAATGAATGTACTCAATGATTAGAATTCAATTATCTTAGGACCCTAACTATGATCTAGAATGGTGATTAAAATTAACATCCCCACGTAGATAAATCTCAATTAAAGTGATTAAATACATATTTCATCTCAACCTATATTCTTCTGAGAATAAATTTATTACTATATCTGGCTTCAGAAGTATATTGAATGGGGGTTTGTACAAGATTACCTTCAGTCACCGTAGGTTTTTGAAGTGAAATTATGTTAGCTCTCAAAGGGGAGCAAGTCATTGTTTTAGGACTGAACGCCAACATGTCTTTTGATACTAAGGTAGTTTCCTTTTCCTAGCCAAAACATTGTCAGAAAGTTCTTAAAATGAAAAGGAATTGGTTTAAATCTTTACTTATCTAATTGAAATTTCTATCTATCTATCTATCTATCGCATATATGTTTATATGTGTACAGACATACAAATATACATATAGAGTAATAAAGTTTCTTATAATAAACTGTATACTTGAAACTTTGAAATAAAGTTGAATGAATCCATGCCTGGCCTCTTTAACATATTGTCAGTAGAGAAAGAAGCAAGTTTTCCCAGCTGCATCAATTTGTCACTTCTGTTGATAGATTAGGTACAATAAATTTCCATGCAGAAGAAATCACTCAGAGACTCACCTCATCCAGAAAATGTTCACAGTTCTGTCTATACATGTTTGTCATGACTTGAAGAAGAGATTTTGAACATTTGTATCTTCTACTGAACCCATTTTTCTATTGGCTTTCTTTAGAACAGAGTTGCAGTGAAATAGTAGGAAGAGGGCTGGAGTAACTAAGAAAGTATTAATGTTCTGGTTTGTCTAAGTCTGAATGGGGTAGGGCAAGACATCTACCTTGAAAATAGCAAAAATTGGAGAAGCAGGAGCCTTGCATATCTGGAAACCACATACCTAAGAAAAATCTTTAAGATAATTATGTGTACAATTTGATATGTAAATCAAATATTGGTAACCATCACCTGGTCTTGGCTTTTATCGACTACCAGTTTCCTGAGATAAAGGTAGTGAGCCTGTTTATATATAGAGTAATGATAATGAATACTGAAAAATCTGTGTGAACTAGTAAAATGAACTCAACTTTTGTAAGTGTGTGGAGTGTCAATCTTAGTTGAGGCACACAGGCTAGTATAGTAGACTATGTTTCTAACTGAATGTCCAAGTTACTCTATACCTTTGAGTGCATGACTTTTGAACTAAGAATATAAGGATTAACTAATGTGCATCACTCTTTTCTACCCATTGCCAAGTTATGAAACTCTCCCAGAAATTATGGATCTGACATCAGGCAAGGTGTTAAGTGGAGTTTTGGTCCAAGTTAAGAACCCTGACCATAATTTTTTAAAATTACATTATTTACACTTTAAAGTTACATAACTTAAAACATTATAATAACCACACTACCTTAAAAAATCATCCATTAACTGTTTTCATGAATATCTTTATCATGATAGGATGTTCATCATATTAAAAAAAATGAGCACCTTTTCACCTGGGTCATTATTTTTTTTTTAATTTATTTATTTTGGCTGCGCCCGGTCTTAGTTGTGGCATGCGAGATCTTTTCATTGCAGCATGCATACGGGATCTAGTTCCCCGACCAGGGATTGAACCCGGGCCTCCTGCATTGGGAGTGTGGAGTTTTACCCATTGGACCACAAGGGAAGTCCCTCACCTGGATTTGATCAGTAAATTCTGCCTTCAGTAATCAGATTGACTCAAACTGATACTTTCCTCTGGACCTACATTGTGCTTCTTTATTTACAGGGGAAGGTGTTGGATTAAATCATAAAATTGTTTGTCACTTTATTGAGAGGCAGCTGGGTACAGCGGATAGAACAGTCTTCATAGACTATGTTTAAAATTTAAGTTCTTCCCTTTTCTTCTGTGTGACTCTGGACAGAGTTATTTGACTTCTCTGATCCACAGTTTTTTGTTCTAAGTAAAATATCATATCTACCTTGTTGAGTTCTTTGCAATTTGGAGAATATTTGTCATGCTGCCAGTCTTCAATAGATAGTTTCTATTTTTGATTTTGTATAACATGCTACAGCCAGAAAGGACTTAAAAACTCTTTTTAGATCAATTCAGTGAAACCAAGGGATATGTGTATGATTATCTCATTCTTATAGAATTGGACTCTCAGAGAAGTGAGAGATTTTCTTGAGTTCACAGTTAATTCGAACAGAAGTCAGAACTGAACGTGTATCTTTTGGTGTTTAAATCTTTCAACAAATATGCTGTATTTTCTTAAGGTTCCTCCCAATCTTAAGGTCCATGATTTCTGGAAGCAGATTGCAAAGACTTCTGTCCCAAAATAGATTTATGGGAGATGAAAAGACTGTTTAATCCTGGTTACTATGTTCTTCTTGCATTTACAGTGCAATTTTACATGCACTGTCTCTGAGTTGCATTTACTATGGCATTATTTCTATATCCAAGTACAATATTGTATGTACCTATTTAAAAAAAAATTCCATGGATTTTATGTGTATGTATCTTTGTGTGTATATGTATAAAAATGCCAAATAATAATGTTATTATTATTGCATCATTGTCATTTTATGATGCAGTTAGTTTAAACCTTTAATCAGCATAGTATTTGGTGCACACCAAAAGAGAAACACCGTTTTGGTCTTACTCAATATGTATCATTTCCTTTGACTTTTGAATATTAAATTTATCTAGAAAATTTATACAAATATCCTTAAACATAGTACTCTCATGGAAATCAGAATTTTTTCAGGTCAATCACAATATCCAATTTTGGCTTCAAGTTTATATATACTTACGTGTATATGTATATGTATATGTGTGTATATATATATATATATATATATATATTTTTTTTTAATATGGGCGTTTGGTAATAGTTGTCCTTCTAAACATTTGTAAATAGGATTCCAGAGCCACCTAAGCCACTTTTCCTCAAAAGGAACAAAACCTTAATAAAACAACTCTCAAATAGTTATAAAATAACTAAATTTCCTATATGGAATCCATATAAGTTATTTTAGCAGCTAACATGATATATATCCATTATTATAATCAGCCTAGCCCTTAGGTGAAAACTCCTTTCTTAAACAGACAACAAAATGGAATTTTAGGGGGTTAATTTTATTTATTTATTTATTATTTGAAGTATAGTTGATTTATAATGTTTCAGGTGTACAGCAAAGTGAAAAAAAGAAATTTTGAAGTGATAATAATATGAATCATATTGAAATGTTTACATTTCAGGTGTGAGTATTTATTTTTTATTTTGAATTTATTATTTCCATTCTCAAGTTCTTAAATGTTTTTGTACTCATCTTACTGAATAATTTTGACTGATAGTTTTCTTTATATACTGTAGATAGTGTCATAGTTCTCACATTTCTACATACACAGGTCTGAAAATCTGGCAAATATGTAATCTTTGAACCTTGTCTGAATGATGCATGGAATCTAAAGATTCAATTCTACTTGTGGTAGGCTGAATAATATTACTCCAAAGATATCTACATCCTAGTTTCCTGAACCTGTGCTATCTTAGATGACAAAAGGGATTTTGCCATTTTAAGTTAAGAATTTTGAGATATGGTGATTTTCCTTGGTTATCCGAGTGTGTCCAATAGAGTCACAAGTGTCCTTAATAGAAGGAGGCAGAGGGAAATTTGAATAATGAAGAAAATGAGATGATGATGGAAACAGAGGATGCCTTTTATGATGAAGGAACAGGCCATGAGTCAAGAAATGCAGGAAACCCCTAGAAGCCGGGATAAAACAAAAACAAAAACAAGAAAACAGGTCCTCCTCTGAAACCTTCAGAAGGAGCACAGCCCTGCCAACACTTTGATCTCAGATTCAGACCTCCAGAACTATGAGAATATATTTGTACTGTTTTGAGCCAATATATTTATTGTAACTTGTAACAGTGGCAAATATGAAACTAATACACCACTATGGTGAACAGCTGAAAGTATATATTTTTATTCCTTACCCCTTAAATAAAATATTAGTTGAACAAATGATAAGTCTGGAATTTGACAATATTCAAAGAAGGCAATTAGGGGATTTTAACATTTTAATAGTTGTGAAGGCTCTGATTTATTGGAATGTGTTAAAGCGAAAGGTGGAGGAGATGCAGTGAGAACATCCTACTGAATTAGAGGTTCCTTAGAATGGAACTGTCTTAACAAATAAGGTGATCATTGCCTCCCTTTGCAAAAGTTATCAACCTCTTCAGCTGTTATTAATAAATGATATTGGTAATGACACTGGATCATTTTTTCATGTCCTTCCTAATCTTAACATGCTCTTCGTCTTAGATCTTTTCACTCATTCATGAACACTGCCTAATGCACCAGAACATTGCCTTAAGTGGCTATCTGGCTTTCCATATAAGCATTAAAATAAAAGAGTCATCGGGAAGGGAAAAAAAGAGTATAGTAGAAAGAAAGGCCTTTTGTAAATTGCTTTGCAAGAGCTAGGCATCATTCCAGGAAAATGAAGGGCACATTTCAATGGACTTTAACCTCCCTTTGGTGGTATTTAAAGTCCTTCCTTGGGACATTATAAAAGCCAATGGTGAATATTTTGCCAGAAATTTTCCATTAAAATTGTAATGACTTAATACTTTGAGGTTAGCCAAAGAGATTATATTATATAGAGAGTGATCTTAAAATTTGCATTTTAAGTTAATTGCTATTAACTGAACAAGGCTGTCAAATATTTTTCCTTCTGGGAATCGTCCAACTATATAAATATTTTTCCATATATTTGTGCCAAAATATCAAGAATTCCCATTGAGGAAAAAAATAAGTAGTTCTTTTAAGAGGAAAACCTATGTTTTCAATATTATGATTCTGTGGAAAAATAAATATTGCCGACAGGTTAAAAGTGATAGAAATTTGGACATGAGACCCTAAACATTCCATATATCTTGCCCATCATGAGCATTTAAAATTCAACAACATGAAACATGAAAGAAATGTTCAGTGAAATATAGAGATATAAAATATATGATTATATCATACTCACTGACTCTTCCAAGCAGAACCAAATTATGTGTAGGTTACACTATATTCTGTGATCACTATATTCATCTCATTCTTTCTCTAATAACTTAATTTACATGAAATCAGGTTTAGAGAAAAAGAAAGCTTGCATATTTACTATATGCCAGGCACATGTGTGTAGTATATATCTCTTCTACACCATTTGAGTTAACCCCATTTCATAAACTACAGGAGAACAGAAGTCCTGGATTGTACCTTACTTAGGATTTTGCAGGTAGCACATGACAGAGGTAAGATAGGGACCTAAGTCTTTTGATGCAAAGACTATGCACTTTCCTCAAAAGGGGGTATTCTGAAAAATGCATGTCAAATGGGAAAAGGGAATGTTCAATTGAAATTTTTCTTGATGGAGTTGATGTAGAAGGGATGGTATTTCAGGGTTTGTTGAATTACCGTATGTCTTTGTTCTTTGTATATATAGCATGCATATAACAACTGGTATCTATCTTCGTCTGTCAGTGGAGAGATTCATACACCAAAACTTCCTTCTCACAATCTCCTGGAATGGTTTTGCCAAGAAGTAATTAAAATAGATCTGTTGATCCAATGAAGATGGATCTATAACCATACCGACAGTCTGATATTTATAGAAACAGAACTGATAAGTAAATTAAACATAGATTATTTTTACTACTTGCTGTCTGATCTTATCTGGGAGAAAAATCATGTAATTGTCATTTCACAATGGCCAGAAATACTTTTGTTGACCTGTAGAGACAGTATAGTGTACTATACGTACAGAAATAATGTTATCAATAGAAAACATTTTAAAGGTACTATGTGCCAGATAAAGTTCTAATTTTTTAATGCATGCCAACACAATTCTTACAATTACCTTATGAAATAGGTACTATTGTGGTCTCCATTGTACAGACTGAGGAAATGAAGCTCACAGAGGTAAAGTAACTTGTACAAAGTCACTCAGATAGTAAAAGGCACAATTAGGATTCAAATCCAGGTGTCCTGGCTCCAGAGACCATATACTTAAACATTTAATTTCTAATAGGAGTTGAATAGATGTCTTAAGATATCAAAAAAAAAAAAAAAAACCGAAGGGGAAAGAAGTGAAGGAATAGAAAAACAAAACTTCATAGACTAAATTATGATGTGAATCATCAGTTCAAGAGTCAGCCGAGGACTGAGCAGGATGAATGGAAAATGCCCACTCAGGCATATCTCTCACAAGATTTCAGAACATAAAAGATATTTTAAAAGATTCCAGAAATTTAAAGAGACAAGAAAACTAGCTGGTGACTTGCAAATAAATGAGAATTAAAATGGCATCTGATTTGTCATCAGCAAAACTGAGTATGACAGTGGTGAAAAAAGTTATTCTAAGTTCTAAAGGAAAAGCCTATTCTCTGCCAAAATATCAAGGGCAAGTGCAGGACAGACACGTATTTGGATATGCAGGGACTCATAAAGTTTGCCACTCACATCCTAAAGTCATTTTCTAGAATACACTCCAGCAAATTTAAGACAAAATACAGGAAAGAGGAAGACATGGTATTCAAAATACATCATTTTAAACTTGAGTAAAATTTGAAAACTCAGCTGTTAAATGTGCAGTTGGCTTAGAAAATGAATGAACTAAAGTAGAACACGAAGTCAAAAAGTTTTAAGAAGAAAGACATTAAAGAAAAAAATTGATTCATGTAACAAATAAAATGATGTAGAAGTTAGATGACCTTGGTGCAGTTTTTCTCAATCTTGGCACAATTGACGTTTTGGATAAGATAATTCTTTGGTGGGAGAAACCTGTTTCATGAATTGTAAGATGTTTAACAGCAACTGGAAAAACGATGAAATGTAATGATTCTGTGTTGTGTAGCATGTGTTCAATAAATATTTGTTAATTAAAGTAAATTTCCAGAGATAAAAAAGAATAAATGTCAAAAACATTTATGGAAACAGTAATGAATAAAATATAGACATCGTCAAAAACCAGGAAATAATATCTTAAGTTGATATGTTATAAAACAAAATTTAAGTAAATATGCAAATCTATACAGATAATGAATAGGGAAGCTGAAAACAAAATTTGGCATAATTTGAGAAGAATGGGGGATATGAAAAGCACAACAAGGTAAATGAATCATAAAAATTGTATTTTGTATTAGCAAGACAATATTATAAAAAGTTGAAAATCAAAAACAGATACGTGAACACTTCATGCACAGTTTTGAGGAAAATTTCCAGGATAATTAAAAAAACAAAAAACAAAATAATTAAAAAATACAAATAAACAAAACAAAATATAATAATGAGACAAGAGTCAACAGGTGGGAGAGTGAATTCATTTGTGTCTTTAACTCTGTTTAATTTATACACTTTTGTTTTTGAAACAAAAATTACACGTTTAGGGGAAGAACTTTGGGAGAATGATCTCGCCATGTAATGGGCTAATTGTTTCATATGAAACCTAATATCCTCTTTAGGATCACTGAATGGAGAAAAAGAAATTACTAGAAGAGTAGAGAGGAGATATTCTTATAGAAAATTCCAGACCAAGCAATGGACTAATAAAATTTACATTTTAGAAATAGCACTTTTATAGCTGAATGAATAATGAGTCAAAGAGGTAATAGAGATAAGAATTCAATTAGGAGATTATTTACAGTTAGGAGGTGAGAAGTACTGATGGCCTGAACCCAGAGGCAGCTTGGATTTGGAGAGAGGATTACCAGACTGACTAGAAATTTGGGAAACATGATGGGCAGGAGTTGGGGACAAATTATCATTATGAGATGAAGGAAGAGAGAACATCTAGGATGACATTATGGTGTTCCACTGGAAGACTGGTAGAGTGGTGGTGTCACTCACTACAACAGGTAACCTAGGAGAAGAAAGAGTTTTGTTTGGGAGAAAATGAAAATGAATTTAATTTTGGAAAGTGTTGACTATGAGAGTTTGTTTTTCATTCATGAAGATGGTGGAAATACAGACTGAAGACTCAGAGGAGTCAATTGGAGACAGAGATTTGTTGAAAATCTTCAGTCTAGTGCTAGTGTCTTCAAGACAATATTATCAGTGTGGGAACTGGTATTCTAGTCAGGTCTCTAGCACTCAGCTGTGTTAGCTTGGAGAAATTGTCCTTCCCACCCCAATAAGATGGAACAAAAGAAGGGTAAGATGATGTTAAAGGTACCTTGAGACATGGGGAATTTGTCAAACCTACTTGTTGAAATTAGTCTAATATTGATGGTTAGGTTTGTAATATCAAGGTTGTTTTACTAGATACATAAAGACTGAGTTGTATTTTATGTTTCAAAGCAATGTAAATTCTAATCAGCTTCCTGCTGTAGTTGATGTTTTCCAAGAAACTGGGAAGAAAGTGAATACTGTACTGAGGCAAGGATTTTCACTGCTGCAAGTCTCTGACATGATGTCACCTATTTTTTGTGTTATTATTGTGCTCGTGGATTATATCTCATGTAGTGATGCCAAATATGTTCCTGATTTTAAGCACAACATTTCACTCGTTTATTTTTAACCCCTTATAATAATCATAGCTTTGTTCATTAAAAATATATCTTTAGGGAAGCTGATTGGTTGGGAAAGGGATGTACTCTGGTATTCTGGGGGATCTTTCAAAGATAATGCACATGTTTTGGGATAGAGAAATGAAACTTTGACCTGAGTGAATGTTTGTGGTTCAGATTGATGAGATATTGTTCAGTTTATATTTCCTGATTTTTATCCTGATTGTCCAAAACACAGTTTATTTTCCTCCTTATTCTTTCTCTGTGCCTCTCTGTTCTAGAAGGGAAACATGTCTTCTCTAAGCATTTGGGAATTAGCTCGATGTGAAACTCCTTTATCAATCCTATGCACATTTCCCTGGGAAAAATGCCAAAATTAACCACTTATGCTAGATAGGAAAACCTCAGCAAGCTTTCCAAATTTAAGCAGTATGATTTTTCCAACAAAGATATTTGAAACCCAAGATATATGGGGTTTGCATATTTTGGTTTATAGTACTCAAACTGAAATTTGATTCACCTTGTTTTTCATTAAGTACCAAGAAAAGAATAAACCAGGCTTTTCCTAGAATTCAGCATAATCTGCTTCCAACTGTACTCTGTGAATCTAAAAGCATTTCAAATGATTAAAAAATAACCTTGGATCTGTAATTCAGCCACAGTGTTCATGACCACAGTACAGCTGACTGAAATCACATGTGTTATCTTGTAGATAAATGACCTGTATGGTGAATAGGGAGGTGAGTAGATTTAGAAAGTTGAAGATTAAAAATGAGCAAATTCCAGGTTCTGTTTTAAAGCCTACATTTTTGAAAAATGCCTTCTACTTAATGCTCATTGGCTTATACAGAGAATGGCATGAGTTAATCTAGTTTAAGGATTTATTCTTTAAACTGATAGTCTTATTTTTTAGTAACACAGCTTAATACTGTAGTCCATGTTAGAATCCACATTATTAGTACTATGGGTTAATTGGAAATTAAATATTGCTTTTATCACTCATTGTTAATATCAAGTTTGAAAACTTCACATAACTTCAAAACTGATCACCTTGGGAGAAAGATGGGATTAGTTTGTGATCTCGCCCACAAATTACATGTGATTGAATCATCTTATGTGCACTAGGGAAGCTATTTTAATGAAATCTTGGAAATCCAAAAGAGAAAAGAGCTAATAGACTATTCAGCCTTGTGTTAGATAAACATCAGAATAAGCCCCAGAACCTTGAGTGTTTTTATGGGCAACAAAAATATTCAATTATTAATCTGAATTCACTTATACTTCACAGTTATGAAGTATTTTTAAAAAACAGTTTAGCAAGAGTAACCATCTCTTGAACACAGTAGAGTGCACTATTAAAAGATGTACATATACAGTAAAACTTGGATTTGTTGCTTTAAATATATCTTAAAGATAAATAGCATTTGAAAATTATTTTTCTTAAGGGCATATTTCCTTTCACTTTTAATTAAAATTTTATCTGGGTATAGTTACAAATATAAATATCCTGTTTGCATTGCAGTTAATGGCGTACTTATTTGAATAGCCCAGAACCTCCTTACAAAAACAGATATAACCACTAAGATAATATATCAGAAATATCACAGGCAACATCTACAATAAAATTATATGAAAAACTATTCCCATCAGTGTGGGGAAAAAACAAAAACAGCAATAAGAATGGTATGGTTTCAACAACTCTACAAAAGAAAGCAGAAATAGCAAATAAATCATCTTCAAATGACTCTGAGAGCTGAAGGATCCAGAAATTGCCACATTTGTTGTAGAAAGCTTGATGGGCAAATCTTGAACAGCCCAACTAGGAGGGTGCCAACAGAGGCTTAACTATGTAAGGAAGTTAATGGTTACTAAGGAGATTTCAGACAATGTTGAGGTAGTCCAATCACTATGAATTCTTGCAGTTAATGAAATAGAACTCATTTTAGAATAAAACACCAGACTTCTGTAAAATTGCTGTGAGTGAAATACACACTGAACAGAAAAATGGACTTTTAAGTGCAAAGGATGGAGATAGCTCATATAAAACTCAGCAAAAGAAACAGAACCAGCGCATATCAGAAAATACAAGGCCATGTTTTCAAAATCTTACATGATAACAGAGAATATTTCTGTAGAGTCATGTGATTTCATATTTTAGCCTACACCCATGTTCTAAGAACCTGGGTAAACCTAGTTGACTTACAGACCATCAACTGAAATATATTGCAATAGAACCCTATGTTAAATTTCCATATGAAAAAAGTAAAATGAGTAAAATAAAATACATACCAACATTTAATTCATTTTAGAAAAACATGCACAAAAGAGATAAAATCTATAAGCTACTACTTTAAATCAGCCAAAAAGGAATTAAGGAAGCAATAGAAATCAGAATTATAAAAAGTAGTAATTCATTCAACAAATGAGAATATGAATAAAGAACTAACAATATTCATAAAATAATTAGAAATTTTAAAAAGTAATTTTAGAAGTAAAGTTTAAACAAGAAAGAAAACCATAGATAAAGTCGTAAGGGACACAGGTAATGAAAAGACAAAAACAAAAGAAAGAAGGAAAGAAAGAACAAAGAAAGAGAAAAACAGAGTTTGAGAGAATCATATAAAAATAGGTAACAGGGCTTCCCTGGTGGCATAGTGGTTGAGAGTCTGTCTGCCAATGCAGGGGACACGGGTTCGTGCCCCGGTCTGGGAAGATCCCACATGCCACGGAGCGGCTGGGCCCGTGAGCCATGGCCGCTGAGCCTGCACGTCCAGAGCCTGTGCTCCGCAACAGGAGAGGCCACAACAGTGAGAGGCCCGCGTACCGGAAAAAAAAAAAAAAAAAAAAGGTAACAATGATGCAACATATGTATAATGGTAGTAACTGCAGAATATGAATAATAAAACAGTAGATGGGCCAGATAATAGAAAATAGAATTCAGGTAAGCTTTCTTAGAATAAAAAAGACCTGAAACTACATATTGAAAGAACATACTATATCCTTTTGAAAACTGACCCAGAAAGATTAATTTTTAGCATAATTATGGACTTCAGAGAAATAAAATCTTTCAGACATCATTCCAAGAAGGTGGAGTCATTTATAAGAAAAGGAATATCAGATTGTCATCAAAATTGATGAAAGTAATATTTTATGTCAGAGGACAATGTAGTATTATATGTAAGATAATGTAGAAAAGACAATGTAAGCCAACAATTACATATCTAGCCAAACTGATATTAAAATGTAATGACATTTTACATAACACAGACATACTATTTATTAACATGCATAATGTCAGTGAATATTTCATGAGCCCTTCATAAGAAATACACTAAAGAAGAATTTTAAGAACAAAAAGGCCTAAAAAGACACTTATAATTATGTACAGTAAGCATTAAATATAATGTTATCAATAAAACTAAAATCAGTTTAAGAGGAAGGGAAGAGAAGAGAGGAGGAAAGCAGAATGAGTTTACTGATTGCCTTATGGATATAAACTGGAATTTAAAGTGTGTCTCCTCAACTGAAGTGCAAGGAGAGAGAAGAGAGGAAAAAGAAAAGATTCTACCTAACAAACTTGCTTATGGTAGAAAACAAATAGACATTATCCAAAAAGAAAAAGAAAAGATTAATTAAGAGTATTATGTAAAGAGATCAGTATAAATGCAACTATTACCAAAAAATATAGGCTTGTCTAAATATTAAAGATAACACAGAGAGAAAAAGAGTGAGAGCAAGGATGAAAAAGGAAAGACAGAGAGAGAGAGAAGAGAGACAGAGTCAGAGACAGCGAGAGTAACCCCATAGTAAAATGACATTTAAAGGTAAATATAATATGAAAAATATCACAGAACTAGGAAGACCAAATCAGCTGATCAAGGTTCAGTCAGAAGACTAAAGCCACTCTCCTGTGTTCAGGTATAACTATTTTCATGTAGAAAAGGGGGCTTAAATATCTGTTGTAAGAGCCTGAGGGACAGAGATCAGAGAAGCTACTACTGAAATTCAGAGGGTCTCCTGCAAGTCAGAGGAGTCAACACTCAAGTCTCAACCCAAAGTACCGAGGTGGATAATTCTCAAACTGGAAGCTGCTGCAATTCTCGAGAATATAATTCTCCACCAAATATTTCAACCTGTAGTGAAGAACTAGATAACTCTCAAGAGTTGTCAGAATTTCTTATGTGTCCATATGTATGGCTACAACTTTCCTCAAGAGAAGGATGTCTTTCTTTCATTCTGATCTTTTATGCATGTTCCTCATATTGGCAGTCTTTTACCCAGAGCCATACACAGAAGGGGATTCTGGGAAATGCATTGCAATGGAGGGGGATAAAGATGATGCTGATTTGACAGCATATAATCCATCACAGTAAGTGAAGAAAGCCATACAGTATGCTGTATACAAGAAATTTATCTAAAATAAGGAGGTTCTTAAACGTTTAAAATAAAATCGTGGACAAAGGTACACAAGGCAATTTGCAAATTAAAAAGATAAAACAGGTGTCATAATTTTGATATCTGACAAAGTTGAATTTGAGGCCAAGAAACATAAAAAGAGACAAATAACACTTTATAATGTTAAAGTCTGTATTTAATAATAAAGATACTAGTTATTAATATGCATGCATCTAGTAACAGCAACGACTCACATAAAAATAAACTGTAGGACATAAAAGAAAAACAGACAAAATACAAAAATAATATAAATAGCATTCTCTCACCATAGATATTAAAAACAACATAAAAAAGGCACCACATGGATATATCTTAATAAATTTGCTAATAATTTAGGCAAATGTAATATTTTATTGTATTTTAATTGTATATATTTTATACATAAAGTTATAAGTAAATATATTCTTTTAAATTTCTAACTCTGTGAACTGATTGTTTATGCCTTTTGTGCATTTTATCTGTTGGTTTCTTTGCCTTTTTGTAAAAGGTTTATAGGAGATTTTTGATATTGCATATTGATACACTTTGCTGTGGTCCAAGCGTGCTACAAGACTGTATCATGGAATTAGATCAGTTGCATAGGTCCAAGTGCATCTACTAGAGCCACAGATGAATATACTTAACCCCTTCTTATAATTGAGTTCTGACTGCTTTGTAAGAGGGCGACTCCATTTCTACGGCTTCTGGTTGGAATTAATTTTGCAATCTAATGCATTATCCATCCTTTCTAGGAGTCTTTCATTTATCACCATCACTTAATATTTACAACCAAGGTTGCAGCTAATTCCATTCACCCCTTAATTTGATTTAGCCTATGTTTTTACTGCTTCACTGGATTCTTTATTGTTTTCAGATTTTTCTATCTGGCTCTGGGCTTCAATTTTATAGGCATTTTATTGACATTGTTTACTGTATTTCAAAATAATTCCCACACTAGTAAAGACATACTTCTAAACGTATGTACTTCAGTCTCAGAAATATCCTATTATGTGAATCTCATTCTTCATTGATAGTGGAAAAAAGTGTTTATGGGATGGATGAGTTTGGTTATGACAACATTTCTATTTCTCTCCCTTCGGTAAGGAAAATGAGTGAAAAAATAAACTGTGAGTCTCAGTAAAAATGTTCAATTATCATGTTGACAGGCAGATCCAGGCCTCTCTTTATATACCTGTTTTAAAGAAGTAGAAAATATCACTTCATTGTTAATCAACTATACTCCAATATAAAATAAAAATTAAAAAAAGTAAAGAAATAGAAAATACATTGGTTCATACTACCCTTCTTTTCTCTCTCTATTCTCCATCCCCAGGAAGCCAAGTCTTGTCTGGGCTGCACTATACCAGGAATGGATCTCTTGGTTGACAACTTATCTAACAGATTCTAGACTCACTCTGGAAATACTGATACATTTTGATTCTAGGTTACTTGGACACTATACCCTTTTGATACAGTTATAATTTTTCAATCATCTTGTCCACCATAGTTAAACATGATTCAGATTGTATGTTATTTCTGTCTTCTCCATTCAACCTCACTAATTTATTCCTCAACTTTCTTTCCATAAGTATTCTATATTTGGCCTAGATATTATGCTTTAATTATCTTATGCTAAATTTTCTGTCTTAGGATATAAGAAGAAAAATCAGCTTTCAAATTTCAAAGGAAAGGGGGATCTTGAAGGATGAGGAAGGTTTAGACATGTGAGGAGAGGGGAGAAAATATTCGGAGAGCATAAAATAGTTTTAAATGAGATATGGGTGAATGCATATATAATATTACATATATATAATGCATATATAATATTACATTACATATTACATAATGTAATATCTTATTTACTGCCTTTTACCTTCTATTATTACTTGTGGTATAACAATTTAAACTTTTAATGCATGCACATTATAATTGTATTGAACACTTTTTTTACCATAAGGAGTTTTGGGTGAGAATTTCACTGATTCATGATTCATGATTCCCTTTTCTCTTTACCCTTATCTAAAGTTATAAAGATTAGATTAAGAACATAGACCCTAGAAACAGATTATCTGAGTTTGGATTATGTCTCTGCTTTCTTGCACTATAGTTTTGGTGAAGTTACTTAAACTTTTTTTGCTTCATTTGTCTCATCTATGAAAAGGCAATATTAATACCACACCTACCTCCTGCTGGTGTTAAATGAACTTGTATATGTTAATGGCTTACAGTAGTGCCTGTTATCATAAGGAGGGCTATGAAACCAAAAACATAGGAGTCAGATGGCAGACATAGATTAGGGCCATTTCAAATGATTTTTAATGATTAGTTTTTTGTTACTAATTATTACATTTCCATTTCTAGTCTTGCCTCCTACATATGAAGTTGCCTATGTCTTAAAGTAGCAAGAAATTCTAAACTATAAACTAGGAGATGATATTTGCAAATCAAAAGTCTTATCATCTTTTCTTTCTACAGTTCAAAGGAACTGCTGTAGGTTGTGCTCTGAGAGTCTATAGAGCCTCCCTGCAAAACAAACTGTAAAGCAGATAATCAATACACTAATAATTAAACTACCCCATGAAATTTAAGAAAATTTCAGAGGGTTTTAGACTGGTTTAGCAAGGAAGAGATTAAAGACAAGAAATCTTATATTTTGATTAGTGAGTCAAGAAATGATGGGTCAAAATACTCTATTTTCACTCTGCTTGATTCATTATACAAAAGTCTTCAAATATTTAAGTACAGTATTTAGAATAAGATATCAGGTACTAATTCCAGCAATTTTAATATTATATTTATCTTTGTTGAAAGCTATATTTGTGTATAACAACATTTATAGAAATTAAAAAGTCTTTTCACATCTTTGAAGACTTATGCTATGTAATCAAGTTAAGAACATTAGGCAGGAATTTAAGTGCCAAAGAGATCTACTATAACTGTTTTCTACTATAGAAAGCAGTTCTGTTATCTATAGTACTGTGCTCCCAGCCTTATTTTAAGTACTGAAGATAAAACTGATAAAAATGGATGAACAGACCCATAGATCAATGGAATGGAATAGAAAGCCCCAAAATAGCTCCACATAAATATGGCCAATTGATTTTTGACAAAGGTGCAAAAAATTATTGAATAGAGAAAGAATAGCCTTTTTAAAAAATGGTGTTGAAACAATTGGTCAATCATTTGCAAAAGAAGAAAGAAAGAAAGAAAAAGAAAAAGAAAGAAAGACGGAAACTCAACCTGTACCTCTCTCTTCATATCTATGAACTACAAACAATAAGTGCTGGAGAGGGTGTGAGGAAAAGGGAACCCTCCTACACTGTTGCCAGGAATGTGAATTGGTGCAGCCACCATGGAAAACAGTATGAAGATTCCTTAAAGACTAAAAATAGAGCTTCCATATGATCCAGCAGTCCCACTCCTGGGCATATATCCTGAAAACATGAAAACTCTAATTTGAAAAGATACATGCACCTCAACGTTCATAGCAGCACTACTTATAGCCAAGAAACTAACATGATATAGTAAATCATATATATATATATATTTTTTTAAGATTATTTTCCATTGTAGGTTATTACAAGATATTGAATATAGTTCCCCATGCTATACAATATACCTTTGTTGCTTCTTTATTTTATGTATAATAGTGTGTGTATCTGTTAATCCCATACTCCTAATTTATCCCTCCCCTGCTCCTTTTCCCCTTTGGTAACCATAAATTTGTTTTCTATGTCTGTGAGTCTGTTTCTGTTGTACATATAGATTCATTTGTATTATTTTTTAGATTCCACATATAAGTAATATCATGTAATATTTGTCTTTATCTGACTTACTCAGTATGATATTCTCTAGGTCTATCCATATTGCTGCAGATGATGGCAATATTTCATTCTTTTTTATGGCTGAGTAATATACACATATATTTCACATCTTCTTAAGCCAGTCATCTGTTGATGGGCACTTGGGTTTTTTCCATATCTTGGCACAATATATATAGTGCTTCTAGAGAGTTAAAAAAGATGAATCATGGATCTAAATGAAAAATGTGAAAATATAAGAATTTTAGAAGGAAACATATGAGAAAATCTTTTTGACCTTGGGTTAGGCAGAGTTTGTAGATATTACACCAAAAGCATGATTCATCAAGAAAATTGATATTTACACATCATCAAAATTTATAACTTATGATCTACAAAAGATTTCATTAGGAAAATGAAAGGACAGCTACAAACTAGGAAAAGATACTTGCAAATTTCATACCCAACGAAGACTTGTATCCAGAACATATAAAGAACTCTCAAATTTCAGCAATAAGAGAACTAATGACCCAATACAATTGCAGGAAATATTT
This sequence comes from Aethalodelphis obliquidens, assembly GCF_003676395.1. Classification (NCBI taxonomy): domain Eukaryota; kingdom Metazoa; phylum Chordata; class Mammalia; order Artiodactyla; family Delphinidae; genus Aethalodelphis; species Aethalodelphis obliquidens. The sequence goes on along the minus strand of NW_020837950.1, from coordinate 30,205,552 downwards.
GAATTGACTCTTCTCCAAAGAAGATGTATTGATGGTAAGTTAGTATATGGAAAGATTTTCAACATCAAATTAAAGTGCAAATTAAAACATTAAGATACCTTTACACAACTACTAGAATGGCTAAATGAGAAAACAAACAAATACTCAAACAATACTGATTGCTACCTAGGATGTGGCACAACTCAAATTCTTAGCCATTCTAGAAAACAATTTGGACATTTCTAATAAAGTTAAACATACATTTACTCTAAGGCCAGCTTACAGTATTTACCCCATAGAAAAGGAAACATGTTTACTTTAAAAACCTGTGTACAAGTGTTTATAGCAGCTTGATTCCTAATTCCCCTAACACTGGAAAGAGTCCATATGTCTTTTTCCCCCCAGCTTGATTGAGATATCATTGACATATAACATTGTGTAACTTTTAGGTGTACAATGTGTTCATTTGATATACTTGTATACTGCAATATGATTACCACAATAGTGTTATCTGTGTCACATCACATAATTGCCATTTCTTTTTTGTAGTAAGAACATTTAAGATCTACTCTCTTAGCAACTTTCAAGTATATAATACAGTATTATTAACTGTAATCATTATGCTATGTATTAGATACCTAGAGCTTATTCAACTTAAAGGTGGAGCTTATACTCTTTGAGTATTGTGTCTTTCAACCCGCAAATGGATACACAAATTGTGGTAATCTATACAACAAAATATTATTCCATGATAAAAAGGAACAGACGCTTGATGCATACAACATGGCCTAATTTCAGAGGCATTTTGCCAAGGAAAAGAAGCCAGTATCAAAAGGTTATGTACTCTATAACTCCATTTGTATGACATTCTCTCAAAAGCAAATTTATGGGGATAGAAAACAGATCCATGGTTGTCAGGGATTAGAGGTGGGGTTTAACTTCATGGGAAAGGGACAGCATAAGGAAATTTGGGGGAGGTAGGGACTTTTGTATTCCAATTATGACAGAAGATATGCAAATCTGTATAGGTGTTAGAATAACTAGAATGGTATACTGAAAAATTAAGTTAATTTTATTATATGCTAGTGTAAGATTATATTTAAATATATGTATATATATACTACTGCAACCTGTAGAACAAATTTGCTAAAATGGTTGGAGAAATCCTTGGGGAGATTTTTAAGACTGTAGAACACAGCTATCTCCTAAGGAAAAGGCCTCTTGTTAGAGCTGTTACCTGGGTCTCTGTGTGTGTGTGTGTGTTTGTGTGTGTGTGTGGTGTGTGTGTTGGGAGTATGTTGCTGCAATCAGTAAAAATATATGACTTCAAACTTGAGAGACCTCAGAATTGTGTTACTTCTTGATAGCTTCTAGTGCAAGAGAGCCCCAAGAGTCTTCATTACGACCCTTGATATTAACTGAAATCCATCCATCTTTGGAGCTACACATATGGATCTAAGAGTGAGAGGTCTTAGAATCTTAAATCCTCCTTTGTCCTGAGGAGAATCTCAGGAAAAATGAGGCTACATGTTCTGTTAGAACAATTTCTATCTCCCAGTCTTAATTCAATCTGTCCTCTCCATCTATTTCTGCTTCTCAGAATCCTTTCCACTCATCTCAAATTCCAGTCTCCAGGAATACATCCACGATCAACACATTCCTCACACTGTTATATATAATTTTTATCTCTTGCCTACTTTTAGTATTTGGATGTAGTCCTTCAGTGACCAGACCTGTTTGCTTTCTCTGCTAGATTGCTGTTTCCTTGAGATTATTATGAACTGTTTACATATGAATTTCGCATTGCATGAAGTTGATAGAGCCTTCATTTATTTACTAATCTTTTTTGTTTCATGCTAATACACTAGGAACTGGAGTTACAATGAAGAATATTGCAAAGCATATATGAAAAATTTCAACAAGGGCTTATTTATTAATCTGTGGACTTCTTTGTATTTGAGCACAGTCAATACCACCACTCTACTCCTTAGACATGTCTGTAACTGCATCAAAGACTGCCAGGGAGGGGAGATCAAGATGGCAGAGAATAAGGAAGTTGAGCTCACCTCCGTCCACAAAAACATCAAAAATACCTCTACACATGGAGAAACTCTCTCTGAAAACAAACTGGAGACTGGCAGAAAGACTCTTTTACAATCAAGGCTGTAAAGAAAGATCCACATGGGTTTGGGTAGGAAGGGAGGAGAAGTGATCAGGTCTGCACCTGTGCCCCTAGCAGGGGACACAGAAGAGGAGGGGATGTCACTGGCATAGAGATCCTCCATGGGGAGAGAGGGGATCAAGCTATATATTGGGCACCCCAGACCTGGGGTTCAACATTGGAATAGGAGTCCCCTTAGCTAGATTGTAATCCAGTGAGACTTACCAGAGGGCTGTAAGAAACCTAGACTGAACTCATGAAGAGCATGTATACATGCTTGCTTACTCCTGGCAACAAGGCGAATAAAGCATATTGAAAACTCCTTGGCACTCTGACCAGTTCTCCACCAATGCCCCAGTGTGCTCCCCAAGTGGCACTGGAATCCTGCTGCCATTCAGCTCCCCACTAGGGTGAAGGTTGCAGTTGCAGAGGAAAGTGCACACTTGGGGAGGAACAGAGCCAACCTGGACCCAGCCCTGCATCTGAACAGGGCAAGGGTGGCTATAGCTGGTGCACGTGGAAGCAGTGGTTTGGGAGCAGCCCAGGGCTCTGACTGGTGTGCCAGGACCTTCCTGGTACATGTTCTGGACTGCTTCAGCCCCTCTTGCTCCAGCTCTGCTCACCTCTGGGGCCAAAGTGCCATTGCTAGGGGAAGTGCACCTACTTAGAGGAAGCAGATACAGCTGGGACTTGGCCAGGGTCTAGAGGGTAGCCAATACCGGTGAACACAAGGAAACAATGAAGTAGAAATGGCCTGGGGCTCTGACTGGCTTGCTGGGACTATCCCAATGTGCACCCCAGTCCATTCCAGGCTCTCACTCCAGTTCCTCTTGCTCCCATGCTGTTCTCCACTAAGGTGTCAGTACCATTGCTGGGGAGAGGAAGAGAGCTCAAACTTAGAAGTAACAGTACCAGCTGGGACCTAAACCTCAAGGTTTCTGCTCTAGCATGTTGGGTCCTGCCCCTGCCCCCAGTAAGGTTGTGGCAGCCATTGAACATAAGAGAAGCCCCAGCTCACACTTAGCTTTGGCTCTAACCCCTCCATCTCCAGCCCTACCTCCCACCAAGGTAATAGCTGCCAACACACCACCAGGGAAGATGTGACCTCTGCTCATTTCAGAACCGGCTCTCTCACTAAAGCCACTGGGCACATGAAGAAGACTACACAGGGACATTCCTACACAAGGACACCACTTCACTTCAAGACCGGGATAGGTAACTCTTTCACCTAATTTCACAGAGACAAAACAAACAAACAAAAAAACAATCAGTTAAACAGAATGAGAAGACAGAAGAATTTGTTTCAAATGAAAGAACAAGAAAAAAATCTATGAAAAAAATTCTAATGAAACTGAGATAAATAATTTTTCAGATAAGAGTTCAAAGCTTTAGAAATAAGAATGCTAACTGAACGTGGGAAAAGAATAGATGAACACTGTGAGAATGCTAACAAGGAATTAGAAAATATGAAAAAGATCCAGTCGGAGCTGAAGAATTCAATAATTGAAATTAAAAAAAGCACTAGAAGGAATTAATAGCAGACTAAGTGATGCAGAAGAACACATAAGCAATCTGGAAGATAAAACAATAGCAATCACCCAATCAGAAAAGGAAAAAAATTTTAAATGAGCCTAATTTAAGGGACTTCTGGGACAACATCAAGCATACTAACATTTATATTATAGGGGTCCTAGAAAGAGAAGAGAGAGAGAGAGAAATGTTAGAGAATGTATTTGATAATATGGCTGAAAATTTCCCTGGAGATCCACACCAAGACATATCATAATTGAAGTGGCAAAAGTTAAAAATAGAAAATTTTAAAGGCAACAAGAGAAATATATAGTCACATACAAGGGAATCCCCATAAGGCCATCAGCTGATTTCTCTGCAGAAAGTTTACAGGCCAGAAGGGAGTGGCATGATATATTTAAAGTGTTGAAAGTGAAAAACCTACAACCTAGGATGTTCTACCCAGCAAGGTTATCAGGTTATTCAGAATTGAAGAAAGCATAAGGAACTTCTCAGGCTAGCAAAAATGAAAAGAATTAATCAATACTAAACTGACCCTACAGGAAGTGTTAAAAGGTCTTCTCTAAGTGGAAAAGAAAAGGCTACAATAAGAAGTAAGAATTATAAGAAAGGAATAGTCCCACTAGTAAAGGCAAATAGATAGTAAAGGCTGTGGATCAACCACTTAAATAAGTGAGTACAAAGATTAGAAGATGAGGGTGCATTTATATCAGATGCAGTACAAAGATTAGAAGATGGTGGCACAGTGGTTGAGAGTCCACCTGCCGATGCAGGGGACATGGGTTCGTGCCTTGGTCCGGGAAGATCCCACATGCTGCAGAGCGGCTGGACCCGTGAGCCATGGCTGCTGAGCCTGCGCATCTGGAGCCTGTGCTCCGCAATGGGAGACGCCACAACAGTGAGAGGCCCATGTATCGCAAAAAAAAAAAAAAAAAAAAAGAATAGAAGATGAAAATTGTACAGTAAAATCAATTATAAATACAAAAAACAATAAAGGGGTAGATAAAGATGTAAACTATCATATCAAATATATAAAACATGGAGGAGGGGAGTAAAAATGTAGATCCTTTAGAATGTGTTTTAATTTAAATGATTATCAGTTTAAAGCAAGTAGATATAGTTATAGGTCAACAAATATGAAGCCCATGGTAACCACAAGTCAAAAACCTATACAATGGAAGACATGGAAGCAACTTAAATGTCCATTGACAGATGAATGGATAAAGAAGATGTGGTATATATACACAGTGGAATATTACTCAGCCATTAAAAAGAATGAAATAATGTAATTTGCAGAAACATGGATAGACCTTGAGATTATCACACTAAGTGAAGTAAGTCAGACAGAGAAAGAGAAGTGTCATATAATATTGCTTATATTCAGAACCTAAAAAAAAATGATACAATTGAACCTATTTACAAAACATAAACAGACCCACAGACTTAGAGAACAAACTTATGGTTAGCAGGAGGGGAAGGATGGGGGGAGAGGGATAGACTGGGAGTTTCGGATTGACATGTACACACTGCTGTATTTAAAATAAAATGCCTTTCCACACACACACACACACACACACACACACACACACACAAACACCCTACACAGTAGAATACTACTCAGCCGTAAAAAAGAACAAAAATAATGCCATTTGCAGCAACATGGATTGACCCAGAGATTATCACACTAAGTGAAATAAGTCAGAAAGAGAAAGACATATACCATATGATATCACTTATATGTGGAATCTAAAATATGACACAAATGAACTAATCTATGAAACAGAAACAGAATCACAGACATAGAGAACAGACTGGTGGTTGCCAAGGGAGAAAGGATTGGGGGAAGGATGGAGTGGAAGGTTGGAGTTAGCAGATGTAAGCTTTTAGATACAGAATGGATAAAAAAACAAGGTCCTACTGTATAGCACAGAGAACTATATTCAATATTTTATGATAAACCATAATGGAAAAGAATATTTTAAAAATGTATATATATACATACATATATATATTTATATATAACTGAATCACTTTGCTGTATAGCAGTAATTAACACAACATTGTAAATCAACTATACTTCCATACAAATACTGCAAAATTATAAAAAAGAACTAGAGAGAAAAGAACATAAGCATACCACTAAAGAAAATCATCAAGCTACAAGTGAAGAAACTTGAAGAAGAAAAGAACATAGAAGAATGGCAAAAACAAACAGAAAACAAGACGAAAATAAGTACACATCTATGAATAGTCACTTTAAATGTCTGTGGACTAAATTCTCCAATCAAATAACATCAGTTTCCTGATGGATAAAAAAAAAGTCCCATCTATGTGCTGCCTACAAGAAACTAACTTCAGAACTAAAGACACATGGACTGAAAATGAGGGGATGGTAAAAGATGTTTCATGCAAATGGAAACAAAAAGAAATCTGGGGTAACAGCAGTCATATCAGACAAAGTAGACTCTGAAACAAAGTCTATAACAAAAGGCAAAGAATGGCATTACGTAATGATAAAGGGATCAAAACAAGAAGAGGATACAACATATAAGCATCTGATATAAATGCACCTAAATATACAAAGCAAATATTAACAGACATAAAGGGAGAAATTGACAATAATACAACTGTAGTAGGGACTTTAATGCTGACTTACAACAACAGAAAGATCATCCAGACAGAAAATCAATAAAACAAACAGTGGCATTTAATGACATATTACACCAAATGGACTTAATATATACAGGACACTGGATCCCCAAATAGCAAAATGCACATTCTTTTCAAGTGCACATAAAATGTTCTCCAGGTTGGATAACATGCTGGGCCACAAAATTAGTCTCAACAAATTTAAGAGTACAGAAATTATATGAAGCATTTTTTCTGAACATAATTGTATGAAACTAGAAATTAAGTACAGGAAGAAAAATGAGGAAAACAAACAAGTGAAAACTAAACAACATGCTACTAAAAAAACAATGGGTCAATAAAGAAATCAAGGAGGAAATAAGAAAATGCCTTGAGACAAATGAAAACAAAAACACAGCTTTACAAAATCTGTGGGGTGGAGCAAAAGCAGTTCTTAGAGGAAACTTTATGCTGATACAGGCCTACCTCAAGAAACAAGAAACAACTCAAATAAAAAACCTAGCCTACCATCTAAAGGAATTAGAAAAAGAAAAACAAAACCCAAAGTCTGAAGAAGAAAGGAAATAATAAAGGTCAGAGTGGAAATAAATAACATAGAGACCAAAATATCAATAGAAAAACACTGGTTGTTTGAAAAGATAAATCAAATTCATAAGCTTTTTTAAAAAAATTATTTTATATTGGAGTATAGGTGATTAACAATGTTGTGTTAGTTTCAGGTATACAGCAAAGTGATTCAGTTATACATATACCTGTATCTATCTTTTTCAAATCTTTTCTCATTTAGGTTAGCCAGGATCATCAAGAAAAAGAGAGGAGCCCAATAAACAAAATAAGAAACAAAAGAGGAGAAATAAACCAATATCACAGAGATACCAAAAATCATAAGAAAATACTAAGAACAGTTATATGCCAACAAATTGAACAACCTAGAAGAAATGGATGATCCTAGAAACATACAATCTTCCAAGACTGAATCAGGAAGAAATAGACAATCTGAAAAGACCAATCATTTTTACTGAAATTGAATTTGTAATAAAAAAAAAATTCCAGCAAACAAAAGTCCAGGACCTGATGACTTCACAGAGGAATTCTACCAAACATATAATGAAGTACTAATGCTTATACTTCTCAAACTATTCCAAAAAATTAAGAAGTAGGGAAACACTACCAAATTTATTCTATGAGGCTACAATTACCCTGATACCAAAACCAGACAAAACACTACAAAAAAAAGAAAATTATGTGCCAATATCTCTGATTAATATAGATGCAAACATCCTCAACAAAATATTAGCAAACCAGATTCAACAATATATAGAAAGTATCATACACCACGATCAAGTAGGATTTATTCCAGGGATGCAAGGATTATTCAATACCTGCAAATCCATCAATGTGATATACTGTGTTAACAAAACAAATGATAAAAATCACATGATCATCTCAAGAGATGCAGAAAAACATCTGACAAAATTCAACATCCATTTGTGATGAAAACTCTCATTAATGTTTGTATAGAGCAGTGGTCCCCAACTTTTTTGGCAACAGGGACTGGTTTCATGGAAGACAATTTTTCCATGGGATAGGGGCGGGGAGATTGTTCAGGCAGTAATGCGAGTGTTGGGGAGAGAAGAGGAGTGGCAGATGAAGCTTTGCTCCCTCACCCCCCCCCCCCACCTCCTGTTGTGTGGCTTAGTGCCTAACAGGCCGCAGACCGGTACTGGTCCATGGCCCGGTGGTTGGGCACCTGGTATAGAGGGAAGATATCTCAACTTACTAAGAGCCATTTTTGACAAATGAACAGCTAACCTTGCACTCAATGATGAAAAGCTAAAAACTTGTACTCTAAAATCAGGAACAAGACAAAGATGACCTCTTAACATAGTATTGGAAGTCCTAGACATAGAAATCAGACAAGAAAAAAAATAACGGGCACCCAAACTAGAAGGGAAGAAGTAAACCTGTCACTATTTGCAAAGTGACATTTATATATTTGTACTATATATAAAAAACCCTAAAATGTCCACCAAAAACTATTGAACTAATCAATAAATTCAGTAAACTTGAAAGATAAAATATTAATATACAGAAGTATGTTGTTTTTCCACACACTAATAATGAACTCTCAGCAATCCTGTTTAAAATTCTATCAAAATGAATAAAATACCTAGAAATAAACTTAATCAAGGAAGTAGACTGATAACTCCAAAAACTATAAAGCATTGATGAAGAACATTGAAGGTGATACCAAAAAAATAGAAAGATATTCGTGTTCATAGATCGGAGAATTAATTTCGTTAAAATGTTCATACTATCCAATGTAATCCACAGATCTAATGAAACCCTTAACAAAATACCCATGACATTTTTCACAGAACTAGAGTAAATAATCCTAAAATTTACATGGAACCACAAAAGATCCTGAGTAGTCAAAGCAATCTTGAGAATAAAGAACAAAGCTCAAGGCATTATCCTCCCTGACTTCATGGAACTAAAAGCTAAACTAATCTAAATGGTATGGTACTGGCACAAAAGCAGGTGCATGGGTCAATGGGACAGAATGGTGAGCTCAGATATAAAACCATGCACATATGGTCAATTAATCTATGACAAATGAGGCAAAAATTATATAATACAATGTGGGAAAGACAGTCTTTACAACAAGTAGTGCTGGGAAAACAGGACAGCTACATGGAAAAGAATGAAATTAGAACAATTTATCAGACCATATACAAAAATAAACTCAAAATGGGTTAATGATCTAAATGTTAATACCAGAAACCATAAAACTCCTAGAAGAAAACCTAGGTAGGACATTCTTTGACATAAGTTGTAGTCATATTTTCTTTAGATCAGTCTACTCAGGCAAAGGATACAAAGCAAAAATAAACAAATGGAACCTAATTAAACTTGAAAGCTTTTGCACAGCAAAGGAAACTATTGACAAAACCAAAACCAACAAACTAAATGGGAGAAATCATTTGCAAATCATATGTTTGATTAGGGATTAATATCCAAAGTATAGAAACAGCTCATATATCTTAATATCAAAAAAACCAAACAACCTGACTAAAAAAGAGGCAAAAGAACTGACTTTATTTTAAGAAGACCATGGCCAATAGGCACATGTAAAGATGCTCAATATTGCTAATCATCTGGGAAATGCAAATCAAAGCCATGATGAGATGTTGCCTCACACATGTCAGAATGGCTGTTATCAAAAAACCACAAATTAAAAATGTTGGATATGATGTGGAGAGAAGGGAATACTAGTACACTGTTGGAGGCAACATAAACTGGTGCAGCCATTATGGAAAACAATATGGAGTTTTCTCAAAAAACTAAAAATAGGACTACCACATGATCCAGCAATTCCCTCCTGGGTATGTATCTGAAACACTAATTTGAAAAGATATATGCACTCTAATGTTCATAGCAGCATTATAATAGCCAATGTATGGATGCAACTCAAGTGTCCATCAACAGATGAATGAATGAAGAAGATTTTATACACACACACACACACACACACACACACACACACACACACAGAGGAATATTACTCAGTCATAAAAATGAATGAAAATTTCCCATTTGCCACAATGTGGTTGGGCCTAGAGAGTATTATGCTTAATGAAATAAGTCAGACAGAGCAACACACATATTGTATGTTATCACTTACATGTGAAATCTGAAAAATAAAACAAATGAATAATTATAACAAAACAGAAACAGACTCACAGACATAGAGAAGAAACTAGTGGTTATCAGTAGGAAAAGGGATGGGGGATCTAGAAGCATAAACTACTATGTATAAAATAAATAAGATACAAGAATATATTGTACTTCACAGAGAATATAGCCAATATTTCATAACTTTAAATGGAGTATAATATATAAAAAAAAAATCTGAATCACTATGTTGTACTCCTGATACTAATGTAATATTGTGAATCAACTATACTTTAATTAAAAAGAAAACATGCCAGTTGCCAAAAAAAGAACAAATATCTAATTTTCTTCCTAGGATTAAGATGTAAGAGAAATGGAAGGTAGAATTTGCCAAGCACTGACCCACCTTTCTGCATTACAAGGAGAAGTAATAGGAAGTGCATAGCTGGGTTAGGACTGGTACCTGGCACACTCTAGGAGAAGGAAAAGGCTAGTGTGACAGGAGCAGACTGAGCAGATGGGGGGAGTTTAAGACATGATGTCATACAGTGAGTGGGGACCAGATCAGGTGGTGCCTTCTATGCTAGTGTAAACATGCTGGCTTTTATTTTGAGTAAGATGGATTGTCATTAGAGAATTTGAGAATTAGAGTGCTAGAATCACTCCACCTTTGGGTAAAAACAGACCATATTAGGGCAAGCATGTAGCAGAGAGACAAATTAGAAGATTATGGAAAGAATCCAGGTGAGATAAGACGGTGGTTTAAACAAGGTATAATGGCAATGGTGTTGAAGAGTGGTTCAGCTCAGTATGTTTTTAGAAGATATTCACCTTGGTGTGGTGTATAAAAGAAATAGAGGATTCAGGGATAATTTGGCCTGACGACTGGAACATTTGAATTGACATTAAATGAGATGAAAAAGACAGCAGGGGAAGCAAGTCTTCTGTGTAAGGGAGGAGAAATCAGGTTTTGCACTTTTAGAAACATTAGTTTTGAGGTCTTTATTAGTCACCCAAGTAAAGGTATCTAGTAGGTAGTTGTTTTTATGAGCCTAGGGTCCTAGGGAGAGGCTTGGACTGAAGACATAAATTTGGGAGTTATCAGACTGTAGTTGACATTTAAAACCTTGGGTTTGGAAGAGATTACTAGAGATTGAACGTAGATAAAACAGAAATCTTAGGATTGACACTCACTCAAGACTTTCTATTGCCTAGAAATCAGGATATGTGGAGAAACTAACAAAGCAAAATGAAAAGCTGCCAATGATGTAGAAAGAGAACCAAGTTAGAGAGATATCTCATAAACTACGTGAATAAGTAAGTTTCAAAAAGAAGTTGATTAACTGTGTCAGATATAGCTGGTAGGTGAAGTAAGATGTGAACTTATTATTGAAAAGAGCAGTGTCAGTGGAATGCTGAGTTGAAAGCTTGATCAGATTGGGTTCAAGAGAGACTGCAAGAAAATGGTTTGAGGACATAATGCACAGATACCTGTTTTGAGGAGATTTTCTATGAAGGATAATGGAAGCTGGATGGGGTTATAAGGTCAAAGGAGAATTTCCTTTCCATTGGTTTTTAACTTGAGAGTTATTACAGCATATTTCTATGCTAATGAGTATGATCCAATAGAGTAAAAGGGATGATTTTTGAATGCTCAAACCACCATGACCTTAAGTCAGTGAGAAAAGGTGAATTCTAGTGCACCACAGTTGGGATTGGTCTTAGGTCCTTGGACAGGACATTTGTTGTAAGTGGAGGGAAGAAGAACTCTGTAGATGCATAGTACAGCAAATGGGGTACTAGGTACTTTGTAGTATTTTGTAGTAGGTATTTTGGTCAGAGCATGTGTATTTATCTTCTGACTTTTTTCGATTTTGTCAGTGAAATGAATGAAGCTGAGAATGAGGTGTTGAATGTTTGAGGAAAGAGAAGTTGTGAAATAGTGATCTAGGGGATAGGAAAGGGAATAAATCTGTACTGGAGGTTCTGGGCATCCAAGTGGCCTGGGTGAAGTTAAAGTACAGGTATTTAAAGTGAGTCTATTTAGCATGGTTTTATTTAACCAAATTTAGTTGCACAAGTGCAGGTGGGGCAAACATAGAGAGTTGGAGTTTTGCCAAGTAAGTGAAACATAGTGAGAGATGGGCAAGGGAGTTGATGGTGTAAACAAGAGTATCATTAAAATCATGGACCTTATTTGAAGGCAAATCAGTAAATGCTCCATTGTATGTCCCATCAATCTGAGCTTGATCCATGGGACAAATATTCCAATACAAATGGCACTGCCATTGTTATCATTATACATGAATATGCATTAAAATATACCTGTGTCTCTCATTGATAGTCCAGCTAGAGAAATATTCATGTTGATTCCTGTTATATTTCACCAGAGGACATCTAGTGATACCTAATGGAGAGTAGACAGTTTACTGACAGATGAGGGAGTTGAAGTGAGAGAGAAATGCCTTGCCCAAGGCCCTAGACAGTGTCTGAGCTGCGATCAGACGTATTGCATCCTTTCACATGAACCTTGTTCTGCCTGCTACACCACACTGCATCAGCCTGTGCCTCAGGTCATAATTTAATTCAATGTGTTAGTTTTTGTTCTGGTTTGGAACAACTTTTATCTGACTTGCAATTTCCTTTGTCCCCATTAGTGAAAAGGTCAAAAGTCTTGACTATAACCAAAACCCACCTCTAGTAAATGGCAGGCCTTCTTTTTCACTTTCCTCAGTCTCAAAGCTGTAGGACACAGAATTGTAAGAAGTCTCTTTTTATGCAACACAAATTAGATATGGCATTAGACGACTGAGAAAGTTTTGGAAACTGAATCTCAAAGGGTAGTTAAATAACTTATTTTTAGAGTCAGTGTTTATTTTCTCATAAAATATGGATCACTCAAGGAAATAACAATTAAGAAAATATCTTTTATCAAAACAGTAAGTGGAAACTTAATTTTAAAAGGAAGAGCTTGCTCTGTTTTTCATCATGGAGGCTAAGCTCTGGAGAATTGCTGTGTTGAATCTGTGATGTGTTCCTTATTCATGCAGTACCTCCTAATAAAGAACACAAGTGGAAGCATTTTTCTTCACTTTGCTCATATTAAACCATTTAGAAATAAGTTACTTTGATTTGGAACTACTGTAGTTCAGTCATTAAACTGTTGAGAGTATGCTGTTTGGTAATGTGTTGACATTTTTTACTATGCTAGTGTCTGAACTTTCTCATTCATGCTCACATGGCATTCTGAGAGTGTTGTAAATGATGGCATTTTAAATGTATTGCCATCCAACTTCATACCTGCCATGCAATTGCATGTTCTGTAAGCATCTGAAGTGAAACATTTTAATACTGATCTTATTTTTCTCCCAACTAGCAGCACCCTCTCTGGACTTTCCTGTCATTTACTAGAGGGTCCAAGCAAGATATCTGGAATTTATTCTAGGCCCTATGGCCCAATGGGTAAATATTCAGGCTCTGGAGCCAGATGGACATATATTCAAATCTTGACTTTGCATCTTATGAAGGCTGCTCTAAAGTGTTATTTACTTCCCCAAATCCATGTTACTCATCTTTAAAAATAAGAAAATAATGGTGGCTAAGCCATAGGGTTATTTTGAAGATTAAATAAGGTAATATACTTAACAAATACTTACTGAGCCTCTACCACCCAGCATTGTGTGGATACATTAGTGAGTAAAATATGTAAGATTTATCCTTTAACAGACTAAACATTCTAGTTGGGAAAATGTATTAAATTAACAAAGCAATACGCAAGCATGATTATGTCAAGTAACAAATGCCATGATAGAAATAAAAGTGGATGATGTGAAGGAGATTGTGGAATCAGACTGACAGGAAAAAGGAAGATCTTTGCAGGAAGGTTAACCTAAAAACCTAGCAATGTATAGATCTGGAGGCAGAGGATTTTAGTCCAAGGAAAGGGAGCAATTATTGCAAAAGCACTAAAGTGGGGGTGGTATCCTTGGGACATGCTCAATAATAGAAAATAGGCCAGTATCGTTAAAAAGGAATGAATAAGAAGCAGAAGGGTGCACATGACATCAGACAGGTTGGCAGAGAACAGATATTATAGCATTTGGATACTTTAACATCAATGACAATGAAAAATACGTGTCAAAATTTGTGGGTTCAAGGTAAAGCAATGCTTAGGTAAAATTCATATTTTAAGTGCTTATATTATAAAAGAAGGAAGATATAAAATTAAAGACATAATTTTTCACCTTAAAAAGCTGGAAAAAGAAGAGAAATTTTACCCAAACTATGTAGAAGGAAAACAGTAATAAAAAGCAGAAATCAAAGAAACATAAAGCAGACAAACAATGGAGAAAATTTACAAAGCCAATACATAGTTATTTTAAAGGATCAAACAAATTGATCAACCAGATATGGAGATATATGTATATGTATAGCTGATTCACTTTGTTATAAAGCAGAAACTAACACACCATTGTAAAGCAATTATCCTCCAATAAAGATGTTAAAAAAATAAATTAAAAAAAAAAAGAGAGACACACAGAGATTCCATCTGGTGATGGCAGGGATTTGCCAGGAGAAAAACATCACAAACATCAGGAATAAAAAACAAATTATCATCTCAGATCCTAGGCATTAAGATGATCATAAGAGAATTCTACTAACAAATTTAGGTGAACAAATTTGACAACTTGGGTGATACACAAAAATTTATTGAAAAATACATAATAGCTATACCTTCCTCCTGAAAAATCTGAATAATATCTCTATAACTATTAAATAAATCAGATTTGTTATTTAAAAAATTCTCAAAATTAAATCTTTAGGCCCAGATATTTAACTGGTGTAATTTATCAAACATCCAATGAAGAAATAACATCAATTTTTCACACACATTTTCAGAATGCAGATGAGAAAAGAGTAGTACCCAAATCATTTTATGAGGCCAATGATAACCCTAATATCTGAAAAAAATATTGCAAAAAAATTAAATATCCATCATGAACAGATATGCTAATTTCTTAGGAACATATTACCAAATCAAATCTGACAATAAGAAAGATAATACATCATGAGCAAGTAAGGTTTATCCCAGGTACGTAAGATTGGTTTATCCTTTTGCAAATCAATAAACATAATTCACCACATTAACAAAAAAAAAAATCAAAGCTTTTTAAAAAATATAATTGAAATGTGAAAATGAAGTATGATTAGATTATTTCAATTGTTGCAGAAAAACCATTTGACAAAATTGAATATCTATTCAAGATAAGAACTATCAGCATATTAGGAATAGTATGAAATATTCTCAATGATAAAGTGCCTCTATGAAAATTCCAATATTATTCTTACAAATGGAAAATTTAATTTTTTCCTCTTATGATAGGAAAAAGACAGGGATGTTTGTTATTGTCATGACTATTCTACATTATACTGGAGGTGCTAGGTACAGCAATGTCAAGAAAAAGGATAAAAAGTACAAAGATTGGAAAAGAAGATGCTAAGCTCTCCTTATTTGCAGTAATTTGCAGAAAAGAACTTACAAATTATTACTAAGATTAAAAAATAAATTTAGCAAGATTTCAGATACAAGGTTAATATAAAATATAAAGTGGATTTGTATGTACTATAGACAAACAACTGGAAAGTAAAAAGAATTTAAACCCTTTTACAATAACATCAAAATCATAAAATACTTAGGAATATTTCTAAGACAATGTAGCCAAGTCCTTCATACTGAAAACTACAAAATATTAGTAAAATCAAAGAAGACCTATATAAATGTAGAGATATATGCTAATCATGAGTTGGAATGATCATTAGTGTTAAAATGTCAAATTTTAAAATTCTAAGATTCAACGTAATGACAAAGTTTCAGCACCTGAATTCTTTCTTTCATAAGTTGACAAGATTTTATAAATAGATTTTAAAATATATATGTAAATATAAAGAATTTAAAATAGGCAGAACAAATGAAGGCCTTATCATAACTGAGTTACAAATGGATCATGGACTTAATTGTAAATCTAAAAGAATAAAACATCTGAAAGAAAAAAAGAAGAAAAATTTTGATATCCCAATATAGGCAAAGATTTCTTACAACACAAAAAGCATGAAGTATAGTATGAAAAAGATAATTAGTTGGATCTAACTAAAATTTTTAAAATTTCCATTGAAATAATTAAAGAGATGAAAATAAAAGCTGCATACTGGTAGAAAATATTCACGACAGATATGAGACAAAGGATTGTTCTTAGAATTTATAAAGAATGTTTACAACTCAATAATAAATTGGGTAAAAGATCTGGATACTTTACAAAAGAAAAGATTGAAATGGCAACTAAGCACGTAAAAAGAGACTTAATACCTTTAATTATCAGATGAATGCAAATTAAATCACAGTGAGATACCACTACACACCCATTTCATTTTAGATTTGTTAAAATGAGAGAGAATGAGCCTACCATGTAATGGCAAGGATTTGGAGCAACTGGAACTTCATATACTGCTAGTAGGAACACAAAATGGTACAACTACTTAGAAAAATAGTTTGGCTATTTCTTTTTTTTTTTAAATACACAAAGAAAAAATATTTATTATTATCTGTAAATTGTGCACTACATATCTTTTCTATCCATAAAATATACATTAAATGTGTGTGTGTATCCATGTGTGTGTGTCTATATACACACACATTTTTCTTTTCAGAGTGCCAACTGTTAAACACTTACAGGCACACCACTGTACCTACAGCTCTTGCTCAGGAATAAGTAAGGAATAAGGAAATATGACTAGAGAAATTTAGCCAAAATGATCCCTCAGGAGCCTGTATTCTTAGAGTGACTTCTACCCTTCCCTCTCTTCTTTTTTTTTGTTCTAATAATAACAATAACCTTTATAATAAAGACAATACAATTTTGAGCACTTAGTATGTGCAAAGCCCTTAGCATTATCACTACTCAATTCAATCCTTACAACTACCTGGAAGTTTGATATTATTATTATATTTTTTAATTAATTTATTTATTTTTCTTAAAACATTAAATGTACACCTATCTTGTGACTCAGGCATTCTCTTTCTGGTTATTTACAATGAGAACGAAAAACACAAAAATATGTACGAATAAAGACTTTTATATGAATATTACTAGTAGTTTTATTTGTAATGGCCCCAAACAGGAAACAACTCAAATGTCCATGAATAGGTGAATGGATACTTAAACTTTAAAAGGAATAAACTATTTATTTATACACAGAAGATGAATCTGAAGATCACTACTCTGAGTGAAAGAAGCAACGAAAGAAAGAGTTTACACTTTATGTTCCCATGGATGTAAAATTCTAGACAGAATAAACTAATTTATATTATCAGAAAGCAAGTCAGTTGTTTCTTGGAGACAGAGTTGGAAAAAAGAATGTATTGCATATGGATGCAAGAAAACTTTTGATGATGATGGAAATATTCATTATCTTGATTCTATGGTTGATTTCATATGCGTATACAAATGTCAAAACCATTCAAATTGTACTATTCAAATATGTGCATTTACTTCAATAATATCTCAGTAATGTCATGAAATTTTAAAAAAGCTGACAGTAACAAACATTTGGAGAAATAGGATCATCATCTTCAGCTGCCGGGAATTTAAATAGACACACTTTGAAAGTAACTTGACATATTCTGATAAAATTAGAAATAAATATATCCAAACTCATATGTTCCAATTCTGCAAAGGGAGTCTTTCTCACATTTGTATAAAAATATCAAGGAGGGTTCTCACTGCAGTACTGTTTATAATATACAAGGTGTTTAGCAAAATATTTTTCAGAAGGTGGATGATTGAATAAAATGTGATATATGGGACAAGATATGATATTCAATACAAATAAAGTAAATGTCTAAATGGAAATATGGGTAGATGTACAAAACATCATAACTGAGAGAGAAAAGAAACATGACAAAGAATTATGTATGCAATATGATATTATTCATAGAAATTAAACATACATCAAAACTATATTTAATGTACATAAAATTAAATATTTCATGTACATCTGTATGCACATTTATACAAAAATGTATATATAGCTAATATATAAACATGAACCAAACTCATTATGTGTTTTTTCTTGAAGTTCCGGATAGTATACAGGGAAATGAAATTGGAGGGCTCTCAGAGAAGAGGAAGTTTTACCTTTATCTTTAATTCATCATTCCCTGAAAAAATCTTGAACAAATATTGTATTAATAGATATTAATTCTGGGTGTTTGGGATATGGACATTTGTTACATTATTTTTATTTTATTTTACTTTATTTTCTTTTGCGGTATGCGGACCTCTCACTGTTGTGGCCTCTCCCGTTGCGGAGCACAGGCTCGGGACGCACAGGCCCAGCGGCCATGGCTCACGGGCCCAGCCGCTCCGCGGCATGTGGGATCTTCCCGGACCGGGGCACGAACCCGTGTCCCCCGCATCGGCAGGCGGACTCTCAACCACTGTGCCACCAGGGAAGCCCTGTTACATTATTCTTGATCATCTTAAAAGCTTCTCAAACACACACACAACACCTCATACATATATATATTTAGTATGTAAATGTGTGTGTGTGTGTGTGTGTGTGTGTGTAAATGCTTAATACATAGATCTAAAGGAATATAAACAAAAATTGTAATAGATGTTACTTTAGGAGAACGGGATTTAGGATGGACAATTTTCAGTGGTGGGGTGAGGGGTCAGATAGTCAACAGGGTTTTTGCCTTTATCTAAGTTGTTTGTATTTTGACAAGGAGAACATATTTGTGTTTTACTGAAGTATTCAAATAAATACTTTATGAAATGAAATTAATGATAAAATGGCAATACACTGAACCACGTTCTTTGGTAGAGGCAAATATATGCTACCTTCAGAGTGCTAAGAAAGGGTGCTTATGGATGTGGAGAAGGGTTCTCCAAAAGCTTTTTATTTTGAGAAGGTGACTCCTGAATAAAATGTAGAATTTAACCTGGGTGTTTGATCAGGAGTCCATTAGTTTGGGTTGAAAAAAATATAAATCCTTGATTTCATTAGCATCTAACTAAAATTTAGCATTGCTATTAACTATGAATGAGAGCAACAGAACTCATTGGTTTCCACAGATCTGTAACTTTGTGGCCAATAAAAGTTGTCACATTTTCTTATAGATATTACAGTTATTATTGATGTATCAAAATATCATTTAACTCATCACAAATTGAAAATTATGGTAGCAATTAGATTTCCTGAAAGATCTTGCTATTTAATATGTTAATAAAAGGGATATATACATATATATCTTTATTTTAAATTTGCTATTTTTAAACATTTCAATAACTGGCTTCCTTTATGATCCTATGTATGTTTATTATGGGTTTAAACACATTACTCTTTTTTTTTTTTACACGGGCCTCTCACCATTGTGGCCTCTCCCGTTGCGGAGCACAGGCTCCGGACGCGCAGGCTCAGAGGCTATGGCTCACGGGCCCAGCCGATCTGCGGCATGTGGGATCTTCCCGGACCGGGGCACGAACCCATGTCTCCTGCATCGGCAGGTGGACTCTCAACCACTGTGCCACCAGGGAAGCCCGAAACACATTACTCTTAAATGGAGTAAAAAAGCTTCATTAGACTGCCAAGGGAGTCCACAACATACATAAAGCTGTTAAGAACCTCTGTGTAGAAGGATGAACCAAGCAAGGATTGGTGTTGGGCAGGATGGATTAGGGCAGTGGGTGGAGGAGAGGAGCAGAGCAGGCAAAGGAAACTAGATGTGGGGCATAAAAGCAGGAGGGAATATGGCACCATTGAGCTCAGCTCATCAATGACTTTTTATGTTGCAAATATAATTTTTCTTCCATAGTTACCCTTGGGGAGAAAATTCTATCCTTATCAATCTAATCAGCAGGTGGTTTGGTTCAGGAAGTGAATAACTTTGAAGCATGAAAGCATATCACGAAAAAGAAATACTTCTTAGATTCTATACTTCATGCCACTTTACACAAGAAAGTTGTTATCCTCAGAGTTTTAAACATAAATACATAGTTTATACATAATTACTTGCCACGAGATGCATTGTTGAAAAAGAATCCTCTGAGATGCCCATGATCAATCTTGGTTTGATTAGCAAATTTGGGTGTCTCCATGTACTAACATCCAAGTGGAAAATAAAAAATCCAGACAAACATTGTACATTTTGTCTAGATCAGTAGAATTATTGTCTTCAAATAAAATTTTACTTGGAACGATAATATGTAAAAATTAAAACAAAACTGCTCTTCTTGATAAGCTAATGGGAGAGCAGGGACTCTGACCACTTTTTGTCCACCTTGTCCATTATGGCGGCCCAGGAGGCTACTTTATCACAAATTAAGCCTCCATATACATCAATATTGAGATATTTGGAGCCATCTATAATTTCCCCTGGAATATAACCTCAGCTCTGTGCTTTGAAAATAGTATCATCATCATTATGTATTTTATATTTGTCCATATAATCTAAAACGTTTGGTTTTCAATGTTGTCATTGTGATTTCCATCTCATCCAGATAGTGTAGGGACACTATTCAGAAGAGCAGTGAGGTAAAAGTCCTCTCTGTTCCTTCTCCTACTATTCCTTTTACCTTCTGGGTCATTGCCTCTGAAAACATTCTTAGAGCTCTTTGGTAAGCATATCCTCCATTTTATTTCAATGATATTTTGCTTAGTTTTTTCTTACCATTAATACTTTCAAGTCTTGAACAATCATCCCTTTATGCATTAGAGACTGACAGCTGCAAACCGGGCTTGCTATACCAAGTTCCAACCTGGCTATCGCAAATCACAAGAGAAAAATTAAAAATATTCCATGGTGGTATTACTTATCAGTCAACAGTTCTACTTCGGCGATTTCACAAATTTATATTTAATTATGTAACTTTAATACTAAATTTGATTGTAGTTTGCTTTGTTACTTTATTAAAAAATGATTGGGGAAAACAACAAGGATTCTTAATGGGTTTAAATTAAATATGGTTAAAAATAATTTGTAGCTCTGTCAGAAGTACAGCTCTCATTGTTCTGGATTGGCTGGGTATGCACTGAAGATAAGCCTCTCCATAAAGTTTCAATTATGATAGAAAGAGTACTTTTTATAAAATAATAGAAATAAATTTTATTATTAAAGATATTGAATTATGAACACAAAACTGTTCCTTATTTCCCACCCTGTAGCATGTCTATCAATCAACTTTGACAAATTCTATTTCTTCACAAGTTTTAGAGATAGCAAAGTGAGGCAGCTTCCTTTGCAGTTTCTTGCTTTGGCAGTCTGAGCACAGGAGTGGTCCTGTCCCCGATGGTGCTTTAAGCTCTGTAACTCTGAGGAAATCACTTAAACCTTCTGAACCTTTTTCCTTATTCTTGAAATGGCAAGGGTTTGACTAGCTTGTCTCTAAAGTCCCTTCCAGAGCCATTGTTATAAGACGGTATTTGCTGGATTGAGGAAAGATACAGTCCTGGCTCTGTCTCTCAGCCATTACATAAACCTGGAATTAATCCACACTTCCAGCCAGCTGTCTGTGATGTCTCATACACCATATTTTAGTGTATTGATTGGATAATAACCTTTTCAAAACAAGGCATCAAGTGGGCTGCTCTTTTATATCACAAGTTGTCTTTGATGTTTTCAGAGCCATGTATTCTCTTTAGATAAAGTATAAACTTATTTTATTATATCTGAGAAATTCTGACATTAAAGTAAAAGGGTTCCAGAATAAAATCAATAGACATCAACTTTTCTTCAACACATTGCCTTAAAATTAAATGTCAACTGGTAATTTAGTCCCAAATCTGTTCACGACTTTACCATAACTGAAAGTAGCTTCAGAAGATTTTTTTTCCAGCTAGGAAATTGATCTCATACATTACATCTAAATAGTTTAAATCTGTGCACTATTACT
Source organism: Aethalodelphis obliquidens (assembly GCF_003676395.1). Taxonomy (NCBI): domain Eukaryota; kingdom Metazoa; phylum Chordata; class Mammalia; order Artiodactyla; family Delphinidae; genus Aethalodelphis; species Aethalodelphis obliquidens. The sequence continues at coordinate 30,183,607 of NW_020837950.1, read as the reverse complement.
AAACTGGCTAAGGAAGTCTCCAGTCTGTATAATGTTAATTCAGAAAAGCTTAAGATTTGTTAGCACAATAATGAAGTAATAGTTTGTCTAATTTAATCTCTACACAGTGATATGTGACACTTCAATAATAGCTAATGTGACCTTAAAGGTTAATGATGGCATAGCTCATCTGAAGTGACAGACTACTTCAAGTTCTCCTACAGTCGATCTTAATACTTTTTTTTTTATTATTAGGTTACTGGTGTAGTAATAAAACTTCAGTGAACTGTTATCTGGAATTGTAAACTCAGCCAAATTAGTTCCAGGGGTCACGTGACAAGGCATTCCATTGTAAAAGCAAATGGCAGCACTGTTAAGGCAGTGCCCACGAAGAGGTAGACACGTTACTGTGCAGATCATAAAATGCAGGATCTCTTCAGATATGCTTCTGCGTATGGATCTTTCTCATCAATCAAGATGGAGTTTTCTCAGGACATTGCAGTATCATTCATCCTCCTCTCTCACTTGGTGCAGCAGCCATACATGTTGTTGTTGCCCTATACAAAACACAGTGCTTGGCTATGTGAAGAAAACTGAGATGAACTAGAATGCGATCCAGGCTGCAAAGAGTTTAAAATCTACTCAAGGAAAGATAACATATAGACAGACAGATCACTGTAATAGAAAGTAATGAGCACAGTTGCCTTACTAGAGAAAAAATGCAGTGCTTTTAGATTCATAGGAGAATGGAAGAAATTTCTCCTACCTAGAGGCCTAAAAAAAGCCATTTCCTGGGTCACCCTCAGAAGCAGGATAATTCAAAAATACTATGATTAAAATACATCTTACTCTTTCTGCAGCTTCCCTCACCTACTGTATCTTCTGTTAGTCTACTGTGGTTGATGACAGAGAGAGAGAGAAGGGGGGTAATGAATATGATGAATACAGATACATAGATGAATGGAATGGGGTTCAGAAAAGTGGTGTTTGATCATCAGGATGTAGAAGGACTAGCTTCAAAAATATGACCTTCTAAGGGAACTTGAAAAAGGAAATCTAAGTGAATGATCTTGAATGTTGAGGCAAGTGTATAGATTTCTCTGATCCATACACAGGAAATATAATATATGAGAGAGAACCTCTTCAGTGTGAGAAGCTTAGAAACCCATGGAAAGTTAGATTAATTTTATGCTTCAGATACTCTCTGAGATGATCTCTTTTTGACCTCTCTTATTTTAGGTTTTGAAAATTCAGCCTGTCTCTTCAATGTTAATAAAGCCAAAGAAGGATTGGTCTTGGGTCAGGGGAAAATGCATCTTAAGTCTCCCACTCTATTTGTCAGATTTGGGAAGGCCCTGCCCTAGAGGACAAAGACCCTCATTTACTCATCTTTGGATTCCTCTCACACACACCCCTCCCTCCTCTACAGTCCTGCATAATTGAAAGTATTCATTAAAGTGTTGGTTCAAGAGAAATGAATTGATTGAACTGAATTATTTCATATGGCTGCCATGTGACCTTCAAGCCACCTTTGAATGCATTTTTGTAGGAAACTCAATTCATTTATATAATGTATCAGCTCCCCCTTGTGACTATCCAGCAGTCAATTTGACAAAGAGGAAATAAAGGTGCATTTTCCTTATTTACTTCCATTTCCTGAGTAGAGTGATATGGAGAGAGCCATTGCTCAGGGATAGTCACACTTGTATGGAAAGAAAAACCCAAGACATCGAAATCAGTGAGACCGGGACCCTTTATGCTGTGACTTAAATGACATGTGCTTACCCACATGATTCATTATGTAAGGGCCCCTTATAATTGTTAGTGGAGTGAATGCCCTACCAACCTGCAGACACTATGTGTATAATGCAGGTCAGATTAAGGCAGGTGAGTTTCAATAAATATTATCTGAAGACCACTATGACATATTATACATTTTCCAATGCTAATGTCTTTTATAGCCCATTAAGAACATCTCAAGACTTTTTCTCTAAAGATCAAATATAAAATAAAATAATAAAGAAGCTGTTCGAATTATCAGCTCTTATTCTGTTTCCCTATCATCTGAATACATCTTTTAAATCATCCATCTCATCTTAATGGACTCTAATCCATTCTATTTCGTTAAATAACTGTAGCTAATTTTGCAGTTTGCGAATCATTTTCTCATGCCTCTTCTCTTTCGCCTCTCATTTTTAGCCTGGGACGGAGATGCTGCTGTCACTCACCTTTGGCACAGGCAGGGGCTGTGCAAGTGGGAATTTCACGGAGGTTCATTTTCAACCAGCAAATGGTGAAACTGAACTTGAGTCCTAGCCTTGAGACCTGATTTTCTGATTCTGGGACCAGACTGTTTTGTTTACACAAGTGTTTTCAAAGAGTTTAAGTAGCTGTCTGCTACCATCCACATCAAGGTCAGCAGAGCACTTGTAAACTGCAGGATCAGATGCCCATACCAGCCTGATTAAATCAGAACCTCTGGCTTCTGATGTTGTCTCTAAGCCATTTGGTTTCTGCACATATTTCTTTTTTATCCACATTTTCATCTCTTTCACTTTCTTTTAAACTCCTTAAACTAAGTTTAGTGCCATTATTAAATATTCATCCATATAACTATGGTATAAATATTTACTGAACTCCTACTATGCGGCACACACAGAGCCCCAAAATGAGGTGACAGATGAATAAGTTGTAATAGCTGACGTCCTAGATTGCATTGTCACTGGGAAAATCAGCCATCAGACTGATTAGTCTTACCATTGGCTTTGGACATGCAGGAGGCATTCAGATTGAGATTAATGATTCAGTCCTTTTCAAAATAGACAGTCTTTTAAGAGAGTCAAAGGAACAAAAGGAAACAACTGGTATTTATCACCCAGTGAGGAGTGCAAGGAAGACCTCAGGTAGTCTTGATACAGTACATAGGGAGACTTAAGTGGAAAGATGACAGGTCAAAAATACACTTAAAACCATCTCACTGTGTATCCAACTACCCGACCCACCCCCTTTAGCCCCCACTGGTTCCCTTTGAAAGGAATTCACTACATAAGCAGGTGAGGGAATTTGTAACAGAACATGATCAAAAGCAAATTGGGTAAGTGAGGGAAAGCAATTACACAGGGAGATCATTAATTGGAGGGCTTATCTCTTCAGTGAGCTTGGAATGTGTAAGCTGCAGTGTTGTGAATTGAATTTCATGCACTCCTATTGTTTGTGAAGAGCTGGCTGTGTGTGGGAGGTACCGGGTGATTTGCCAAAAATGTTGTTAAGAACACCAGCAATCAAAAAGCCACGAGGCTCTTAAAAAGCCCAGAACTGAGTGAAGGTACAAAGGCATGAAGGCTGAAGTGAATTGGGACTTTTTACTGAAACAGAGCTTGAAACTGTGGAAGTAACAATCAGTAATGCAGGGTAGTGAAGAGGAAGGCAGGGCAGAGGGGATTGGAAAAGGTCTTGCTAAGATCCCGTTTCATCAATCAAATTTAGGCTCCTGCTGGGACAAAATCTACCTGGGCCTGTTGTTAAGGCTCTTTGAATTCATAAAGCTTATAAAGAAGGGTCTGTTAGGAATCATTCACATATCTTGAGGGGAAATAGAAGTCATTTGAAACCATTCATGCATCTGGACAGGACACAGAGAAACATGAGGGAGCAGAAGCCTGGTTACTCTAGATCCTCCTATCCCATTCCCGTCACCCACACACTTACCTGCTCAGACATCTGAACCCTTGTCATTCTTCCAGCAAGCCATGCCACCTCTAACCTCCATTTCCTTTGCCTGGATTTTTTTTTTTCCCTCCCTAATTCACTGAGACCCAAGTTTCAAATCCTAGCTCTGGTATTACTTTCTCTTTGAAATGAGTCCAGGTTAAGAATACTTCATGATGGCAGAATTGCATCTATCACAATACTGCACCAGTCCCCTGACTAAACTCAGCAGCCTAACTTTCTGCTTTTCTACCTTTCCTTCAGTTTCTTCAATTCATGCACCTTCATACTTACTGTGGTGCCTTTCTACGAGTTTGTGAATCCCTCTTGGTACTTTAGAACTTTCTCAAATGTCAATTCCTTCAGGCAACCTTTTCTAATCCTTCAAGTTAAATAGTCTTATAGCAGCCTGCCCCTCTCCTTTGAAACACTGATTATTTGATGTCCGTCTTTCTTATGAAACTGTCATCACAGTGAGGTTAGGACTGTATCTTTATTGGCCTCTGATGTGTTACAACTTTCTGGCACAGTTCCTGGCATTTGTGAGGCCCCCAAAACTGTGCATTGCCTTTATTATTTCTTCTCAGTGGATTGTGAAATCCTTGGGGTCAAGGATCTTGTCTTTGATTTGTTTTCTTATGTCATAACAAAATACCAGGTGCAAAACAGGTATTAAATAAATGTGTATTAAATGAATAAAACACAAAAGAAAATATCTAGAGCAGAATTTCTCAATCTAGGCACTACTGGCATTTTGGGTCATATGATTCTTTGCTATGGCGGGCCATCAGTAAGATGTTTAGTAGCATCCCTGACCTCTACCCACCAAAAGCCAGTAGCACGCCTCCTAGTTGTGAAAACCAAAATTATCTCCAGACCTTGCTAAATATTTTTGTGCTGGTTGGGACAGTGGGCAGGGGTGTGCAAAATCACCACAAGCTGAGAATCACTGATCTATAGGACACATTTTTAAACTGCTCAAACCGTAAACATGAACTGCTAGCTTTTGCAAAAGAAAAGTGACCAGCGAGCAATGGATAACAATTATAAAATTTATTTAGGATTAGTTGAAGATTTATTTAATTGATGCAGGCTATCATGCAGGCTACTTGGCACATCAACTTTTACATAGGCAGATACAAGAGTTAATAAATATTCTGAGAATATCCTTACAAGAATTAAATCAGATAATGTACCTAGAAGTATCTTAGATCAGAGCTCATAGTAGCACTTCTGTTATTATATTCTTTCCTTGATCTAATTAAATCATTTGGTATAAAATAGTCGTAGCTAACAAAGATAAATTAGGAAGAGTTTAGTCAAATGAGAACAAAAACACACAGAGGCACACACAATCTATTTAGTTAAATTTTTTTAAGGCAAACATTTTTGATCAGTTGATCCACTGAGTTCTTTGTTGGGGGACTAGAGGGTTGACACAAAGAGTTTGTTAGTTTCTTTCCTGCTGGGGAACACTAAATTACATCCCACCAACTTAAGCTCCCCTGGAGTGACTCACACAGTGGTTGACTTTTAGAGTTCACCAGAGGTGAGTGTTCAGGCTATATGAGGTCCGATTTTCTCCATGAAGCAGGACAAACAAAAATTTATAATGCCAGGCTGCTTGATATAATTTCTAAAAGTAGAAAGCCACTGGTTTTACCCTCCCTTAACTCTTTCCTGGAAAGAAAGTATAAGAATTATCCCCAGAGTTGCTGGAAGATGGAGAATTTCTGGGTAAGTAGATTTATTTTTTCATACCCAGTGGGATTGTTGGCTGACTGAGTAGTAAATTTAGTCTCAGTGTTTTAGCTCACAAATAAAGAAGTAATAAGAGAAGCTCTACATGTGTATTGGCTGAAATAGAAAATGGACAATAAGCAACCGGAGTTTTTAAGGAAACACATCCTGCTGGAAAAATGTTTATTGCTGTTTTAGAAAGAATTGCAAAATTGGGAGGTAGAGGGAAGTGTCGATGTCATGCACTTTAAACTGAGGTAAATGTTAGATACAACAATTTATGAAATGCGATTTGCAAGAACAAACAGTCAACTTAGATTGCAATGTGGCTACAAGCCTGGGAGGAAGTATGAGGATATTGGGGATCAGGGAGGGAGGTCCGTAGCTAAGTCTGCAGAAAACCTAGGATTATTATTGCTGTAATTTAGTGAGCTCTATTCCTATGTTTGGGTTTTGACTAAAATTGTTTGTTTGGCTATAGCTTCCCTAAGTGAAATACTTTATGTGGTACATAGAAATTCCTCAGTGCAGTTTCTGTTTCCTGTGACTTATGCACTGAATTTTCTTCGTAATTCTAAATTAAAAACTGAACAAGAGTTTCATACTTTCCTTTTTCCGACTTAAGAATTCCTTTCTTGTAAGACACATGCCCATACATATAATGACTTTAGGTAGCTATATGATCCTAGGAGAGTCATAACCACTTTGGCCTCAGTTTCCGTATTTGGAGAAGGATGAATTTGGCAGCTTCAACAAAGTACGAATTCTTCTACTTGATTCCTTTCTGCTTGAGTCCAAATCCATTTTCTCTTGCTTTCTTCAGGTTAAGATGAACTCAGACTAAAAAAAATGTGTCTTTGGGCTTCCCTGGGATCACCCCAATCTGATTATGACTTGGAATCTAATGAAAGGGCATGGAGTCCTACACTATGAGTAGAAATCTTAGCAATCAATGTAAGCCCACAGTCAGAAGCCTATGAACCAACATCAGGGTTATGGAAACAGGGCCAAACAGGCTAGGAAACTGAAGAAAACAAACAAATAAGGAGATGTCTACTTATTAAGTCTACTTAAGTCTAGTACTTATTGGCTCTGTGACCTTGAACTGCTTACTTCTTGTCCTCAGTTTCTTTATCTGTGAAGTGGAGTTTGCCATTTGTTCCATGAAAGTGTTCTAGAAAGACTTAAGAATCTGTTCACAGTGGCCTCAGACCAAGATAAAGGGGAGGAGACCATGAGAAGACTCATAGTGGAAAATGAGGCTGATTAGGATAATTCTTTTTTTTTTCCTCTCTTTTTTTTTTACGGTACACGGGCCTCTCACTGTTGTGGTCTCTCCCGTTGCGGAGCACAGGCTCCGGACGCGCAGGCTCAGCGGCCATGGCTCACGGGCCCAGCCGCTCCGCGGCATGTGGGATCTTCCCGGACCTGGGCACGAACCCGTGTCCCCTGCATTGGCAGGTGGACTCTCAACCACTGCGCCACCAGGGAAGCCCGGATAATTCTTCTTTTGCATCTTGAAATTTCTCAAAGATTTATTTCATCACAATTAGTCTGGTCCACTGGCCAGGTGGCTAACATGTGGGTAAACCAATTTCATCATGATGTGCTGCAGCACTCCCTCTGTAACTTGACTGTTGAATGACACACAAAGTAATCACCACATATCTCCTTACGTGACTGTATTAGTTTGCTCAGGCTGCTATATCAAAATGCCAGATTGGGTGGTTTAAACAACAGAAATTCATTTTAGCACAGTTCTGGAGCCTAGAAGTCCAAGATCAAGGTGACAGCAAAGTTTTCCTGGTGAAGCTGCTCTCCTTTGGTTGTAGATGATAACTTCTTGTGGTGTCCTCATGTGGCCTTTCTTCTGTGCAGGCGCAGAGAGAGAGAGAGAGAGAGAGAGCTCTGGGGTCTTCCTCTTCTTATAAGGATACCATTTCTATCAGATTAGGGCCCCATGCTTCAAACTCATTTAACCTTAATTACCTCCCTAAAGGCCATACTCCAAATACAGTCACATTGGCCGAAGTTCCAATATATGAATTTTGGTTTGGGGGAGATGGTAGTGTGCAATTCAGTCCCTAATACCAACCAACTATTAAGTCTCTTTGGTACTTACGGGATCTAAGGGAGAGATGACTGAGGAAAGGCAGGGTAGCAGGACTTTCTTATAGATCCCAGGATTGTTTGGATCCCTAGTTTGGAACAGTTTTTTGTTTGTTTGTGTGTTTGTTTTACTAATTCCCACGTATGAATCCATCTACCAAGAATAATAGACATTCCCAACCAGTCATGTGGAAGTAGCACTGTTATATATCTTAATTTTGTTACGTATTCACTCTGTGGCCTTGGAACTTATCTGAGGATCAGTTTTCCCCTCTCTAAATAGGAATCATAAGGTACTATCCCTGCTTGAATATAGACAAACTACTGCTAAATTAACTACTTACCATTTTCACATAGACTCTATACCTTTCTGTTACTCTTTACTTTTTCTAATATTAATTTCCTTATTTTAGGATCAGTTTCTGTTCCACTTCTTCTATGAAGGCTTCCATGATATCCTAAAATACTCTCTCCTATTAGTAATCCAACAAGATTTCCAGGGTATCTCAAATTAATGACTTGTCCTAGAATTCTTTATGAAAACCCCTACCATATTTTGAGACCAGTGGCTCTGTAATTTAAAATTTTATTCCTACTATTTTCTTTCTCTGCACATTTTTTCAGTGCAATTATTGTGTCAAATTAAAAGGACTGAAACTAGTTTAAAAAGCAAATATTGTAGAAAGAAGAAGAAACCAGCTCCAGAAAGCCTTCAAAGATACGCTTGGCTGATTTTTGTGTCTTGTCACTGTGGCATCTATCATAAAATCTAACACATGCTTCTCGCTTCTTTAATCATTCATTTACTTATCTTTCTCCCCACTCTATTCTGATATCATAGAGGGCAGGGACTCTTGTTCTTTTCTATGCCACTAGGGGTGTTATACTGCCTATTAGATCACAGGTTTTCAATACATTGAAAGGAAAATGTGCAATTGAAAGACAGGGATTTAACTCAACTTTTATATTTTCCCAGCAGTGAAATATTTATTCTCCCAGTACCTTACACCACGGGCCAGTGTCCCTTCAGTGGTTAAATATTTATGGAGTATCCACAGTGTATTAGGGTCTGTAATAGTCAACATGAATTTACAGAGAAGATGGACCCAGCCACTAGCTTCAATATGTCAATCCTGTAGAAGAGGTGCACCCGTAGATAGAAGATTATACCACAGTGTGAGATGCACACTGATAGAAGGCTTCAGAGCCCAGAGGAAGCCCAGCTGTTCCACGCATTTGCTTTTTTTCTCCCTTATACACACCAGGTTCTTTTCCACCTCGAGGTCTCCGCACACGTTCTTGCACCTGCCTAGAACATGCTTTTCCTTCTGTCCATATGATTGGCTCCTACTAACCATTTATTTTTCAGTTTCAATGCTCCTTCAAAGGAAAGACATTCTTGATATTCTAACTTTCAGTCAGCCTCTCTTATTCGTTTTTACATTATCTTTGTTTCTTTTATAACATTTGTGAAATTCCACTTTGGAATATGTAATTAGTTTATTTGCATGTGTAATGTCTTCTTTCCTCATTAGACTATGCATTCTATGAAGGAGAAACTGTATCTTTTGTTCAACACTATTTGAAGCACAGAGAACAGTCCCCAGAATAATGTAAGAGCTCAATAAACATCAGATTATTGAATAAAGGCAAGAATGAAATAATGACATTTGCAGCAACATGGATGGACCTAGAGATTATCCTACTTATTGAAGTAAGCCAGACAGAGAAAGACGAATACCATATGATATCACTTATATATGGAATTTAAAAACTGTTACAAATTAACTTATTTATAAAACAGAAATAGACTCACAGGCATAGAAAACAAACTTATGGTTACCAAAGAGGAAAGCGGGGGGAGGGATAAATTAGGAATTTGAGATTAACATATACACGCTACTATATATAAAATAGGTAACCAACAATGACCTACTGTATAGCACAGGGAATTATACTCAATATCTTATAATAATCTATAAGGGAAAAGAATATGAAAAAGAAAAAAATATACGTATACACTGAATCACTTTGCTGTACACCTGAAACTAACACAACATGGTAAATCAACTAAATGTCAATTTAAAATAAATATATGAATAAATAAATACAATTAATTTCGAAAATTAAAAAAGAATGAATGGGCAGAGAATGTTCAGCCCCATGGAAACCAGTGAGAAGAGGGCACAAGAAAAGCTAGCCAGTAATGTTTATTTAGGATTATGCCATGATTCAAGAGCTTTGATCTTACTCTCTGCACATTTGTTATAAGCAAATGTAAGCATTTTGCAGATACGAAATTCCAAAACACAGAGCTAAGTCCCTCTTCCAGAGATAAACAAGTAATACAAGGTGGAATGAATGCTCATAGGTTTATTTTGAACCCAAATCCTCTACTTTTTCATGAACTATGACAGTACCTCAAGCAGGTGCAAGAATGGCTGCTCTCACCATTCATTTCCTTCTGGGGAAGCAAAGACTTCACTGCTCCAAAGTATTTTACAAACACAGCATATCCAGGATTCAGAGAGGTGGATAAAGGAATTTCTATTGTTTCCTTATAAATCCTATAAACTCCTTAATTTTTGCCTCTGGAATCTCTCCTCTTATTTTAATGTTCATTGTATTGTGTTTTACATTACTTTGGTCCTGTTGTCATCTAGATAAGGAATATTAAATTTATCATTACATCTTGCATCTCCATGCACTTTGCGTATTTTGTAGCAATTGCTTTGTTCACTACTAATTCTTTGCTTCACCAGAGTTAATTCTTTTATTAACAACCACACGTTTTCAATGCTCTGTCTAGTCAACATTTCCTAATTTCTTCTTCTCATTCCCTTTATGTATTATTGAATTTTCTAAGTGAATTATTTAACTCTGCATAGCATTTTGAGATGTGACTTGCATGAAATATGTTGTACAAACTAAAAGCATATCATATTAAAATGTCTATAATAACGTGAAGAAAAAGCCCCCAGGGAATACACTTGCTGTATATAATGACTGTGGGGAAATTTTGAGCTCTTCAGTGACGTGAAGCAAACAAAAAAAGGGACATTGTTACATGTGGAGATTTGACTTGCACTTAAGTAGATAAAATGTGTTTATGTGCCAACTAGGGTTTTTTGGTTTTATTTAAAACTTTCTTTTTCCCTTTGCCTTTAAAGGTAATCAAAAGAGAAGATAGGACATTTTCCCCTTAATTAATCTCTACAACAATTTTGTGGAGTGAGGAGTATTATCTCCATTTCATAGATAAGTCAAAGATTTACCCGTCATAGAAAGTCAGAGATGTTAATTGACTTAAAGGTCTTTCTGATTCCAAAGTTTCTGGCTTTTCTCTAGATTCCTGCTTAAAGAATATATGGCAGTGGACATAGTGTAATTGAGTGGATTGAATTCTGCCCTTAATGGTTTTTGTCACAGAGCTGAGTAAAGACTGTGTTTGGGGGTTTTAATGGAACAGTCAGAGTGTTTTCTTCTAGAACATGTCTCCATAACTTGAACCCAGAAATCAGGACCTTATAATTATATCATCTCTCAAGTGGTGGCAGCTTTGCCTGTTGCCCAAATGCTTATATTCAAACATCTTTGCTTGACTATAAAAGCCCTTGGTAATTTAGACCCACCTATGACAGCAACCGAATACCCATTCTTTCAATTACACTTGTATTTCTAGATAATGGAATGGGTTGGGAAATATTTCTTACCCCTTTTCTCAGAAGAAGATGGGCAGGGGGAGAAAAAGACCTTATCCAGCAAAGTTGATGCTAGTCTTCAGAGGACAAAAAGATAACCTGGATGGCAAATGTATATTATCTTTGTCTTAGTCAGCTCAGGATACCATAACAAAATACCACAAACTGGGTGACTTAACAAAATAAAGTTATTTCTTACAGTTCTGGAGGCTGGAAAGGCACCAGCAGTTTCCATGCCTGGTAAGGGTCTACTTATTATTATTATTTTTAATTTTTATTGGAGTGTAGTTGATTTACAATGTTGTGTTAGTTTCATGTGTACAGCAAAGTGAATTCAGTTATACATATATCCACTCTTTTTTTAGATTCTTTTCCCATACAGGCCATTACAGAGTATTGAGTAGAGTTCCTTGTGCTATACAGGAGGTCCTTGTTAGTTATCTATTTTATATGTAGTAGTGTGTGTATGGCAATCCCAATCTCCCAACTTATCCATCCCCTGATATCACTTATATGGGGAATCTATAAAAGGGTACAAATGAACTTGTTTACAAAACAGAAATAGGGTCACTTCTTAGTTCCTAAATAGCTGTCTTCTTGTTGTGTCCTCAACATAGTGGAGAGAGAAGCAAACTCTCCTGTGACTCTTGTAAGGTCACTAATCTCATTCATGAGGGCTCTGCTCTCATGATCTTGTCTAATTCTGATTCTTTTCCAAAAGACCCACCTCCTAATACCATCCTATTGGGGGTAGGGTTTCGAAATATGAATTTTAGGGGAACACAAGCATTCAGTCTGTTACAGTGTTTAATTGCCTGTAGACCACAGGATAAATCTCCGCTAATAGAAGGAGTGCTCTTTCATCAATGTGGGATTGAACTGTGTTTGCTCAGAGGAAAATTCATGCTTTTACTAACAGAGTTTGCTCATCTCAGGGAGATATAGTCAGTAGATTTTGGGAGGCTCATATTCAGACCAGTTCATGCTATTAGAACGTGTTTCTTCTCTAGAAACTGGGATGTGAATTGCACAAGCCCAGGTTGTGGTGATGTTTGAATTTGAAAACAAAGAGTCATCAGGGAATGGAAGCTCTTCCTGTTGGGAGAGAAGACATTGAATGTGAGAGAGAGGGGCTTCATCGATCTGAGAAATTTGAACTCAGTTTTGAAGAGACATGTATGAAGTTGAGTGGTGGCAGGGGCGGTGGTGGTAGTGATCTCGAGTAGGGGATGGGTGGAAGGGGAGTTCTTGCACGACAAACCTTTTGCAAAGGCATATGTGAAATAGGCCCTAACCCTGACGCACACACACAGAAGCAGATACAAACACACATACACAAACACACACACACAGGTAGATTTGTTTAGTCCTTTGTGGATCTGTATCACAAAGAATGTGCATATAAGCATCCTAGATGAGAGTGTTCACTCTGATGGAAGCGTATGACTGAATGGCATGAGGAGGGCCAAGTATGAACGCAAATAAGGAAACATATCTTTATCTTTTAACCTAGGTGGCACACAGAAGATGCCAGGCACTAGAGAAAGCAAAGTTGATTTTTAAATCACTCTGTATAATTTCATAATATAAATAGAGGTCACCCTTTGGAGATTAAAGTGCAGAGGGTTATAGTTTTTTTTTAAATTGCCACATAAATTATGTGAATTTTCAAAGCCTATGTCAAATCTCAACGTTTCTTAAGTTGGTAGTGCTAATTCTCTCTAGCCATGAATGAGTATTTTGGTATCTTTTAAGTTGGTTATTATTTACATGTGATTTATTGAAGATGTACTTTGTGGCAGCAAATGTGTGAGGCTTTAAATATGCTGAAATGTGCAGGCTGACATGAGCACGTGCATCAGGAGCCACATAGAAAGATGACCATTCTAAGCCTGAAAATAAAAACCCCTCTGCCCCATCTCCTTGAATAGGTACCTGTCAATTTCCATGCTAGCTTTTTGGTACTTGGTGCGCCGGATGACTTGAGTTTGTTCAATGTAATGCAAAATGTTCTCTTTTTCAAAAATTACGCTCTACTCTTTAAGGCAGAATTTTATAAAATTTAATTTGCCCAATCCATGGAGAAACTGGGTATCATCAGTAATTAATTCTGTTTTGCGCAGCTTGGCCCCAAATCTTTATTATGATAGTCATGAATGTTGACATTCAAATACTAATATAAAAATAACATAGGTATTAATTTGTTCTTTCCTTAAGAAACTTTATATTGTAAAAATTGTATTATAAAAGTAATTGTTTTTTTTCCCTGTGGGAGTATGGCTTGAGAGGTTTGGCTTCCCATTTAAAAATCCAGTCTTACCGCAGAGGTTTCAATTTAAAGATTTTTTAATGTAATGTAAATGCTTAGCTAAAAATATCTGAAGATGACTGAAAAATTCAGAATTTGATTACATCTTGCTCTTGACAAATACTAACAATCTCACTATATTTATAATCACTAGCACCATCATTTGTATATTAGTTTTATACATTCACATAATTTAATCATTTTTATCTCCCATTGTTACAATATACAATGCAGAAAGCCACTGGAACCATTGGACATGAGGAATAACTTCTTTGTGATCATGTCACTAGTTTGTGACCATTATCACCATGATGCAATGCATGTTCTCCAAAACAATGACAGCTCACAGTTGTTAAATGCTTACTCTTTTGCAGATACCTCATAAGTACCTTTACATAAGATATTTAATTTATTGTCACAACAGTCCTATGAGATTGGTACTGATTTTAATTCCACATTAGTAGAGATAAAGTGGCTTCCAAGTTGGTAAATAGCTGCTCTGGGATTTGAACCCTGGTAATGGTATCTTCACAGCTCATGGTCTTAACTAATCCACCTTAATAGTGCCCCTCATTAATCAAATGACATTTTGAAAATGAAAGCTGTAGTAATACCTTACTTTATCAAGACAGTGTACGTGGTAGGGAGAAATGAGTATATTTTGCTATATAATACATTTGGACACAGTATATATAAAATAAATACACATGTTAATTGAGTTCTGTTATAAACTTCCAATTACTTCTTACTCACGTATCAATGACCATTTTGACCCCAGTGTCTTTCATGACTTAAATTGCCTTTCTCTCCTCCACTGATTTTGATCAACTTTTTCAGTTTATTTCACAATTTCTGGGCTGTGTCATCTACTTCTTGCTTTGGTACTCTTTTTACCATCAGCAGAAAAAATACATTTTGTTCATGCACTAGCCCAAATTGTATTCTTTAAATAGCATTTCTTTAGTAGTTGATAGTTGTTTTTTAAGAGTGACTTTGCTCCCTAATAATGGGTAGTTTGCATAGTACTGCATAGTACTGGTAGTTTGCTTGCCTTATTGGGTAAGGAATGCAAACATATGTTGCAATTTTCTCTCTTACCTGAGTACTCCAGGCTAGAATTCTCTATATTGACATCAGATATTTGTTTATTTATTGCCAAAGACTATAGGAGGTGATTTTTTGAAACATTTTTTTTAAAAAGATACAAACATTTTCAATTTGTAGTCTCAGCTAAAAATGGATTTTCCCATGAGTTAGCACCATGACACTACCTATGCAATAAAATTTAATATTATAGCACTCTCTCAGAGTTGTATCTTAAGCCATGACAACTTAATGTGTATCCAATATCATGTAGACTGTTGTTTAACTTATCATGCAATGGATGAGTATAAGACCTCTGTAATCATACTATGGTTCAATCTGACTGTATTATTGTAAATAAGTTACAAAGCCTCTTTAAATCTCACTTTATATTAACCTGTAAGTTGTGACTTGGATTTAACTAATAGCCCAGTACCTGCAACAGAGTATGAGCTAGCTCTATACAGGTTTGATTCCCTTTATTAAGTGAATCCCTTAATAACTCTCAGGATGATCCCTGAGAGTTTTCATCATGAATAGATGATAAATTTTGTCAATTTTTTTCTGTATCCATTGACATGATCATATGGTTTCTTTTCTTTAGGATGTTAGTATGGCGTACTAGCTGAGGTCCTATACAATCTATACTTTCCAGCTAACCCTCCAATATTGTCCCCTACTATTCTCTCTCTCTCTCTCTGCTCCAGGCACATTGCTTCCTTTCTACTTCTTGGCTACTTTGTGCCTTTGGACCTTTTTACTTGCTCCATCTAGCTTTCTGCCAAGACTTCCACATGATTAATATTTTAACTTCCCTAATGTCTCTGCTCAGATTTTATCTCCTTAATGAGTCATACTCTGACCATCCTATTGAACTATGTAAACTGAACCTGGCATTTCTGATCCCCTGCAATCTGGCTTGATTTTTTACATAGCATTTATTACCTTCTAATGCATTATATAACTTACTTTTCATTGTGCTTATTGAATATTTTTTCTATCCCTCTATCCCAACTGTCCCTCTCTTCCTCTAGTTCTCTCCCCTACAAAAATATAAGCTCCATGAGGGCAGTGATTTTTATTTATTTTGTTTTTTGATGTACCTCAGTACCAAGAACTGGCTCGTGATAGATATTTTATCCGCATTAGTTGAATGAATGCCTGATTAACAGAGTGAATACTTGAATGGGTTCTGCTTTCCTCTCCATCTGCCTCATTCTCACCTATTACAGGTAGGTTTCCACATGTAACCAAGGGACAAGTGGAGTATGGTCATCGGGAGCTCCATTCTTACATCTCATCACCTTAGGGAATCCAGAGGAAAGAGATGTACAATAGATAGATAGATAGATACGTAGAGAAAAGAATTGTGAGAATTGTGATTGGTGAAGCTTGGCTAGTGTTTTTACACCCATTTACAGGGTAGTATGAGCAAAGGGGTCTCTCTCCAGAATCAGAACCATGTGGATCTTGGGTTAGGGTGGGATCAGGTCATTGATCCAGAGAAAGTAATGTGTTTTACGAGAAGAAAGGGCTGTGGAGATGTTGGGCAAACAAAATCCACAGATGTTCACCACTGCCTTTATTTCAGTGTGACACCTCCACAGCACATCTTTATTTAACGAAAGGGCCCTAAATTACCAGCTATGTCAGTTCACCTTAAATCATCTCAAAGGAGGAGTTACTCAAAAGTTGGCACAAGCTAACTCTTCCAAGTTACTTTGTTAACCATTTAAAATTCAGAAAATTTTGTTTACTTTGCTCTTTGCTTCCAGACCTTTCCAGCTAACCACATTGTTAGTTCTTTCTAAATGCACATAAAGAGGGTTATTCGGTAGCCACAAAGTTTATGTTTATTTGAGAGAAAATTGCTTTAGTCAACAAAGATAACTTCTCCGTATTGGCAAAGCTCTCCACAACTTATAGCAATTATGGAAAGGTACAGAGTTGAGGAAGGATACCACAAATAAAAACAAACTTGAGACTTTATAATGGATGGAAAAAGTAATATCAAGAAAACATTGTAAGAGGGAAAGCTGTTAAAAATATTAAGTTTCCTATAGCATCTTAGCCTCTGTCTGAAAAGTAAAATTTTGTAGACTGAAACAAAATATCAGTTACGTTATTTTTATTTAATTAATGTCATTTAATTTAAAAATAATGTTATTTATTAATATTAACATTTAATATATTATTTAATTTTCATCACAACACTAACATATGGAATTTGTTATCACATTTTACAGATGAGGAACCAAATTCTCAATAGTTTAAGTAATTTATTTAATCTCATCCATGGCAAAGTGGAGAATCAGACTAACCTAGGATTATCTGATTCTAAGCTTCAATTTTCTACTTTAGACAGAAACAACATTCTCCTAAGAGAAATAAGACTATTTTCTTCTAAATTATAATATCATACAATTTACTAAGCTGTTATAAGTGAAGGTGACGGCTGCAATATTGAACCAGGTTCATTAGGTTCAAAAGCTCTGTGCATTATTTTTTATAACTCCAATATCCAAACAATTGAAATGAAGGGAAGTTCATACACTGATTCTTCTGCTTATTATTAACAAAGGCTCAGAGTTAAGAATAAAAATCAGTTAGTGAAACGCATAAATGAAAATGCATATTTAAGCCAATCTTTATTATTAGAAGGTTGATTTCTATAGTAAGAATGATGAATTACTACCCCAAAAGTATTCCAGATGAAAAGCATTTTATTGACTACACCATAACGATAACATCTTGTAGTGATCCTGGGAACTTCTATTATACTGTCTGTTGTAGCAAAGATTTCAAGTCATTAAAAACTCAGTTTATTTCTATAACAATAAAGTGTTTAAGAAGAATGTTATTATTTCCTATTACTTGAACTAAAAATAACACCAGAACCCATGGGGCCCAATAAAGTAAAGGGCAACAGCAGTCTATTATTTGTGAAGAATGGACACATATTTAATGAAGAAGAAATATTCCTATGGCATCTATCTATATTGTGATATCTAGGAGTACTTTCACCTCTGATGATAAACAGTACTGGAATTCCAGTTAGATTAATTGTGAGACGTCTTGGCGGCTGATGCTTTTCTACTACCTTGTCGGGTGAACTTGGGCAAGTCATTTAAGTTCTATGAGTCATTGTATCTTCATTTAAAAATATGTCAGCTTTACCAATATTTTATTAGAATACAGTAGTAGTTCACACACACACACACACACACAGAGTAAACTGTAAAATCCTAAACATAAAAGGGATGGTTCTTAATGCATTATTAATTACTCTAAAAATTTCTTTCAGTATTTTTGTCACTGCAGTCATTGGTCAAAAGTTCTTACAACCAAAAACTTGTCTTTATAAACAGAAAGCCAAGGTGGACTGCAAGGGCGGGGGGAAGGGATGCTTTATTTGTACAATATCTTTGAAATGTTTTAGCTAGCTAAAATCTTGAATACTTATCTTTCTAGATGTAACAATTAATGAGAGCATTATATGTCTCTGTGTGTGTGTGAGCGTGAGTGTATTTTAAGAAAAGAGTTGGTAACAGTAAGAAATGTGTGGCTGTATCGTTGGGAATTTTACTATAAAATTACTAACCAGAAAATATGCAACAGTAATTTCTTTCCTGAGTAAACTTCGAAGAGTATATTCAACGTTTATTTAAAGAAATAGTTACCATGGCATCCTTGCAGAAAAATACACCAGCACATGAAAACAAAAATAGCAATTTTAGTATTATTCTTCAGGATGAAAAACAGCATTTGCAGCTAATATTATAAAAGCATGACTATATATGCCTAAGAACATATATTCCAATCGGGAGACTTTTCAGGAAAAAAAATGAGTTAAATAATTTTTTAATAAACAGTATCACTTTAATTTAAATAGCTATGTAATTACATTTATGTAAATTAAGATGAGATAATTTTTTTCAGAACAAATAAAATTGCATTTCTCTGGATAAACTGCGTACATTTATCTTTATTTCTATGACTCCCCTATAGGCTCTGTGGCCTTTAACTTGCCACATTACTTAACATTTCTCAGAATGTGAACTCCCCCCTTCCCCAAAGGCAAAGTTCTTTCATGTATTTTTGTTCTATACAAAGACTCCATTTGATTGATATTTCATTTCTATATCCCACAACGCATCTTCTCAGTGTGTTCTGCTCTATTCTTTAAGATTTAGCTGAAAAGTTTTCATATTTTGAGCTTTCCTCTACTACGTGGTAAAATCAGGAGCTTTTGTGTTTTTATAATTATTTTCATTTACTTCTGTAATAATAATATAATAATAATTCTAGTTTACATGTTTGACTCATCAACCTAACATGAGCTCCTTAAGAGAAAGATTCACAAAGAAAAAGATTCATAGATTTAGGTTTACTCATTCATTCTTCATTTTAACAAATATTTTTGGAGTGTTTGTCTTATGTCAAGTAAGCAATCATCATTGAAAATTCACAGAAGCCTTGCCTTCATCAAATTTATGTGGACCTATCTCCCAGTGGGAATGGAGACTATCAAATAATCTTACAAGAAAGTTCATTAATTATGATCGTTTTAAATTCTGTGAGGTAAGGATGCTGTGCTAGGATACCTGTGATAGAGAAATTTGGTCTAATTCAGCAGATCAGAAAACGCATCCCTAAGGAAAGACCTTGTGATGGGTTATAGAACCAGTATAAGGCTTTTTCAGCTGAAATAGAGAAAGAGAAGGGATACTGTGTAGGAGGTGAGCTGAGAGAGAGGTAAGGACCAGACCTATCTGGAGTTCTGTCTCTATCCCAAAACAAATAGAAACTCGCTAGAAGTTTTAAAGGGAGGCAGCAACATCAGAAAAGAAGAAAGTCATATTGTCCTGTTTGTGTGAGGCAATTGTCAAATGTCACATGATGCCCAAGTGACAGGTGATGTTAATTGGGACTAGGTGGAGAGAACAAGCCAGATCTGAGCTCTATTTAGCAGGTGACACTAATGAGACTTTAAAAAAAAATTATGATTATGAAACAGATCTTTTAAAAATTTTATTGGCATGTAGTTGCTTTACAATGCTGTGTTAGTTTCCACTGTACAGCAAAGTGAATCAGCTATACCTATACATATATCCCTTCTTTTTTGATTTCCTTCCCGTTTAAGGAGTTGGGAGACTGAGGGAGCTTCAGATGCCAGGGACGCTGTCCAGGTTTCTAGCTTGAGTCTGTCCAGCTGACAGTCTTGGTCTGAGAGCTCCTAGAGTGGCTCTGATTCAGCCTTGTGGTTTTTTGTTTTGTTTTGTTTTTTGTTTTTTGCGGTACGTGGGCCTCTCACCGCCGCGGCCTCTCCCGCTGCGGAGCACAGGCTCCGGACGCGCACGCCCAGCGGCCATGGCTCACGGGCCCAGCCGCTCTGCGGCACGTGGGATCCTCCCGGACCGGGGCACGAACCCGCGTCCCCCTCATTGGCAGGCGGACCCCCACCCACTGCGCCACCAGGGAAGCCCCAGCCTTGTGGTTTTTTCATAAGCCTTGTTCTTGCTCAGTGCCTTGGCCATTATATTTAGTGTTTGCTTATTTTTAGTGTTTAAAACAATTACTGTGGTCATGCACTGTATCTGGTAGTTTTTTTTTTTTAAAGTAAGGCAGATTCTTTCTCTTAAGAAACGTATTAGGGTTCCGTTAGGTACAGAATTATTACATATATTCTCTCAGTCTCTCATGGTGAAGTATTCTAGGTATGATCATTAAAGATGCTATATCAGGGAGTGCAGGGGCATAAAAGAGTTACTACAAACAGAAAAATGTGAGGAGAAAAATATAATGGAAGTAATTAAGTTTAATATCTTAAGAGATAAGTATGATTTTGAAAGGTAGCTATGAGTATTCGGCAAAGTGAACATTTTGAACAATGGCATGGAGGTGAGAATAAGGAGGGCCAACACAAAAGTAATGAAAAGTCTAATTTGGTGGGAGCACAGTGTTTGAAATAAAAAAAGAGAGCACTAGAAAGTTTGATTTGGGTTTTGACTGATGACATGAGGATTGTTTGCTTAATTTAGTTAGTGGAAACTGTTTTGAATCAGATACAACAATTGGTAAGAATTGGAATAGAGGAGACACAAGATACTAGAAGATATTAGATACAAATAAAAATATTTACTTGGTGTATGGTCAGAATAATTTATGTTTGATGAAATTTGAGGATGAGAGAGGAAGAAAGGTGGACATACGTTGTTAGATTCTGAAACAAATAACCTCCAAATTCCCATCATTTGATAAAACAGAGCTTTATTTCTCACACAACTTTCCAAAGCAGATGTTCCTGGCTGCTGGGTATCTTTTCTCCATGTGGTGACTTAGGGACCCCGAATGTGCCATCTTGTGGCTCTGCAATGCCCTAATACCTTGGAATCCCTTCATCCAGTTGGCAGAAGGGGAAATAAAGCATTAAGAAGATGTGCTTTCTAAAAGCTCCAGCCTGAAAATTATACATATAACTTCCACCCTGCATTGCATTATCTGTTAGTCTCATAGCCAAATTTGAATACACGAAGGTGGAGAAATATAATTGAGTCATGTATTAAGGCAAAGAAGAAGGAAACAGGTTCTAAGAGACAGCTAGCTCTCTCTTTCAAAGATAGTTTCAAAAATTTCCGTGACTGTGCATTGGTGTTGGCGTTACTGGTTAACGTAAACGATACACAAGAAGAGTGATGCGAGGATGCTGAATATGCTTAACACGAAGTTGTAGGGCATTTTTTTTTTTTTTGGAGATTTCCAGCAGAAGTTTGGTTTATAAGTCTGAAACTTGGGGAGCACATTTGGGTTGCCTTTTGAATATGGCGGAGGATTTATAGGCTAAGCTGACTCTTGTAGAATTTATTCAATCAATAATGATATGTTGGTGCTAGAAATAAAGTGATAGATGAAATATGATCCCTTCTCTTTAGTGAAAAAGAAGGGGACTTAGGAAATTGACAAGGGAGCAGTTTAAATCAACACTGTCCAATAGAAGGTTCTGTGATGATGGATATGTTCTATTTCTGTTCTGTTCAATATGGTAACCACTAGCCACATGTAGCTATTGAACACTTGAAATGTGACCAATGGGACTAAGAATACCAATGTGAAATTTTATTTAATTTTTATTAATTTAAATTTAAAATCTAAATAGATTGAAATCCCTAATGGACAGAGACTATATATTTTAACTCACGTGAACGATAACAGTCAACAGCAATGATGACAAATACCTCTGGAGCACTTATCACATGCCAAGCGCGATTCAAAACACTTTGTATGTGTTAACATACAACCCTGTGAGGTTAGTAATATTATTATAATTATCATTTTTTTCTGGCAAGGGAACTAAGGCACAGGGCTATGAAATCTATTTCCTCCTCTTAGAAACTACACAGTCCAATGCATGAACTCTACAAACAGATCGTTCTTTTGCAGTATTGCTAAGAGCAATACAAAGGAACCAGCAAGCACCTGTAAGAAACTTGGAAGCAAAAGCTGGAATTCACCCAGTGAAAGAGCTGTAGAGGCTAGGATTAAAAAATGGAATATGCTAGGTATGAACTAAGGCAGGACAGCAAAGCTGGCCACACAAAAATCTCTTTTACAAACATGTAGTCAGTGTTCTCCATTCCTTTTTTTTTTTTTTCCTAGAATTATACAATATTCAGGATACTCATTAACCCATCTGGCAAACACCCAGTTGTTTTTTCTTACTTGAATCCTACGTTGGATTACAGCACGTGGAGCCCCTGACAATATGGAAATGCTGAAACATCAAAACTGAAAGTTCTTTACCCTCCTCTGCCCTCTGCCTTCAGTTGATCTACTCGCAGTCTGCTTAAAGCTGGAAGTAGCTACCACGGCCTGGCTGCCCTTTCCTCAGAATAGGTCAACCTGCCTGGAACTGAGCTCAGCCCATTTCCATGCATCATTAAGGCTCGATAATGATTAGCTAAATTATTCCTTCTCTAAGCTTAATGAGCTGTGATGTGATACATTTGTAATTCATTCTAAAACATATAAAAATAGATGAAGTTTTTGTTCAGAAAATCTTCCTCTAGAAGCCATTCACTTGGCTCTTCCTTTGTCATCCTAGAGAAATATGGCCCACATGGTAACCCAAGTCATTTATGAATTATTGTCAACTTTGAGACAATAACAGGATTTTCTTAGTTACACTATGTATATGTGTGTACATATGTGTGCATTCCTTTTATATAGGGTCCTGGAGGTCTCTCAAATGGGATAATATTAAATACCTTTCTTTTTTGTTGTTGTTTTCACTTTCCCTTTGAATTATTCTATTGTTTATGCCTCGCTGATATGTTTAATATAGATTTTTTCTATCTCAATTTATGCAATATAATATTGTTTCGGAAGAGTTACATTCCCATCTTATCTTTGCAAATGAATGAAGAAACCTACTATTTAAAGGAGTTGGGTGTGCATGAGCATGTGTGACTCTAAATCTGCATAGACAGAGTTTAACATTATTTAAAGAAACTCACAACTGGATTTACCAGTGTCACATTTTGTGCCAGAAACTCTACTTTATGTGTTTGTTAGGGCAGGCTCAGCTATGGAAACAAAAATGTCAGTGGCTTGACGAAATAAAAATGTATTTCTTCCTCATGTAACTATCCTGGGAGGTTGTTCAAATAGAGCAATTCTCCTCCCCTCAGTCATGCTGGTACCTTGTCTCCATCTAGCTTGGGGCTCTGTCATCCCTCAGGGAGAAAGAGGAAAGGAAGTATGAAAGTGGAACACCAACTCTCTTAAGAATTCTAGCCAAGCATTTTCCCACATCATTTCTGCTCACATTCCAATGGAGAGAGCCTAGTTTCATGATCTAACTGCAAGGAAGTTTGGGAAGTTAGTCTAGATTTGTATCCAGCTATGATCCCCATTTTGATGTAAGGAGAAATCTGATTTTGATGAGCAGCTGAGTTTCTGCCACATTCTGGATATGTAAAATACTGTACAGATCCACTTGGCATATCTTCTACTTTTTAAAAATAAAAATATAACTTTCATTTTTCAGATATTCCAGACTTTCACTGTCTCATTGTCTCCCCTATTCCCATGGTTTCTTTTGTCTTCTTTATTAATATATATATATTTTTTTCATTTATCTGCCCTTGAAGTGCTTTGACTCCTCCAATTTACCCCAGGCTTCAAACCCCACACACAGAAGTAGATCTCTCTTCGTAATGTTTATCCCATCTTTCTCTTTATTATTATTCTTTCTACCACTACCTTTTAGACTTTGAGTCCATCTTAATTGAATTTTGCTATCACTCTCCCAGGGAGACTTCCCAACTCCTATCTTTTTCTTTTCCAATCCATTCAGTATACTGGTTCTAAATTAAATCCACACAATTCCCCAACCCCCAAATACCTGGTTCAAAATTTCTGATGATTTCTCACCATAGTTCTGAATTTGGACTTGCCTTACCCTAAAAGTCAAGGTGCTTCTCACCATGGTATCAGTCTGCCTTCCATGTACTGCCTTAAATTCTATAGAATACACTGCAATTCAGTCATTTCCCACAATCCATGTTTACTGCTTTTCTATCACTGCTCTAGCAAATCACCCCAAATTTAGTAACTTAAGACTAGGCAAATTTATTATCTTACAGTTCTGGAGGTCAAACATCAAATGAGTCTCACTAGGATAAAATCAAGGTGTCATCCTCTGCGTTTCTTTCTTAAGGCTAGGGGAGAGAGTCTATTTTCCTGCCTTGTCAGCTTTTAGAGGCTACCCCTATTCCTTAGCTTGTGGTCTCCTTCTTCCATCTTCAAAACCTGCAATTTGCTTCTTTTGTAATCTATTTCTCTGCCTCTCTCTTGTGATTACATTGAGACCAACCTGATTATCTAGGAGAATCTTTCTATCTTAAAGACAGGTGATCAGTAATATTAATTCCATCTAAAACCTTAATTCCCTTTTGCCATGTAACCTGACATATTCACATATTCTCGGGATTAGGACATGGACATCTTTTGGAAGGGGCAGTATTCTGCCTACCATGCCACGTTTTCCCTCTCTCTTGATTCCTGCTTATTCTTCCGCAATCTTTCTTCCCTTCCTCCACCTCAGAATGTTCTCTCTAAGACACTTTACATTTTGAAACCTTATACATCCATCCATTCTCAAATTTCACCTCATATTCCACTTCCTCTCCAGATTCTACTCACTGGTATAAAATGCATCTCTTTATTTTGTCACTTTTTACACACATAGCCTGCGTTACTTAGAATTTTAACTTTTAAAAAATTGAATGCATTTTGAATTATCACTGTGGGTTGATTGCAGTCTTCTAGGAGGAAAGGCATTATGCTTTGTTCACTTTTCATAGCATTCATAGACTTAAATTTTTTCTTACACATAATAACCACACATGTAATTTTTGTCACACTGAATGGAATTTACTTATTTACCACCAGCAACAAAGGGGCACAGTGACATAAGTAATCCTTTAAGAGCAGGCAACCCACAACTAACTTGCATGTGTTTTAGGAATGCTTCTTATGGGACTTTTGCAAGAGATGTCTAATTAAATTTTTTCTCCTCATACTGATTTTATTTCACATAGCTTCTTTCCTATATGGACTCATGGGTAAACATGAAGATATCATCTTTGACAGCATGCTTACCCACACTGATCACATTTATTGGCCTTCTCCTTAAAATGGAGTCTCTAGAGAAATAGGATTTAGACATTTGTCTGAAGATTTTCTCACAACAAAAATGCTTATAGAGTTTCTCCCTGTGTGAGTTCCCTGATGAATGACAAAGTTGATTTCCAAACTCATTTTTTCTATAAGTATCCAAAGTATAGATTTCTTCCCATGGGGGCCTCTTGGTTGGCCTTTTGGCAAACTAGCTTCTCAGCCTTTCACCCTGATGTGGATTCTCTCTTATACTTTGATCAGATGTTGACCTAGCTTACCTAAATCCTGTTTTCAAACACGCTCTAACTATGTTACTTTAGGGATTTCCTATAAATAGGTTATCTATATCTCTCAGTTTTTGAGGCGCTATAACTTCTTTAACTGAAGTTTTACTGAAACTTCTTAAACTCTCTTTAATTCAAGACTAAATTTCACACTTATATATAATCTCATTAGAGCATGTGTTTTGTGAACCCTGTTGCTTCCTCTTGTTTTACTGGCATAGGGACTGTGGAATTCATGGTCTAAACAATGTTAACTGGGCTGGATAATTGGCTCTCCAATTTAAGCTTGCATCACATAACATCAGAATCACTGGGACAACTTGTCAAATCAGAGAAATCCGGGGCCTTACACCCAGAGTTTCTGGGATTGGCTGAGAATTGGCATTTCTATCAAGTTCTCAGGTAATGCTGATGCTGCTCGTTGGGGACCACACTTTGAGAGACACCAATATAGGTAATATGCCACAGAAAGAGCAATCTAAAGAAGAGTAAGAATATATATTCATTTATGTATTAATTTTTTTATTCATTCATTCATTCATTTAAGAAGTATTTATTATGTACCTGCTACCTCTGATTTCAGAGTTTATATTCTTTTCTTTATATCCATTTCATCTGTTCAAAAGGAAATATGGAAGTGTCTATATTTTACATAAATTAATATTTAAGATAATTCATGCAAGTAAATCCATACATTAACATCTAATTTACTATATGCTTTTTACAAAATGTAACTCAATTCAATGATTATTTATTGAGTGCCTGAGTGCCTACATTATACAAGGCCTCGTACTAGCAACACAGAACAAAATAAGAACTTAAAAATATTAGATATATTAAAATGCTTCTCTACTTCTCCGCATTCTCCCATGTATCATGTGTGGATTTGTAAATTTGGCTATTACCTTATTATAATAAAATGTAATAATTAGTTTAAACTTGTCATACTATTGTTATCCATTGTGCTAGTCAAGTTTCATTTGCCTTTCCTTTTAATTTTAGCTTTTGCTCATAGAGCTAAATAGAGAAAAAATACTGCTGGGTGCAGAAATATGAGATGTATAAAAATGCTATGTTAAATGTATATAAATTTAAATAAATTTTGCTGTGTTTACATCTATAGGCTTTTATTTATCATTCAAACATTATAGTAAAATGAAAAAAGAATCTTTGAAAAGAAAATAGATGACTCAAGACCCAAAGTTTAAGTTCATCAATAGCCCTCTGTGTGTGTGTGTGCGTGTGTGTTTGTGTGTGTATACACACTTGAATGTTGCCTGCTGGCTCTTGTCTGTATGCATATTTCTTTCTCTTAATCTCGAGGTATTCATACTTTTTATTTTGCTTTTTTCACTTATTATATTATAAACTAGTTCCCATTTTCTATAGTCTTCATAATTATTTAAATGGCTCCATAAATTTTCATTTAGCTAAAATTGCACAGCATTTCCCTTCATTTTAAGCATATAAATCCTTCTATTTCTCTAATTTAGAAAAAAATTTTGAATAATATTCTCGTGAAATATTCCTAGTAGAAAGATTTTGGTCAAATCTATGAATATTTTTATGACTTTTAAATGAGAATCTTATTAATATATAACATAAACAGTAGTATATGAAGATACTTTTTAAAGGTTTATCTTTCATTGATAATTTATGGTTTTTAGTCATTTGCTAGATATTAAATGTGCTTTTTATTTTTAATTCACGTGCATTTTATTACCAATGAATTTAATCATTATGCTATGTTGATTTATAACTTTTTATTTTTGAATAAATAGGTCATTTGAATCAATAGAATAGGTTTTACTTATTTATCTATTTATTTTCAGAGGATAAGACTGCTTTTCATAATTGTGGATCCTCTTCATAAGCCATAACCTCATTTCAAGTTTCTATAAGTACTTAATAGAAAGTGTGCATTCAACTATAAATTGAAACTACATTTTCAAATGAAAATAAACATTTTTCTCATCAAGTATTTAGATTTTAAAAAGCACAAATATCTATAATGAACCACTCCAAAAAGAGTTCACTTTAGTAGTAATATAAGAAATCAATAAAAAGCTTTTATAAGATATAAAGGCATACAAAATAGCATCACCATGAGGTATTCTATTGTCTGTTAGAAGACTGGATAAAACTACAGCAGGAATGTTTGAAAAAGAAACATTTTTCGTTGTATTAATGCTATGGACTGAATTGTATCCCCTAAAATTCGTATGTTGAAGCCCTAATCCCAAGTGTGACTGTATTTGGAGACAGGGTTTTTAGGAACAAATTAAGGTTAGATGAGATCAAAAGGGTGGGGTCTTTATCCAATAGGATTGATGGTCTTATAGGAAAAGGAAGAGCAAGATCTCTCTCTTTGTCTCTATCTCTCTCTTTCTCCACATGTATGCCCAGAGGAAAAGCCACGTGAAGACACAGTGGAAGGTGGCTACCTGAAAACCAGGAAAAGAGCTCTCACCAGAACTTGACTGTGCTGGCACACTAATCTTAGACTTCCAGCCTCCATAACTGTGAGATACTATATTTCTGTTGTTAAAGTCACCCAGTCTATGGTATTGTATTACGGCAACCTGAGCAGACTAAGACATATAATTAACAATAATTATAATTACATATAATAATAACAATACATACACTTATAAGAATACACCTTTTCCTACTTCTCAACTGGAGCCTAATGCAGAACTTTGTTTTGGAACAGCCCAGAAAGTGTGATTTCAAGTTCTGTCAGGATTTCCCCAATTGTGTAATAGAAATGATAATACCTGTCCTATTTTCTTTCCTTTTCCCACAAAGGGTCATTATGTTATTGTACATGAAAGTGGTTTGCAGGACTTCCCTGATGGCGCAGTGGTTAAGAATCCACCTGCCAATGCAGGGGATACCGGTTCGATCCCTGGTCTGGGAAGATCTCACGTGCCACAGAGCAACTAAACCCCTGTGCCACCACTACTGCGCCTGCGCTCTAGATCTCACAAGCCACAACCACTGAGCTCATGTGCCACAAGTACGAGCCTGTGCTCTGAAAGGAGAGAAGCCACCACAATGAAGAGTAGCCTCTGCTTGCCACAACTAGAAAAAGCCCGCTTGTAGCAACAAAGACCAAACACAGCCAAAAAATAAATAAATAAATAAGGGAAAAAAATAAAGAAGTCCCTTCTGAAAAAAAAAAAAGTGGTTTGCAAGCAGAAAACACTAAGAGATAAAAAAGTGATTACAAAATGATACAATCTATTGGTATCTAATGAGCAACTATTATATTGCCTGGGCCAGAATTTTTTGGTCATAATCTACATCATCAGAATCACCTTCTTTAATGCAAGTTACAAAACAATAAAGAAAAAAAACTGAATGGATATTGGATACATCCATGGGCAGGTACTTCATGGTCAGAAGTGTCTGAAGTCCTAATCTGGTTCTTAAATTGAGGAATCTGGCATTTTTAACAAGACAGCTTCTGAATATACTTACAGACATGTCATTACCCTTATATCACAGTGTGGGGGAATACTTTCAAAGGGCATCACTTTGGAAAATGATGACTTGTTTGTAATTTGTTCTATTTAGAGGACGAAGGAAGGGTTGGTTATTCTGAATCATCACTTTGCTCTATGCCTGAGGTGGAACCACAGGAACCTTGCAATGCACATGAGTTTTTCACCTTCCCCTCCCTTCATAGCCTCTAAGCATGTGCTGTCAATTCTGCTACATAAATAAATTTAGCAAAGTATGTAATTGCTGGGGAAGATTATTATCTGAGATAAAGCAAAAATTGTCAGCTAAACTAGTGACAAAAATCTTACAACTTCTAGTCCCAGATTTATGCTCCAGAATCACTACCAAAAACCATTTCATCTGTATTAGGAAGATTTCATATCCTTGGAGGTAAAAGGGTACAATGAATATTTATTATGGCCCAGAGTCTTGTTCTCCTTCTTTTATGCCTGCTTGTTTTTGTTCCTCTTATGTAACTCGGAAAGTTTGCTGGGACAGCCAGGCGAGGACACCGTGCATATGGTGGGGCTCTTAAGACCTATTTGTTGAACTGAATGCATTTTCTTGTTATTAAAACGTCAGATAAAATCCTGGATTTACTTATTTGCTAAACTTGTGGCTTTGTACCTGTTACTTTTATTCTCTGAATCTCATCTGACAAATGGGCATAATAATAGATACCCAGTTTTGATGTAAAGATTAAGTAATTAAGTAAGTATAAAGTAATACTCATAAAGTAGATGACCTGTGTCTGGAATGTATTAGTTACTCCCTTCATGTTAGTTATCCTATCTTACCCCCTCCTATTTTAAAAAGAGAACTAAAAATCTTCTATTGTCATTTATGTTAAATCATCTCATTTAAGAAACTCTCAAGAATCAAAGGTAAATTCCACAAAATTAAAAGATGGGGGCAGTTTTTGATCTCTCATATATATAAATAATTCAGAAGAAGAATGAATTACATTTTCTTTCTATTACCTGGATAATTGCCTCAGTTAAGAGTTGGTATTTTCAAAAGGCTTCCCACTTTTTAAAGGCACTTTTCCATAAAATATCTTATTTGCTCATCATGGTAAAACTTGTAGGATCGAACAATTATCAGTCCAGTTTTAAAAATTTGAAGATACTAAATACAAGTAAACACTTAACCTGTATTTAAACAAGCTCTGTGTTATTCCCCCACCCCTGTTCCTTCTCAGCCTTTACTATTTCAATTAATCATAATTGTGTAATTAATCAAGACTACAACCCAGGAGGTAGTTTCCCTATTTTTCTTCTTCTCTCTCATATCCAATTTCTAGTTCCATTGCCCCTTCTTCTAAGATATATTCTGAATTCATCAAATTTTCACCACTGCACTTTCATTCCTTTAGTCATTGCTACCATTATATGTTATCTTGCACTGTTGTGATAAGATGAATATGGAAAAGATTAACTGAAAAGTTACAAATAAATATAGGTTATTTTTATTATTGAGGTTTTAAGCATTCAATAAATAATACTCCTTTTCTCTCCCTAATGTATATTTGTATATAACGTATACATATTGTTTTCATATTCTTTTCCATTATGGTTTATCACAGGATATTGAATATAGTTCCCTGGACTATACAGTAGGACCTTGTTTCTAAGTTCTTAACTCGTAGGAAGAGAGAAATAAGAATTTGGCAGAGATTGAAGTATCATCTTTATCACTTCCCTGAATACAGTCCAATACTTTCGTTTGTTCATTAACGAAATGTATGACCCTTCTCTGGGTGAATTTGTGGCTCAAGTTTGTAAAATCTCTCTTATTCCACCCATAAGCCCGGGTGTTCTAAATTGGCCTCACCATTTGATTCTCCTTTAAGCCATGAACAACCAGGTTAGAGCTATTCTACTTTATATTAATCGGAGAGCCAACAGCCAATTTAACTTCCAATCCAAGATGATACCTACCAGTCTTCCTTTGTGTCTTTTTGCCTACTCTCAGACAGGATCTTGCAGCATAACTTCTCTGCCCCACCCAAAGAAACTGCTTTTCTTTCCTGTCTGCTATGTGGATGACTTAAAAGTCAGACTTGCCAGAGATCTTTTCAGTTTTACACTTTTTCACCTAAGCATCATCTTACACATAATATCTAATCTATGCCTCACTGGCTTCTGCAGAGGTCAAGCCATGCTCTTGGAGTTCAAGATCATGCTGTATCTTTACACAGTCAAGGCCAACACGAACTGCTCTATAAGGTAGAGCTGTCCAAGTTTGCTAAGGTCCTTGCACAGCTTGTTTGCTAAAGAGCTATATTTTCTATGAGCTATGCCTGCTAAAAATAGCCCTACCTCTATCAGTGAAGCCACTTGACTGTGAACAAAGCTGCCATAAACCATAATGATCCACCAAGGACAAAATTCCACTTAGGTCTCCCTTAGTAAATCCTTAAGAATAAAGCTATGGGCCAATCTCTCTCTGTGTGGTATTTTGTTCTCCAAAGCTACTTTTTGACTTTTCTCAAGGTTCCTAACCAATACATGCATACATTGGAGTTTGAGAGAACTTAATAAACAACTTTTTTCCTAATCTTAATTCAGAACAAAATGAAATCCAGGAGACAGAGAGATGGTAACCAGAGTATCTGCTTTATTGACATTAAAGTAAATGTAGACCCTGGCTATACATCTCTAGGCACGTGAGATTGCTAATACTTTACTCCGAAATTGAGCAGACACATCCACCTTGACACAGGCTGTACTGTATGATTGAAGACTTTGTCCAACATGGCAGAGTCCACCCACAAAGTTATTTGTTCTATGGAAGAGCAGAATGCAGTTCTCTGAGAGCAGGAAGACCCCAAAGGAAACAGAGGAGGAGACTGAGAAAACAATGCTCATCTTTTCTAACCACACCAATTGGCTGGCTAACTTCTCTCATCTCTGGGAGGAATAAGAGGGGTGGGGACAGAGCCAAGAGACTTTACTTAGCTGAAGTTTCTCCACCTGGAAGCATGAGGAGTGGAGAATTACTGTTCTGCTACCAAAAACATACCATCATGATTCTGAACTTCATTTCTTAAATGAAGAAATAAGCACGGAGAATTTAAATGATCTGAGAAACTAATGTTCATTAATTGCATGCTAATATCAATGAGAAAAAGAGATGCTCTTATAAATATGCAGCTGGTATAATTTTTTTTCTCATTCCACTTATTTTGATGGCAATAATGATGATTCGGATATGCTGGTTGCTTAGGATAATAAACAGAACCTTCCCTATAAAGCATTATCTTTTTAAAATTCTTGGTGCTTTGTTTGGACTAATGCTTCTAAGTGTGTATTAGTAAGGAATATGGTCACATATTGGAATGGGGGGAAGAGGAGGGCTCTTTTCAGACTAAATTACTCAAAGATTCTGATACTTAATGTTACCATCTCCAGTTGAAAATCTCCTCTCAAGTTAGCTACAGAGTAGTGGTTTTGGAGGTCAGCGTGTTTTATTCTTTAGGTTACTGGTCTTGAAAGGATTTGAAGACAGCTGCTTCAGAGTCCTGTTAATTTCACATCACCATGCCCATTTGTGGCCCCTCTAGGCCCTCCATTGGACTGACACTGGAATCCTTAGCTCCTCACTGTATTGTTACCCTCCAACTACCTAAGATTTGCTGCCTCTTATGAATCTTTCCTCCCGTACAGCTCCTTCAGTTCCCTAACCCTGCATGAGGATACTCTTCTCAACCTATTAGAAAAGGTACCTGACTTGTAAACCTTATCACAGAACAAGGCTTTCAAGTGATTAATTCTTTTATACACCCACTTAATCCTAAAATAGTTATGGGCATCTTCATGTGCCAGGCCCTGCCCAAGAGCTCAGGTTACTAAAGTGGGGAAGACACAATGACAATGAAGGACCTTAGGTTGCAGCCAGAACTGTATTTCCCAAAGTATCTTTCTTAAAACCTTGCTATTCAAAGTGTGGTCCCCATGGTATTATGTTAGAAATGCTGAATTTCAGGTCCCACTCCTGATCTATTGAATCAAAATCTTTAAAAAGAATCACAGTTTATGGGTATATGCACTAAACTTTAAGAAGTATTGCCTTAAAACACATTCTGTGATATGCTCTGTATTAGTCTGCCTGGCTACTCTAACAAAATACTGTAGACTGGATGGTTTAAACAACAGACATTTATATCTCACCATTCTGGAGGCTGAGAAGTGGGGTTTGTTTCTGTGAGAACCCTCTTCCTTTCTTGCAGATGGCTGCCTTCTTGCTGTATCCTCACATGGTGGGGAGAAAGAAAGCATGCTCTCTGGTCTCTACTTATAAAGACCACTAATCCCATCATGAGGACCCCACCCTTATGACTTCATCTAAACCCAATTACTTCCCAAAGTTCTCACATTTTAATACTCTCACATTGGGAGTTAGGGCTTTAACATATAAATTTTGGGGGACACAAACATTCCTTCCATATAACTCTACTATTAAAAATATTTAATACTCTCTTCAAATTCAAAACTTTTGGGTGAAATGAAATTAAAAAGCTTTTGTATTAAATAATTTTCCAGAGGCTTTCTATGGTAGTTTACCATTTTAATTTCCAAGAAGCACATATAGTACATTGTGTTTCCAAAATTTTTGACCAGGGAACCACATTTAATCCAAAATGTTTAATGGAACTAAAATATTAGAGAGTGCTTTTCGGAAAAAATGGGGGTCACATGATTTTTTTTCCTGTTTTTCTCTTTTAACTTTCATATTTACCATGTCAGTGTCTTGTGTCAGAATGTCAAAATGTATTACATGCATTATCTCACTCAATTCTCCTGTAGACTTCCCCAATAAAATACACAATGCTCAGTTACATTTGAATTTCAGACAAATAATGAATGTGTTTTAAGTATGAATATGTCCCAAATATTGCATGGGACATATACTAAAATATATTAGTTTTTTATATGAAATTCAAATTTAACTGGGCTTCCTGTATTTTTATTTTCTAAATCTGGTAACCCTACAGCCTCATAACAACATATGAGGGAGGCAGAACAAGCATTTGTCTTATTGGATTTTGTAAATGAGAAAACTGATATTCTGCAATGTTAGGAACTGATATTCTGCAAGCCTGTGACTTTCTTCATGTCATGCAATTAGTGAGCTGTAGAGCAAAAATCACATGTAGGCTTTCTCATTTCTAGTCCAGGACTCTAGCTTTCACTGTTTTAGCGTGAGGGATGATTTAAAAATGATGATACTGTGCTCCTAATTACTATAGTTTATTTCAGTATACATTATTTCAGCATATGTTGGAGGCAGAGGGGTTACCTGCTTTTAAATTGATGTTCAAATTATTATAAATATTTTGGGAGAGAAAACTATGTATTCCTGTAAACTAGTGGATCACATATAATTGGAAGAAAGTATATTTATTTAAATATTGGCTAAATAGGAGTCTCTGTGGGTCTGGAGAAAGTCCAATGAACGTAGCATAAACCATAACATGAATAAGAACTCAATATATATCTTTATTCAATTAAGGAATAGAAAGCTATCTTCCTTAAATGAATTGGGTAACTAGGAATTAATATCATGGTCCACAGGTTAAAACTTTTGACTCTGGGGCTTACCTGGTGGCGCAGTGGTTGAGAGTCCGCCTGCCGCTGCAGGGGACACGGGTTCGTGCCCCGGTCCGGGAAGATCCCACATGCCGTGGAGTGGCTGGGCCCGTGAGCCATGGCCGCTGAGCCTGCGCGTCCGGAGCCTGTGCTCCGCAACGGGAGAGGCCACAACAGTGAGAGGCCCGTGTACCGCAAAAAAAACAAAAAAAACTTTTGACTCTGAAGTCAAATTACTTGGTTTAACCTCGATCTAGCTCTCTTACTCTGTGCCTTTAAGCAAGTTACTTAACTAATCTGTGACTCGGTTTTTCCCCTGCAAAATGGATTTAATCCTTGTAAACAGCTCATATGGTTGTTGTGAGGATTAATGAATTTAATACAAGTAAAATACTTTACAACAGTGACTGGCAAGTAGTAAACACTCAGTAAACTTAAGCTGTTGTGATCATTATTATTTTCCTCCTGCAGCTGCTGAGACCAGCATGTGCCATAATTATTTCAAGTTTCCTCTTACCCCAAATTGCTTTTCTTACTGGTTCCATTAACAGCCGCAATAAATCACATAACTTCAAACAAAGGTTTTCAGGTTTGCCTCAAATGCTCCATCTATTAATAGCTTGCAGTGGCTATAAATGGCAAAAGCCTAGAATGGTGCCTAAGCTGTCAAATTCTGCCCCTAATTCTAAAAATTCAACCAAATACTCTGCTTATACTCACCTACAATGTGATTTTATATAACCATCTCCTAGCTTTTCAAGGTAGAGAGAATTCAGGCCAAGAATCACCTTGAAAACATAAATTTGTCATAAATTCAACCTTTATTTCTAATCTTCATTTAATCAGTGACAGAAGGTTGGAAATTAGAAGCAATAAGATATACAGATAATTTGGAGTTTGTGAGCCTGAGCACGTCAGACTAAGGTTTAAATCCTTTGGACACGTACTCTTAAAAAGAGTCTGGTTATCATAGCCAACTTCTGCAGTCCAGCATATTTTCCTCCATCTGCCAAGAGTCTGAACGTTTCCTAGGTCTGTGCCCTTTCTTCAGCTGATTGCTCTGCCCAGCACTGCTGACTTTAAAATATTCAAACCACTAATGTAATATGCAGCACCTGCAAATACTGTGAAATATTAGCGGAGTGGTAATGAGAATTGACTGCAAGTATAATGACAACAGGTGAAATTATTCATAGCCTGCTCATGTAGAAAACTTAAGATATAAACTCAATGAGCATAAATGGAATAAGTTCATGACAAATATGAAAATACCCCAAACTGCTGAAGTAATAAAAGTAAATATAATAAATCTTTTCTGCAAACATAATAAGGTCCCTAACTGCAAATGTAATAAAACCTATCAACAGCTGCAATATATTTGGAACATATTATTTAGCCTTACAAAGAATTATACCCCCTGCTGGTATGGCCTCAACAATGTCATGCTTTGTCTTTTGCCAATGAGTCCAGATCTATCAGACTACCGGTTGCCCAGTGTATATTAAATATGACAGAACGTTAATACAACCAGGTTTGGATTGAAAATGAAATGCTCAATCCATATGTGCTCTTTGGCCATTCTGCAAGCAGAGCCAAAGGCTGTGGATCTCCCACCAGGGGCTGAAATGCAGCCAGGAAAGCTAAGCATCGGAGGTGAGGAATTGATGAATCGCTGGATAACCTTTTTGTTGCTTGGATATGGTATCTGAATCAGGAAAGTGAGCAGTACGTGGACCAAGGGAATGAGGGGCAGAGGGACTGATGTGAGAAAGAGATATGGGGGTGATGACATTCTGTAAAGATCATTCATGTGCCGGGCAATTTGCTAGATATTTTGTCTCTTTTCTCCCTTCTTTTACTTCCTTCTTTCTTCTCACAATGTAGCACATCTGTTGAGTATCTACTAGTTTATATCCAGGGAGAAAAGAGTAACTAAACTCACTGTCCTTGGCCACGTGAGTCCCTTAAGTCCTGTGGGAGAATCAGAAAGTGGCAATACTAATATAATTACAGTACTAATACAATTCTAATACAAGGCAAATACATCTGTCGCTGGGCAAGAGAAAAGGATCTGGGACAGAAGCCTAAGGAATATCAACATTTAAGGGATGAGCAGGGGTTATATACACATATGTATGGGTCTTGCCGTTTTTTATATACATATAAGTTACTTTTCATCTTGCTTCACCCACTTAATAATATAGCATGGATATCTCTTTAGGTCGATAAAAACAAAACTAGCTCATTATTTTTAAATAGTACATAATATTTCATGCACTGAACTCCCTCAATTAACCAACATTTGGAATATTTTCAGTTTTTCTAACTTCTAATCTTTTGCTGTTTTGCTAGCACCATCCCCTGCCAATAATACTACAGAAAGTATCTTCATATATATTGCTTTGCATACCTGAGCTTTCATTCTGTAATACTGGTAATCGAAAGTGAAAATATAAAGGCTATGGGATTTTTGTTTTTAATAGATATTGCCAGATTATGCTCCAAAGTATAGTATTAATTCATATTCTTACCAGCAATCATGTGTCTATCCATTTCCCACAACTAGTCACTAGACCAGACTTATTTTGCTTTACATTCTTTTCTTTTTTTTTTACAATTAGAGGTAAAATATGTTTTTTCATTATGTCTTCAACTTCCAACTGCTAGTGAGGCCTATGATCTTTGTATTTATTTGGCCACTTGAATTTCTTATTCTGTGAATTGCCTATTCATATAATTTCCTTACTTTTTTTTGTATTTTTTTCTTATCAGAGTGTTATGTATATTTGAGATAGTAATCAATTTCCTACAATATGAGTTGCAAATAATTTATCTTATTATTTGATTCTGTTATGGAATCCTTTTTATGTCTATTTTCCTTCGTGACATCTGGATTTCCTCTCACTTTGGTGGGTCTATTCTTTCCCAAAAATGCTATATGAGAGCTCCTAAATTTTTCTAATATATTGTTTTATTTAAAAAATAACTTTAAATATAAATACAAAGCTATAAAATATATTATGTGTAAGTATCTATTTATTATTGACTATTTATGTATATTTATATAATATAATTATTTTACATTAGATAATCATACATTGGATTATTCTGTAAGGAATTTAGTTTTTTTTTTTTCGGTACGCGGGCCTCTCACTGTTGTGGCCTCTCCCGTTGCGGAGCACAGGCTCCGGACGCGCAGGCTCAGCGGCCATGGCTCAAGGGCCCAGCCGCTCCGTGGCATGTGGGATTTTCCCGGACCGGGGCACGAACCCGCGTCCCCTGCATCGGCAGGCGGACTCTCAACCACTGCGCCACCAGGGAAGCCCGGAATTTACTTTTTATGTGGCATGTGCTTTGTTTTCTTATAGATGGCTAACCACTTGTGCTGGCTATGAAATAAGCTTCATTTTGCTATTTTACTGAACTATAACTTGTCATACATTCAATCACACTTTCAGGTGGCTCTATTTTGAACTAGTTATTCTGAACAGCTGTTATACCTACTCAATTGCCATCCTATTTTTATTATAATGGGTTTATTGTAAGTTTTGGCATCTACTTAGGCAAAGTTCCCTTCATATTCCTTTTTTGTTGTTGTTTTGTTTTGTTTGTCATATCAGATATTTATTCTTTCATATTAACTTCAACATCATATTCAGTTTTAAAATAACAAGAGAGTATTCTAATTTTCTTCAATTTCTAATTATTTTTAGTTCTTTAATACACTTTAGTTTTTAGAACAGTCTTATGGTCACAGCACAGTTGAGCAGAAGTTACACAAATTTCCCAAATTCTAATTTTTAACCTAGAAATTGTGCTTTATTATTCAAAACATGATTGTAAAGTTTTTGAAGTATTTTTTCATCTTGACATATTTAGGTATAAAGTTCATTAATTTCTAAAAGTGGTATGGGAGATCTCAATGTTTTCTGATGTGTAAAATATTTTAATAGCACTGGATTACTTGTTATTTAAAGATTATATAGAACTCATCTATAAAAAATCTAGGCTAATAACTTTATAAGTGGTAATTTTTTAATTAATGCCACTACATTTCATTTGCCTATTTAAAATTTTCTATATCCTTTGAAATCAATTTTGATAATTTATATTTGCTTGGTAATCATCCATTTTTCTTCAAGTATTCCAATTAGTTTTCCTAGTTTTGCACACAATATTTGTGTTTAAATATTTTTAAACTCTTTTGAATATGTGATTATGCCTTCTTTCTCATTCCTTATTAATATGTATTTTTTTCTCCTTTTTTCTTAATTCAGTTTTGCAATCCTTTAAAAAACCACACTGCAGACTTTAAAAAATAATTTCTACATTTTATTTTTGCTTTCTATGTTTCAATAATCACATCTTATTATTGATGTAAATAACTTCTTTGATTTTTAAAAACAGTAAGACAATAGCCGAACTCTTGAATATTGTCAAAAATTATTGACAAATATTGTAACCTCTCCTATTCTAAATATTTATTCAGATAAACTTTTATCTAGTTGCTATGATCACTTATTCATTATTCTATCTTCTTTTTCCCCTTATTGTTGCCTTATTTATTTTTCCAATTATATGTGTATAAACTTCTTAATTTTCATGTCTAATGTAACTAAAGTACAATTAAATTAATTTGCCAGAGTCTAGTCATTTTTTCCCTTGCCTATTTGTGAATTGAATCTACTCCCAGTTATCAGAAATAGCACACAGTACACCAACAAACAATACCATCTAAATCTTTCTCTCTTTTTCTTTTTTTGTTGTTGAATTACTTCCTTAGAATACATTCTCTAATGTCTCTGTGGCAGACAGAATCTTAAGTTTGCCCATGATCTTCACATTCTGTTATTCACAGCCTTGTGTAATTCCCTTCCTTTAAGTGTGGTGGTGGCCTGTTACTTGATTTTAAACAGTGGAATATGGCAAAGGTGATAGAATGTATGTGATTATGTGTTTATTATTATGTTACATAAGACTGTAGTGACCATCTCACTAGAGTCTCTCCCTTGGTGGTTCTGAGGAAGCAATCAGCTATGTTGGGGAGCCCCATGTGGCAAGGAACAGTGGGTGACCTCTAG
This sequence comes from Aethalodelphis obliquidens, assembly GCF_003676395.1. Lineage (NCBI taxonomy): Eukaryota > Metazoa > Chordata > Mammalia > Artiodactyla > Delphinidae > Aethalodelphis > Aethalodelphis obliquidens. Next base: position 30,143,836 of record NW_020837950.1, on the reverse strand, counting down.
GAGGTGAGGGCAGCCTCCAGCCAACAGCCAGCAAGAAACTGATGGCCTCCATATCACAACTACAAGGAACTGATCTCCCAACAACTCAAGTGAGCTTGGAAGTGAATCATTTCCCAACCTAGTCTCAGATGAAACCCCAGTCCTGGTTGACACTTCGCAGCCTTGCAAGACCCTAGGAAAGAATCCAGCTGAAGCATGGCCAGATTCCTAACCCCCAGAAACTGTGATACAATAGGATGTGTTGTTTTAAGCTGCTAAGTGTGTAGAAATATTGCCTTGCAGCAATAGAAATACAGTAGTATTATCAGGTCATATGGTAACCTTACTCCAATATAGTAAGACATTTTAAAATTTCTCCCCAGAAAGATTGTATGCTCTAAGTACAATCAAAATGCATCAGCACTATAAAAATATATCCATTTCACCACACAATTTCAGATGTTGAATATTTCCATTTGCTAATTTTTGCTGTTATTTGTTCATTTAATTTGTATGTATATATACACACATATGTTCAAGTATACCTATATTGTGAATGTGTAAACAAATCAAATGGTGTGTATATATGTATACATACACACACACATTTGTTTATTAATGAGGCTGAAAAATTGTCAAGGTTTTTTCTGATATTTGTCTTATCCTTGGTGTGAACTGTCAGCTCCAATACTTTGCCTATTGGCTATGGAAGTTTGGGAATTAATTTAGTATAAATTTTAAATCAGTTCTGCTGTATTTTGTATTGCAAACCTTTGTCACAGCAATCAAAAATTTTCTTCCACTCTGTCCAGGCAATTTCTAAGTCATGAAAATTGTTTTCACTTTCAATAGTCTCTCTGTATGTACCCACCAAATACGGAATTCAATTTAAAAAATAATATAAAGTTAACATTTATTGAGCACTCACTATGTGCCAGACAGTTTCTGCATGGCACAGTGTCCTTATATGTCATGTCCATGATTGTATCTTTAGCACTGTACATAGTGACTGGCATATACTAGTTGCTCAATAAATCATTATTGGATAAAAATAATATCTATTTGAGGGATTAATAAGGGTAGTCAAAGAAGAACCCAACTTGAAAGCAAATGAAAAAGAGAACTCAAGTAGAAACTTCTGAGCACTTGGTCCACTAAAATGTTCCTTGCATGGAAATTACCTTGCATCATACTCTGTGTATCCTTTTGTAATTGTAGAATCACTTTTTAACTTTTACCCTTTCCAAAGTCTAGTGAAGTTGGCATAACAGGTGTATTTAGCTGAACTCAAAATTTAGAGAATTCAAGTAACTTGCTGTATGGCATACGTGGTACCATATGTCAGGATTGGGACAAGAACCCAAATTTCTGACTTTAGTGCTTGTTCCATTATTCATAAGCTATTAAAAACTGCTTATTTTAATATATTTTCCTGTGTAATTGAAGTCTCTCATATTGCTTTTATGTTATTATTTATATTCCACGTATTATGTTCTATCTCCTCTGCAAGATCATGAGTTTAATTATGGTGGGCACTTGGTCTTAGGTCTCTATTTTAGGTATATGGAAGTCTGTAGATCCACAATACATAGCTAGGGGAAGGTAGCTTAAGTGAATTATACCTGTGATTCAGCTGTCCATACTGTCACACCTTTGAACATCTGAACTCCCTTGTCCACCTTCAGGCATAGACATTATGCAGCTGAATCTGGTGTTAGCCTATGCTAATGATGTGGAACATGGAAAGTACACCATTTGCAATCTCCATCTGATAGAACAGAAATAAATGGGTCATGCTTTGATTTGCAAAGTGCCTTTGGCTAGACCATACATGCTATTTTCTAAGTACCTAGATTATAAAGCACAGGCGTAGAAAATTCAGAGACAGCCATACTTCAGTAGGAATGACTATACTTCTCTACTGGACCAGTTAAAGGAAAATATATCTGTCTATTATATACCCTCATACAGTTATCTTAATGGCTTTATGGAAGGTTATATTTCTTATATGATCTTTGGTTAAATATCACATATTTCAATGTCTTCACAGTCATTTTTCTGAAAGTGAATCCCCATTTTTTGAGGATATATCTTTGTGAAGGAAATTAACATGGGATTTTGCTTCCTTCTGGATGCTGGGGAGTAAATATGTATTTTCTAGAGATGAAGGAAAGAAAAAAGTAGAGGAAGGCATTTGAACAAGGTGAAACAACACAGGCAATGATATAGAAACAAGTTCAGGGAAATTCAAGAAATTAGGTACACCTAGAATTTAGGATGGGTGTAGAGAGATTGAGATGAAGGAAAGGGAAAAGATGAACAACCATGAAAACCACATTAAGAAGTTTGAACCTTCTACAAAAGGCAAAGGTGAACCATCGAAAGCCAGGAGAATAATATACTCCTTTGGTGAATCAGTGTAACTTAAATTACAAGCAGAAGTATTTGTTAATAAATTAAAGAGGCTTTAGGAAGAGGCAGAAATGAGAAAGAGCGATAATGTAGTTGTAGATCATATTTGAATTGGAGTGCATCAGAATCCATTGAAACTTACCTTTCATCAGAGGCTCAGTTTTTAAGTCTGTACAATTGAAATGATATATCTTTCAAAATACAGTTATTATGATGAAATACATAAGTGTATAATCATATATGGGAGTAAAATAGGAATTTAGTAACATATTATTAATGTTTTTGTTGTTTTTTTTTAACATGGCACACAAGATTCTGCATGACTTGGCCTCTGCTTTCCTTTGTACCTTTACGGCTCATCATTTCCTACTCCCAAAATGTTAAGTTTCAGCAACATTGAATACAGCTCGTTGTATCTTATATCCATGCCTTTGCTAATCCTATTTTCTCTGGAATAGTTTCTCTGTGGTGTTTCCTTCTCATTCTGAAGTCTCACTGAAGGATTTTAATTCACCTGGAAGGCTTTGCAGCCTTCCCCTCTGATCCTCATACACTTTTTGTGTGTATCTTTAACATACCTTGTATTAAAATTCTCTCTTATGTCTCTATCTCTTCCACTAGGTATGGTCCCACTGGAGTCTGTGGCAGTGTCATACTCATCATTATAGCCCCAACACTTTGCACATATCTTATCATAACTGCCAACAATTGCTGAATTTAAAAGGTAGACAATTATCCAATAAAAACTGGCTATTGTCCAGATTAAAAAGAAAAGGCCATTTAAATAAGTAAATATTACTGGAGATGAAGAAGAAGTATAAGCTTAAATAAGCACCTAGCAGATGGAATAGAGAACGTTTGGCGCTTCCTTTAAGATTGTAGTTAAAGGAAAGGGAAGAGTTGAGTTTAGCTCATCCTTTCTGGAATGTAGGAATAGGTACTCATGATGCTTTTGCCTGAGATGGGGAATCCAGATGGAAGTGCACATGGGTGGGGCTGTGGATGAGAGATGGTCATGAGACATCTGAGAAAGCACAGAATTTAGATGGAAATGCATCATAATCAGACTTCACTAATGTGATCTGCATTCACCTCTCATTCTGCCTGCAAAGTCCTTCCTCCTATTCTTCATCCTGGTAATTGCTGCCTGTTTTCAAAATTTGACCCTGGTCCCTATTCTCTGGGGAGCTTTGCCTAACTTGCGGGTTGGATGAAAGTGCTCTCCTGCTTGCACATCTCATTTCTCTCTGGCATAGGACTTATCACGTTGTCTCAGAGGAGATGCTCAACACTTATTCATTCATTCTTTAATGAAGACTTATGGAATCAATAAGACTGATCTCTTTAAAAATAAAATAGGTTGTTTAGTTCCATAGCACTAAAAGTTAGCCCTCACTGTAAAAATGTGAAAGAAACAATATACCCACACAACTCGGAAAGTGCACATCCTTATTACTAATGCCAGATGGATTTTTTTTTCTCAAATCAAGGCCTGCCACAGCACGACATTAAAAAAGGTGTAATTTTACTTTTAATTTGTATTCCCCATTTCAGAATTACGAGACTTCAGTCTTCTTCAGATTATGTTAAGCTGAGTTTGTTTTGCATTAATTGTTTTAAATATAGGTTCTTGCTTGAGGGTTTCGCTGAGTTGGTTGAAAGGAAATTCAGGACTCCAAACCAGCATAGCCCTTCCAACACTGAGAAAATGTTTGTACTTCTTATAAAATTTTAGAAAGAATTGTGTCATGTGGCCGTCACTTTAGGAAGCAACCCTTCTGGAAAGAAATTGTCAGAAATAAGACTCTTCAAGTGTCTCTCAGTAAAAGATGTTGCCCACTCTGGGCATGAGAATTTCACGGTCATGGTTTTGAGTGCATCTATCTGGTTTCAACGTCTTTCCATAACAGGAAGGCAGAGTTGTTCAAAGGGGCTTTAGAAAGATAAAAGCGTTACTTAAGAAAACTGAACATGTTCAAAACATACACAGTTTAACATACATCTACATAGAGGTCTATATGTACGTATATAGCTGTAAGGAATATATTATAGGGATTTGAGGCAAACATCATTTTTTAAAAACATTCACTAAATATAGCTGGATAATTGTTCTACAATGGTTCAGATTTCTTTTCTTTTCCTTTTAGTTTCGTGTATCATGATGAGGATGATTCAGACATTATCCACCCACAGGTATGTGGTAACAGTAAGAATCATATAATTCAAATCATATAAATCAAATATATCACATATTGCAGTGCCTGGACAAAAGTATGTGTTCAACAAATATTCTTTCTTCTGCTTTTCTGCTTAACACTCCAATGATATAATAGTGACTACGTTGTGAATGTGATAAAGTACTAATTTAGCTTTTGGTAAGTATGTTTCACACAGTGGTTTTTCTTTCATGGTAGTATCACTAGAAAATGTGAGAGGATTTAAGTTCTAGCCATCATGGAGATCTATATATCTGCTAGTTATTGATCCAGCTTACAGAAAGACACAGAGAGCCTAAATTGTGCTGAGCAAATGATTTTTTAAAACACAATTACATTTCTTTGGCTAGGGGCTCTGGTACAGTAATTACTTTTCTTCAAAAGAAACTTCTTAGCCCATCACAATAGCAACAGACCTAATAAAGCCAAATCGATCCCCGAAGTTATTGGAGCTGATCTTCTAGCTGATAGAAGCTATTTCCTTCAGTCGAAAAGGAACACATCTCGGCCTTTATTTCCTTGTTATAAAATTCAAATAAAGTATTTGGTAGCATTTCGCTACAAAACCCTGCATGCTGTGTCTCTTTCAAGCATTTCTAAGTGTACTTACAAGTTCTTTGATTTTGGAGTAAATTTCTCCCTGAACTTTAATTTGTTATCATCATTGTTCAGGTGACTGAAAATGTCTAAGGCTACCTTATAAATTGAATGGGATTGAGTATAAGATATATGGGAATCTTGCTACCACATTGCTGACAGAGGCAGTGTTGGAACTAGTATTCTGAAAATGCCCATACACCTGAGTAGGACCCTAAGCTCAGGAATTCCACTTGCTCTAATGGCTGATAATGGAAAAGAAACTTGGTAAGTGAGACACAAAGTTTAAAAGGTTTATCAGGTTTATTGGGGCTAGGATGAGAGTAGAGAGAAGGCAAGTGAGGCAACTGAGGTGCAATATTTAAGAAGCTCCCTCTCAGGGTCCTTCAAGTCCCTCACTTGCTTCACCCCAGTCCTGACCAATTTCTCAAGATATTTTGTGATTCAGGAAAACAATGGTGGAGGACATTCCAAACTAGAGATTATAATAATGAAAATTAATATTCTTTTATGTGTTCACTGTAAAGAAACATCAACCCTGTGTTTTATTTTTCATTATCACATTTTTTCCTCTCTGCAATACTATGAGATAGATACAGATATCTTTACTTTGAAGATGAGAAAACTGAGGTACAGAGAAATAAATGTATTTGTCCAAGCTCTCACAGAAAGTTTAAGATACAGCTAGAATTAAAACACAGATGCATCAGAGAACTGGGATTCAAAGCCAGGTTGGAGGACTCACTACATTTTAAGTGAAACTGTAAAGCACATTTCCCATGCAAGCAGGAGGCCAGAGTGACAGTCTAGGACAAGATCAGGATAAGGCTTATCTGTGGTAGCTGAGTCTGTAGTTTAAAAAATTGAAAAAAACATTGTGAAGATGGTGGAACTGGAACTGTATTTGTTAGGGCTGTCATAACAAAATACCACAGGCTGAATGGCTTCACAAACAGATACTGATTTTCTCACAATTCTAGTGGTTGCAAATCCAAGATTGTTGCCAGATGTGGTTTCTCCTCCTGACACCTCTTTCCTTGGCTTTTCCTATTTTTCCTTTTTTTTTTACTTTTTACATGGCCTTTCCTCTTTGTTTTCATGCCCCAGGGGTCTTTTCTATTTACAAGGACACCAGTCCTATTGGATTAGGGCCCCACCATTATGACCTCATTTCACTTTACCTTTCTAAAGGCCCATCTCCAGATACAGTCACACTGGGGTTAGGATTTCAATCTATGAATTTTGGGTGGATACAGTATGGTCTATAAGAGGTACATAGAGACAATCTCACTCCTATCGTCCAGTATTGTCTAGTATCAGCCAGGATAGGATAGGCTCTGATGTAGTAACAAGCAACCTTAAAATCTTAGTGAATTAATGCCATAAATGTTTTACTGTGTTCATGCTATAGGCACAGTATGGCTTGGCAGGGGAGCTATTCATGTGCTTTCTCAGGGACCCAGGATGTGAGAGCTTTATCTTGACACAAGCTTTATCAGCTTGGAGACTGGAAAAAGAAAACTTGGAGAACTGTGCACTGATTTTTAACGCTTCTACTTACAGGTGACACATCTCACTTCCTTTCACATTACAATGGCCAAAACAAACCATATAGCTATGCTTAAATGGAAAGGAGACAGAAAGTTACAGTCCTAGTAGTATGTGTCTGGAAGAAGTGCAGGGTGCTAGCCTGAGAAGCGAGAATTATATCTTGAACAAATGTCTGCTGTTTCCTTGGTGGTGAGGCAGCTTTAAGGATGTAGGCTGTCTCATATAATTTTTACTTGTTTATTTGGTTTGGTTTTGGTTTAGAGAGGCAATTTATAATTTGTATTGCAAGATATTTGGCATTTCTGGCCATGCCCAATAAAAGCCAGTAACTCCTCCTTATTGTGAGAACAAAAATCACCCCTTACATTTTCAAACCCCCTGAAAGAGGGGGCTGTGGGCTAGAAGAACCAACTACTGGGATACAAAATACTGTAATTTAGGAATGTTCACTAACACCCAAGGCTTGCTCCTCAATCCCAGAGCTTAGGTCTATTTGTCAGTGAAAGCAACCAGAATTCACTTGCTCACAAATATCACTCATTTTTGAACAAAAGAAATGGGAATGGAGTGAAGACATCAAAATATGTCTACCAAGAATCAGGTACTAGGGTGTAAATAATTCTGTAAGAGATATGATGTCAGGGAAACCAACAGGAAGAAGGGAGAGAATATAGACCAAAGGGAACAAAGCAGGATTTGGTGTAGCCCTGACAGCTACAGAATTTGCAGGGAGAAATCTGCCTAAATGCCTGCAACGTTTGGACTTACTAAGCAGACCTAAATACTAATTACAACAAATCATGAATACAACAATTTGAAGAAACCATGTGGAAACATTAAGTTGTGTCTGTTATGGTCTGCATATATAAGTAGGGAAACATATTGCTGACTATGGCCAGCATCAAAACTAGTGAAATTTACAGATTTTAATACCTCATTTCACTGTTGTTTTGCAGCAGTAAAATACGTTTGCAATTACGTAGCTTTGAGTATTTCTTATGGAAAATTACGTTTTCTTAACATAATGACCTTTCAAGTTGTGGTAATACTCATTTTAATTTCAAAACTGTTTATACCACTTACAGTTAGTGCCTTATGATTTATAACTTCTATTTTATGGGCTCTTGTTCTGTATTTTGTGGTATAAATATTTCCCCCTTAATATAATTTTTTTAAATGATACTGGTATAAATATGTCAAAGGAAGAGGCAAAATTAATATATTTTGTATTTCTATACACTGTAAAAACATGACAAATGAACAGAAATACAGAAAATATTATAAAATGAAGGAAATTTATTTAGATAGTTCAATAATTCATATATAAAACATTAATATATTTTATCTATAAAAATAATAACCAGATAAGAATCACAATAGGAGGACAGTTTCCACATACAATTATAATAAAAAGATAAACTGCCTAGGAATAGACTTAAGAGATATGCATGATTTATATAAAGATAAATTTTTAAAATTCTATTGAGGAATATAAATGAAGTTTTAAGTAATTGAATACTTTTGTACTGGAAGATTCAATGTAGTAAACATTTAAATTCACACAAAATTCATCTCAAATCTCAGTGCAATCTCAAAACACAATTAGATTTTATTGAAAATAAACATAGGACAATAGCTATGAAAATAATGAGAAAAATAATAAGGAGAATATATTACACCAAATATTGAAATCTCTATGGTTATATATTTATTGGAGATACAGTTCTGAGGGATACATGCCCTCACAGATCGCAATCTATCCATGAAAAAAGTGGATGTTACTGATAATGTACATGATTTTACATGAGTATTTTCATCACATATTCATTAGCCTTCTGAGTATATTGTTTGGATACTTGTTTTAATTCTCTACTTCCTTTTAGGCTAATATCAAATTCTCATTAAACTTTTTTTGTAACAGAAATTTATGCCCTATTTTTAAATTTGATTTTTTATCTTTAGGCCATAGACTATAAATTAAATGTTTCTATTTATACATTTTAATTTCAAAAAATTTCTTTACCTAAATTTGTAATTATGTGCATTAATTGCATATACATTTAATAAAACACTAAACTTTTAGAAAGAAGAAAATAATTTCTTATAAGCTACCCTCTGTCGATGTACACTTTTATTATTTTGGTGTGACTTTATTCCTTTTTTTTACATGGTAACTACCATATAGGAACTGGCTGTTCTTTAAGGTTTGAAAAAACTGAGAAAAAATCTTGTGGACCTCTCGAGTTTTGAATATTAATATCAAATAATTCTTTAATAATTTGTTCAAATTACCATCATGTATTTTTCCAGTAAGTTCGTCTATTTTTTCTTCCTGGATAAATTTTGTTACATGTACCTTAGAAATAATGGATTTTATAAATATATAAAATTATAATATTTTCCGTATTGGTCATATTCTTTTTTTAACTCATAAATACTCTTTTTTTTTTTTTTTTGCGGTACGTGGGCCTCTCACTGTTGTGGCCTCTCCCGTTGCGGAGCACAGGCTCCGGAGGCCATGGCTCATGGACCCAGCCGCTCCGCGGCATGTGGGATCTTCCCGGACCAGGGCACGAACCCGTGTGCCCTGCATCAGCAGGCGGACTCTCAACCACTGCGCCACCAGGGAAGCCCCATAAATACTCTATTTTTAAAGTAGTTTTAGATTCATAGCAAAATTGAGGAGAAACTGTAGAGTTCCCACATACTCCCTGACCCCGCACATGCATATCAACATCCCTAACTAGAGTGGTGCATTTGTTACAACTGAAGAACCTACACTGACACGTTATTATCATCCAAAGCCTGTAGTTTATATTAGGGCTCATTCTTGGTGTTACGCATTTTACGGGTTCTGACAAATGAATAATGACATGTATTCACCATTATAGTATCCCACAGAATAATTTGATACCCTAAAAATTCTTCTATTCATTTTTTTTATCTCTCCTCTAGCTCCTGCAACCACTGAATTTTTTACTGAGAGTAAAGAGTTTTGCTCTTCCTAGAATGTCATACAGTTGGAGTCATACAGTATGCAGGCTTTTCAGATTGGTTTCTTTCACTTAGTAATATGCATTTAAGTTTCCTTTATGTCTTTTCATGCCTTGATAGCTCAGTTCTTTTTAATACTAAGTAATATTCCATTGTCTGGACATATCACAGTTTATCCACTCACTTACTGAAGGACATCTTAATTGTTTCCAAATTCTGGCAATTATGAATAAAGCTGCTATAAACATTCCTGTGGAGATTTTTGTATGGACATAAGTTTTCAGCTCCTTTGGGTAAAAATGTCAAGGAGTATGATTGCTGGATCATATGGTAAGAGTATGTTTAATCTTGTAAGAAACTGCCAGACTGTCTTCTAAAGTTGCTGTACCACTTTGCATTCCCACCAGCAATGTATGAGAGTTCCACATCCTCCTCAGCGTTTGGATTGTTAATGTTCTGAATTTTGGCCACCTCTAGTAGGTTTGTAGTGATATCTCATTGTTGTTTTAATTTTTAATTAATTACTATCAATTCCCTAAAGACATATGATGTTGAACATATTTTCATAGGCTTATTTGCCATATCTATACCTTCTTTGGTGAGGTATCTGTTCAGGTCTTTTGCCCAGTTTTTAGTTAGGTTTTTCATTTTCTTATTGTTGATTTTAAGAGTTCTTTGTATCTCTTGGATAACAGTCTTTTATCAGATATACGACATACTTGCAAATATTTTCTCCCAGTCTGTGACTTGTCTCAATCTTTTGAGAGTCCTTCATAGAGCAGAAATTTTTCATCTTAATAAGGTCCAACTTATCAATTATTTCTTTCATTGACTGTGTCTTTGATCTTGTAAAGAGCATTGCAATATCCCCAAATATCTAGATTTGCTCCTATGTTATCTTCTAGGAGTTTTATATTTTTGCACTTTACCTTTAGGCCTATGATCTATTTTGAGTTAATTTTTTGTGTGGGGGGAAGGTTTGTGTCTAGATTAGTTTGTTTCCTGGCAGATGTCCAGTTGTTCCAGCACCATTTGTTGAAAGCGCTATCTTTTCTGCATTCTATTGCCTTTGCTTCTTTGTCAAAGAGCAGTTGACTATATTTATACAAGTCTATCTAACTCTAGGCACTCTACTCTGTTATATTTATTTATTTGTTTATTCTTTCACTAGTATACAGTGTTTTGGTTAGTGTAGTTTTATAATAAGTGTTGAAGTCAGGTTGTGTCAGTCCTCCAACATTGTTCTCCTATAATATCGTGTTGTCTGTCGTAGATCTTTTGTCTCTCCGTGTAAACTTTAGAATCAGTTTATTGATATTCACAGAGTAACTGGTTGGTATTGTGATTGAAATTGCATTGAATCTATACAACAGTTTGAGAAGAACTGACATTTTCACAATATTGAGTATTTCTATTCATTCATACGTAACATCTCTCCATTTATTTAGTTCTTTGATTCTGTTTGTCATATTTTTGTAGTTTTCCTTATATAGATCTTATACATATTCTGTTTGATTTGCACTTGAGCATTTCATGTTTTGAGGTGCTAAAATAGATGGTATTGTGGTTTAAGTTTAAAATTCTACTTGTTTATGGCTGATATGTAAAAATGTGATTGTGTTTTGAATATTAACCTTGTATCCTGCCACTTTGCTAGAATCGCTTATTAGTTCCAGGAGTCATATCCATTTTTACTAAATTTGTGTTTTTTCTTCTTGGTTTCCCCAGAATTACTAGAACTGTAACTATTTTCTTTCTTTAATCTAAAAATTTAGCACTAGGCATTTAAAAACATATTCAATTTTCTAATTCACTAATTGCTGTTTTCTCTCTTTAAAATATTTTCTTCCATTTTATTCTTCCATTGATTTTATGCTAATTTAACTTAAATTTTGGTCTGAATGATCACATCCAATATTCTCTTCCTGCCTTTTTTAGTTACAAAAATATTTATGCAATTTGATTTGACACTGAGTACAACCTTATATGTGTCTTATTCCTCGGCTGCAATCGATTAGTTGTGGTGTCATAGGACTGAGAAACTTACTAGCTCTGTCACTCTGGACATGAAAAATGAGACAATAGCATCTTCCACAGAAGGTAGTTGTAACGATTAAATAAAATAATTAATGGAAAAGACTGACTAGAATATTGGGTATATAATATACACACAATGGGATATTAGCCACTAAAAAGAATGAAGTCTTGTCATCTGCAACAGCATGAATGAACATAAAGGGTATTATGCTAAGTGAAATCAGTTAGACAAAGACAAATACTGTATGATTTCACTTAAATGTGAAATCTAAGACACAAAATAAATGAACGAACTTAACAAAACAGAAACAGACTCACAGATACAGAGAGCAAACAGGTGATTGCCGGAGGGGAAGGGGGTAGGGGAATGAGTGTATATATTTGATAGATGTTTTTGGATATATATTTATTTAGGTTCAAAATTTTAGAAGCCTCTACTAAAACATACTCACAAGTTATTTTATTCAAATTAATTGTCTTTAGTTTTATTGTCTATTCTGTCAGTAAATGACAAATATAGGGAGTTCATAGAGATAAAACTATCTGATAAGGTCTAAATTTCTTCCGGTGTCATCATTCTATTTTCAAGACAAGTTGTTTTTCTATATCTAGATGCTATGAAATTCATGAGACATATTTGAAATAATTTCATTATGGAGTATGTGGAATACAGCTAAACCCATTTTTTTGTGTATTATCTATGGCTGCTTTCACATTACCATGCCAAAGCTGAGTAGGTGAGACAGATAATGGCCTGTAAAACCTAAAATATTTACTATTTGTTCTTTTACAGGGAAAAAAATTCCCTACCTTGTATATCACTTTGGAAACAGCAGTAATTGGCACCTTCTATATGGTATATTGCATTCTTTATCTTGCTAAACAAGGGTAACATTTTTGGGGGAGGTAAAATTTGTAGGCTCAAATGGAACCAGGAATGGTGAAAGACAGACTAGAGGTCCACAAGAAGAATAATTACTGTAAGAAGGTATCTATCTATCTATCTAGATCTAGCTGTAGATTAGATATATATCAGGAAGAGAGCTGTCTGGATTTTTTCATTCGGATCGTCTTCCTGAGGATGTAAGCCCTCTCAACATATTTTTAAAACAGGGGCTGAGCCCATTAGAGGGTGATTTGATGGTTTTGTTTGCATAGAGGAGATGGAAGAAGGAAAGGAGTTGTAGATAGAATTTATGAAAAAGTTTTAAATAAATTTTAGGATTAATTGAATCTTCACAATAATTTTTAATTATAAATTTCAATCCTATGAAAAAATATGATAACAGGCCATCTAAACTATTTTCCTTGAGTTTCCCTAAAAGTGAAGATTTTCCCAGATAGATAGCCACTTGAGATGCCCTGCTCCCCTGACCACAGTGCAGATTTTGAAATACTAGTGTTGTATCTCCATTTATTTCAAGAGGTTTTAGAACATATTTTAAAATGGTCAAGAGAGAGTTGATTTGAAATAACTTTAATTTAAAAATAAATACATGAAATATAGCAATTTTAGGAAAGCCTGGGTATGACATTTAGTTAAATAAACAGAAAAAATCAAATAATCACAGAGTCAAGCAACATGAGCTCAAAGAACAACAGATAGTATTTACCGTAAAAAGGAAGAAAAAACCACAACTCTTCTTGTAACATGTTTGTTTAAACTATCTATGCAAAATCAGAGCACTTACTGTTTCTGATTATTTTGGCACACAATCATATTCAGTCTTATTACATAACAGAATTATTGTTGTCTTGCAGAATAACTCCTAGATTATTACTATTGATGAAATAATATCTTGTTTTAAGACCTAGATTCAGACTTTTTGAGACAAGGGGCAGAGTTTCTCCCGTTGCGGAGCACAGGCTCCGGATGCGCAGGCTCAGCGGCCATGGCTCATGGGCCCAGCCGCTCCGCGGCATGTGGGATCTTCCCGGACCGGGGCATTGAACCCGTGTCCCCTGCATCGGCAGGCGGACTCTCAACCACTGCGCCACCAGGGAAGCCTGGGGCAGAGTTTTTAATATGCGCAAATTCTCCAGCCATGAGTTGTAATAAAACACAAAAGCTGATAGTCATCCTAGATACTACTTATAATACTCTACTTGCTTAAGTAATATAGCCTCGCTGTGGCTGGTTTCCTTGTGTAACAGGGCTATGTCAATGAGAAAGCATGATCTCTTCTTTCATGAGCTTACATTCTGGTGGAAAATTTAGATTCTACATGAATACACAAATAGACAGCATTTCTGTAAGTAATGATAAAGAGCTGGGGAAAACAAAAACAAAAGCAGTGACACTATGGTGTGATAGCTATACTAGAGAGAGAGTGCAGTTTCTGAATGAGTGCTCAGGAAGGGTTAGATCCAATTAATGAAAAGGAAACAGGCTCAAGATGAGAGGAGGGACTTCCCTGGTGGTGCAGTGGTTAAGAATCCGCCTGCTAATGCTGGGGACACGGGTTCAAGCCCTGGTCCGGGAAGATCCCACATACCATGGAGGAGCTAAGCCCGTGCGCCACAACTATTGAGCCTGCGCTCTAGAGCCCGCAAGCCACGACTACTGATCCCGTGAGCTGCAACTGCTGAAGCCCGTGAGCCTAGAGCCTGTGCTCTGCAACGAGAAGCCACCACAGTGAGAAGCCCGCACACCGCAATGAAGAGTAGCCCCTGCTCGCTGCAACTAGAGAAAGCCCTCATGCAGCAACGAAGACCAATGCAGCCAAAAATAAATAAATAAATTTATTAAAAAAAAAAAAAAAGAAGATGAGACGAAAACACCTTTCAGACACAATAAAGAGTAAGCGTGAAGTTCCTGAGGCAAGAGCCAGATCCACCTGCTCCAGCAATGGCCAGAGTTTGCTGTGGCTTGAGTTAAGCATGGTTGACTAGGGCAGGTAGCAGCTCTTCGATACAGTGTTGGAAGGATACATGGGGAAGACATTGGAACCAGGAAGCAAACTGATCTTATTTTCACTTTAAAGACTCATTTAACTACTAGTAGAAAATGGCTATTAGGATGCAAAGAGCGAAAACAGGGACCAGTTAGGGGTCTGTTATTAAGAGTCTTGGCTAGGAATAAAGATGGCTTGAATGTTGGTGATTTTATTAGGTTTGAGCAAAATGGGTGGGCCCAGGACATGTTTTAGAAAAAGACCCTTGTCAACCTTACTGCACTGTGGAAATGTACTATTATTACAGTTAATGAACATTAATAAATTCATCTCAAAAATTAATTACTTAAGCCCCTTCCCATTTTTTTTAATAAGCTCACCACTATGTACATTGCTATTCAATAGCAATGTTTTAATTTTTGCCCGGTCCTTTCTCAGTATAAGAAACTAGCATCTGATAAAATAAGATCCAGGTACATAGTTGCTACTTGATAAATATTTGCCATATTAATGACTGCATAAATAAAATATGACAGACTTGCTACAAGGGTATTGGGTCAAGGAGATATTTGAATGAATGAAACATAGATTGAAGAAGTTTATTGTTACAAGATAAAATCGGTTGACAGTCTCTTCATTTCAGGATGGGAATTTTTATAATGCCACTGACCCTGGGATATATTTTTACATGAAATTTCTGGGCAGCATTGGGCTTAATCTGTTAGCATGAAATAATGTATATAAATGAGCTTCAAAAAGAGCAGAGCTTTGTGTCAATAATAGTAAGAATTGCTATCATTTATTTTCTGACCCCTATGTGTCAGATCTCATGCTAGGCATTTGCACATACATTAACTTGTTTAATTCTCACAAAAATCATAGAGGAAAGACAATATCCCCTTGTTTTCAAATTGAGGGATCTGCTACTCAGAAATTTTATTTAACAGGTGGATGAAAGATAAAGCTTTCAAATTCTGATCTGACTAGTTTCATTGCCTCGATAAAGGGGGACATTGATATTTTGATTTTGAAATAAATATTGACACACAAATATCAAGTACATTGTTGATTTCTTTGGAGAATGTCTTAGAACTTATGTTACATATGCTTCTAAAATAATCATAGAATTACAGATTTTAGAGATTTAGAGGTAGATCTCTATATGACCAGATATTTCTTTATATGTAATTCCTTGCTTGACTTTCACATGCTCGAGGTCATTGGAAAGCAAAGCTAGGATTCAAATCCAATTTGGTGCTCTTCCGACCATAGCATACTGATTCAGAATTTGACATTTGGTTCATCTCTGTGTTTATAAGAAGACTAAGATAAAAGACCCAGAGAAATCTATGAAAGGGCTCATTTTGCCATTGGTGAAAAGAATTTGTGGTTTACTTGGAAGAAAAAGATGACGTGATAGCAGTAACAAATAGCTTTGGCTTTAAAAAAATTGTAAGCCCTACGAAGTGCCTAAAAATAATGAAACAATATGCTTAGCATTATCATGAGAGTGCAGTGCTCTGATGTACAGAAAATATAGAAATTAAAGGGAAGCTGTTGGATGTCAATGGCAAACTTTGCCGATGTCAGCAGTGTCAGTAGCAGCAACCACTAGAACGCATGACAGGGAAAGTGGGAGGACTTGATAAACAATAGAAAGATTATTGCATCGAACATTTTAGAAATTTATCAAATGGAGAAGAGATTTTCATACCCCTGATTTGTTCACTTCAAAATGGCCCCCAAACACCCAGGCTGCTTTTTTCACTCTCCCTCATACACTGTGACCTCTGAGTCAAAAGGAACATCCACGGAGAAACATAAACCTGGGGAGGCTGGGTTCATCCAGCCAGGATGTATAAATAATCTAAATGTTTACTCTGAACCCATCCAGAAAAACACATTCAGAACGTCTCCTGCCCTCACCAAATTCCTCAGAAGTGACCAGTCTGTACTATGTAATTAAAACAACTGGACTCGGCGGCGACCACTGCGCAGGTCGGACCTCGTTCGCTCGTAACTCGCTCCGCTTCCTGGGCAGCCATGTCTGACAAGCCCGATATGGCTGAGATTGAGAAATCCGATAAGTCGAAACTGAAGAAAACAGAAACGAAAGAGAAAAATCCACTGCCTTCACAAGAAACGATTGAACAGGAGAAGCAAGCGGGCGAGTCGTAATGAGGCGTGCGCCGCCAATATGCACTGTACATTCCACGAGCATTGCCTTCTTATTTTACTTCTTTCAGCTGTTTAACTTTGTAAGATGCAAAGAGGTCGGATCAAGTTTAAATGACTGTGCTGCCCTTTTTCACATCAAAGAATGGAGAACTACTGACAACGAAGCCCGCGCCTGCCTCCCATCCGCCTGTCTGGCTGGCAGGGAAGGAAAAGAACTTGCATGTTGGTGAAGGAGGAGGCTGGGTGGGACGACAGTGAAATCTAGAGTAAAGAGCAAGTTGGTCCAAGGTGTCCTGCGGGCTGTAAAATGCAGTGTAATAAGAGTGCCATTTTTTTTGTTGTTGTTGTTGTTCAAATGATTTTAATTACTGGAATGTACAATTTTTTTAATATGCAAATAAAAAGTTTTAAAACCTAAAAAAAAAAAAGACAACTGATTTCTCAGAAGAATGGCATTGAATACATCAATTACAATTTTCTTTAAATGAGGGTTAGTTCTTATCTCTCTCAGATAGACAGAGCCATAGTTTTGTCATGGGTTTCAAATGAATCCAGAGTATCCACTGACATGACCAGAAGCTCTGGATACTAATCACACCCACGGTGATAAAAAGAATGGGCCACGAAAATATGAAAAATAAGGTCATGTAGATAGGCTATAATTTATTATGTGCACAACATTAGGAGTAAGCTAGAACCCTAAGTTGTCATATTCTTTTTCAGTTTTCCATGCTGTTTGCCATATGGATGGTTAAAACTGTGTTGCAGTTCCTCAGCTGGAGGTGTGATAGGGTATAATCGACAGCTGTACAGATTAACATTTGAGAGGGGTGGGTTTAAACGACCATGGAAGTTTACCTGTTTATGCTTACTTAACTGCTTCCCCACTGTATTGGGAACGAACCACAGATCAATGTTTACTTTTTTTCCCTCGACTCCTAGGACTTGGAGATCCTTCAACACACTGGGGGTAGAAATGTCAAGGTGAATGAATTTTTAGGTAGGGAAAACAAGATCATAAAAACAAGAGCCAGAAGAAATTAAGAAAGACCCAAAGCAATAGTTTTCAATGGTAGATATATCTAAATCACCTCAAGGTACTGCCCCCAAACTATTTCATCCCCCCTCATGCCTAGTCTATGGCAGAATATACCTTACTATTTTTCTATGTAACAACTATCACCTTGTGATTGAGTAATTTTTATGTAATTTTTTTGTTTGATTTCAGAGCCAATTCTAGGCCATAAAAAACTGTAGAAAAAAACTTGTGCCTGTATTGTTTTCCATCTGAATCTATCACCTGGCAAGACCCTTCACACATAGGAGATATGTAGTAGATATTTGTTGAATGAATACATAAATGAATGAATGAATGCATATTCTTGTACTTTGACCTATCAATAGTATATTCTAACATTGAGTCTAGATGGATGGAATCATATATATTTTCAAAAGTTTTTTAAAATTTATTTTTATTGAAGTTGATTTACAATGCTGTGTTAGTTTCTGCTGTACAGCAAAGTGATTCATTTATTTTTTTTTTTTTCACAAGTTTTTAGGTACTTCTGCTAAGAACTGCTCATATCCTTGCCCTGATTTCTTTAAGCTTCTGCCTGTAAGGTCATGTCTGTACCATCGTTTGCCTAAACTATACGGGGCCAAAGTATATATAATAAATCCCATCATTCTCTTCTTCATATAGTTTTTTTAAAAGTATTTACTGGCACCTACTATGTTCTAGTGCCCTGCTTGGACTGAAGGCACAAGATGAATGATCTGGGTCTTTTATACAAGGACCTCTAGTCTGTCCGGTGGATGAGACAGATCAACAGAGGGTCTGTAGGTAACACTAGAGGCACTAGAGAGGGACAGGGAAACTTCCAGGAGCACAGAGGAAAGCACCTAGTCCAGGCTTGCAGGTTGGTCTCTGTTAAGACCTCTTCTACTCTTCCTCCCATCCCTCATAATACTTTTATAGTAGTGTTTAGGATGAGTTACATTCAAATGCACTGTTTCCTGGCCCAGCCATTAGTCTTAGGTATCTGAGACCTTCCTCCCCACTCCTTTCTCCCTACTCCAAGTCTCAAGTACAAACCATACTAGGTATCTCTTTTGTAAGTTTTCTGTTTATTCTCTCCCACATCTGAGAGTGATTGCCTCTAGACCTCTTTCATGCCTCAATCTAATCCCGCCTCCTTGGCTAGTACTCTAATTCAGTGTTTCACCCAGTAAGTGTTTATTTAAAATGTATTGTTCTGAACACTGCCTTTCGAGTGTTCAGATGCTTAGATTCCTTGTTGCTGGGACACACACTTGAAGGCCAAACTCTCCCATCTTTCTAACCTTTGGAACTCCAAACTCACTATACCAAAAGTGATAGAGGCTAACCATTTCGGGTCATATAGATTTTCATACGATTTAAAATTTTAACCTTATATATGATTAAGAAATCCTTTGAGTAAATACTAACATTTCTTTGGGAAGAAACTATTTGGAAAAATAAAGTCTTGTGCAAAATTTCCCTCAGTAACCTCACTAATGATTCCCTCCAAAAAGCAAAACAAGAGTTATGTCAGTATTTCCAGATGACATGAAAATAGAGCATCTTTCATTGTGAACAGCAAAAGTAACTTAAAAATCTCTTCAAATCCTTACTTGTCCTCTACAATTTGTTATGATTATTCTCATTTTACAGAAGAGGAAACTAAGTTTAATAGAATTCTGATGAGTTTTCCTAGATCATATAGCTAGTAAGCCACAGAATGAGGGATTTGACCTCAGTTCTGACTCTCCCCCAAAGCTCCTATTCTTAGAAAATAGAATTAAGTTGTTGAGAAAAGCAGTATTTGGATCCAGCTGGCTGTAGTTTCAGTCTCACCTCTTCCATGTGACCCTGTGTCGATTATGGAATTTCCCCTAAACACTCATTTCATTATCAATAATATAGGAATTAAAATGACTAAATGATTAAATTACCTGTTGAATATGCTAAATAAGTCAGAGTAAGAGCTAATGCTTATCCAGTGGTTATCATATGCTGGGCACTGTTTGAAACATATGACATGTATTAACTCATTTAACAACAACCATATGGCTTAGGGGCAAATATTATACCTATTCTGCAGTTCCAGAAACTGAGGCATACAGAGTTTAAGGGATTTTTTGGTCCAATTGTCTTTCAGCAAGATGTGGAAGAAAGGGATTTGAACTCAGTCAAGCTGGCCCCATGATTTTATTTGTCATTTTGCTATATAGTCTGTGCTAGTTTGGTATACTAGGCCATAATAAGCCCTGAAAAACTACATCTCCCTTACTCTATTTATTACCATAGATTTCAAGCAATAAATATGCCACCTGACATCAACTTACTCTGAACTAGTACTTCTGTCTTTAAGACTATAGCAAATAGCAAGTAAAATAAAGATATTCAAATCAGTACTGATGAATTAGAAATCAGTAAAATGTTTTAACTCCTGAAGATGTGGATATTCACACTTTATTTCTGTTTATTTGGTAGGTTTTTTTTTTTTTCAGAGTAGCACTTTGCACATAATGTGCAAAAGTTATAATATCACTATTTGTCTTGGCAAATACCTCCACCTTCCTATCTGTATTGAGGAAATCCATACTTTTATTATCTAGGTTTCCCCCACTCTTTGGTTCATGTGTTGCAAGTAAGTTTCTGATGCGAGTTAAGTTCTTTGGAGGGTCCTATGGAGCCATTCATTACAAAGGGAGCCACCATGGCTAACAGGGATGACCTGACAACCGTTCCATGGTGAGTCTCCAAGGAGTGACAGCTTGAACTATAGCATATGTGCTTGGAGAGCTTTCGAGGGACAGCAGACTGCATTTTTGGTCTTATTGTTTCAGAATGCCAAGGCATTATGGGGACATGACTGTTAACAATAGAGCCTGCCATTGTTATGGTGTTATTTTTTCTCGAGGCTTTCTGAGTGACAGTCCCTGGGGAGAATGAATTATCATCCTTAACTTGTAACTTAACTGCTCCTTTTGTCATTCTGCATAATTGCTGTCACCCAGGTAAAACTAAATAGTTTTTCTCCCTGGTAAATTCTCCCACACTCAGCTTGGAGACCTTCAGGCAAGACAGGCAGTGGGGAACCTGGGCAGATAATGTGGTGATCTAAAATCACTCCTAGAAAAGGAGAGTCTTTGAAAAGCTTTGTCTCGGAAAACAAATGTCAAGCACAGTGAAGACATTTGTTTAAATAACTAAAGTTGCCATTTATTTAGCAATTACAAAAATAGGTATTAAAATTGCATGTGCCGTATACAGTTGGGAAGGTTAAATGGTTAATGCATTGAAAGTACCTAGTCCAGCGTGTGGCATAAAATAAGAGATCAGTAGGTGTTAGCCTTCATTGCTTTGTGACATTATGTGTTTAATCATTATTACTGTCTTTCAAGGTAGTTATTATTAGTGCCATTTTATAGATGAGAAAACTGAATTTTATTGGAGCTGGAATTTAGAAGTAAGTAGGCTAAACTCTGAAGTCAGATGTGCTTAACTTCAAAAATGCTCTCTGATTCACCCAGTGACTTGTGTCAAGGGAGAGATCGAGATAGGTGGCCACCCAAGGGAAATGAACAGTATTTGGGGCTGATCATAGACTATCAAGTTTACCAGTTAGTCCCATTATTTGAGTGAATTTTTCCATTTTTCCATAAAGCTGTATTTTCATAAAACTAATATAATTGGTTAAATAAAATAATCTATTTTGAAAAATAACTGCTTGGATAATTTTTTTATTCTCATGAAGGCCTTGAGGCTGATAAATATTGATAATAATATTTGTAAAATGTTGATAATAATATTATCAATAAAATATTGATAATGATATTATCAATATAATATTGATAATATTATCAATATAATATTGATAATAATAATATTTAGTAATAGTAGTCACAATAATAACGGTGATGATAACAAGAATAATGTGAATAGTAAAGGTTACCATTTATTGACCACTTACTATGTGCCAAGCATTTTTCTAAGAACTTACCATTCATTATCTCATTTAATCGTCATTAGGCAGGAGCTATTATTATCCCTGATTTATATGTTATAAAACTGAGGCTCAGAGAGGTCAAGTAACATATGGAAAGTCCGAGTTATTAAAGAGGTGAGACAGGATTTGAATCCAGGCAGTCAGACTCCTGGGTCATGCTCTTTACATGGGTAGTACATGATGAATTGAGACTCAAGCCCAACACTCCCTTTCTCACATGCTCCCACTCTTTCCTTCTCATTCAAATCCATGATAAGCATGGATCCCTCTTGAATCCACCTTCTGCTGTATCTACATTTGGTTAGATTTGCAGGACATACTCATTCGATTTTAGAAAGTGAGATGTTCTTAGACTTTATTATGATCCATATTGGCAGTGCCCAAAGAAATAACCCAGAGTAAGTACAATATAAGGACTGAATTCACAGACTATAGAGATGATTCTCAGTCAGGTCTGGAAGAGTAGGGGATGAGGGATATGGGCAGGGATGGGGGCTGGAGCCTGGGGAGTGAAGGAAGTCTCTTTGGAGCCAAGTTAGCATTTCTAGAAAAGAGATACATTGAAAAGCACATTCATATGACTACCATTTTCATTATATACAAACTACAGAAAGGAAAGTTCAGCATAATCTTTGCTGGCAGGTGAAGGAAGTATGTTAAAAAGAGAGGTTGAACAACATTGACCTACCTAAAAGTATGTCTAGTTTTCACTCAGACAGACCTGTGCTTAAAGACTGCATACATTTTAGAGCAAGTTATTTCAGCAGAGCCTCAACTTAATCATCTTTAAAAAAGGGATTCTGAGACTTTTCTTACAGGTACAATTCCTAGCACATGGTAGGAACTCTATAACTGGAATCTATTGTTATTATTATCATGATCATTTACCCTAATTACAAGGTTAAAGTAATATTCATTCAATGGCAAAACGATCAGTAGTTTTGAAAATTCATATCCACATTAATTTTATTCTTGATGCCCCATAATTGACAATATCTTTCTATAAGCACTGACAACTGTAAATATATTCCACTTTATGGTCTATTTTTCTCTCTCTTGTTTTTTTCATGATCTCTCTGATCCCCCTCCAAAACAGTATATCTCTTCAGTTTATGCTTCGTGACTTTTCTCTCTAAGGTACTCAAAACAAGAGATTCCAGTTTTCACAGCATACATAATGTATTTTGTATTAAAACAAAAAACAAAGAACATTTCAACTCCTGACCATGCTTACTGAAAGCAAGTATTGTAGTCTGTCCATTTCTTGATGAAATTCCTCATTAGGGGTCTTAAAATGTACAAAGCCTTGTTTCCATGCTGATGTAAAAATATTTAAAAATAGTGTGAAGACTAGGCTGTTCCCTAGAAATACACTGAGTTGCAAATTCCAGCTACATTCTTTGAGGGGTTAAAGTCATCCTGAGGAGTGTCCCGGAGAACAAATCACCACAGTATCAGTTGGTTGTGATACTGCCACTTTCTCGTGAGCTGGACCTTAGTTGCCAGGGTCAGATACTTTGCAGCTGTCCTGGCAGTCACAGCGAGGAGTTGATATTTAACCTAGGACACCAGCCAAGAATTATTTATCTGTCAAAACTTGTCAAATATAAGTCAGTGTTACTTTGCCTGCTGAGCCCTAGACTGTCTGCCTGCCTGATTTCCATGAGGGAGATCTTCAGATAATTTCTATAAAGGCAGGAAAGGGCAGCCTTATTGCAAAAGGTAAAAAAGAGAAGTAAGACACTCTTTCGTAACTTTTTCCTCTTCCACTAAAACCAAACGAGCATCCTTTGAATTTTGAATGCGTTGTCTCCACAGGCAGCAACACTGAATTTTGAGTCAGGAAAAGCAACACCTTCCTTTCCCTGGCTCACCCCTCAGGACCTTTGGATTTCAAAAGTCAGCTTTGAAGCACCTGGTTTTCCAGGAGTTTGAAATGTGTCAAATTGACTCAGACTTGCCTGGACACTCCTTTCAAGTGTGGGAATGGTGACCTCTTCCAGGTCACCTTCCATGCTCTTTTTCGTGCTTGGATCCCCTGCACTGTAGCCCAGACGGGCCCAGTTGCTCCTCTCTCAACCTCTCAGTTAAAACGGCACATTTGGTTTGCAGAAAATAACAAGAAGAATCCAAGAATGCTTGTCTTGGATTCAGTTCTGTTAAAATTTTCTTTGATAACAAGTTTGTTTAGGGGAAGGAGGAGGAAAAAAGGAAATCTGGGGTGGGTGGGTGTGTGTGTGTGTGTGTGTGTGTGTGTGTGTGTGTGTGTGTGTGTGTGTGTGATGGGAGGTGAGGGTCCACTTACAGCCCTACTGATGAAAAACAGCAGATATTTGGAAGCACATCATGGTTTTATTTTTCAACCAAACTGCAGGGCTGAGAGGTTTGACTGCTGGGAGGAAAGAAGGCACATTTGTCAGAATTTTCACTTTGATGCATGCTTATGCAGTTATTAAATACAATATCTGAGGGCATATGAATTGCTCTGGTGTCCAAATACCTTATGGTTTTGCAAGTCTGCCCTGTGTCTTAGAACAGCTTCATATTGAGTGAAGGTATTTGAGGCCCACTACCCTATAGAAAAGCAGCTGAAAAATTAATTTGCCTACTGGAGAGTAAGCTCACAGGTGTGGGGAGAAAACAGTCAATCAATGTCAATAAATGTGTTTTGGAGAAATTCTGTGTTTCTGCCTCCTGTGTGATTTCAGTGCAAATTTTAGGACATAGTAGGTGCTTGATAAATGTCTTGAATGAAGCTATGTACTGTGCTATGTTTACATAGCACGTATTACATAACTCCTTAGAATTCTTCCCTTGATCTAAGTAATAGGCCGGTAATGAATCCATGTGATATTTAAAAGACAAAACTGGTTAGTAGAAAGGATACCAATTCAACTTAGGTGCTGAATACACGTTGGTTGGATAAAATGAAAATTCACAACTGCAAACTATTGCCAGTAAAGTAATTTTATGCTGACTGGCCCCAGATATAAGCAGAACATATATTAAACATATATTTATGGTAAACACTAGCAGTTCATTTTAGAGAAAATAATTCCCAGGGCAATCTATCTCTGGACTTGTCTAGAACAGTTGTTGAAGTCATAATTAAAATGTTTTCCTTGATTTGGAAGGGGAGAGGAATTGGGACCTTGGTTGTCCAGCTGAGAGGAACGGTCCTTTATGGAGGAGGAGGTGACATTCTTTCCATCCATAATTCGGTGGCTTAATCCTTAGCAACAGACCTAATCATTTCTTTGGGCTTTCCAGCTGTGTTAAACCAACAGAGTGATATGAAGACTGTTAAGGAAATGTCTGGTTGTTCACATATTGATTAAATCCTATACATCATCATCCCATTTTTAAGGTCAAAATGAATAGAAGTTAGGAAACTCTCCCAGCATCCTCAAATGACTAAATGTTTAATTATTGAGAGAGTGAATAGCTTAAGTCTGCTGCAAAACATGCAGCCTGAGTGCCTGTTTAACAGTCCTTCAACTCACCTTGAAAGACAGCCCTCCTTAGGTTGCACTCCTTTTAGAAAAGAGTTCTAGGGAATATTTGCCAGCTCTTGAATAACGTCAGTTGATTTCCTTTTATCAGACCACAATATCTATGTACTCAATGATGTTTTCCTCCTTATTTTAGCTTAGAAGGAGCCCAGGGTCAAATCTCTTGCTCTGCTACAGACTTCATAAAGACCAAGGATTTTTCATACTATAACATTTAAACACTATTTCCCTGTTTCTAATTTAGCAGTCTTATTTATGTGTGTATGTGTATTGTAAACCATAGGACACTTCTTTTTGTATTATGTGACCTATAAAGCACATATTTTGAATTATAAATTTAAGTTTATAATTATACATTTAATTATAAATTTATAATTATAAATTTAACCACAAGCTATACTAAAATCAATGCTGGCTGTGCCATCTTTGGCAAGTTTCAAAACTCTTCTATGCTTTTGTTTCCTTACTTGTAAAATGGGGATTATAATGTTTATCTTATAGGGTTGTGATGAGGACCAAATGAATTAATAATGCAAAGTATGAACTCTAAAGTACAACATTTACCATTGACTCTAAGCTCCTTGATACCATACAAAGTAACTTAACAATTTTAAATTCCCAGGGTTTCAAGCCACACATGGCATTCATTGTCAAGGCTTTTGGCCATGGGATCTTATAGGTCTAGGATGGCTTTGTATTTTCTTCAAAAACCTGTTTACCTTCACCTTTACAATGTCTTCCTGCTTCCAGCTACAACCCAAATAGAACTGAATCCTTGTCCTTGCTGCTACTCTGCTATTCTGGATATACCAGCATTTCTCAACCTGGACATTATTGACATATGAGACTGGATAATTCTTTGTTATAGGTGTCTGTCCTATAAATGTCCATTGTAGGACATTTATCAGCATCTCTAATCTCTACCCACTAGATGCCAGTACCATTCTCCATTTGTGGCAACTAAAAATATTTCCAGGTATTGTCAAATACCCCATGGTTGGCAAAACTGTTCCACTGGAGAAACACTGGTTTATAGCATTTTAAGGTACTTATTTAATTAAAAAAAAAAAAAAAGTTTCCTGGAGCCAGAAGAGAATCTTAAATTATTTAGGAATTTAAATATATATCATTTACCAATAAGGCAGGGCCACAGTTGAACGATATCATCAAAATAAATCTTACATGCAAGTAGGTATTTTTCACCTTTATTTTACGTGATTTGTGGGACACCCAGAAGGTCCTTTTGCTTCCTTTAAATATCTACTTACTCAAAGGCTATACAATCTTAAATTCCAGCATTAATAAATGAGTCTGTTTACATGCTATGTTCTTTTAAAAACCAAAAGCCCTGGGAAAGAAGTACTAATTAAAATTAGTTCACACCGAGGTATTAATAGCAGGGCACAGTGAAGAAAATTTGTAGACAGAGTTGAAAGACTTACTGACTTACCTTGTTACTTTGAGCTAGTCACTTAACCTTTCTCAGCTTGAGTTTCTTCATCTGGAAAATAGGAACGATGAAACTGACCCACAGGTTCCTATTTTGAGCATTAAATAATCTAATGCAAGTAAAAATACTTTTTAAAAGCTAATACTGCTGGGTTTTTTTTTTTTCAGCTTTTGTGACATGCTTCTAACTAAAAGCCTAGGATATAAGACCACTGAATATCTAAGATGGAGACATTTTAAATAAATTCTGTGGACTTCAAAGTTTTAGCCACAGTAATCTCTGCATTAAAAAAAAATTTAAATAATGAGCTTGCAGGATTTCTGGAGTATCTGAGAGAAAGTTGACGGCCAACTAATAATAACAGAAGTGCAAAAAGATATCTCAAATGACCATCTACCTTTTAGATATTACACTCCCTACCAATTACCCATGACCCTTCCAGCCTTCTGGCTGTCCTCTTCCAGAAGGGGAATAGGAATCATTATTCAGCTTCTGATTGGACTTTTAAAATTCAAAATGGAAGTTATATTACTATATTAACTCAGGGAAATGCTATGGAAAACCATCTATTACATGTATAAAACCAATGTTTGGTATCAACCGGCCTAAGATGAAAGACTGTAACCTATATTACTGTATTCTGGACTGGTCACCTGAACACTGTGCTTATCAAGTATCTGGGAAGTTCCTATCTGCTTTCCCTCTCTAAAATCACACTGTTAGAGACAGCATAGTCCCAGCAGGCATTGGTAAAATGCCAATATTACCTTGTGGAGTGGTTAGACCAAATTAATGATTGCCCACCTAGACTAGGAACAGTGAATTTTTAATCATTTACCTCTACCTAGATTCATAGTCACCTGCTGTTACTAGCCACACTGCTCTGCCAGATATTTTTACAAACTTTGTATAATTTAATTTTTCCAGCAAAACAGTGAGAGACATAAGTATTCTTGTCTTCCATATGTTATTCATGAAGTTACTGAAGCTGTAGGAGTTAAGTGTGTGAGGGTCAGGTGTGGAACTGAGATTCAAACTTTGATGTTCTTACTTTAAATAAGCACTTTGTACCTCACAAACCAGGGAATAAATAAACCTTAACATATCACATGGTCAAGTCCTGACAAGCTCAGTACAAATAGTAGGACTGTATCTAACCTTGAATTAAAACCTCAATCCTCTGAACTCTTATGCTTCTTTATTTAAACCTCTTAGTACTTGTATTATCTTTTTTATATCAAAACCAGTTATGAGAATCACCCTTATTAGAATGAACGCTGTGGTATTTCCTACAATTCCAGCCTTTCCATCATATTCATTCATTCATCTATCCATTCATTCATTCACACCTCCCATGTTTGGGGCCCCAGGAACAAAGAAATACATGCAATGGGCATAATCCAGTGGTTCTTATTCCAATTTTTGTTAAATGAATGAAATACAGCTTTGCTTGACTATTTTAGTTACTGCTCCAAAGCCCTACAGATTATAAATTATCCTTTCATAGCTCTTCACACACACATGTTTTTTATTTCAGGATTTTTCCCCCACCAAGTATGTATAACTAGCAAGTGATACTCAAGGTCTGGAAAATAAGTTCTCACGTGGTAGAACCTTTTGTCACCTATTTCAAAAACAAAATCCACATTTCTCCTTCATCTCACTTTTTCTTTTATTGCCATAAACTTGTCTGTATTCATTATAATCATGGTTGCTGACAT
The DNA here is from genome assembly GCF_003676395.1 of Aethalodelphis obliquidens. Taxonomy (NCBI): domain Eukaryota; kingdom Metazoa; phylum Chordata; class Mammalia; order Artiodactyla; family Delphinidae; genus Aethalodelphis; species Aethalodelphis obliquidens. Next base: position 30,115,259 of record NW_020837950.1, on the reverse strand, counting down.
AGATAATCAGCCCAGTATGTGAAGGGGATTTTCAGAATTTTCACAAGGCTGGAGAAGAGTTCCCTGTGTGAAATGTAACCAAGTCCACAGAAAGTTCTTGTGCTTTCAAGTAACACATTTTCAGGCTTTTACTTTCTAACTCATCCACTTCTGTGAACCGCACCTCCACACCCTGCCATTCTGCTTATTTTTAAATATATTCTGCTATTGTTTATTTAAATACAATGTTTGCTTTTATAATGCTTTCAGATTTACAGAAAAGTTGCAAAGCTAATATAGAATTCCCATATATACTTTGCTCTGTTTCCACCATTGTCAACACATTATATTTCTATGGTACATTTGGCAAAATTAAGAAATTGACATTGGTACATGACTGTTACCTAAAGTCCAGAGTCAGTTTTGATTTCACCAGTTTTTCCATTAACATCCTCTTTTCCCAGTAGCCAATTTGTATCACCTTGCATTGCTTTCCTATCTCCACTGTCCTTCTGGTCAATGAGAATCTTTCTGTTTTTTTCATGGCTTTGACAGTCTTGAGGATTGTTAAAATTCTTAGAATTTCCTTCAGTCTGGGTTTGTCTGATGTTTTTCTCATGATTAGACGTGATATAGGTTTGAGGAAGAATACCACAGAAGTGAAGTGCCTCTCTCATCTCATCTCATATCAGGGGTACATCATGATGACATTAACCTTCACCAACTAGATAATGTAGTGTTTTTGAAGCTTTCTTCATGGTACAGTTATTATTTTTCCCCTTTTCTGTGCTATTCTTTGTAAAGAACTACTAAGTCTAGTATATTTTCAAGGGAAATGGAGAGAATCTAAACTCTGCCTTCCTGAGAGTTGGAATTAGAATTATTCTGTAACAAAGTTTTGTTAAATTCATTGTTTAGGATCACAATATCCCCTAAAGTTACTTGGTAACAACAACTTCCTTTTTCAACTCTATTATCTCTAGCTGTTTTGTTTGTTTGTTTGTTTCTTAGAATGGTCAAACAGGGAATTTTTGTTTGTTTTTTAACTTCTTGTTTTATATTGCAGTATAGCTGATTAACAATGTTGTGTTAGGAAATTCCCTGATGGTCCATTGTTTAGGACTCAGTGGTTTCACTGCCGAGGACCCAGGTTCCATCCCTGGTCAGGGAATTAAGATCCCACAAGCCCTGTGGCATGGCCAAACCACATCCCCCTGAAAAAAAACCCCCAAGTGATGTTGTGTTAGTTTCAGGTGTACAGCAAAGCTGTTTTTTCTTAGCTAAATTCTGCCACACAAATGTACATGCTTGTGTATATACACATACATATAGATATACATAACCTTCACAAAGCAGAAAGTCAGTTTTCACTTCCTGCCTCCCCCTTCCTTCTTCTTTTCCTGATTTACTCTCCTCAGCTTCAGAATCCTTATTCTAGTCTTTTCCAATCTTTTCCCATCCCATCTTTCTTACTTTAATACTATAACAACCACTCTTCCATGAGTCCCCACTCATGGAAGGGACTATTGACAAAGTGAGGGCAGTATCTTCTAGAAATATATAAATTTGATTGCAGGAAAGGGGTGATACATATCCCAATAGATTAAAAAAATGGATTTTATTTGTTCTCTAAGAATTGAAAATAGAACATGCCTTTGAATATATAGCCACTCTCATAAAAGTTTCTATTATTTATTCTGTTTCATTCATTTATACGACAAATGTAAATAAAGTGCCTAACATGTGTAATGAACTGTTACTATGCAAAGGGGGACTCTGTTTCCCACCAGCACCCCAAGAAATTTTTTAGGAGTTAACTGGAAATTTTTGTTTCCAGATTAAGATTATCATGATAAATAATTATAAAAAGTTAAATTCCTTTAAAGGTTGCAGAGTGACTTTCCAGTAACATAGCTGGAAATTTCTTTCCCAGTGATGACATGCAATAGTGTTCTGTTTGCATCCCTGCCCTTCCAACAGCCTCCAAGGAACAACTTTCCTTTTATACCTTGTTTTATATTATCAAAAAACTTAGGAGCCTAGCCTCAACTATTTCAGAAGTCTCTTCCAGCTAAAAAATTATATTTTTAGTAAGAAGAATAATCACTTTGAATCAATAGACAAAGATTTGAATTCTGATCCCATTATTTTAGGTAAATTCCCTAACATCTCTGAGATTCAGTTTCTTGATCAGTAGAAACTGTTTGAATATAATGATGCCTCAGATATTTTGGAAATACATAAAATTTCTAATTTAAATATACATTAATTAAGTGCCATTTGCCTCCTTGTCTTGAGATTTCTCAAGTTCTAAAGAAAACTAAAAAATTAATAGATATGGTCTTACATTCTGATCCCATCCTTAGGCAAATTACTTAAATTTTCTGTGATTCAGTTTCTTCATCCACAAAAGTAGAGCTGATATAATTATTCTCTTAGTATTTGTTGATGTTCAAATGAGGTTATATACAGGAAATATCTGATTCAAATATGTCATCATATATGCTGGTTCTTTTCTTTCTGTAGATCACATCCTGATTTTGGTTGTATTTGACCAAAAGAAGAGACAGCATTAAGATAGAAATCTGTTCCAGTGGAGAGAGAGCATAGGCTTTGGAGTCAAGGAAACTCAGGAGTGAATCCTGGCTCACCAATTTTTTAATGTTTGCAATGTACCTTCAGGCTTCTCCAATTTTCTCATTTGTGAAATAGTACAAATAGTGTTGGGAGGATTAAACCAGGTAATGGATTCAAAAATGGTGTTGTTTATTTTTTTAAGGTAAGACTGGTAAAAATCATAGTGCTTTTAATACATAAGTAAAGTGAATCAGAATTTTGCTTCATTATAGAAATGATATTTTCAATATATATTTCTGAAACTATAACTAGATTAACCTCACCTTGCATTACAACTCTGAACAATCGTCAGGGAAATGTTCTGGGTGACAATGGCATTAAACCCCTTTATGGATTAGCTACTTATTGATTTATTCAATTCATATTGACTGAACACCTACATGTGTTGGTGTCTGTTCTGATTGCTAATTTATTCTAGGCTGTTTGAAAGCATTCTTTCCCAGGCAGTTTAAGATGATGTCAATACAAAAATCATCAAGCTAAATAATGATGTGATTATAAACATTTGGTTATTAGACCATTACATCATAAGCTATATTCGATGTAAAAAATGAAATATCAAAAACATTTCAGGACAGTAAATGTTATATTTGCAAGGACTCTAACCAAAGGTGGAGTGCTGCTTTCTATATCTGGGGGTTTCTTCATAGATGACAATATGATATGCCTCAGGTAAGTCAGAAAAGGACTGAAACCTTCTCTGAAGAGCATCTAAGAGGTACCTGGGTTTTCTATAAACTTTATGGCTATTTTCCACTGAGTTTGAAAAAAAAACCCTCCAATTCTGGAGCAGAGCAATTCTAACAAAAGGTTGATGCAGGTCCTACCTCTGCTGTCAGTCAAAATATTTTTTCTTATGGACTCCTGGAGCTCTGAGACCATGACCTTGCTCCAAAAGAGATCTAGTTATGCACTTCTTATTAACATGTACATATGTCAATAATGATTCTCTTTGGAAAATTAGCCTAAAGTGGGCTTGATATTTGAGTGCCAGCCGCGCTTTTGAATTCTCAATGTAGGATTGTTTATCTGCTAGATAACGTGACAATGAGAGAAAGATAAACATATGTGTGTGTGGCAAAGAGACATGAACTATACAATAAGGTATTTTGATTAGTGGTCTATGACATATTAGCATGATTATTAGACGTGCCTTCTCCAGAGTAAAAAAAAGAAAATCATCTACCTGTGATCTACTATTTCCTTGTTGTGTGGCCCTGGGAGAATTTCTCTAACTCTTTTAAAACTGGGTTTCTACTTTTATACAATAGAACTGAGTCAGTTCTCTAACTTATGGGGTTAACTTAATGATTAACTTAAATGATGCCTCTAAACTGCTTCGTGCAGAGATTTGTGCATCTTAAGTGCTCAGTGAAAAATGTTCAATATTTTTGTTATTTTTAGTATCATTATTATTGTAATTGACGATAGTGGTAATGATGGGCTGACAGCAATGAGAAGTAAGATCTCCCAAATATTCTCCACTATTTCAATTTTGCACCTTGTTTATTCCCCAGCCATTTCTTTGGTCATGCCCATTCTCTACTTCTTATTGCAATGTGACTCACACTGAGGTTGTTCTTTGCAGGGAATCTAGGGGGAGCTTGTGGTGCAGAAATTAAGAAAGCATAGCAAAAATAAAGAAGGGTTGTTTATTGGAAGCCACTTGAGATTTGAAGTAGATCAGAGCTGGGTTTGGATTGCCCTCCACCATTTACTATCTCTGCAACCCTGCACACATCTCTTAGTCTCTTACTCCTCAAATTATCACCTGTAAAGGAAATAAATCACACCCATGTCCCAGAGTTAATATGAAAGTTCAGAAGATAAAGAACCCATAAGAATTAAGAAAATGAAAGACAAAAAATTCAAATAGAAAAATGAAAAAAGAGGTAAACAGACATTTCACAAAAGAAGAAACGTAACTGTTAAATATACGGCAAGATTTTCAGTTTCACTAGTAATCTGGAAAGTGCACATAAAACCATAAGGAGATACCATTTTACCTATCAGATTGACAACTTTTTTTAAAAGTCTGACGATATTAAATACTGGCGAAATGTGGCAGAATAGAAACTCTGATGCATGGTGGTGAGAGAATAGTACAACTATTTTGGAAAACAACTTATCATTAACTAGTAGAGGTGAAGGTTTGCATATCCTAAGACCTAACAATTTTGCTACCAAGTCTTTACATAGAGGAACTATTTTAGGAAAAAAGAGAATATGAAGATGATTGACATTTTTATCACCATCTATATGCCAAGGACTTTACAATGTCTTTTATTCTTGCAGACATTCTGTAAATGTGGCTCTTAATGCCAGATAAAATATTCATGTGGTGCAATCCTTGCAGGTCTTACTTCAGAGTACCATTTATAATTTCATGATTTAATTAAGTGCTGGCCCCTGTACAGACATATGTACAATGTGTCAGTTATTCATCCAGGGGACTGATTAGACACAAATGTCAGAAGGAGAGGGCAGGGGAATCAGTGGAGATACCTGCTTTGCATCCCATCTCAGGTCTAAATGAAATCTGAGTTTTAGCCTCTCCTGTAACTTAGCCAGTGGTTGGCCTTTCCAACAGGGTTCATATATTGCTCTTCAAAAGAACTACATTCATAAATCACTAGTTTCTGCTTACATATTGTAGGACTTTTACACTAAATCCCAGACATTTTTCTCCTCTCTTTGCAAGATACCATTCTACTTGGTGATAGGAGATGAATATATATAAAATTATGAGTAATATGCCACTATACATTTCCATAATAGAATACTTTGAAACAAGCCCCCTTAATCAGGCTTCACATAATAGATTCACCAGGCAAATGGAGCTCCCACTTCATGGTATAAAACATTGACATTTATAATGCATTCAATCTCAGGGTTTGAATTCTAGTTTGTTGGCATACTAGTGCTCTAATTTGTTGAGTAATACACTTACCCAGAGCCACTTTGCTTTGCTTCCCAGTGTGATTGTGTCAATATTCCTTGTTACTATACTTAAGTAATTTTACTAAATATTATGTAAATTAAATAAAAATGTGAAAGTTTTTATAATAAAAACTATGTTAAAAGACTCAATTAAGGGAGTTTCTTAAAATACTGTGGAATTAGGTGTAGCTGAGAAAATTGACAAGATAGAGAGTCATAAAACTATAAGATAAATGCAAAAGACTGATATGTTTTATGAACACCTTGACATTCTTGCTTCCATTTAAGGAAACTGGAATTGGTAATTGTATAAGATGCATTATGGGTGATATTTATGTCAGAAAGATAAAGGAAATGCAAAGATGTACATAGGCATGCCATCTTTAAATGTTTTACGTTTAAAATGTTATTTTTCCCTGCTGTTTCAAGGTTTTCAATTAATTGATCAATTAACCTTTCTGATTAGGTTTGATAAAAGGGATTCTACAGTAGAGACAAAGTTTCAGCAACTAATACAGAAAATTAGAAAAAAGAGCGCCAGATTTTGGTAGCATTGTATGTGCAGAAATTATACAAGGATATTTTCTCAGCTGATTCTAAAGTAATGGGCACCTATAGTAGTGCAGAGTCCCATTTCTGGATGTGTTTTTAATCTAGGTACCCTTCCTTTCAGGTTGCTAGAGAAGTTTTTCTTTGTTTGGGGATCAGATTTGATGTATTCCAAGGTCCATTATGTATTCAATAAAAATATGTTCATCTGAAACCCTAAATTCAAGAATTTTATTTTTCTAAGAGTAAAACACCATGATGTTGCAGGACCAATGTTAAAGATTACACTTTTACTTGGATAGACTTTTCTGGGTTAACATAGTAGTTGGGGGTATGTGATTCCCAGAGCCCTCTTGTGTGTTCCTCAGGGTATCCAGAAGTAAGTTGGAGGAAGGATCTTTCTTCTTGTCTAGTCACTGGAAATGAATCACACACAGACTACCTAATTCAGGCTACAACTGAGATAATACTGATAGTGGCCACCAATCATCCTTGTCAAGTTAAGCATGGTACCCACATAAATTCTCACGGATTCTTGGCATTCAGTTTCCTGGTGTCACGATGGATTGATTAGCAGCTCTGCTCTTTCAAAAAGACCATTATTCAGGGATACCTGTCTCTTTGACCACTCCCAGTTTTCAGATGATTCATATTGCCATGTAAGGGTGGACTTATACATAGTAAAACAGTCATGTTTTCCATTATGTAAATGTAATGGTGATCCTAGGGAGGTACAGATCGTTATGGCTTGTAATAGAATGGATTATCACCAAAAGGAATAAAAAAATGTTAAAATGCAGTGGAGATCTTGAATAGTGAAAATGGTAGAATATCAGAGCTGTAATCCCTTTCCTATTATCTTGCAACTTTCTGGTGTCTTTACTAGTAGGTCACTTGTAGCCATCTGAGCTCCTGAATCATTGATCAAAAAGTCAAAACTTAACTCTGCTCCTCTACTCTAATGAAAATAACAGTTCACATATATTGACATCATACTGTCTTCCACAGGCTATAATAAGGGCTTCCTATTTTATTTAATGTTTTATATCAGTGATTATTGAACATTAATGTGCATAACAATCTCCTGGTGAGCAGTCAAAATGCAGACTCATAGCTAATACATCCCATTCCCTAGTTCAGATTCAGAGTTCTGGGGCAGGACCCAAGAATTTGCATTTCTAGCAAGCTCACAGATTACATGATGCTACAGGTCTAATAAACACATGTTGAATAGCTCTGCAGATGATTCTCTGAGTGAGATACTACTATAATTATCCCTATTTCATCCATGAGAAAACCTAGTCTCAGAAAAAGGGGGTAAGTCATTTTCCCAAGATCAAAACATAGAAAAAGTGGAAACAGGATTTGAATTTGACAACAAAATCCACTATCTTAGCTTCTGTATATATTACACCTTGACACTGGGTTCTACTTCCTTTTCAATACGATTGGTGAATTAGGTCCTTGGTTTCTGTTTCACCAAAAGAAGCAGAGTGGCTGTAAAGACTAGAGAAATGATATCCTGGTAATGTTTTCTGGTAGTCTAAAACTATAGAGTTCCAGACTCAGGTTGCCAGGGTTTGTGAATAGCAGTTGAGCCACTGGCAACATCCCAGGATCTCAGCAGGACTGGAGATTTTGAATGGACAATATGTCTTTGTTGAGTTTCTCAAAGTAAAATTAATCATGGCTGGACATTGTTTAGAAATTGTCTGGGTGTACACTTTTCAGTAATTGATTTGTTTCCACATGGACACCTTGTTTTCCATGCAAGTGGTTCTCCTTGATGGGTGATTTTACTCCTCTTAGTGTATGCCAGGGGGCAGTGTGGTTTAATTATAGTGATGATGTGTTTCTTGAGACCATGTTGCTTTATTCTTTCTCTCTGAAATCTGTGCTTGTAATCCACAGGAGGATGGGGTATAGGACTTCTTAACTGTCTTTAGACAGTTAAGTCTAGCTTCTAAAACCAGCTCACCTTTGCCTGTTCTTGCTTCTCAAATATTATACCATTTCTCCAGTCCAGGAACCCTAAACAATTCTGACTTTTTGAGAATAGTTTTATCAGCAAGAAGGTAGCCGAATAGCATAGAGTAGGATTGTACAAAGTTAGTTTTGAATACCTATTTAAACATTAGAATGAAATGAAAGCAAAGCAAAGTGGAATCTAACATTAATATAAATGTGATTCATTAAAGGGTGCTGAGCCAAGAGATGTTACAGAGTGGAATTAAGAAGGATTTAGTGACCTTTCAGGACTTTAGGATAACCACTTAGGACAATAGGTCGTGACTATTTTTGACACTCCAAGGACTCAATCCTTGAAATGCAGGGGCATCATGGCATGAAAGACATTTGTGTTATGGATTGAGAGCTCTCCATAAACAACAGATGTTTTATCATGATTATAGCTGTCTTTCTATGAGCTCTCAAGGGTACATACACAAGGAAAATCTGTTTGCTATTATTACTATTTGGCCTTGGGGAACTCCCCATCTCATAAGTGTAAATTCATATGAGCAAATAGGGCTTTTTTATGTACAGTAACATAGTGCGACAGTTGAGTGTACAGCCTCCTGAAGTCAGAATGCCTGGGTTTGAACACCAACTTCCCATTTACTTGCTGTATGATCTTGGGTAAGCGAGTTATCCTCTCACCTATAAAATGAAATCTGTAGGATCGATGAAAGGATTAAATGGGTTAAAGTATGTAGAACATTTAGAAGGTGCCTGGTACCTAGTAAATGCTACATTAAATATGTGTTACTTATTGTAATTAGTGGCCACAAAGTCAAGAATAAGAGCTTGTGGATAAGCCACTGTGACCTCTTTTCCTAGGTCTTTATCCTGATTTCTCTTTCAGTCTTCTCATGCTGAGGTGAGAAGAACCATAAATTATTCTACAGAAAGATAGCAGCTCTTCTAAGCACTCTATTCTAGGTCACCTTTGCTCTGGGTCCCACATTAAGTTATTCTTGGAAAGGGGTCCCTCTAAAGGGAAATCAACTCCAGGCCTGTCTTGCTGTAGCAACTCTGAAGGAGAAGCACTGCAAAAAGGAAAGAACCTATTCAGTGGAAAAGAGTTTTTAAAACTTCTTTATTCCTCTTTCTAAAGGTTTTGCTCCCTAGTGTCTTGGTCCATTTTTTTCTTCTAGGAATAAATTTGTCTGTAATAGATACCTCTTCTCCATCTCCTCTTGGATGAAGGCAGAGACTCAGAAGAGGCACTGTTTGAAGTCACCTTCATGTTAACATACAGTCTCTAAAGGGAATTGCCAAGAGCATGCTGTGCACTGCACTAAATGACTACGTTGCTGTGGCAGCTTCAGTCAGATCTTTGTCACCTTACTTTGTAGTTTTGTTTTATTTATTTATTTAAATTAAAATTTTTTTTAATTGGAGTATAGTTGCTTTACAATGTTGTTTTAGTTTCTGCTGTACAACAAAGTGAATCAGCTATATGTACACATATATCTGCTCTTTTCTGGATTTCCTTCCAATTTAGGTTACCACAGAGCACTGAGTAGAGTTCCCTGTGCCATACAGTATGTTCTCATTAGTTATCTATTATATACATAGTATCAATAGTGTATTTATGTCAATTCCAATCTCCCAATCCATCCCACCCCCTCACCTGTCCCCCCTTGGTATCCATATGTTTGTTCTGTACGTCTGTGTCTCTTTTTCTGCTTTGCAAATACGTTCATCTGTACCATTTTTCTAGATTCCACATATATGTGTTAATATATGATATTTGTCTTTCTCTTTCTGACTTACTTCACTCTGTATGGCAGTCTCTAGGTCCATCCACGTCTCTGCAAATGGCACAATTTCATTCCTTCTTATGGCTGAGTAATATTCCATTGTATATATGTACCACATCTTCTTTATCCATTCCTCTGTTGATGGATATTTAGGTTGCTTCCATGTCCTGGCTATTGTAAATAGTGCTGCAATTAACACTGGGGAGCATGTATATTTTTGAATTATGGTTTTCTCATGGTATATGTCCAGTAATGGGATTGCTGTGTCATATGGTAGTTCTATTTTTAGTTCTTTAAGGAACCTCCATACTGTTCTCCATAGTGGCGTTACCAATTTACATTCCCACCAATAGTGTAAGAGGGTGCCCTTTTCTCCACACCCTCTCCAGCATTTATTGTTTGTAGATTTTTCTGATGATGTTTTATTTTGTTTTGATGATAAAATTTTAAATTATTATAATTGAATAGCATATATTTAAGAATTTTTTTCTTTTGTTTTATTATATTTAGTCCACTCAAAAGAAATTCAGTTGTTAAATCTTTAGTATTACAGAGTTATATTGCCATTGTCCTTCTTTTTTCCCAGCTTTATTGAGATATAATTGACATATACTATTGTGTAGGTTTAATTGTATACCATGTTGGTTTGATATACTTATATATTGCAAAATGATTACTATCATAGTGCTAGCTAACACCTCCATTATGTCATACAGTTGCCATTTCCTTTTTTATAATGAGAATATTTAAGATCTAGTCTCAGAAACTTACAATATGTAAGACAGTATTGCTAACTAAAATCACCATGCTGTACATTAGTTCCCCAGAACTTACTCACCTTACAACTGGAAGTTTGTACCCTTTGACCAATACCCCATTTCTCTTACCCTCCAGCCCCAGGAAACCACCATTCCACTCTATGTTTTTTTATGAGTTTGACTTTTTTTTAGATTTAGATTCCACATATAAGTGATATCATACAGTATTTGCCTTTCTCTGTCTGACGTATTTAACTTAGCATAATGCCCTCAAGTTTCATCAATGTTATTGCAAACAGCAGGATCTCCTTCTTTCTCACAGCTGAATAATATTCCATTGTGTATATATACCACATCTTCTTTATCCAGCCATGTGTTGCTGGACACTTAAGTTGTTCCCATAGCTTGACTATTGTGAATAACATTGCAACAAACATGGGAATGAATGCAGATATATTTTTGAGATCCTGTTTTTATTTCCTTTGGATATATACTCAGAAGTAGAATTGCTGGATCATATGGTAGTTCTATTTTTAATTTGTTGAGGAACTTCCATACTCTTTCCCATAGTGGCTCCACCAATTTGCATTTCCAGCAACAGTGCAAAAGAGTGCCCTTTCTTTCACATCCTTCTCCAACTTTTGTTATCTCTTGTCTTTCTGATGATAGACATTCTGACAGGTGTGAGGTGATATCTCATGGTGGTTTTGATTTACATTTCCCTGATGATTAGTGCTGCCAAGCACCTCCTCATGTACTTGTTAGCCATTTTTATGCCTTTTTTGGGAAAATATCTATTTAGTTCTTCTGCTTATTTTATAACTGAATGTTTGTTTAATTGCTAATGAGTTGCATGAGTTCTTTATATAGTTTGGATATTAATCCCTTAATAGATATATAATTTTAAAATATTTTCTCCCTTTCCATAGATTGCCTTTTCATTTCATTGATTGTTTCTTTTGCTCTGCAGAAGCTTTTTAATTTGCTATAGTTCCACTTACTAGTTTTTGCTTTTGTTGTTTGTCTTTTGATGTCATTCCAAAAAATCCTTACCAAGACCAATGTCAAAACGTTTTTTCCCTATGTATTATTTTTTCTAGAAGTTTTATGGTTTCATTTCTTATGTTTATGTCTTTAATCCATTTTGAGTCAATTTTTGTGAATGGTGTAAGTAGGAGTCCAATTTCATTCTTTTGTATATGGTTAACCAGTTTTCCCAACACCATTTATTAAAGAGACTATTTCCTTTCCTTATTGAGTATTCTTGACTCCCTAGTCAAATACAAGTTGACTGTATATTCGAGGGTTTATTTCTGAGCTCTCCATTCTGTTCCATTGGTATATGAATTTATTTTTTGCATATACCATATTGTTTTGATTACTATATCTTTGTGATATAGTTTGAAATCAGGAAGTGTGATGTCTCTAGCTTTGTTCTTCTTTCACAAGATTACTTTGGCTATTCTGGTTCTTTTGTGGATCCACACAAATTCTAGAATTCTTCTTTCTAATTCCGTGATAATACCATTGGAATTTTGATAAGGATTGCATTGAATCTACAGATGACTTACAGTAGAATGGACATTTTAATGATATTAATTCTTCTGATTCATGAACATAAGCTATCTTTCCATTTATTTGTGTCTTCTTCAATAATTCTTTTCATTACAGTCTCATAGTGTTCAGTGTACAAATCTTTCATCTCTTTGGTTAAATTTATTCCTAGGTATTTTATTGTTTTTGATGTTATTTGAATGGGATTGTTTATTTCTTTTTCAGATGTTTCATTGTTAATGTATAGAAATGCAACTGCTTTCTGTATGTTGATTTTGTAATCTACAACTTTATTAAATTTGTTGATTAGTTCTAACAGTTTTTTGGTGGAGTCTTCAAGATTTTCTGTATATAAACTCGTATCATCTGCAAACAAAGACAATTTTACTTCTTCCTTTTCCATTTTGATGCTTTTTATTTCTTTATCTTGACTGAATGCTCTGGTTAGGACTTCTAGTACTGTGTTGAATAGAAGTGGTGAGAGTGGGCACTTTTGTCTTGTTCCTAATCTTAAAGGAAACCCTTTCAATCTTTCACTGTTGAATATGATGTTAGCTGTGGGCTTATCATATATGTCCTTTATTAGGTTGACATATGTTCTTCTACATCCAACTTGTTGAGCATTTTTATCATGAAAGGATATTGCGTTTTGTCAAATGGCTTCTCTGCATATGTTGAGATAATCACATGAATTTTATCTTTCTTTCTATTGATGTGATGTATAACATTTGTTGATTTGTGTATATTGAACCATCTTTGCATCCCAGGGATAATTCCCACTTGATCTTGGTGTGTGATACTTTTAATGTATTGTTGAATCAGTTTGCTAATAGTTTGTTAATAATTTTTGCTGCTATATTCATCAGGGATATTGGTCCGTAGCTTTCTTTTCTTGTAATGTCTATTGGCTTTATTATCCAGGTAATGCTGACCTCATAAAATAATTTTGGGAGTGTACCCTCCTCTTCTATTTTTGGGGAGGTTTGAGAAGGATTGTCATTAATTCTTTAAATATTTGGTAGAATTCACCAGTGAAACCGTCTAGACCTGGGCTTTTCTTTGTTGGTTGTCCTTAATGAGAGGGAGTTGGAGGCAAAATGGAATTGAAATGAACCTTATTAACTGGTGAAAGCTGTGAACGAGGTGGACTTACTGGCCAAGAATACTTTGAATTAGTCAGGGTCAAATCCTTTGATAGTAATATCTAGGTTCCAGGAATCTGTTTTTCCTTCATCTTGAGAGACACTTGACTAAATCAGAGGTCTAAGAGATTGAAGGAGGTATGAAACCCTGCTTGTCCTATACTCTCTTGAACATACAAAGAAGAAACTGTGGAATGCAAAGATAGTATAAGGGAAGCAGTTTGTAGACAGTTTGGGTACCCTATAGAGTACTTTTAAATACCACCAAGTTAAGAACAGGATGCCATGGCTTTAGGACCATAGTAAAGGATATAGTACCTATGGCTAATTCACCAGTGCTGCTACTCCCATTATATTCATGCCATTCAATCTAACTCAAATTACCAGATCCCATTCCAGTGATAAAATTTCTGTTGCAACCATCAATGGCATCCCCTTTTCATCAGAGCACCTCTTTTCATGTGATCAAAGGATCTGAAAATAAGTAAGACTGAAAACATTTGAAAAGGTCAAAAATGTTTCTCAAATGCACTTTATTATGTTAAATATGTTCTGATCAATTAGAAGTTCTGTACAATGCCCTATTCTCCCCTAAAATGACTTGTTGAATATTGAGGGATAGAATAATTTTGTAACTAAAACAATCATTGCACTGAGTATAGGACCTATTAAAGCTGTTGTTCTTTCTTAAATTGTTCATCCAAGTGTGTGTGTGTGTGTGTGTGTGTGTGTGTGTGTGTGTGTGTGTGTGTGTGTATGTACATAGAATCAAACCCAGGAAGCAGGGTGACCTGGTGTTTTATTTAGCAAACATTCTGAACAATATCAAAGCAACATTTCCATCCCACATGGGATGGGATTTTTCTTGTGACTGAGCTGTGTTTTACTTGCAACAGGTTTTACGTAAAACTACATCAGCAAGTTCAAAAAATATAAATGTTGGAATAAAGAAGATTCAAGGATGAAAGCAATCTTTCAAAAGCACTATTATAAGTATTTAGTGTTTTCTCTTCTTCTATATGTATCATAAATATGTGAATCAGAAGTTTGTACAAGTATTCAAAAATGACTTTTCCAAATGCCAGAGTCTTTGTTAACAGTGTCTGAATTTGCGTCCAAGTAAACACACTGTTTCCCCTGACACAGACACAGGAAATAGTGTATTAACAACTTATGTTCTGCCAAACAGGTTTCCTAACTGGAGCCACCGTCTTTTCCTATGAAATGAAACCCTGAAATGTCAATATGAATAAATTGCTAATAAAGAACTCTTCACTTATCTTTAATGCTTTGCCAAATACCATCTTTATTGAAATGCTGATATTTAGTAGAAAGAAGAAAGGGGTATCTTGAGGAAGAATCAAACTAACAAGGGTAGTAGGCTAGAATATTTCTGTGTCAAATTCCATCTGAACAATCCTGTTTTTTTAAAGGTCGGAAGCCCATACATACTTGGAATTTTTGCTCTCTGCCTTTGATTTAAAGCACAAATCAAAAGCCTGTCCTATGAAAAGAAGTGCACTTGAGCAACCCAGGAATGTGCTGAAGCCTTTCTACAGATTAATCTTTTCTTTAGTGAAGTGAAACATCGGGACCATTCAGGGACACTGGGAGGTGCTCAGGGGCTTGAATTTGAGCCAAGCTTAATGAGAGGGAGTTGGAGGCAAAATGGAATTGAACTGAACCTTATTAACTGGTGAAAGCTGTGAACGAGGTGGACTTACTGGCCAAGAATTCTTTCCCTTTGTTGCAATTAACTACAGGGGATATTTTGAGGTCGTTTTCATGCTCTTCAAAGATCATGGTATATTTTTTAAATTTTGTATGTTTTTAAAATGTGGAGATAATTTCCTAATTCTGGTTTCCAAATTTCTATTGCCTTGAAGACACACGTTTATGTTTCAGTTGAGTAAACATTTATTTATTTGGCCATTTTATTAGAAATCTATATTTCTAGCCACTGTTTCAGGTGATGGGGGGAAAACCGATGATAATTGGAGTCCTGGACCAGAGTGACTGGCATTCCAGTGAGGAATGCTGGAATCTCTCAGCCCCAGCAGGAAAAACAGAAACCAAGAGGCCAAATATGCATCAGACATTTAGCTTAAGTTCTCTGAGCAAATCATTTCTCACAGGGACCATGACATACGTTTCCCAGAGAGACCCTTCTGTGGTAAAATGCTGGTTTATTCCATAAATTCCTTCTGTAGAAAATTTGCTAGGTAGGAAGCCTGGTATTATGAGAGTGAATGTTCAGCTAGAATTCAGGAAATCTGGATTTTCTGACAAAGATCATCTTGAACCAGTTCCTAAAACCTTCTATGTATGCCTCTGTGTCTTATTTTATAACATGGAGATGAGACCTGTTCTGCAGGGTTACTGTGAAGCAAGTGCTGACCACACTTAGCAACAGGTTATTGTGGCAAGTTATTTGCTTAGCATCTTCTGATTATTCAGGAAATTCAAATTTTGGTTCTCTTAAGAGCCTATTAAAATGTGTAAGGGGTGGAATAATACTGTGTCTATAGAATGGCCATTGGATGGAGTGTGGAGTCATAGCTGTCTCTTAAGAGACTCTCCAGAGTGAAGGAGTCTCCAAAGCTTGAATACACTGGGAAAGTAAGATGCGCACTGGGGTGGGGGGAGAAGATATTAAACTCTGTATTTGTTTTATCTCCTCTGTTATTACTTTCCACTTGTACCTTTTACATCATGTTTAATGATTCATATAATATGTTAGATAGTCCATTTATATATAGACTTTATTAATAACTACATATGTATTAGGACTGCATGCTCAATTTTTCTTTATTGACAGAGTTTATAGTAAAAAGAGTTAGGAGAGTACTTTTTTAGAGAAGGAACAACTAAACTATTGGGAATATATTTCTCTTCACTGAAAAGTATTAGACTATCCCAAACTAGTTTAATTCAAATTCTCTTTAATATGAGCCTAGAAAAACCTTCAGATATAAAGACAAAAGCAGTCTCTCTATCGTTTGTCTATTTTATTGTGTTTAGAATCTGAAACTCTGATTTGGAGAGGTTCTCTGAAAGCCTCTTTTTGACACTGGCTTTCAGAATTCTTTTATGGCATGGGAAAGACTACAAAATTGGAACACATCAATGCATTCTCCAGAGAGTTTCTTGACTTTGTAGGATATTTGCAGCTCCAGATCTGCTTTCCTTTCTTTCTCCCTTATTGTGACCTCTGAGGAAGCTGACCACAGTGACTCCATCACCTAAAGTTCTTTGGTTTCTGCCTTCTGTTTGCATTTGGCCAATGAGAAGTCCTGGCAAGGTATGGAGAATGGCAGAAGAGAATGTATGGGGCGCTTATTACCTCAGTTCCCTCCTGACAACGTGATGAGTTAACAGTGGCTGAATGGCCATAGCCTCCATCCAGCAGACATCTCCAACAGGCTGAGCTTCCCTGGTTCCTGGTGCTGGTCCCTCCTTTTGCTTTTGCAGGTTAAGAGAGGGTAAGAGCAATCTAGCCACTGCTGTATCATCTCTTGTTGGTTTCCTGAATCTTGCCCTTGGGTTGTCAGTAAACTTATCTTAGTTGCTCCTTTTGCTTTACATCAGTTTCCTGTCAGGACCTTAACTTAGTCTCTAATTCAATTCAACTTACATCTCTTACTAGGCTGCAGAAGATATAGAGATAGATGGATAACACACAGACCCGAATCTGCCAAATCTGGCTATGCCCCAAATTTATTTGTTCTTATATTCAAAGAGGATTTTTTGATGTTGTTCTTGTTGAAGCAGTTTTTTTTTTTTTAGAAAATATATTGAAAGTTATCTTTTAGCAGAAAATATTATATCACTGGTTTTTCTTATCTGATGCAAACATATCCCTAAAAAAGAAAGCAGGCATCTGCTCAGACTACTGCCTTTCAGGAGGTCACATTATAAGCAAGGATATTATCCTGTAAAGAAAAAATACAAACATATAGTGAAGTAATAACATGCTTATAAGAATAAAAGGGTGTGTTTATTTGGAAACCATGTGTGCCAGACCCATGCTGGTGGAGAGAACTGACCTCCCAGGGAAAGTGTATAGTTTATTACAGTGTAATTTTGATACATAGAGATACAAGTTTAGAAGAAAGATATGCCCTGTGTTAAAATCAGATTTTTGAAAGACTCTAATAGTGCTACTAACAATGATACCTCACATTTATTGAGTGTTTATTACATGCTTTATGTGTATTAACATATTTAATTCTCATAACGACCCATAAAGTATTATTTTTAATCCTCACTATTTTGGTCAAAGAAACTGAAGGATACAAGATGAAATTCACTCAAGATGGGAAGCTATATAATCTAGCTCCACATATAAGCTGATCATTTTACAAGATCAACAGGAAAAAATAATGTTGAATTAACAAAAGTACTCTATGAATAAAAATATTTTTTTCTCCTGCCCAGCATGTAATATATTTGCCTCATTATTAGAATAACTCAAAAAGAGTTTTATGGCTAGATTTCCTCTCTTCATTCTAGGAAGTCCTTTTCAGCAGTTACAGTTGGATTATTTTAGAAAGACAGAGAAAGGAATTCTATACTTACTTTTAGAAATATTAAATGCATACATTTTTAAAAAGAGAGGTTTGGCTTTTCAATAATTAGGAGTTTAGTGTAAAAGTCATTTTTGAAGCAATAATAGTACTCTTTTAAAGACCCCATTGTTCAAAGCTTCTCCCAGTCTGTTCACATATGAATGTCCTTGATGTCAACCACTAGTCTGGGATGCCTAAGGAGCAGAGACAAATATTTCAACCTAAGTTTACAACTGGAAATCAACATGAAAATCTATTCCCTTTGAGAAGCTGTGAAGTCTCCTGGATGTTTAAAATATGTCACATTGACTGTTTTATTTTGTTTTTTTAAAATCACATTCAACCCTGAGTTTCGCCTAGGAGAAAACATGTCTAGTTGGCAAATGGTGGCCCCAACCGTTGTTGAGATACGTGATTTATTCTGCATGCACCAAATGGGAAGGGCCAGAGTGCTCTGGGTTCTGGTCTGTTCTGATGCTGAGCAGGCCCACGCCTTGCTCCTGAAACCTGGCTTTGGATGTCTTTTGGCCAGGCTATTTTGTAGATCAAATACATTCCATCAGAAGATGTCTTACTAACCTTCTAGAATTACCCTGCATTTCTGAGACAGAAGCGCAGAATCTGTGGAGATAGCATTTCCCATAGAATGCAGAGTATAAGGTATATCAAAGGAAAACAAACAAACAAAAAGAAACAAAAACAAAAACAGGAATGCATGTCACATGAGATCATTATTAAGAAGGAAAACCATTTCTGGTGGAAAATTCCAAGTTCCCTTTGAACAACTGCCTTGGGGAATGTCCTCAGGAAACAGAGGTCTTACTTCTAATATGTCATTAACTGTGCTTATGATTTCCTTTGAGTGTTTATAGATAGGAGTCAGGGTATGGAATGCACAAATATTATACAAAAATTACAGTATAGTGATTGCTTCCTTTGCCAATCCACTCTCCAAAAAGTCATGAAACACTGCAGTGGCATCTCTGGTATGCATGGAAACTTAAGCTTTTACCTTTATTTAACCTCACAAGCTAGGTCTGACTCAAAGTCTGCATCGTATGTATATTAGGATAAGCATTTTGAGTGCATTTGGAAACTCGAGACATTTGTGTTGTGGATAAGTTTGAAATCTCTCTGTTCTGGAGAGATCATTGTCGACCCTACTAATGCTTGACTCATAAGGAAGAGATATTGTCTATAGAAAAGGAACCAAAAATAATGTCCAGTTGTCCCTTGGGCTGTGTCCCACATTACCCATTGCTGATTTGTTGACTGAAGCTATGAAGCAATTGCATGCTGAATTGGTGAAAGTCCAGCGCTAATGGGGCCAGAGGTCACTGGTCTGGTTTATCTCTTGGGGCTGTTATTACTCCGCCTCATCTGGCACAGTTATGCCCTTTCCCATCAGGGTTATGGGATTCTCAGAACTGACATGTGGCCTAGAGGAGTGAACTTGATGCTCCAATCAGGTGACCAAACTCTGGTATCAACTCAGCTACTTTCTGCTCTGAGACATTGAACAAAATGTTTAGGTTCTACCTCAGCCTCAATTTCCTTTTTCAAAGGGCTTTTGGAAACATTTATGGTAATTTCACCAACTAAATTCTTAGCCCACCGATGGTAGCGAATACAGTTTACATTTGTTCTCTTTCCCTGTGGTGACTTACATGTTGCCAGAGATAAAGACAGAATTAGAAAAATCTTTATTGATTTATACTGGATCACCAGAAGACTGGATGGTGGTAGGTGTCCTCTAAATTACCAAATAATAATGATAATAGTAGTAGTAGCAGCAGCAGTACTAGTAGTAGTAGAAGTAATAGTGGTAGTTAGTAGTAGAGCAGCTAACATTTGCCAACTGCGTGACATTTCTTTAAAGGTTAGTATCTATTTTGATCCTCATCACAACCCTATTAATTATTTCTGGGTCCAACTTATGGCTAAGGAAACTGAGGATAAGAACACTCAAGTGGCAGCGATAGTGAGAGGCCCGTGCATTGCGATGAAGAGTGGCCCTCGCTTGCCACAACTAGAGAAAGCCCTCACACAAAAACGAAGACCCAACACAGCCATAAATAAATAAATTAATTTAAAAAAAAAAGAAAGAAAAAGAACACTCAAGTTACTTGACCAAGGTCAACAGCAGAGAAGTGACAGAACTAGGAATTATTTAAAGTTGGTTCCAAAGTTAATGTTGTGTTTAACCGCTGTAAAGCTGTCTGAATTTGGACACTTGGGGCATTTCTAATAAATACAACCATCTATTATTCAATCTGTTTGACTACTGTAGCATATTTAACACAATGCAGATGTGTCTAGTTTAGAAAATCAGGCTTTAAATAACTGAAGAATAGAGAAAGTAGAAATAGAACATGATTCTACATAACTATATTCCATATCACTAGCCTCCTACCATGAAAGAGTTTCAGAAACTGAGAAAATATAAAGCTTTCCAGCAGCTATTTTCTTGGTCTCCCTTACAAACAGTAAATCAGATTGCCCTTGGTTAATTTATACTCTTTGGGAAAAGATCTAATTTGCTGTCATTCAGATATTCTGGCTAAAGCTGGTTTCCATCCAAAGGTAGATTGGTAAATTAACAAACTGAAACTGCAAACAACCCTCCAACTAACCATATTCTTGACTAAAAATACAGATACTTCTAGCTCTTTTCATTTGGTAAGCATCAGTTTCACCTATGGTTCTTCATAAGTTTATTGATCCATCTTCCTACTCCACTAGATTTTTACTCAAAGCTGCCTCAAAAAATTTTTCTGTCTGTCTCTGTAACTGGAACACTAGGATGAAGGCAATTTATTGGGAAAGTGTTGTGAATTTTCAGATGTCATTCAGTACTATTGGTGCTATGGACCAAATTTTGTCCCCCCAAAATACATATGTTGAAGCCCTAAACTCCAATGTAACTGTATTTGGAGATAGGGCTTTTAGGAGGTAGTAAAGGTTAAATGAAGTCATAAGGGTGGAACCCTACTCCTATAGGATTGGTGGCTTCATAAGAAGAGTAAGAGAGATTACTTTCTCTCCTGCTCCTCCCTCTTCCCTCTCCTTACTCTTACCCTCTCTCTCTCCCCAGCAGGAACCTAGGAAAGGCTAACTGAGCACATGGAGTGACAGCAGCCAGATGCAAACCAAGAAGAGAGCCCAGTACTTGACTATACTCACACCCTGATCTTGGACTTCTAGCCTCCAGAACTATGGGAACATAGTTGTTGTTTAAGCCACTTAGTCTATGATACTTTATTATGGCAGTCCTAGAAAATTAATACATATCCTTTTAGGCATTTGGAACATTGAAGTGAGATACTGGTGTACTTTCTGAGTAACAAAAGCCTTCTTAGTAACCTTTGATAGCACACTAGTAAACAACAATCCACTCAAAATTTTGATGGGCAAGTAGGATTCTATTCTAGTTTTGCTTAGAATAATAAAATCATATGAACCATAGATATTATCTATTCCAACCTCTTCATTTTATATATGAGGAAACTGAGGTATGGAGAGGGGAACTGATTTGCCCAAGACCTCACCTTAGTTAGTTACAAAACCTGTGCTAGATTTCAAATACTTCAATTTCCTCTTTTCCTTCTACCATATAAAACATTTTATCTTTTTTTTGTGTGTATTTTGACAATCAATTCAGTTGTATACTTTTTTTCCTAACCTTCAACGTCAATGTTTTTACCTTTTCAAAATATTTTATTTGTTCCTTTAAGTAATTATTTTGGAATATGTTTTCTTTACCTGCTTTTACTACCTTATAAAGTACATGGTTTTCAGGGAATGCACTAACAAGGTTTTCCATTTCTTGGATGCTTTACTCAGTTAATAAGTTACAGTGGTTTTCACCTATGCTTTTCAGCTCCATTAAAAGGTTGATTTTACTGAAATGAACATGCAAATGTTTCTTTTTTAAGTGTACTGAATTTGTAATTACAGACCTTAATTAGATTATGGCCAGTGTCCTTGAATTTTCTTTACTCCTGTCTTACTAGATATTTTTTTTTCCTCTTCCATGTGAAAGAAGGTCTCTGGCTGTTTCCATTTTTAATTCTGCTTTCCTGAGCTACAAAAGGGCTTTTGTTATGCCCTCGCAGGGAGTGTTGATGCCTTGTGAAGCCTAAGGATGGCTTTGTCAGATAGAGTCTTGGCACAGCCTCAGAAAAGCACTCAATCTTCATATGCTGATGCTATGTATAGGCATGTGTGGTACTTTGTAGGCGGTTTGAAGACCATTTCTGTTCTTTTTCAAATAAGGTAGTTTAATCTCAACATCAGAATGAAGTGGTGTAGGATCCCCTTTTCTATGGTTAAAAGTGGATGTTAATCAAAGGGCTCTCATGATCATGAAAGCAGATGTTTCTAGGGGACCTAAAAGTTTACAAAGCAGTTTCATATACATGATTCTACAAACTCTCCATATTAAGCATTTAAGAATTTTACAAGATGAATAAAGTTGCATTCATTTTGCAGATGATTGAATGGATAATGAGAAAGCTTAAATGACTAACTCAGGGCAAACCACCATTGAAGACTAAAATCCATAATTTTTTGTCTTCAGTTTTTTCTTTCTTACCCTCTATGCTCTTCCTTGCATGTTGCATCTCTATATCATTAGGACATTATTTTATTTACAAAATGTTTGATGAGTTTCCTCTAAGCTATGAGGATAGAAGCATACGTTTCGATGAAATAAAATTTAGCTATTAGTTCCAGTTACTAATCAGACATTTTAAAGGGCTTGACTCAGTTCCATTTTCAAACTAAAGTTTATATTATTACATATAGATTTAGTTAATCATGATCTTGTCTTGTCAAAACCCAATTCTGACCTACAGCTCTCTACTGGGTAAGAAATATGGCACCTGCAATATATCTGAGTCTCTGCTACTGTTTATGAGAGCACATTTGACAATATTATCCAGTTTAGAAACCTGGAAAGAGACTGATACTGTAGAGGTTAATAACTTTCCAGACCTGGCTTTGGAACTTATCTTTCACAAGTTAGGTAAGATACTTAACCTCTGTAAGGCTCATCTTCAATGTTAAAAAATGGAAATAATTATAGTATCTCTAAAACGAGTTTGTTAGAAACCTTTAATAAAATTGTACTTGAAAATTGCTTTGCACAATGTGACACCTTGTTCTCAGAGTTTACTTTTTTAACATCAAAGCTAACCAAATCAAATCTCAAAGTTTCTTGCCTCCATTATGAAGTTCAAGTTTTTCAGCTTACCTCTCAAAATACTTCACAATCTACAACTCTCTTACCAGTCCAATTTAGTCCCCCTCTATTTCTACCCAATTTTCATTCCAGCTCCACTGAAAGGACCACAATCCTATGCCACCTGCTCTGCGCTATCCTTCCTATTTCACTAAGTGTTTGTATTTTTCTTTCTCTTACTGCCATTTATTGGAAAGCCCTCTCCTCCTCCTTTTTCAGTATAAAGCACATCAATTATTTATCATTCTGCCCTCTGTTTCCAGGGTATTTTCCCCCTTGTATCTATAGTAATAGTACTTTCTGTACTTAGTTGTACTTTATTACCCATACCCTTGACTCTTTCCCTAGACTTCAAGGCGGTGGGAAGAAGTATTTGACTCATCTTTGCATTTTTAGTGTCAGGCACAGAGCAGATAGTCAATAACTGTTAGATGGAATTGAACTGATCAATTAATCTGTAAATTATTCCAGAATGCTTACTATACAATGTGTCTGGGAGAATGCCTTTGACAACAAAACTTTGTGTAATATTTAAAGTTTATTGAGTAAAAACTTAAGTACTCCTTGTGCTTTGGCTTAATTAAATGAGGTGATTACTATGCAGTATCAATACAGTGCCAGATATGTCACAGGTGCTCACAAACTTTAATCCTTCCACCCACAGGAGGAAATGTGTTCAAATCTGAAATGGTCAGAGCAGTGCTTTCTCTCTGTGACAATTTTCAAGAAAGTGTTTGAGGGGATATAGGTATACATATAGCTGATTCACTTCATTGTACAGCAGAAACTAATTCACTTCATTGTACAGCAGAAACTAATTCACTTCATTGTACAGCAGAAACTAACACAACATTGTGGAGCAATTATACTCCAATTTAAAAAAAATTAACATTTAGATTAAAAAGCTTGGGTAAGGAATTTTACTCTAGTGACTTTAATGTCCCTTAAAATGCTTGAAAACAAATCTTGAGTAGAAAATTTTCAGAGAATCCAGACAATCCATATCCCACTAACCTTCAGTTAATGGATAACTAATAGCATCAGTTTTTATTTTGTTTTCAACTTGAGCTGTGCTAACAAATTGATAAATACAGTAGACCAATTATCATAGAATAAACTCAAAATATGTTTATGTAGGTGGAACTAATTCACTATTTGCATATTTTCCCTTTTCTCTATTTGGAGAATACAGTTTGAATCTGACTAAATAAAATATATAAAATTAAATAGTTCTTTTGGAGGTTATTTGTCCATCACTCTTAAATAACTAAAGGTGCAATAAACTGATTATGACTCCTTTGTTGATTTTGACCAGATATTTTAAATTTATCCAAATTGGTTTTATATTTATGTTCTTTGTCCTGGAATTCAGAATAATCCATTCAACTCTCTGCTTTGGTGTTGGTGTGCAGGATGACATCATCTTAGGCAATCTATCACATCTATTAATAAAATTGCTCAGGAGATGAGCCATACTTTTTGGATATCAGGTTATAAAGGCCAAAGTTAGGAACAACTAAACTTTATCTCAATAACCATAAAACAAAACTGAACCCTTGTCCTTTAGAAGAAAGAATAAAAATATTTTTCCTATGTTCTTTATATTTATAAAATTAAATGTTATGAGAACAAGAAAGAGATATGTATCTGGCATTAACATTTCTGAATCCACCGACATTGCTCCATTGTGGACATCAGCACCAGACCTACTTGCTGACACACACATCCTCATCTCTGACAGACGTCACTAAAAGAAATAGAACCACAATAGACTAGGCAAATAAATATTTTCATATTTAACCTCTCCAAGCTTTAGTTTTCATATGTGAAATGGGGATAGCATTAATCCTTACCTCATAAGTCATTGTGAAAATTAAATTAGATCATTAATGTGACCAAGTACATGCTTGGTATGGGTTAGCTATTAATATTAAAGCTAGACCTTTAACTGCAAACTTTGAATCAACCTCCTGTTAATATTTAATCTTAATGTATGTTAATTCTAATAATAATCATGCACTGTTTTCATAGAATACATATGAGTTGAATCAGTGATAAGGCATTTACAAAGAAGACTGGCAAAGAAGTAGCCTTTGGCAAGAAGGCAGAGACCTATGCATTTATTCGTGATCCACCTGTCCATCCATCAGTCCACCCCAGATGTCCAACCATTCACTCAATACATACTAGATTTGTAACTCTATCATGCCAAACAAATTACATTTGCTTTGGAAATGTGTCAACTTGCCTAAACTGTACTTCATTTCCTGGAGTTTCTGTTGCTATATGTTTCCCATCAGTGTAGGCCACAAGAGAGATTCTTGTGTGAAATGTGAAGGATACAAGTGAAGCAACAGCCCTTTTGTAGCTCACCCCCATTGTCTTACCTGCTGGCTCACCCACTGATATAAGGCAGTGCCTGGGTCTGCAACTACTCCACCTTCCCCTAGATCCATCTTCTTCTTCTCTGCCTCCTGGGCTAGGTATATGTGTTTCAGTCTGTCCTCCTGGGCTCCAGCTGTGGCTTGTGTTCCCAGCTCATTCTTGTTCTCACCCCACTTTATATTATCTTCCCTTCCCAATTACATGTCCTGCAGACTTCAAGCTTTAGCATCAGACATGAATTTAATATGCTTACCGCTTCAAGCTTTAGCATCAGACATGAATTCAACATGCTTAACCTGTTCCTACAAGTGTATATGGTCAAATTTCTGTAACAAATCTCATGTAAATATATATCTTAGAGGTTCTGCTTCTCTGATTGAACCTGGATGATACACAAACCTAGTCTTAGATCTGCCATCATTGAATCACATTATTTTATAAGTGGGAAGAACACTAGAATCCACCCTAGATGAACCTACTTGAACACACTGTTCTCTTGACCAGAGGGAATGTATTTGTTGCTTGATCCAAAAATAATTTACGTGACCTCAGTATTTTTAAAATGCGTTTTTATCCCATGGATGCTGTAAATCTTAAAACTGATGATTCCATTATTGAACTGGCTTTTAAAATGTATATTTCCACATATTCCTTTGCCTTTCTGTGAACCTTGTGACTATTTAGTAGACTGAGGCTTTATTTTGTTTACTCACTCTTAAATTATATCTTCCCTGATTTCCTCATCTGCTTCAAAGTATACTTTATTCTCTTATTCTATTTGCCTCTCTTTGCTACCTTAAACTACTTTTTTTGGAGGGTGAGGGGAAGCAGGGTACTAATAATACATAAAAATGAATGTTAAATATTTTCTTCAGTTCACTAGCTTTCATAAGAGAACTTATGTAGTTAAATTTTTAAATTTCACTATTAAAAAGAAGTTACAAGTTTTTCAATTTCTCACAAACATGATATAAACTTTCAAGGGAAGAACCCAAACTAATAAAACAAAACTAATATTATACTCAAGAATGTATAGGTATTTAGCTATTTGTCTTTTTCACTCATCTATCATTTGTTCATTCATTTATTGATTGATTTATTCAAACAACAGCATCAGCTATATGATACTAGTGTGGCACTGTGTAAAATGCTGAAAATATAGTTTTCCTGCACATTGACTAAATAGGAAATAGATGAGTAATGGAAAAAATGTAATAGACAATGTATTAAGCATTATGTTAGACAGAAGTACAGAGAATATGACTGAAAATGAGGTATTCTCCACCCAGGATGGCATAAAATCAACTCAGCACAGCATTATCAAGAGAGGTCTGTGAAGGATAAAAGCAGAACTAAGTCTGGAAGAAAGAGAGTGAATGGGTAAGAAAGAACAGAAAGATGTTACAGGAAGGCATATGGGGGCATAAAGAGAGTGGCTTTTTTTTTTTTTTTTTTGGTACGCAGGCCTCTCACTGTTGTGGCCTCTCCTGTTGCGGAGCACAGGCTCCGGACGCACAGGCTCAGCGGCCATGGCTCACGGGCCCAGCCACTCCGCGGCACGTGGGATCTTCCTGGACCGGGGCACTAACCTGTGTCCCCTGCATCGGCAGGCAGACTCAACCACTGCGCCACCAGGGAAGCCGGAGAGTGGCATTTTGAATACTGCAAACAGATATCAATGTGACTGAATCTTAGAATATGTAGATGGATGAAACAGAAGATTTGGTGAGCACAGAATGTGTCCTACCAAGTTTGGATCTTACCCTGTGGGCAAGTAGAGGCCTAGAAGGATGTTTTAAGCGAGGGAATAATAATGTCACATGTACGTTTCACATTGCCACAGGTATCCTTAATAATCATCTCAAATTTAACATGAGTCAACAGAAAACCATTATTTCCTCCTGAAATTTACTCTTCCCCCCAAGCTTCCTCATCCTAAAAAATGGCAATGCCATCTACTGAGTGCTTAATCCAGACATAACATCTTACCTACTCCTTTCCTCCTCACTCTTCACATCCAATTCACAGCCTTTCCACTGACTCTCATTCTTTTGCTTTTTTTGATTTTCGTATTTATTTATTTAGCAATTATACTCCAATAAAGATGTTAAAAGAAAAAACAACTAATATTGACTCTCATTCTTAAACATATTGTGAATCCATCCACTCCTCTCCATACCATTCCTAGTGACCTCAACTAAATCACTTTTTTTCTTTTTTCCTCTGAAATAGGCTTCTAAATAATGTAGAGTACCTAAGCCATCTTTTTTCATTTATGCATTTTAATTCTCTGCATAAGATATACCATGCTCTGATACTATGTTTTTCCTGCTTCCTTACCTATTTTTACCTGTCCCCTTTTAGAATGTACATTCTCTGACATTAAAAACTGTCCTTGGGGGCTTCCCTGGTGGCGCAGTGGTTGAGAGTCCGCCTGCCGATGCAGGGGACACGGGTTCGTGCCCCAGTTCAGGAAGATCCCACATGCCGTGGAGCGGCTGGCCCCGTGAACCATGGCCGCTGGGCCTGTGCGTCTGGAGCCTGTGCTCCGCAACGGGAGAGGCCACAACAGTGAGAGGCCCACGTACTGCAAAAAACAAAACAAAACAAAACAAAACAAAACAAAACTGTCCTTGTTCGCCAGATCATAGGAATGTGCCTGGCAAATGGAATACACTTAAGAAATTTGTGTTATATTAATGGATGAAAACGTAAGAAAGATTATTCTGTAGACAGCGTAAAGAATGATTTGGGGAGGGCAAGCCTAGAGAGGAGAGTGGTTGAAAGGCCTCCTTTGGCCAATGCATTGGTTTCAGCTGCAGCTCTGTTGGGCAGTTCTGTGCACACTGGCAGTGTGCTAACTCAAGGGCCTCGCTTATCTCTGCTTTTCTGTCTCAGGACATATTTCCAGGTTGGCCCAGAAGTTCAGGAGAGTTAATGCTCCTGGGGCCACCATTTCAACTGATAGGGGAAGGGAGACAGGGGATATAGACCCACTTCCCGTCCTTCAGAGGGAAACGTCTGAGGCATATTCTGCATTGTTCTGCAGAGCTGCCCCTGCACCACTGAGCTCCATTACTCAGAGTGGGAACCAGCACACTCACACCTTTGATCACCTTTTCTTCTTTCCCTATCTCACTTTTCCAGCTCTCTTATTCCTGCTCCCTGGGGTCACCTCACCAGTCAACCACAGGCACCCAATTTCCCTGTATCAGATTTTGCTGTCACAGGAAATGCAAACAAATACAAACATTTTGTATTAATCTGTGCAAGGACGGATGAAAAATCTTAAGCTCTTTGGGTGAGGAAAGTGACAGGACTTCGAGACTGTGTTAACGGGGAGAAAATATAGGAGGGAGAATTCAAGGATATTCCCAGGTATATATTGGTGTAATCCATGCTGGTGGAAAAGAGGGGGAGGGCAAAAAATGAATAGTTCAGTTTTCTAGTACGACAGCCAAGGGCAGAAATCCAGAAGATATTTGAATGTGAAAGTGTGGAGCTCAGAAAAAATTCTTGAAAGCAACTAATGTTTCTTGGAGTCAGCTTCAGCTTGGTGTGGGAAATAGTTGAAGCAAAAGCAAAGAGAAGATCCCACAGGGGAGATGGGTAGAATGAGAAAACAAGAGAAAAAAAAGAACAGATTCTTGTGCTAATGGCCCCTCCAAGTCCTGAAATAAAGAGAACAAATGGCCATAACTGGATGGTTTCAACTATTCAGTGGTACAATAGTTCCACTGGTTTTTAATTGATATTTTACCCATAAAATGGTCTATGGTCAAATATAATTGAACACAGGCTTAGACGTACATAAAATAATTTTCATTGCAGAAGAATTTTGACAGATGCTAACATGCTTTGAGAAATTTCAAAAAGGGAGATATATGTGGCTTTTCTTAGCATTATTTGTAGTTTTCTTCTTGAAGAACCCCAGCAAATATTATTTGGCAAACATTAGCTCAGTTGCACTTGAAGGTTCTTTCTAGTTATAGTATCCGATAATTACATTGTCTATAGTTTCAATGATTTTTAAGAATAGTCTTTTCCTGACCCCCTAAACAGTGAACCTCCAGAATTCAGGGATCCTATAAATTATAATAAATATAAAGAAAGCAGAACTTAATTTTGTCAGAACAAGCCATTACATTAAAACATTATTAGCAAAGTGTAAAGCCTATGGGGAACATGAGAAAATATTCAGGAGTTCAAAGATGTGATAGATAAATTTAATAACAAATTGTCACATCCTGGATATCCCTTCAGATTGTGTGGTAAAAACATGGCAGTGGTCTTCTCCAGACTCTTACAAGGTGGCGAATGCCAATCCCTGATTATCCCAGCTCCAGGGAGATTTAGCTCCTGCAGGTGCCCAGGCATGCAGAGTTGATCCCATTCAGTGCTTAGACCTAGTGGTCAGATGAAACCTTAAAGTGGTGATCTGAGTCCAGCAGGCAGTGTTCAAACCCCTCATGAGGATGTGCTTGACGAGATGTAGCCTGACTCCCTGGTCCTGGCTCTGATTGCTCTCTCTGGCTGGTTGTGCCATTCTCTGATTGACATTTCCATTCTTATCTAGGTGAGGAGCCTTGTCCGGCGTTCTATCCTGTTTTCTTGTGGCTCTAACAACCTGAAAAACTCCTGTTAGTCTCTGTCGAGGGTAAGAATAGAGTGTGTGAAAACTGTTCCTATACTTTAGCTTCTGAAGTGGTTAAAGCCAGATGGATTCTCCTGTACCCAAGATATTCTATTCTATTGAGTGTAACTATACTACTGCTCTGCTCATCAGCTTGAATAGTTACTCCAAAAGAAGTATGAGACAAGACTGATTACCAGTTCTTTCAAGGACATTGTGATGTGGATGCTATTACGTAGGAGGCATAAAAGCTATATAAATACATAAACATATATACTGCTATAGTGTATTCTCATCGTAGCTGAATCTCCTATCCAGATTTTATTAATTGAAACAGAGAGAAAGAGGCAGAGGGAGAGGGGAAAAAACTTGAGAGCATATTGTTCAAAACTTAAGACTGAAAGAGGGTAAGCAAACCAAAGACACATGTTCACTCATTGATTCATTCAACAGATATTCTCTGAGAACAACTATGTGTCAGACACTATATTATATTTCACTGGTAATATAGTTATAAATATAGACATAAAATTATCTCCCTTCATGGATGTTAAGTCAGTACATTCACAGCACATCTGCTCTTAAAGTAAATTCAGCTTATTTGGAAAGACCCAATTAAGGACAGTCCATTTGTTCAAGTACCAGATTTGAAACTTGTCTTTCTATAGTAGATAAGAAGGATAAATAAGCCAAGGGTAGTTTTTTTAGGCATAAGAGCTATGATCGCATGATCAGTTTTATTTACCTCTATTCATATTTAATAAACAAAAATTGAATAGAGTTTTTAATGTGGGAATTCCAGAGACAAAGAAAAACAATGAAAAAACTGTAAAGTATTACATTTTCTAAAGAATTAGTTTGTTCACAAGCATGATTAATTATCATATAAATAATCACAAATAGCTTTTATTAATCACCAATTTCAGTCTACCAGAAATTGAAATAAAGAGAGAATAATCAACTCAGGTGGGTGCAGGAAATGTTTTAAGCACAAATTTGGGGCTTGTCTATATTTTCTTATCCTTTTCTCTTTTTTCCTTTTCAGATACTCCTCAGTATCTGGAAGGCTTTCTCATTCTATTAAAATTTACTCTCTGCAAAACTCTCAGATTCCTGTGGCACAAACCTCACTCTAACTGCTTAGAGAGAAAATTTACCCATGACCTGATTCTGTTAATGGCCATCTAACCTAATTGATATGTCTCTGGTACTTGATGATGTTTACCACTTTCTCTTTCATAAAAGTATTATCTTATTTTGCTTTAACAACACCATTATTTCCTGTTCTCTCTTTACTCATATTTCTTCTCAACTTATTCTTTAATTCTTTATTTAACCACATCTTAAGTATTTATATTACCGTGCTCTTTAATTTAGTCCCTTTTTACTCATCAGTGCAACATGATTTCAAGATGTGTAGCTGCATAAGGGAATATATAGTCTATAGCTATGGAATCCACTCCGTCATTAATTAATTAACTCATTAATTGACTAAATCTTTAATGAAATTGTCCTTTTCTATACATGATAATTTCTGGTCCAACATGTGACCTCATTATTCTACCATTACATCTGGAAAGATAATTATGATTAAAGTATCTCAGCAGAATTTTAAGCCTAATAAATTTCAATGGGCAACAAATAACAGAAACTACTCTACTTTGCTTAAGAAAAAAAAAGAAAAGAAAAAAGGACTAATTGCAGTAATATTGTGGCAGCTCAGAGAATCAACGGTAAGGAGATAGTTGGGCATTGGAAACACACTGGAAGTAGATATTTAAACAACGCTGTTTCTGGCTATTTGTATTAGGGGACTATTGCCATAATAATGCCGAGTAAAAAAAAAAACAACTATTTCAAGAGGTCATACAACAGCAAGGATTTATTTTTCTTGCTTTGGGTCTATTACATGTTAAGTTGGAAAGCTTGCTTCAGACTGAGGCTTGCCTGGGTTTGGCTAGGATTTTCTCCAGGCTGTGGATTGGGTATAGGTATTTTCCATGAGCTTTGTCATTCTCCTTGGAGCCAAAGCTACCTGGAACGTCTACTTCTCCTAGTGCATCCTTGGAAAACACAAGTCTGAGCAGAATTGTTATTCTCATTAAAGCCTCAGCCTGCAACTGGCATATTGACACTTCGATCCAAATTTCATTGGCCACAGCAGTTCATTTGGCCAAGCCCAACATCAATGAGACAAGGAAAAATACTCCATCTCCAGTTGGAGGTACTACAAAGTCACCTGGCAAAGGTTTTGGATAGATGCAGAATGATGATAAAGAATTAGAGATTAATGATCCAATACACCATGCTCCTTCATTCTGTCTATTCATTGTGAATTATGTATAATGATTAAGGGGATCACAAATCACTCAGTCTCCCAGGGTAAAAGCCTCAGAAATGTCTTTGACATATCCAGATTCATAATTCCCTACATCCAGTCAATCATAAAGTTTCCTCTTATCTTCTCTCTCACTTCTAACCCTTCTTTCATTTTTATTATCACTGTTTGACTTTAGGTTTTATTGCTTTTATATTATTATATAAGTATAGGTTTTGTTGTATTTACATTATCACATAAATTTAAATTATCGTATGGCCATATAAACATAATTTAAGCATAAAGGAATATAACCTAAATATAAATATTATATATAAATAATTGTTATATCCTCTGAACTGGTTTTCCTGTCTCCAGTCTCTTCTTACTGTTATCCACTATCTACATACCACCTAGAATTCCACGTTTCACTTTTTAAAGTACAATTCTGAGATTTTGTTTCTCTTCTGATAAATTTGTAACTATTTCTTATTTTGAGACTAAAATTCCTTAGCATGGAATAGAAGTCCATTCACAGTCTTCTCCTAACTCATTTTTCACATCTCATTTTCTTCTTTCACTCAGCATGAACCCACACTCCAATCACAAATAATTACTGGTCATTCTTGTATAGTTCTGTGTACTTAATGGATTTCACTTTAGGACTTCCTGTTACCCACCCCTTAAACCTCTGTCTGTGATTTCCTTTTTAGACCTTACCTCAAATTTCCCAACTTCTGGGGAGCCTTAGCTGAGTTAGTGCTTCCTTCCTATGTCTCACCACAATACTTCATTTATCTAACATACTTTTTGTACATTACCGGAATGTTTACTATTATGCATTTTATATACCATATTTATTCTCATCACTGCTTTGACTCCTTTGATGTGAGCATTTTCTCCACCTTAGTGATGAAGAAATAATGTTTCAGAAAACTTAAGTAACTTAACCAAGGTCAGTATACTTAGTAAGTGAAAAGGATAGTGTCCAAAGCCAGGTGCATCTCATCTCATGGATCCTGTATTTTTCTCTCTCATTTCCATTCCTTCTTTCATTTTTATTATCAATATTTGACTTTAGATTTTATTGCTTTTGTATTTATATAAATATAGTTTTTATTGCTTTTATATTTATAATGTTTCCAAATGCTACATTATAATGCTACACAGTATATAATTGCAGATTGTATGTTAAGGGGCCTAGTTGTCTTGTTTTTTGTGTAGCTACCAGCCCCCAGGTTTTGTCCCCAGGTATCTGTTGGACAAATTTATAGCATGAACAAATGAACACCAAAGTGTAGTAAAACAACTGATTGCCCATCAGCAGATACCTAGGAACTGTGGTAGAAAAGCAAGGGAGAAATATACAGAAAAGACCTGGAATTGATTAGAGTTGAGAGAGAACTTGGAGGGGGGAAGAATTGTAAGCTTTTTACTATCCAATACCAAAGGAAATTGCCTTATGGCTCCGTACATATGCCTTTCAGAATTTCCCACAGGCTAAAGAAGGCAATCTCCATGTATTATAGTGCATGTTTTATTTCATTTTCTTCCTGTTATAAAAATGAGTCAGTTCTGCTTGGAGAAGGAAAGTGTTTACTTTTGCTTTTTGAATAATTTCCTGGGGAGAACTGTTCTGTTTATGGGGGAGGGGGATGGGAAACTTCAAAATTGGTTTTATTATGCAGAGCATTTTGAAAGCACTGTAAAGACATCATAAAATAACTTTCTTTATAGAGGTCTCATTCTTACCCCTCAGACTGTAATTATTAACATAACCCTCTAGGCACTCTTGTCATCTCCACCTGAATGTCCTATCTTGTTTTATCTGTGATCTTTCTCCTGCTTTATTAGTTTAAAGAGCCCTTGGCTACTCTCTAATGAGAAGAAACTGAATTTCTGTAGCTTAGGTCACCCTCTGTTGCTTGAAGGGAGAAAGAAGAAAGTTCACTGGAAGGTAAAGAGGGAAAAAAAAACCTACAGGCAGACCTAATCTCCTTAACATCCTTTTGTAACTACTAAGAACAACCGGCCTGATAACTGAATTTTTGTTTTTGCTTGACCAAAGTTAAAAAAAAAGAAAAGAAAAGAAATTACATCACAAGCCTACAATATTTCCCCTTGGGGGAATTAGCCTTATCTTGCTGTTCTCTATCTCTCCTGTGATCTCTAAATGCTGACAAATCTGCTGAACAAAAAGCACTGGTGTTTCCTTCTGGACCCCCAAGTCCTCTCTTACAGCAGTTGGCCCTGGGTGAGGTTTTTCAATCAGTGTCAGCTTCAAGCCAGCAGCTTGCATCCTACTGCAAAATTTATGAAGCATGCTGATGAGAACAACGTGGCTCCCTGGGAAGATGACTGGGAATTGGCAGAGGAGTTTTTGTAAGTCTGAGCACTGCAGCTGGGCCATCGATTGTTCCTTCATCTGGTTGGACTTCAAAAGGTTACATGCCTTGTTATGTTTTGCACCCCTAACCAGAAGCTACTTTGGGAGCATGAGGTGCTTCTTAGAATGTATTAAAGCCCTTTCCACAACCTCATCTCCCGTTTAGCTGAGACCACTCATCCAATCTTCAAGTTTCTAGGGTGGTAGGGGAGAGAAAAAGGGAGTGATGTGTTTGGTTGGTCAGTTACCTAATCTATCTCAAACACAAGTGTTCAGGAGGGAAAACAAAACAAAACAAGAATGGGTTGTATTAAATGGTGGTGCAATCATCTGGCATAGAGCCTGCTATATAGTATGCACCAAGTGGAGAGGAAATCAGGGGTAGACTCTGAAGCCAGACTGCCTGAATTTAAATCCTGGTTCTGTTCCTTATCAGCTACATGAACACAGGAAGTTACTTACCCTTTTAATGCCTCAGTTTTCTCATCTACAGCATGGGGGCAATATTAGTGTCTCCTAGGGTTGGTCTAAGGAAAGTGTGACAAAATACATGCATATTCTTGTACATATATTTAGCTTATAGCACATGCTTAATTAATGTTAGTTATTTTTTTAAAAAGAGCAATAAATAACAATAGAGAAAATGGATCTCAACCACTTTCAAGGTCTACTGTCTCTCATTCTTCAAATAATATCTGAGCTATGACTGAAAACATCCATACATTTCCATAGCTATTGCATTTCTGAAAGTGACCTAAGGAGGAGAAAGCTCTGTCTGATATAAAATGTATACAGTATACAATATAGTATATGGTATATATACTATATATTTATGTGTTTATACATAAATTATATATTTATGTGTTTATACATAAATCTTTCTATTTTTATATACAGTACATGAAAATCTGATTTATATATGTATAGGTGTATCACATTATATCATTTTATATTATATATAATCTTATTTTTGAGCTCATTTTTGATATTACTGCTAAATTTCAAATCAGTATGTTTGTAAAGAGGAGAATGACTATTTTGAAATCTGAGTGTCTAAATTGTGACTATATTTGTATTTGCTGCCTGAGAACTCATGTGATGATATTATTTGGTTTAGAGAGTATTTGTTTTATTAGCTTTTTGGGGTACTATTTCACTTGGGCCAAAATAGTCTCTTTGAGAAGCACTTTTTTCTTTTTTTTTTTTTTTTTTTTGGCCCTGCTGCGCGGCTTGCGGGATCTTAGCTCCTCGACCAGGGATTGAACCTGGGCCCCGGCAGTGAGAGCACAGAGTCCTAACCACTGGCCCACCAGGGAATTCCCCAGGAGAAGCACATTTTGACCTGCTAATATAACATGGGGAGGCAAATACCATTGGATTCTAAATGTAAAATAGATGGGATGATGTTGGAGGAGATTTACTTTGTATTTGTCCTGGCTTATACTGTCATTCAGTGTGAACTTCATTTCATTTTCTGGTTGGTTTTCTTAAATGCAGTTCTTCCCCAAAAGAAGCTGATGAAAAGCCGTGAGAATTATTGATCATCCTCAGTAATATATACAAGAAAGCAGACCAAAGGACTCTTAGATATGTCTAGATGCACTCAGTTCCTATTAGGGACAGGCTTTGGCCAAATTATACATCAAAAGAGGCACCCAGGTGTGGTAGAAAGGACATAGGGTGGGGAATCTGATAGAGATGGGTTCGATTCTTAACTCCATCACTTGCTAGCTCATAACTCCGAAGGTTTAGATTTCAGTTTCCTCATTTATGCTTAGAGACTTCCATATTATCCCTCTGAGCCTCACTTTCTATACAGGGGTAATTATACCTCCTTATTGTTAAGTATTATATGAAATACTGCTGGAGAATTCAGTCAACCAACTTGGCTGAGATTTTTTATAAAAATTTCATATTTTTGAGTGGTATGGATTCTTTCCCTAATATAGTGTCAATTAGAATTGTCAAATCCTAACCCAAGTTTTGATGAAGTCAAAATAGTATATATTTTAGAGATAAGATTAAGTGGACCTGAGTTTTAGACTTTTTTAAAATCTGAGTTTATTATTTTTTAGAGCAATTTTAGGTTCACAACAAAATTGAGGGGGAGGTACAGAGAATTCCCATGTAGCCCTTGCCCCCCACGCAGGCAAAGTCTTCCTCATTATTAACAGCTCCTATGGAGTGGTATATTTGTTACAGTTGATGAACCCACATTGACACATCATAATCACCCGAAGTCCATATGTTACATTTCACTCTTGATACTGTACATTCTATGGGTTTGAACAAATGTATAATAACATGCAACCATCATACTGGTATCATAGAGAGTATTTTCACTGCCCTAAAAATCCTCTGTGCTCTGCCTATTCATACCCCACCCCTACCAACCTCTGGAAACCACTGATCTTTTTACTGTCTCCACAGTTTTGCCTTTTTTAGAAAGTAATAGTTGGAATCATATAGTATATAACCTTTTTCAGATCGCCTTCTT
This sequence comes from Aethalodelphis obliquidens, assembly GCF_003676395.1. NCBI lineage: Eukaryota > Metazoa > Chordata > Mammalia > Artiodactyla > Delphinidae > Aethalodelphis > Aethalodelphis obliquidens. Next base: position 30,077,908 of record NW_020837950.1, on the reverse strand, counting down.
TCACCTAGTAATATGCATTTAAGGCTCCTCTATATCTTTTCATGGCTTGACAGATCATTTCTTTTTAGCACTGAATACTATTCCATTATCTGGATATACAACAGCTCACTTATTTATTCACCTACTGCAGGACATCTTGGTTGCTTCCAAGTTTTGGCAACTATGAATAAAGCAGCTATAAACCCGTGTGTGGACTCTTTGGAGTGGATGTAAGTTTCTAACTCATCTGGATAAATATTAAGGAGTATACGTGTTGGATTATAAGCGTGTGTTTAATTTAGTATGAAACCACCAAACTGTATTCCAAAGTGATTGTACCATTTTGCATTCCCACGATCAATGAATGAGAGTTTCAACAGAAACTCCACATCCTCACTGGCATTTGGTGTCATTAATATCCTGTAGACTTAATTTTTCAGTCTCATAATCTAGAGCAAATTAATTCATATAATAGCATCTCAGTTCCTTCATTGGTAAAATAGGATGTACTGAACCTGAGGATTTACTAAGTTATCTAGATGGTGTTCAATGTACATTAGTTTTTTTACATTTTCTTCTTAAAATATAAATAAATAGAAATTTGCTGTTTTTTTTTTTTTTCTTGAGGTAAAGAAAATGGAACTCTAAGTCAATGATCTTGTGGTGTCACAGCTTTGTGCTTTTGCATCTTTTTCTTCTGCCCTGGAATATTCTTATTCCCTTTCTTTTTACCTAGTAAACATTTATTTATTTTTTTTTAAGGCCCATCAAAAATATCATAGGTCTGGAATATTACCCATATCCTCTAATATTAATATAGTAAAGAACTAACATCTTGGGGAATATGCTCTACCAGATGTCATTTCAGACACATGCATGGATTGTTCTTTTTAATTCTCACAACACCTTATATTTTGATTATCTCCATGAGATTGGAGAAGTAAAGTGATGAACTCAAGATCACATCATTCATAGGTAGAGAAGTGGAGGGTCTGGGATTCTAACTGATTTACTTGCATAACCCTAAACTTCCAAGTAAATTTCTTTTTTTCTCTTATCTTCCTCTGCTCCCAGAGGACTTTGTACTCATCTTTCTTCTCATTATGCAAATTCAGTAGACTCTTTTTCACACACTCATTTTCCTATTAAGATATGAATATCTCAAAGTCAAGGGCTTTAGTCTGTTGATCATTGCATCCCAGCTCGCAGCACTCTGTGGCAGATATTAGAAATATAGCCAGTGCTTGGGTTAACATATGTGTGAATATTGACATCCAGTTTCCAGATAATCAATTAGTCTTACAATGGAATTATTAGCAAAATGATGTTTAAAACAATGCAATCCTTCCTGTGTCATTCAGAAGATTCTACAGACCAAAGGAGAACATTAGGAGAAATACATCATTATGAATATCACTATCAACATCCAGTAAGAATAAACAGGTTTGTTTAAGGTAATACCTTTTCTGTAACTATCTGTAAATTTCCAAGTAAGCTAGTGTTAGTCACATTTCTTGACAGCTGTCAGTATTTAAAATCTCAGTCTGGACAACATAGACTTATACACCTTATTCATGAATCTCCCCAGTGCAGTATTTGTAGAGAGATCAACGAAAAGATGGTTTGTGGAATTTACATAAATAAGTTTTAAAAGATTCTACATGTTTTAGTATCTTATTACTATATAGAAAATTAATTCAATCAAATTAATAAGGAGCCATACTTTTTCCATTAATGTTAGCAACTTAAAACTTTAAAAATAACACCTCTTCAACCAAATACAGAAGAAGCAAAAATTACTGATCTTGTTTGATTGGTTATCTATTTTCATAAGTCCCTGAAGTAGCAAACAATTACTCTTGTCAGTTTTTGTTATAGTCTTGGGAAGATCTAGGGCAACCACCCTTTTTCATTCTTTCTTTCTTCATCATGGTTAAATGCAAACAACAAGGACACTTCACAAGCATATGCCAAAGACATCAATAGTTTTTTAATGAGACCATAACCCTGAGTAGGTCATGGAATATTAAAAATAAATGAACATATTGCTGTCACTGGGGATTGAACTCTGTCAGCTGAAGGGTATCGATGAGGAAGCACAATACTAGGACACAAAACACTGCCTACATTTCAAAAGGCAGTTGATTATAGAAGCTATATGAATGACCCTTGCCCATGTCCTTGGTGCTCAAGTTATGTGTGTGTCAATGAGAGAACTGTGCACTGCCCTTCTCAATAGAGAGCCAGTTGGCTGAGACACATGACCAGGCTTTATCTACACAGTCAATTGTGAGAATTAAAAGGTCATTCAATAGGAAAGATTTCCCTTTTAGTGACCCTGTCTAGCAAGGAGATTATCCTCTTGAATGAGCAAGGAAGAGAACAATAATTTGTGAAAACCTAGACCCAATCAATGAAAATTCTGAGGGGAAGAGGAGTTGAATGAGAAGATAGGGTGTTGCTATAATGACATTTAGGCTCTTCATCTTCAGCTCTTCATCTATCCCTCTAAACTCATCCTTCACTACTCACTACCACACAATTAGTGCAGAAGCAAAATGGGACTCCCTTCTTGTCCTGTTTACATCTGCTCTATCTAACCTACAAACATTGCACATGTTTTCACTTCACCTGGGACATCCTTTTTGCCTGTCCTCCTGGATAATGCCTATTCTAGTCTCAGATCATGTGGCATCACTTCTCCGTAGGCCTCTAGACTCTTTTATGATTTTCTGGAAAAAATAGATATTAATACTTATAATACAGTTGTAGAGTAAAGGAGATAAATGATGTATGTTACTTTTCAGAGAAGGTGCTCATTAAAGAGTACTTTTGAGATTATTATTCATTCATCTTATTTTATGGTGTTCCTGTTATTGTGTGGCCAGTTTACTCAGCAGCAAAGCTAGAAAGGTGACAAGACATTTTTCCAAAGTCCACTTATAAAGGAGATGTGCAAACAAACAGTGATTACATCCTATGCTAATTAGTTTTTAAATGTAAGTTCTACAGCACAGTGTCAACATATTAAACTATCCCTGTATAAGTCATTATTAAGGGAAATCTTAGTTGGTAAAATTAATGAATTCCAAATTTCAATGCAGCTGTTCTATATGGCCCATTGTGGGCATCTGTGGCACAAATGGTTATAACAGTCTATGAAATTTCCCTAGCAAGAAGCTGTCTCTGAGAAGCACCTTCTCAGGCAGGGGTTCCATTTTCCAGATTCCCTATCATCTAGGTAAAATCCTTTATCTAGCTTTTGCTGTGGTCTATGGACAGAAATGGTATGGATCACTTTCAAGTTAAGATGTTTAAGAAGTGGTTGTGTCCTCTTCTGGCTCTCTTCCCACATCCTGAAGATGAATACAGAGATTTAAAGACCCTAGAGGATGACTGAGGAAAAAGGTGGCTGAATAACACATGGAATAAAACCACTTTCTGCCATATAGAACAGCTGCATTGAAATTTGGAATTCACTAATTTTACCAACTAAGATTTCCCTTAATAATGACTTATCTAGGAATAGTTTAATATGTTGACATTGTACTGTAGAACTTACATTTTAAAACTCTAATTATCATAGGATGTAATCACTGTTTGTTTGCACATCTCCTTTACAAGTGGACTTCGGAAAAATGTCTTGTCACCTTTCTAGCTATGCTGCTGAGTAAACTGGTCACACAATAACAGGAACACAATAAAACAAGATGAATGAATAATAATCTCAAAAGTACTCTTTAATGAGCACCTTCTCTGCAAAGTAGTATATGTCATTTATCTCCTTTACTCTACAACTGTATTATAAGTATTAATATCTATTTTTTCCAGAAAATCATAAGCTTTTATTCATTCAATGAGTATATGTTGATTCCTGATTCTGTACCATAAATTTTGCAAGGAACTAGAGACAATACTGCGAAAAGAGACTTGTTTTTTGTTTTTTAAAGACTATACTAGTGTAGTGTATTTATTTCCAAATGTTTTATCTTCAATGTCACTGAGGATGCTTTTAAGAAACACAGATCCCTATTGGTCTGAAGGTTTAAAGTCACACGGTTAGACACACAACAGAGTAGTGCTGGATTGTGGACCAGGTTTTTCTACCCCCAAACCAGCACTCTTTCTGAATTAAAAGAATTATCAGATTGGTTTTTGTCCCATCAAGAGTATGGATAGTGAGATCAGTGGACTTGGCTTGCTGGCCATCATAATTTGGTTAACTGTTAAGAGAAGATAGTATTACCTTTCAGTCCACTGAGATTTGACAGGAAATTGAATCGCAATGGTGTTAGCTGTTTGGCTACTTTAGAAGAAGAACCAGATGCTCTTTACCAATGATCTAGCCCTCTCTCCACAGTCACTGTTGGAGATAATTTACGGTCCTAGATAAAGAGGTTAAATAATTTCTCCAAGTACAAATCAGGGATTTGAACCCTGGACTCTTCAGTTCTAGTTCACTATACAATAAAATAAACCACATTTACTCCTTTTAAATGAAGGAAAAGGTATCTTTTCCTATTGCTTTACACTGAGGATTTTTTATTCTTCAGAATATATTAAGCTCTTATGGTAAAGAACAGTCTAAAAAACACAATCTCTTTACAATTAATTAAAAAATTTAACTTTTCCAGTTCAATATTAAGGATGCCAAATTGCCAGATATCTTATGAATAGGGAGAAATTTCTGGCCAATGTGACAGGGTAAGTTAGAGGATAGTTGCTGTATTAGTTTGTTAGTGCTGTCATAACAGAATGCTACAGACTGGATGGCTTAAACTATAACATTTTATTTTCTCACATTTTTGGAAGCTAGCCATGCATGATCAAAGTGTTGGCAGGTTTAGTTTCTTCTGAGGCCTGAGCTCTTCTTGGTTTGCAGATCACTGACCCTCTTTTCACTATGTCCTCAGTCTTTTTTCTGTGTGTGTGCATCTGTGGTGTCTTTTTGTGAGTCCAAATTTCCTCTTTTTATATGGCACTGGTCACGTTGGATTAAGACATGCCCTAATCTTCTCATTTTAACTTAATCACCCTTTTAAATGTCCTATCTCCAAATACAGTCACATTCTGAGGTACTGGGAGTTAGGGTTCAACATATGAATTTGAGAGAGGGTCACAATCATCGCATAACAGTTTCTGAGTAGTATTGAATAACATCAATAAAGATGTCATAATAAAGGCCATATCTAACAAACCTACAGCTAACATCATACTCAATGGTGAAAAGCTAAAGGCATTTCCTCTAAGATCAGGAGTAAGACAAGTATGTCCACTCTCGCCACTTTTATTCAACATAGATTTGGAAGACCTATCTATGGCAATCAGAGAAGAGAAAGAAATAAAAGGAATCCAAATGGGCAAAGAAGAAGTTAAACTGTCACTGTTTGCCAATGACATGGTACTATACATAGAAGATCCTAAAGACACTACCAGAAAACTACTAGAGCTCATCAGTGAATTTGGTAAAGTTGCAGATTACAAAATTAATACACAGAAATGTGTTGGTTCTTCTAAACACTAACAATGAAAGATCAGTAAGAGAAATTCAGGAAACAGTTCCACTTACCATTGCATCAAAAATAATAAAATATCTGGGAATAAACCTACTTAAGGAGACAAAAGACCTGTACTCCAAAAACTATAAGATGCTGATGAAAGAAATCAACAATGACACAAACAGATGAAAAGATATACCATGTACTTGGATTGGAAGAATCAATATTGTCAAAATGACTATACTACTCAATGCAATATATAGATTCCTTGCAATCCCTATCAAATCACCAATGGTATTTTTCACAGAACTAGAACAAAAAAATCTTAAAATTTGTATGGAGACACAAAAGACCACAAATAGCCAAAGCAGTCTTGAGGAAGAAAAACGGAGTTGGAGGAATCAGGCTCCCTGACTTCAGACTGTACTATAAAGCTATAATCATTGAAACAGTATGATACTGGCACAAAAATAGAAATATAGATCAATGGAACAGGACAGAAAGCCCAGAAATAAACTCACGCACCTATGGTCAATAAATCTACGACAAAGTAGGCAAGAATATACAATGGAGGAGAGATGGTCTCTTTAATAAATGGTGCTGGGAAGACTGGACAACTACATGTAAAAAAATGAAATTAGAACATTCTTTAACTCCAAACACAAAAATAAACACAAAATGTATTAAAGACCTAAAAGTAAGAACAGACACCATACAAATTTTAGAGGAAAACATAGGCAGAACAATCTATGACATAAATCACAGCAATATCTTTTTCAATCCATCTCCTAGAGTAATGGAAATAAAAACAAAAATAACAAATGGAAGCTAATTAAACTCAAAAGCTTTTGCATAGCAAAGGAAGCCATAAACAAAACGAAAAGACAACCCACAGAATGGGAGAAAATATTTGAAAATGATGTGACTGACAAGAAATTAGTCTCCAAAATTTACAAACAGCTCCTGTGGCTTCATATCATCAAAACAATGACCCAATCAAAAATTGGGCAGAAGACCTAAATAGACATTTCTCCAAATAAGACATACAGATGGCCAAGAGGCACATGAAAAGATGTTCAACATTGCCAATTATCAGAGAAATGCAAATCAAAACTACAATAAGATATCACTTCACACCAGTGAGAATGGCTATCATAAAAAATCCACAAAAAATAAATGCTGGAGAGGGTGTGGAGAAAAGGGAACACTTGTACACTGTTGGTGAGAACATAAATTGGTGCAGCCACTATGGAGAAGAGTATGGAGGTTCCTTAAGAAACTAAAAATAGGGCTACCATATGATCCTGTAATCCCACTCCTGGACATATACCTGGAGAAAAACATCTTCTGAAAGGACACCTGCACCCCAATGTTCATTGTAGTACTGTTTACAATAGCAAAGACATGGAAGAATGGATAAAAAAAAAATGTGGTACATATATACAATGGAATATTACTCAGCTATTAAAAGGAGTGAAATATTGCCATTTGCAGCAACATGGATGGACCTAGAGATTGTCATAATGAGTGAAGTCAGACAGAGAAAGAGAAATATTGTATGATATCGCTTATATGTGGAAACTAAAAACAGATACAAATGAACTTATTTACAAAACAGAAACAGACTCACAGACTTAGAGAAAGAAATTAAGTTTACTGGGGGAAAGGGTGGGGGAGAGGGATAGTTTGGGAGATTGGGATTGACATGTACACACTGCTATATTTAAAATTGATAACCGGAGAGGAGCTTCAAGATGGCGAAAGACTAAGATGAGGATATCACCTTCCTCCCCACAAATACATCAGAAATACATCGAGTTGTGGAACAACTCCTACAGAAAACCTACTGAACGCTGGCAGAATACCTCAGACCTCCCAAAAGGCAAGAAACTCCCCATGTACCTGATGTAAAAGAAAAAAGAAAAAACAGAGACAAAAGAATAGGGACGGGACCTGCAACATGGGAGGGAGCTGTGAAGAAGGAAAGGTTTCCACACGTGAGGAAGCTCGTTTGCAGGCAGAGACTGTGGGTGGCTGAGGGGGGCAGTTTCAGAGCCACAGAAGAGACAGCAGCAACAGTGGTGCGGAGGGCAAAGCGGAGAGATTCCTGCACAGAGGAGTGGTGCTGACCTGTGCTCACCAGCCCGAGAGGCTTGTCTGCTCACCCGCCGGGATGGGTGGGGGCTGGGAGTTGAAGCTCGGGCTTTGGAGGTTGGGTCGCAGGGAGAGGACTGGGGTTGGTGGCGTGAACACAGCCTGAAGGGGGCTAGTGCACCACAGCTAGCCCAGAGGGAGTCCGGGAAAAAGTCTGGAACTGCTGAAGAGGCAAGAGACTTTTTCTTGCCTCTTTGTTTCTTGGTGGTCGAGGAGAGGGGTTTAAGAGCGCCGCTTAAAGGAGCTCCAGAGACGTGCGCAAGCCACAGCTGTCAGCGCGGACCTCAGAGACAGGCATGAGATGCTAAGTCGGCTGCTGCCGCCTGTGTGAGACCACAGGTCACTCTCCACACCTCCCCTCCTGGGAACCTGTGCATCCCACCACTGCCAGTGTCTCGTGATCCAGGGACAACTTCCCCAGGAGAACGCACGGTGCACCTCAGGTTGGTGCAACATCACACTGGCTTCTGCCGCCGCAGGCTCATTCCGCATCCGTACCGCTCCCTCCCCCAAGCCTGAGTGAGCCAGAGACCCCGAATCAGCGGCTCCTTTAACCCCGTCCTGTCTGAGCAAAGAACAGATGCCCTCAGGTGACCTACATGCAGAGGTGGGGCCAAATACAAAGCTGAATCCCAGGAGCTGTGCAAAGAAGAGAAAGGGAAATCACACCCAGCAGCCTCAGGAGCAGAAGATTAAATCTCCACAATCAACTTGATGTACCCTGCATTGGTGGAATACCTGAATAGACAATGAATCATACCAAATTGAGGAGGTGGACTTTGGGAGCAACAATATATATACTTTTTTCCCTTTTTCTCTTTTTGTGAGTGTGTATGTGTATGCTTCTGTGTGTGATTTTGTCTGTATAGCTTTGCTTTTACCATTTGTCCTAGGGTTCCTTCTGTCTGTTTTATTTTTTTATTATTTTTTTATTATAATATCAGCGCTTATTACCATTGATGGATTTGTTTTTTCGTTTGGTCGTTCTCTTCATTCTTTCTTTCTTTTTTTTTTAATTGCATAAATTTTTTTAAAATTAATTTTTCTTTTTATTTTAATAACTTTTTAAAATCTTATTTTATTTTATATTTTTATTTCTTCCTATTTTTCTCCCTTTTATTCTGAGCCGTGTGGATGACAGGCTCTTGGTGCTCCAGCCAGGCATCAGGGCTGTGCCTCTGAGGTGGGAGAGCCAAGTTCAGGACATTGGTCCACCAGAGACACCCCAGCTCCAAGTAATATCACATGGGAAAAATTTCCCAGAGATCCCCATCTCAATGCCAAGACCCAGTTCCACTCAACGACCAGCAAACTACAGTGCTGGACACCCTATGCCAAATAACTAGCAAGACAGGAACACAATCCCACCCATTAGCAGAGAGGCTGCCTAAAATCAAAATAAGGTCACAAACATCCCCAAACATACCACCAGACCTGGACCTGCCCACCAGAAAGACAAGATCCAGCCTCATCCACCAGAACACAGGCATGAGTCCCCTCCACCAGGAAGCCTACACAACCAACTGAACCAACGTTAGCCACTGGGGGCAGACACCAAAAAGAATGGGAACAACGAACCTGCAGCCTGTGAAAAGGAGACGCCAAACACAGTAAGTTAAGCAAAATGAGAAGACAAAGAAACACAGCTGATGAAGGAGCAAGGTAAAAAACAGACCTAAAAAATGAAGAGGAAATAGGCAATCTACCTGGAAAATAATTCAGAATAATGATAGTAAAGATGATCCAAAATCTTGGGAATAGAATGGAGAAAATACAAGAAGCTTTTAACAAGGACCTAGAAGAACTAAAGAGCAAACAATGATGAACAACAAAATAAATGAAATTAAAAATTCTCTAGATGGAATCAATAGAAGAATAACTGGCAGAAGGACGGATAAGTGACCTGGAACATAAAATAGTGGAAATAATTACTGCAGAGCACAATAAGGAAGAAGAATGAAAAGAATTGAAGACAGTCTCAGAGACCTCTGGGACAACATTAAACGCACCAATATTTGAATTATAGGGGTCCCAGAAGAAGAAGAGAAAAAGAAAGTGACTGAGAAAATATTTGAACAGATTATAGTTGAAAACTTCCCTATTATGGGAAAGGAAATAGTTAATCAAGTCCAGGTAGCACAGAGAGTCCCATACAGGATAAATCCAAGGAGAAACAGGCCAGGACACATATTAATCAAACTATCAAAAAATAAATACAAAGAAAAAATATTAAAAGCAATGAGGGACAAACAACAAACAACATACAAGGGAATCCCCATAAGGTTAACAGCTGATGTTTCAGCAGAAACTCTGCAAGCCAGAAGGGAGTGGCAGGACATATTTAAACTGATGAAAGAGAAAAACCTACAGCCAAGATTACTCTATCCAGCAAGGATCTCATTCAGCTTTGACGGAGAAATTAAAAACTTTACAGAGAAGCAAAAGCTAAGAGAATTTAGCACCACCAAACCAGCTTTACAACAAATGTTAAAGGAACTTCTCTAGGCAGGAAACACAAAAGAAGGAAAAGACCTACAATAACAAACCCCCCAAAATTAAGAAAATGGTAATAGAAACATACATATCGATAACTACCTTAAATATAAATGGATTAAATGCTCCAACCAAAAGACATAGACTGGCTGAATGGATACAAAAACAACACCCATCTATATGCTGTCTACAAGAGACCCACTGCAGACCTAGGGACACATACAGACTGAAAGTAAGGGGATGGATAAAGATATTCCATGCAAATGGAAATGAAAAGAAACCTGGAGTAGCAATTCTCATATCAGACAAACTAGACTTAAAAACAAAGATTATTACAAGAGACAAAGAATGGCAGTACATAATGATCAAGGGCTCAATCCAAGAAGAAGATATAACAAATGTGAATATTTATGCACCCAACATAGGAGCACCACAATACATAAGGCAAATACTAACAGCCATAAAAGGGGAAATCGACAGTAACACAATCATACTAGGGGACTTTAACACTCCACTGTCAACAATGGACAGATCATCCAAAATGGAAATAAATAAGGAAACACAAGCTTTACATGATACATTAAATAAGATGGACTTAATTGATATTTATAGGACATTCCAGCAAAAAACAACAGAATACATGTTCTTCTCAAGCGCTCATGGAGAATTCTCCAGGATAGATCATATCTTGGGACACAAGTCAAGCCTTGGTAAATTTAAGAAAATTGAAATCGTATCAAATATCCTTTCTGACCACAACGCTGTGAGACTAGATATCAGTTACAGGAAAAAATCTGTAAAAAATACTAACACATGGAGGCTAAACAATACACTACTTAATAACCAAGAGATCACTGAAGAAATCAAAGAGGAAATCAAAAAATACCTAGAAACAAATGACAATGAAAACACGACGACCCAAAACCTATGCTATTGAGCAAAAGCAGTTCTGAAAAGGAAGATTACAGCAAAAAAATCCTACCTTAAGAAAAAAAGAAACGTCTCAAATAAACAACCTAACCTTGGGGGCTTCCCTGGTGGCACAGTGGTTGAGAATCTGCCCGCTAATGCAGGGGACACGGGTTCGAGCCCTGGTCTGGGAAGATCCCGCATGCCGTGGAGCAGCTGGGCCCGTGAACCACAACTGCTGAGCCTGCGCATCTGGAGCCTGTGCTCTGCAACAAGAGAGGCCACGATAGTGAGAGGCCCGTGAACTACGATGAAGAGTGACCCCCGCTTGCTGCAACTAGAGAGAGCCCTCACACAGAGACAAAGACTCAATGCAGCCAAAAATAAATAAATTAATAAATTAATTAATTAAAACAAAATCAAGAAAACCAACCTAACCTTACACCTAAAGCAATTAGGGAAGAAGAACAAAAAAAACCCCAAAGTTAGCAGAAGGAAGGAAATCAAAAAGATCAGATCACAAACAAATTAAAAAGAAATGAAGGAAACGACAGCAAAGATCAATAAAACTAAAAGCTGGTTCTTTGAGAAGATAAACAAAACTGATAAACCATTAGCCAGACTCATCAAGAAAAAAAGGGAGAAGACTCAAATCAATAAAATAAAAATGAAAAAGGGGAAGTAACAACTGTCACTGCAGAAATACAAAGGATCATGAGAGATTACTACAAGCAACCATATGCCAATAAAATGGACAACCCGGAAGAAATGGACAAATTCTTAGAATATAAACAGACCAATATAAATATAAACAGACCAATCACAAGCACTGAAATTGAAACTGTGATTAAAAATCTTCCAACAAACAAAAGCCCAGGACCAGATGGCTTCACAGGTGAATTCTATCATACATTTAGAGAAGAGCTGACATCTATCCTCCTCAAACTCTTTCAATATATAACAGAGGGAAGAACACTCCCAAATTCATTCTACAAGGCCACCTTCATCCTGATAGCAAAACCAGACAAAGATGTCACAAAGGAAGAAAACTACAGGTTAATATCACTGATGAACAGAGATGCAAAAATCCTCAACAAAATAATAGCAAACAGAATCCAACAGCACATTAAAAAGATCAGACACTATGATCAACTGGGGTTTATCCCAGGAATGCAAGGATTCTTCAATATACGCAAATTAACCAATGTGATGTACCATATTTACAAATTGAAAGAGAAAAAGCATATGATCATCTCAATAGATCCAGAGAAAGGTTTGGACAAAATTCAACACCATTTATAATAAAAACTCTCCAGGAAGTAGGCATAGAGGGAACTTTCCTCAAAATAATAAAGGCCATATATGAAAACCCACAGCCAACCTCGTCCTCAATGGTGAAAAACTGAAACCATTTCCACTAAGATCAGGAACAAGACAAGGTTGCCCACTCTCACCACTCTTATTCAACATAGTTTTGGAAGTTTTAGCCACAGCAATGAGAGATGAAAAAGAAATAAAAGGAATCCAAATAGGAAAAGAAGAAGTAAAGCTGTCACTCTTTGCAGATGACATGATACTCTACATAGAGAATCCTAAAGATGCTACCATAAAACTACTAGAGATAATCAATGAATTCAGTAAATTAGCAGGATACAAAGTTAATGCACAGAAATCTCTTGCATTCTTATACACTAATGAAGAAAAATGTGAAAGTGTAATTAAAAAAACACTCCCATTTACCATTACAACAAAGAGAATAAAACAGCTAGGAATAAACCTACCTAAGGAGACAGACCTGTATGCAGAAAATTATGACACTGATGAGAGAAATTAAAGATGATACAAATAGATGGAGAGATATACCATGTTCTTGGATTAGAAGTATCAACTTGTGAAAATGATTCTACTACCCAAAGCAATCTACAGATTCAATGCAATCCCTATCAAACTACCACTGGCATTTTTCACAGAACTAGAACAAAAAATTTTACAATTTGTATGGAAACACAAAAGACCCTGAATAGCCAAAGCAATCTTGAGAAAGAAAAACGGAGCTGGAGGAGTAACACTCCTGGACACCAGACTATACTACAAAGCCACAGTAATCAAGACAGTATGGCACTGGCACAAAAACAGAAATATGGATCAATGGAACAGGAGAGAAAGAATAGAGATAAATCCATGCACATATGGTCACCTTCTCTTTGATAAAGTAGGCAAGAATATACAATGGAGAAAAGACAGCATCTTCAATAAGTGGTGCTGGGAAAACTGGACAGCTACATGTAAAAGAATGAAATTAGAACACTTTCTAACACCATACACAAAAATAAGCTCAAAATGGATTAAAGACCTAAATGTAAGGCCAGACACTATCAAACTCTTAGAGGAAAACATAGGCAGAACACTCTAGGACATAAGTCACAGCAAGATCCTTTTTGACCCACCTCCTAGAGAAATGGAAATAAAAACAAAAATAAATAAATTGGACCTAATGAAACTTAAAAGCTTTTGCACAGAAAAGGAAACCATAAACAAGATGAAAAGACAACCCTCAGAATGGGAGAAAATATTTGCAAACGAAGCAACTGACAGAGGATTAATCTCCAAAATTTACAAGCAGCTCATTCAGCTCAGTACCAAGAAAACAAAAAAACTCAATCCACAAATGGGCAGAAGCCCTATATAGACATTTCTACAAAGAAGATATATAGATTGCCAACAAACACATCAAAGAATGCTCAACATCATTAATCATTAGAGCAATGCAAATCAAAACTAAAATGCGATATCGTCTCACACCAGTGAGAATGGCCATCATCAAAAAATATACAAACAATAAATGCTGGAGAGGGTGTGGAGAAAAAGGAACCCTCATACACTGTTGGTGGGATTGTAAATTGATACAGTCACTATGGACAACAGCATGGAAGTTCCTTAAAAAACTAAAAATAGAGCTACCATATGACACAGCATTCCCACTACTGGGTATATACCCTGAGAAAACCTTAATTCAAAAAGAGTCATGTATCACAATGTTCATTGCAGCTCTATTTACAACAGCCAGGGCATGGAAGCAACCTAAGTGTCCATCGACATATGAATGGATAAAGAAGATGTGGCACATATATATAATCAGATATTACTCAGCCATAAAAAGGAACAAAATTGATTTATTTGTAGTTAGGTGGATGGACCTATAGTCTGTCGTACAGAGTGAAGTAAGTCAGAAAGAGAAAAACAAATACCATATGCTAACACATATATATGGAATCCAAAAAAAAAAAAAAAAATAAGGTCATGAAGAACCTAGGGGTAAGACGAGAATAAAGATGCAAACCTACTAGAGAATGGACTTGAGAACACGGGGAGGGGGAAGGGTAAGCTGGGACAAAGTGAGAGAGTGGTAGTGTATATATGTCCATATATACACTACCAAATGTAATAGATAGCTAGTGGGAAGCAGTCGCATAGCACAGGGAGATCAGCTCGGTGCTTTGTGACCAGCTAGAAGGGTGGGAGGGAGGGAGATGCAAGAGAGAAGAGATATGGGGATATATGTATATATATAACTGATTCACTTCGTTATAAAGCAGAAACTAACACACCATTGTAAAGCAATTATACTCCAATAAAAACATTCAAAAAATAAATAAATAAAATTGATAACTAAGATGGACCCACTATATAGCACAGGGAACTCTACTCAATACTCTGTAATAATCAAAAGGCGAAAAGAATTTGAAAAAGAATAGTACATGTATATGCATAACTGAATCACTTTGTTGTGTACCTAAAACTAACAGAACATTGTTAATCAACTGTACTCCAATATAAAATAAAAAGTGAAAAGAAAGATATCATAAAGAGTCTTTCACATGAAATCTACTAAATAAACATGACATTTTTTCTGAAAAAGAAAGAAAAGGGAACACTCTTGCACTGTTGGTGGGAATGTAAATTGATATAGCCACTAAGGAGAACAGTATGGAGGTTCCTTAAAAAACAAAAAATAGAACTACCATATGACCCAGCAATCCCACTACTGGGCATATACCCTGAGAAAACCATAATTCAAAAAGAGTCATGTACCACAATGTTCATTGCAACTTTATTTACAATAGCCAGGACATGGAAGCAACCTAAGTGTCCATCAATAGATGAATGGATAAAGAAGATGTGGCACATATATACAATGAAATATTAATCAGCCATAAAAAGAAATGAAATTATTTGTAGTGAGGTGGATGGACCTAGAGTCTGTCATACAGAGTTAAGTAAGTCAGAAAGAGAAAAACAAATACCGTATGCTAACACATATATATGGAATCTAAGAATAAAAAAAAAAAGGGTCATGAAGAACCTAGAGGCAAGATGGGAATAAAGACATAGACCTACTAGAGAGTGGACTTGAGGATATGGGGGGTGGGGAACCTAGAGGCAAGATGGGAATAAAGACACAGACCTACTAGAGAATGGACTTGAGGATACGGGAGGATAAACTGGGAGAAAGTGAGGGAGTGGCATGGACATATATACACTACCAAATGTAAAATAGCTAGTGGGAAGCAGCCACATAGCACAGGGAGATCAGCTCAGTGCTTTGTGACCACCTAGAGGGGTGGGATAGAGAGGGTGGGAGGGAGGGAGACTCAAGAGGGGAGAGATATGGGAACATATGTATATGCATAACTGATTCACTTTGCTATAAAGCAGAAACTAACACACCATTGTAAAGCAATTATACTCCAATAAAGATGTTAAAAAAAAAAAAGAAATTGACGTGAAGTTTCAGACTTTATTTAGCTCCCACACACAAAAACATGTAATATCCTTGATGATGCCGTAGCATTATTATCTTTGAAAGGAACGATATTTTTATGCTAGAGGCTGCAAAATGTATGAAGTCATTGCTGTATATTGACATATTGAAATGAGTCCTTGGTGCTTTTGTCTTGGTGTCTGTTGAAACAGTTTATTATCTGAGTTCTAACTGCATTTTTTCTGGGTAAATGAACTTTTACAGATGACCTACATGCCTAGAAAAGTAATGATGGTATGAAGTCGGATTTCTTTCTTGCCCAGGTATATGTAGCCTCATAACACTATGCTTATACCCATGTAACAATCTTACTCTTGCTTGGAATCTGAAATTCAGTTGCTCAACAGTTAAAATTCACAGTATAAGGTCAGTCATTATGGATGATACTAGCTTAGAGCTAAGCCTCCTCCTTGTCTTTGTTTGTATGTCAGTGGGATTTCTCTGTGAGCATAAAACCCATCAATATCCATCCAAGGAAACTAGCTTGAAGAATAATTGAGAGTGCATGCGCGCAATGATCAAACAAAGGTTTTTGTACTCAGAATAAATTTCAGGGAATGTAAAGTAAATATCCCATTTCAGCAACTAAATGCAAATGTTTATATAGTAGGGTAGACTACAAATATGGACTCTTTCATCAAATGTCAGTAACGGTGGTTATAATAGCTGTCGTTCCCCAGGAGAAGCAATATAGTATAGTTGTTATAAGCATAGGTAGCTCAGTGGTTTCTCTCACAATCCTGCTTCTGCTATTTTTTGGGGGGGGGCTGGGGCAAGTTTTCTTAACCTCTTTCTGACTCAGTTTACTTTTCTAATGAATGCAAATGATGAAAATCATGCATGATCGTAATGAGACTTAAATATGAAAATGGATTTAAATGTCTTAGCCACAGTGAACAGCATATATTGAGTTCTCAGTAAATATTAAGTTTAAATCTTATCCTGTAATGCATTGTAAAATGCAGTTTTCTAGCAGATCTGAAATATATCATAGAGGTCAAGTAATATTCCGGTCTCTTTGTATTGAACACCAAGTTTCACGTTATCCTGAGTCTTATTACAAGAGTCCTAAGTTTTACTTCATTCATATGTTATTGCCATGAATGGAAATTTCCCCCAGGGGCATTATGGTTGAGCAATACTTGAACATCCACAGCACAGAAAAGCAGGGGAGATACGCTTTTCCACAGATTTCATTCCATTTATCATTTTCATTAATTTACAAGAAAAATTACTTGGCATATTTTCTATTTGCTCTTTTTTCCTTTACCAATCTTACATATAGATAGCTGCTTGAAAAGGAAACAAAAAAATTAGTTCTTGTTAATTATTGTCAAATTATTCACAGATGTGCTCAATACTATTGATGACATCTTAATAGTATCTAAGTGAGATGTGCTTTTGACTTAAAAAATGGTGCCCAACAATTTGTAATAATAATAATGAGAGAGAGAAGCAGATAGAGAGTGGAAGAAGAGGAGGAAGGGGTGGAAAAGAAGAAGAAGAAGAAAACAAGGGAGAAGAGGTGGAGGAGCAGGGGAAGAAGAATAATAAGAAAGAGGAAGAGAAAAGGAGGGGAAGAGAGATAAGAGAAGATAAATGCCCCAAGTGTGATACTTGGAAGTTCAAAGTAAGAATATGTTTAAACATCTTTTCCTCTCACCTGGAATCATCATCTTCTTCAGGAAGCTATTATGTTAAAAATGCTTATATAAGTAAGAAAGATTCAATTAAATTCCATTCTACAGATAATTAATGAAACATATGTATTCAATTTCCTGTGAGATTTAAAGAAAAAATGTATTTTTGTTTATTGTAAAATTAAAGTGGGTTTTGAGTCACATTAAGGTTCAAATCCCAGCTCCAACATATGTGACTTTCCCTTGGGAAAGTGTCTGTTTCTTCTTGTACATAATGGAGGTAAAGTATTCTATTTTAAAGACTTGTTTCAAAGAAAAGTCAAACAATGTGTTTGAAGTACTCAGAAGACCAAATACACACCAGATTTGTAATATATTTTAGTTTTCTGTCTGCCTGCCTTTAAGAAACTTGGATTTTCCTTGATGTGATACAGCATGAGTATCTGATACTTTTAATCCACTACCAGGTTGTATGTGGTTATGGAGCAAGATAAGCCACTCAGTAAGGCATGCAGAGAATTTAGGAAAAGGACCATGCTGGAGCCTCAGGGACCAGAAGGGACTGCGGTTGGTGGCTGAAAGGAAAAGAGGGGGAGTCTTTGCGGAAAGGGAGATTGGTGTTTAAGCAGGGCAATGAAATCAGAGGCAGCTAGGAAAGATGAAGAAGAGGCTAACATTTCTTAATCTCCTGTGGTTGAAAAGCATCATACACAGCTTCTTTGGCAGAATTGTTGGTTCAGATGATGACAAGAAGAAAATGCTCCTCTGATGCAGTAAAATCACCAAATACAAACCTAGGAAAACAATGCCATTGTTGATAGCTCCTGCAGGAGGCTTTCTTCCTGGGACCAGATCATGACATCTATAATTGGGGAATCTGGAAAAAGGGCAAAGGAAGCTATGTTAATTTTCCTTTTAAGACAATGAACAGTATTCATAACCATTTATTGAGTGTTTCTATTTTTCAGCCATGGTACTGAGCACCTCACAGAATTTACCATTAATTCTTACATTTTTAATTAATTTTTAATTAAAGAGAGAAAACTGAAGCTATAAGAGTTTAAGCAACTTGATCAAGGATCCACAGTTGTAAGTGGAGTGACCAAGTCTTGAATCATGACTCTTTTTTCTCCCACGAGTACTAAAATTTTATTTTTTAAGTATGATAGTACAGTAAAATTGACTTTTTCACTTTTATAAAATTAATTGACTTTACATTTTTAAAGATGTACAGATTTGTGTGACTACCACTATAATCAAGATTCAGAACAATTCCATCACCCTCAAAAATTCACTTGACCTACATCCTTATAGTAATCCACTAGTCCTACACTTAACCTCTGGTACAAAATCATACAGTAAATAACTGTTTGACACTGGTTTCTTTTACTACATACAGTTCCCTTGTGACTCATACAAATTGTTGTGTGTATCAATAGTTTGTCCTTTTTTGTTACTGAATGGTATTCCAAAGTATGGATATACCACTGGCTTTTTTTGTTTTTTTTTTTTAATCCAGTCACTCACTGAGCAGGATGAATTCAGATTTATTTGATATTTTCTATCACAAATCTAAGGGGACTTTTCTATAAGCCCTTAGGAAAGTTTTATATCTCATTAATAATTCAGAATGTTGTTTTTTCTTAATCTTACTTCCTTTGATAGCACTCTATCTCTTCTTTCTCATCTTATGTACATAAGTCAGTAATAGTGTAATGGTTGGAAGTATATATTCTCTAGCCAGAATTCTCAGGTTTAAATATGTGCTCTGCAATTTACTTGCTATGCAACATTGGTAAGTTAATTAATCTTTATGGGCCTCAGTTTCTCTATCTGTAATTTAGGAATAATAATGCCTATGTCATCAGGGTCTTGTTAAGATTAAAAGAAATGATACACACAAAATTCTTTGAAAACTACCTGCCACAAAGTTATTACTGTAAAATGTCAGCTGTCTCCAGACACCTATACTTGGGTGTAGTGAAAATATTACACCAACAAATTTTAAAAGTTTTTTATATGTGTATGCATATAGGGAATTAATAGGTTTAAGTTGAATTTCCAATGTTAAGTACTGACCATGAGGCTAAAAAATTAGACATGATACCATATAACAAGCTTTTAGAGTAGATAGAGTATATGAAAATTCATCAACACTACCTATGTCTTTTGGAGAACAGCTCTGAAAACTGACAGTGAGAAATGGATCAGATTTTGTGATGGAATTATGTTTCTAAATTCAATTGCATTTCAAGCAGCAAAATAAATGTGCTGTTCTTTGCTGCAGGTTGACAAAATGGTATTGACTCTACTTCCATTTCTTATGTTATCCCCATTCCTTAATTTCTTAAAAGAGAATAGCAAAGAGAGAAGATTGTAAAAACAAAGACCTCCTTTTTCTTTGTTCTTTGTTGTAAAAAAAAATTTTTTTGGCATTGATCTTTTAAAAGTGTTTATATTTCCTTTCTTCCTAATTCAGAAAGCTAAAGGTGGGCTTGTGTTCTGTATACAAAGAATATTCACTTTTTTTATTTAACTAAAGCTTATATAAATCTATTTGGATCACTAATATATCGTAATTACATTGAAAATCTGTTAAAATATGGATTTTCCTTGAATGTTCAAGTGCCTCTGGTTTACAAATAAAGCCAAAACATTTAACCTGAATACTTTTGGACTAGGACAGAACATGACATATTTACTTTCCTCCTGAAAACAAACAAAACCAAAACTATCTTTCATCATATCCATAAATAAAGAAAATAAATACAGACAAAAAATAGAGTGACACAAGCTTACAACACAAAAATCATAATCCATGCTGGTTCTTCCCCATAAAGGGAAATGTATATATGTTCTTTTCTCCTTTATCCATTAATTACTAAAACCATTTACACAGCACTTTTCATATACTTTCACAAATTCCTCATTTCTGAAAAAAATCTCCATTTATCTTCCCTGACTATAGAACACTTGACATTGTCTTTATGCCTAACTTCATAAACTATAACCATGTTTTCCAAATAATATGACTCTTTGACATTTGACTTGTGTCTTCTTTGAAGTTTTCTTTGATTTACACATGTTATTTTTCTGCCATCCATTCTGAAACTACTCTTAAGAAGGCCAGATTTATCTTATAAATGGATTCTAATCATAGTCTTTCAGTAATCTTCCTGTTTTTAATGTCTCCTGTTTGCTTATCCTACTTACAGCCCCAAATACATTCCTAAATCTCTCCTTTCTCACCTCTCTGTTCAAAAGCTTATTCCTTCCCCATGCTTCCTCAAACTATAGTCATCCAACAATTCATTTGATAGCAATTCTCACCCACCTCTCTATTGTTTGGGTCAAACATTGTGTAGTCATACTTAGTTTTTGCCTTTTCTCAAGTTCACTTGCACATCAGTCACTGAGATGATCCATTATGCTCTACGTCAATTGTATTGAGACTCCAAACTATTGTCTCTCCTCTACTGCTACTTCCCTATGGATTAAGCAATAGCTTATACTTTATTTATCTATAGCTTCATAGATTGCTCCAAATTACTTCAAAACTTTTTTTGTGATTTAAAGCAATATTTTACTTTTCTCCATTGTTCTCTGGGTTGAGTGGCCTCAGCAGAGTGATTCTCACTTGAGGTCTTTCATGCATTCACAGCCTGATAACACGTGAAGACTGGATGTCCAAGACTGTTTATTCACTTGCCAGGCCGTTGATCCTGGCTATTGACTAGAGCTCATCTGGGTCTGTCAACTGGATGATCTACATATGGGTTTCCCATGTAGTCTCTGTTTCTCACAGGATGGAGACTAAGCTCTAAGCTGGAGCTTCTCGACAGTGAGATTTAAGAAAATTATTTCAAAGCTGTGGGACTTATGAAGACCTTCTATTACTCCCATATCATTTAATTACTCAGACAAGTTATTAAGTCTGCCCCAGATTCAAGAGAAGGGAGATGAGTGAGCCCCCAGCTCTTAAAGTTGAGAAGCAGCAAGTGCATAAATCAGGGAGGGAAGGAATTAATCTAGATTACCTTGGGGTCTCCTGATCATAGCTTCTTACTTGTCTTTGTTTCCATCTTTGCTCCCCTTCACTTAATGGTTGCTGACTCATCAAGAGTAGTTCTAAATGTTTGTCAGAACATATTAGTCCTCTGCTCAAAACCCTGTAATGGTTCCCAATATAAGTCAGAGTAAAAGCCAAAGTCCTTACAATGACCAACAAAACCCTACACATTGGCTCTCTGTTACCTCTTTAAACTTAGATTCTACAACCATTCTATTGCTACTTTTCTTTAGTCACACTGGTTTCCTTATAGTTTTTCTTAAACACTCCAGGCATTTTCCTGACTTAGGGCATTTGCACTGGCTATTCCCACTGCCTAAAATATTCTTCACTTACATACCTACATGGTTACATCCCTCATGTGTTTCCAATCTTTGTTTAAACCTCAGTTTCTCAGTGAGGTCAAAGTAAATATCTAATTTAGAATTACAACTCCATCCCAGTTTAGGGCTCCTCAGTAAGGTAAGCGTCTTCACTAATTTCTGTTTTGATAGGGATCTTGATTTGTTAAGCAGTTTGGTGCACTCTTACTTCTATACAATCTATAGGAAATTAGTTTTGGAGAACATTTTTCTTATTTGGAAGTATATATACCTGGTATGTATCCTCAAGTATCTATACATGTCTTAGATGTGCTGCATCAGCATTACCACACTTGAAGAGGCCTGGGTCTTCTAGAACAAGTATTTTAGTCAAGTACTTTCTTTTCTACCTTAGTCAAGCACTTTATTTTCTCCATTCATTTTCTCTTTCTTTTCCTGGTATAAGAAATGTCTTTGACCATTTTCATCAACTTACCCATTTTCAAATATCAGCTTCTAACCCTGCTTTAACTCTTCCATATATATCCATGCTGCAAATTCTTACTGTAAACATAGTTTCAGGAGAATATCTTTTAATTCGATGGTTTTCAAAGCATGGTCCCTGGTGGTTTCTGAAGCTCTTTCAAGAGGTCTTTTGGATCAAAACACTTCAAAATAAAACTAAAATCTTATTTGTCTGTTTCACCCTCTTGCTCTGCAATAAGGCAGCATTAAACCCATACCTATTGATGAATTAGGTTCTGCAATACAGCTCAGAATATCATATCCTGTGGCTTTAAATGGGGTAGAAAAAAGAGAAAAAAACACACATCCATGTTTTCCAAATATAATGAGCAGAAGAAGAAAAAGTGTAATTGTAAAACTGGGTTAAAAAAGTGTAATTTCAAAGTCAGATAAAAATGTAAATTGATGCAGCCACTATGGAGAACAGTATGGAGGTTCCTTAAAAAACTAAAAATAGAGCTACCATATGACCCAGCAATCCCACTACTGGGCATATACCCTGAGAAAACCAAAATTCAAAAAGAGTCATGTACCAAAATGTTCATTGCAGCTCTATTTACAATAGCCCGGAGATGGAAACAACCTAAGTGCCCATCATCGGATGAATGGATAAAGAAGATGTGGCACATATATACAATGGAATATTACTCAGCCATAAAAAGAAATGAAACCGAGTTATTTGAAGTGAGGTGGATGGACCTAGAGTCTGTCATACAGAGTAAAGTAAGTCAGAAAGAGAAAAACAAATACTGTATGCTAACACATATATATGGAATCTAAAAAGAAAAAAATGGTCATGAAGAACCTAGGGGCAAGACAGGAATAAAGACACAGACCTACTAGAGAATGGACTTGAGGATACAGGGAGGGGGAAGGGTAAACTGGGAGAAAGTGAGAGAGTGGCATGGACATATATACACTATCAAACATAAAATGGATATCTAGTGGGAAGCAGCCACATAGCACAGGGAGATCAGCTCGGTGCTTTGTGACCACCTAGAGGGGTGGGAGGGAGGGAGACGCAAGAGGGAAGAGACATGGGGACATATGTACATGTATAACTGATTCACTTCATTATAAAGCAGAAACTAACACACCATTGTAAAGCAATTATACTCCAATAAAGATGTTTAAAAGAAAAAAGTCAGATAAAAAAAGATCTAGTGTAAAACTTTGAGAAATAGATTACCAAAATGTTTGTTTCAGTCAGAGGAGTTCCTGTCCTAATTATTAACACCTAATCATGATACTTCAGTCTTTGACTATGTTTCCTGATTGCCCCATTGTCAATGATACATGGGGTGTTAGACTGAGAACAAAGTTAAGACAAGGTGTCAACTACCACATTTGGAATGGATTGAACCTGCCTTCTACCCCTATTGTTAACACCCTCTTTACACCTTTCTTTTGATACTGCCTAGGTCAGGAAGGGGTATATTGGTGGACAGGTAAGACTGTACAGCTGGAAGTACTTGTCTACTCTATTTATAACCTTCTTGATGGGAAGAATTATTCTATACTATGGATAGAATTGATTTCTGCTTCTGTGGACAGTTTCATCTACTTAATTGTCAGCCCACTCTCCTTTGCTGCATGTATCCCCAAATAATTCAATGAGACAACTGAATCAAATAAAATACATTGAGTCCCTGTTTTATAGATAAAATGAGAGATCTTTTACCAGAAAACATATTGAGAGATTAAACAAACACAGGGAGTAGATTTTGAACAGCTTTCCAGAAAGATAATGGGATTATACTGAGTCACATTTTCTTTTAAAGTTCTCCTTATACATCACCTGTTCATACTTGCAAGGCAGCTTGAGTGGTGTAAGAGGGAGACTGTAATCTAAAAAGAAAACAACCTCTACTCATACCAAGGATGTACCTAAGATTCCAGCTGTCCTGGTCCAGAGCTGTAAAAAATGTAACATTAAGGGACTATGGAGAGAGCCTTGTTTCTATGGGTACTGAGAGCCAGCAGATATAAGTTGTCCAAGTCATGACATTTACCAGGCAAAAGTGCCCCTTCATTTCTGTAGGTACCATTTTCTTCGAGTGTAAAGTAAGAAAGATTCTAAGCTCCTATGCAGATCTGAAAATCCTATAACTTTAAGTAAATATGTACTTTTAAGCCCATGGATATGGTGGAAATGCCAGCTACAGGCACTTGTCCTCTGAAGCACATCAGTCTGTGATGATGTGTCTGTTTTGAGCTAAGCTGTCACTCTGATTTCTGTCTCCCAGTCCCTGTCCCTGGAGCCACTCAAAGGACAGAGCCACTCAACTGTGCGACATAAACCAAAGAGAAGTGACAGTCATGCAGCGGTCTCAGCCACAAACACGTGTCTTGCAGGGCGTTGCCATAAGCATTCAACCCTTGGAGCCACAAGGGCAATAAACTAAGTCAAAGGAGGCAAATGCATCTACTCAAAAATATGGCTGGCTGACACTTCATAGTGTATCTTGAAAGAAAAAGAGAAATTCAGTGATCTAAAATGATGGCAAAATGGCTACCTAAAAGATCATATAATCTTTGGATACTTTTGGTTTCACTGTAGGACACTAATATTTCCAAATAAGAGGAATATAATTGGTATTTACTTCCTTTGTCATTCAGCGGATTCATATTAATCAAATAAATTCATCAGAATGCATTTTGATATAACCTGACTCCATAGAAACTTTATTGCAACTTAGCCTTCCTTTAAATGTTTGCATGCAATATGTGACTGATATTTTTAATCAAAACCACATTCGTGTACCCTAAATCCCCTACAGCCCTCATTAAAAATGAAAAGTCTTCTGTCTTATAACTCCTGAGGTCATTGAATTTCCCAAACTCACCCTTACCCCTTCCTGAATTTTATTTTACTACTTGGTCAACAGGAACTGTTTGCTGCATTTGGAGATTTTAGGTCTTATTTGTCCAGTGTAAAACTTGGCACTGAATCCTAAACTAGATTTGCCACATGGGCTTTATGGGGAGATTCTAGGTGAAATGAAATATTTTGCAAAGATAATAATACTCTCATAGTCTCCATGTAGTAAATTGTCAAGTGTAGTGACAGTCTTTAATAGCATTTTCTCCTTTTATTTTTTTAGCAGTGAGCAATAAATATTTTCTCCTACGCCCAACACACACATAAGTTGACCATTATTTTCTGATGAGAGGGATTTGTTTTGCTTAGACACATAAAGCCTTTTAAAAATAAATATATATATATACACACACACAAGGCATATGAAAAGGCATATCTCTATGTGATGGTATAAATTGGCTGACTGTTTAATCGTCTGTATTTTCCAATTTTCTCTTATTATACATTATTTACAAAGTTTCTCTAGAGAAGATTCTTCAGATGTTGTACACATTTATACACATCTATTGCTGAAAATTTCTCCAAATAACAATGGACGATGCTAGGATATTTTTGATTGTTGGCATAGATCTTCACAAGAAGCTGAGAGGGGATGGAAGCATTTGGGATTCAGAGGTAGAAGAATTGGCATCTAAAAGCAACACAGAGGATGTTTTCTTAGATGCCCATGATTAGGAACATTTTCTCCCTTCTTTTACCTTCCAAATCATAGCAGGTTAATGACATTGCCTCCATAGGGAAGCATGAGCCTGCCATCTCAACAGTTGGAAGAATTAACTTGACTTCCAAGGGAAGCTGCACAGTAGTACCAAGCAATAAAGAGCCTGGAGCCCAGGAATGAGAAACAATTAGACATCACTTTATTAATGCTTAATGATGCAGAGCAGGCATATAGCAGAGCTGATTTGTGTTCTGTCTTGGCCAATGATTCTCACATAATGCCAGTGTGCTATTATAAATGTCTCTGTTCTGTTGGCTAGGGATCAAAGAAGCCAGGAGATGAAATTATCCGGGGAACCTTATTATGACATATTGGAGAAAAACCAGAAAATGAGCAGTGTGGATACCACTGTCGATCTCAGTGCAGGTTGGGGAAATGTTATATACTTTTTATATTTGGTTTCCTAAGCCTAATTCTTAATAGGCATGGTTAAATCCCACTGAGAATTTCTGTTCCTAATAATGCATTAAGCATCTCAGTTGGAAGTTTCCATAAAACATTTTCCCCTCCTTTTTTCCCTATCATACTGCAGTGAAAAAGGATTAAGAATATACTGCACAGGTGCAAGTTGCAGCTGTTGAGGGTAAACTCTGTTCTACTATATTAATTCATATCCTACCAGGGGAATTGGAGAATAGTTTAGTTCCCATAAAAAGAAAAAAAAAGTTGTCTTCATCAAGAAAGAAAGAAATTTCTTATCCAGAGTAAAACACTGTTTGTGGCCAGAGGGGTCTTTATAAATACAATTTCCTAACCCAGTCAAACAATCATAGAAATAAAAACTCCTTGGTTTTGGTTAAAACTTATTTATTTAAAGTTATATATATGTGTGTGTGTGTGTGTATGGGTGTATGTGTACACATATACAGTATGCTGTACATATATGGTATAATGACACATACACAGAAAACCTCAAGAAGCTACATTTTAATAAAATATTTAGTGATCAAGGCCAAATAAGCAGAATCACATAGTCAGAGCCTTTTATTGTGCTTAATTCCTGGGTCAAAAAAAATCAATGACAAAATATACATTTATATTACATATTCATTTCAAATGTAGATCATATATCAAGGCATCCTTGCCATAAAAATATGGTTCCATCTTCTTTATTTCCTGTAGTCTCATGTATAACTGTGTATGCTTATTGCTTGTGTTCACAGCCATGACCTCCAATGTATAAGCTTTGAACTATTAAATGAAGGTTCACATATGCTCAGTCTGGTAGGAAAGAAAGAAAGAGAAAGAGGGAGGGACAGAGGAGAGAGAGGAAGGAAGGAAGGAAGGAAGGAAGGAAGGAAGGAAGGAAGGAAGGAAGGAAGGAAAGGAAAGGAAATAAAGGGAAAAAGAGAAGAGGAAGAGGAGAAGGGAGGGGGAGGGGAAACGGAAAAGGAGAGGTCTTGCAGCACATTCTCCTTCCCAGACTCTATGGCTCCAGGGTGATTTTTAACTTCTAGGAGCCTCAGTTACTTCAGAATGGATAATAGTTCCTGACCTGCTTGTCTTCCAGAATAGTCATAAGAATCCAACAAAATCATGATCAAAGATCTGCTGTAATCTATAAAGATGTATATAATCATATTATGCTCTTTGTAACCCATATCACCCTGTGCTGTGATATTTTCATAAAGTCTTCTTGGCTTTCCTATAATGTTTCAGAAGAATCCATTGCCTCTCCAAGAATTGTGTAACTTTTACATCGTTATGGTCACTTTCAGCTCTGTTTTCCTCACAAGTATACTAAACTCTCTAACCTACGGGAGCCATTTTATCTTGTGACCATTCTCTTCTCTCACCTGACTCAGATTTTAGTTGAAATCCCTTGAGTTCATGAAACAGCAGTCACACGGGGCAGGTTTGCCACAGAAGTTGACATTCAGTGTCTGTACATCCTTTGACCTTCTCTGTCAGGGACAGTTCTCACACTTTATATTTCTTTGTCCATCTCCATTAAGTCATCTTCCATTCCCCCTCTCTTTCCCTTTTCTCTTTTCTCATCTTTCAACAACTCCCAAGTTCATGTTTATTTTTAAAGAGCCATATATCTGCCACTGATTTCCTATCTCATCTAAATAAGGACAGGTGAGAAGATGAAGGACATCTCAATTTTAGCACCCAACACAGCAAATAGAAAAAAGACCATGCATTCTAGAAAGAAATGGTGACAGTCCATTTTGGATAGGAAAACTGATTTAAAGAACTGTTTTATATAATGTTTTATTTTATTTTCATGTTTTATATTCCCAAGTCTAAAAATCACAAGTATATGGTGCATATGTCCTCATTTCCTCTTTACTAAACCCATGGCGGACGTTCCTAAACAAACATGACCTTCTGTCTAGAATTCAGAAATGACATTAGAATTCTTGTGAATAGAGAGCTTCTGACCAACTCTGGTACTCTATAGATTGTACCTCTTTTCCATCCATACCTTAGAACATCTGTACCAAGGCAGGAATGAGGAGTACTGCATTAATTCTTTCAATAAGTATATACTTATATGTTGGGTACTTTGATCATTGCTGAGAATACACAGGTAATGTTTTCACAGAGATGATAGTCTAGTGGAGGAAACACCAATGCCAATAAATAAGTGGCAGGAAATTTAACAGATGATGTGACTGAAGTATGGTTGAGGCCTTGTAAAGGCACATAAGAAGGGGTGATCAGTGTACAACTGAGATTAGCAAAAAACTCACAATGGAAGAAGTACTTTATATCTGCCTTGAGAGTAAATGGAAGTTTAAAAGATGAATAAGTTAAGAGACCAGGAAAGGCATTCTGGGAAAGAGAAATAATATGAAAAGTGTACACACACACACACACATACACAAACACACACACATATATGTATATTACCTCTACATATATAAACAAATGCAATGATAGTGATTTTAAAAATAGGTATTTTACAAATAAAACTCGAACAGTATTTTTGCTATTCAATATTTTAATTAAATTACATGGTAGGTATGCTCACACCATATTCTTCTCAATGATAGTGATTTTTTTATATTGTGTACCAATGCATCTTTAACGTCAAAAAGAGTAATTGGCACAGAAAGGGTGCTTAATAAATATCTGATTAATTTAATTGAGAGATATATGAAGAAATGTCCTCTTTCTTTGTAGGCTCTATTTACCTAGTTCTTATACCACTCCAATGGGAAACTATTTTGGGTTCTATGTATATCCTCACAGAACTTTTAGGTAGCCAAGTGCAAAGTATAATGCTTTTTGATCTGTTTGATTTTTTGCCAGCTTTATTAAGGTATAATTGGCATATAGTAAATGACAAGTGTTTAACATACATAATTTCATAACTTATAGACACACTCACGAAACCATCTTCAAATCAAGGGAGAGAAAATATTTATCACCTTCAAAAGCTTCATTGCAGCCCTCTGTTATTTCTCTTTCCCCCAATCCCTGCCACCCCTACCTCTATCCCCAGGCAACCACTGATCTACTTTCACTATAGATTAGTTTGTATTTTCCAGAGTTTTATATAAATGAACATACAACATATATTCTTTTTTTTTCTGGCTTCTTCCATTCAGCGTAATTGTTTGAGCTTCATCCATGGTGGTACATGTTCCTTTAACTGCTGAGTAGTGTTCTGTAGTACTGTAGACCCATTTGTGAGTTTTAAGCAATTGGATGAAATTGTCATTTTACATGCATTGAATTCAAAATGAGCTAAATCTAATCCTATTGCTAGGCTAGTTTTCTACTACTCTCTGCTCTTCTTTGTAGGAATACTATATTATTTTTTCCCCATGAACTGACTGTTTTGGTTAAAGGCCTTTAGTCTTTCCATATGCTAATCACTAGCTTAGAAAAACATCCCCTTGACTGTTCATGTAGTGAATGCCTATTTATCATTAGGAGCTCTGCATTTGAACATCTCTAAAATACACTCTATCTGATGGGAGTGTTCAACTTCTGTTCTCTGTTATTTCAGAAACTTGTGAAGATGCTGGAATTACCCAAGTTACCCAGTTCTGTGGGTATGCCACTTAGGAATTTCTGTGCATTTCTTTCTTACAGAGCTGCAGCAATGCTAAGGTTTTATAGCACTCCAGAGATTTTGGCAAGAAAGAGAACTACTGAATTTTAATTTTAAGATATATTTTAAATATATATTTTAAAATATTTCTTTCAGTATTTTGTATTTACACTTATGGAGTAGTATTTCTTTCCCTTGCCAAAATATTTTAAAAAGTTATCACTGAATTTATATTTATCATAAAATGGGTTGCATTTGAGAATTAGAGAACTTCACTACATCAGGATCGAGTACTGCTTATAAGAACATTCCTTTTAACCTTAGGACTTCGGATGTAGTGCCTTGAATGTCATCTATAGCAGATATGATTCAAAACTGAGCACTTGGGCTTCCCTGGTGGCGCAGTGGTTGAGAGTCTGCCTGCTGATGCAGGGGACACTGGTTCGTGCCCCAGTCCGGGAAGATCCTACATGCCGCGGAGTGGCTCGGCCCGTGAGCCATGGCCGCTGAGCCTGTGCGTCTGGATCCTGTGCTCCGCAACAGGAGAGGCCACAACAGTGAGAGGCCCACATACCACAAAGAAACACAAAAAACAAAAAACAAAACAAAACAAACTGTGCACTTAGTATTTGCAGAGACTTTGCTGTTTTAAATATTTTTGAGTGTAAACCCCACGTGATAATTTTATGAGCATTGATTTTGTAGACAGACAGACTTAGGTTCTAATTTCCAGCTCCAAGATTTACCAGTCATGTGTCACCACATATCTGACATGTATGCATATATGCAAGTATGTACATGTGTATGTATGTACAATATGTATGTGTGTGTCCAAAGGTTAGCTCAGTACCTGCTATATATTAAGTACTCCATACTTGATAACTATTATTAAGTGTATCCGGGTTTTGGCCTCGCATCCTCCTTCTGTCAAGCATACTTATGTATGTAAGCAGAGGGTTTAGACCAATTGACACTTTGGAGAGCTTCCCCAGTGCTGTGTCTTTCTGCTCCTCTCCTAGCTCTGACTCTACCTATTCTCTTGGACCATTCAGCACCACTGGGAACTCAGACAAATATATCTAATGCATGCAATGACAGCAGAGTCTCCACAGAAACCACCAGGAGACAAAGCTGGAAATGTCTTCCTTCCCCCTGGCATCTTTTCCCTTCCTTCTCCCAAAGCCAAAACACCAGCTGTACAAAGTATAGACAGAATTACATACTGAAAGTTTGGGCTACGGTATTCAAAAAACCCGAAACCAAAACAAAAAACAGTGAAGGATTTTGTGTACAGTGGAGATGGAATTCAGGAAAACTTCCAGCTTAGGCATAGATTCCTCCACTATGATTTTTTGTTCACTGGTTCTCAAATGGACTGGTTCCATTATTACAGATGTCATAACAAGAGATCTGTAGTCCAAATCCAGTCTGAAAAATAAAGAGCTTGAACAAAAATTGAATTATTGATAACTATTCCTTTTAAGATTAGAAGAGCTGACATAAAGATCTGAAATTCTAGTCTATGTTTAGATATCAGGAGACCTGGTACTCATGAGCTTTATTGTTGCTTGACAAGAATCACCTATAGCTTAGTAGAGACTGCTGTGTTTTAATTAGCTACATTCCTCATCAGTGCCTATGGTTTTATATCAGGTATGTTTCATTTGTTTACATCATCACTTATCTGCTTGCTCCTCTCAATAGAAGGTGACAGTGAATAGTCCAGACTAAAACCTGTTTTTGGAAAGGAAATGTTTCTTCATTAGTAAGGTAACTCAGCTTTCTTCAGATTCAGTGCTCCCATTATCCATTCTTTTTTTATATTTTTATTTAATATTGGAGTATAGTTGATTAACAATGTGTTACATTGTTACAGTGTACAGTAAAATGATTCAGCTATACGTATACATGTACCTATTCTTTTTCAAATTCTTTTCCCATTTAGATTATAACAATGTTGAGCAGAGTTCCTGCTATATTATCCATTCTTAAGAGCAGTATTTCCCATGGGGCAGCACATAACTGCATCAAAAGTACCTGGAATGCTTATTAAAATGCTATTTCCTTGGCTCCTAACTAGGCCTACTAAATCAAAATAACTGAGATTAAGGCCCAGGAATATGAATGTTTAATAAATTCCTAAGATAATCGTACATAAATTTAAAGACTGCTGTCATCCCCAAAACTTTAGAAAATTGATTCTTCTGGGCTGACATTAGGCATGAGTAGTCTGTTATGTTGGAAAGACTCTGGAATTAACATATTTCTGGGCTCTCTGGTGTAAGAGCATTTCAAGGTCTTTTAGGTAAATTATTATAAATCATTTTATTTGCATCATGATTACCATTATCAATTTCATCATCATCTTTATCATAACATGTACTCTGAGTTGGCACACTCAGTACTTTAGAAGAATTCCCTATACAACCTGAGCACCAAGGACATAGGTGAGAACAACCCCAGGGATCAAATGACAGAGTATATATTTTAGTTTAGAAATATTTTAGTACAGTGGTTCTCAACCGGGGACACTGTTGTCCTTCAGAAAACATTTGGCAATGTCTGGAGATATTTTTGATTGTCTTATATTATGTAAGTGATGTTAGTGGCATTTGGTGAGTAGAGAGGCCAGGGATACTGTTGAATATCCTACAGGGATGCTGTTAAACATCCTAACACACAGAGGAAAGCTTCCCAAAGCAAAGAATTATCAAGCCTTGAAATGTCAAAATTGTTGCGCTTGAGACATCCTGCTTTAGAATTTTCTCTCAGATTGTAATGCACTAAATGCCAAGAATATTTACTTTGGATCATAGTTCCACTTCGGCTCATAATTCCACTGCTAAGTGACGGCAGCAGAAATTTATGGGGCACAGGAGCATGGGAACTTAAGGGGGGTCTAGGATTGGAAAATACCTACAGTGGTACTTAATTACATAGAGTGTATAATCCAAACTGTTTGGCCTTGTGGTTCAAAATCATTAGCACACATCAGAACTGCCTAGAGGATCATTAAAACCCAGATTTCTTAGCCTCATCCCCAGAGGTTCCAATTGAGTAGGTCTGCAGTGTTGCCAGTAATTTGCATTTCTTACATGCTCCCTGGAAGTGCTGATGCTTCTGGTCCAGGGACCACCCTTTGAGTACCACTGTGTGTCACTCTCTGTCTGTCTGGTCCCAGTCTGTCTTTGGAACCTTATTAACTGTCTCCAGTCAAGCATTTGCAGCAAAATGAGGTGGAAATCCTCTTTGATTCCTCTTACATATGCTGCTTATTTCTTTATTTATTTGCTCATTTTTACATAGGTACTTTAATTCTGTTTTTATTTTTCTCAGAATGGCCTTTATTGTCATGTTTCACAGCATCTCCTTTTAAGAAAATAGTGCCAGGAAAAAAACAAAGCACAAATCAATAAGCAGCTAACAAAACAATCCTTTTCCTTCCCCTTTAGCAGACTTAGCAATTATTGATATAATAACTGACAGTATTTTTCTCTTCATTTGGTTAGAGGCAAATTTACATCCAACCTCCTAAACAAAAATTAACTGAATACTGTGAATTACAATTTGCTAATGTTATACCTTTCTTACTTCCTTTTTCTTTTTCACTCATTATTTTCCCCTACCTCCTGTTTTCTGCTCCTTGCTATTTTTAAATTTTGTTTTATAACATGTTTATAAGAATTTTATATCTTTTGAAAAACAGGGCAAGGTATAAATTATGAATAATACAGCCTTCAGGGTGTCTTAAAATGCTACCACACGCAAGAATTTCCCTGCTTTCACGATCTTAAAATAATATTGTAATGATTCTCTCTTCTGAATGCTCATAGAATGTTATTTATACCCCTTGTATGTCATGTTTTTTAATGTTTTAATGTGTTATATTATTCAGTATTTGATAACTTAGTAGAAAATATGTAACATAAACATAAGTCAAGATACAGCAATAGGACAGAAGCCCCTGAACTCACCTTGTAACTTAGGTAATCTAGTGGTACAAACACTTCTGGGATCAACCTTGACATGTGACCTTGTCCTGTAAGCAGGTGCTTCTCTAGGACTGATTTTAACTTTATAGCTGAATAGAACTGCCAGATTACAGTGTATGTGTATGATCAATTTTGTGACATACTCTGGATTGTTTTCCAAAATGGTTGTGCCACTTTCCACATCTCACAGCACCAGATGAGAGTTATTCTTTCTTTAATGCTTTAGCAATACATTGGTAGGGTCATATTTCTTAAATTTTGCTAAGTCATTCAGAAGGAGTAAAATATCGATAGTATTTCATTATGGTCTTGGGTTGTCTTTCTGTGATTGAAATTGGAAATTAATTTATCTTTATTTTATTTTTATTTTTTGCCTATCTCATTTCTTTCTTTTAAAGAGATTATAAAACAGTTATTATTTTTTTGTGATAACTTAAGTACAACAAATACAACATTTGTTTCATAAGACATTAAATGATGTCACCAACATACTCTCTTTTGCTCTGGTCCAGGCTACTGGTTTCAGAGAAAATAAGCAACACTTATTGCACAATCATTTTATTGCAGGAAAATGATTTTAAAAATGGCAGAATTAGAAGGGCAAGACATTCCTTTAAGCCCTGGTTTCCCAATCTCAGTTGGCCATCTCCTACATTCTCTTAAGATTATAAACACCAGATACAACTCTAATTGTCATGGACATAAAATGAAAATAATTTTATTTCCAAGGCCAATTTATGTTAAAATTATCTTCTAATTAAGAGGGATCTGCCAAGCCTATTTCTTCACCCTGTTTTGTAAGAGATCTTGGGCCTCACAACCATGTTTCTACTACGGGAGCCTGTTTAACCTGTTTCTAAATCTGATTGTATCTGAATGACCCAAGATTTATAATCAGACTACCTCTTCCTGATATTTGGGAGTGGGTTTGAGGGACACTGAAGCGTCTGGACAGGTTGCATGAACAGAGGACACAGAAGCTCAAGAGAGACAGGGCAGCAAAGTAAGACATGCATTCAGAAGGAGGGCAAACCATTCTGCAAAGACAGGGGGAAGATTGAAGTAGACACACAGAGAAAAGCTGAGAGGAAGATAGGGAGCAGTTGCCTGGGTTCATAATGGTTTTCCTTGGGTTGAAAATAATCACTATTGGGCTTCCTTGGTGGTGCAGTGGTTGAGAGTCTGCCTGCTGATGCAGGGGACACGGGTTTGTGCCCCGGTCAGGGAGGATCCCACATGCCGCGGAGCGGCTGGGCCCGTGAGCCATGGATGCTGAGCCTGCGCATCCGGAGCCTGTGCTCCGCAACGGGAGAGGCCACAACAATGAGAGGCCCGCGTAGAGGGGAAAAAAAAAAAAAAAGAAAAGAATCACTACTAGTAATGATACTTTTTGAGAATTTACTATATGCTGGCAACTGTTCCAACCCTTTTACCCATGATATACTGACTCTTTCAACGCTTACAGCAGTAAGATGACTAAATACTCTTAGCAACCCTAAAAATGGAAGAAGAGTTTATCTATCTATGGTCTCAGAGCTTGCAATGAGAAGAGCAACAATCTGAATTTAGGCTGAATACTCCAGAGCCTAAGTTTGCTCTCTTTCCCTCTCTCTTTTAACTTTTATTTTAACTCTGTTTCTTTTTTCCAAACAAGTTTTATTTTGAAAAGTCCTTCTTGGTCCCTAATATTTTTTTTTCTTTTTACATCTTTATTGGAGTATAATTGCTTTACAATGGTGTGTTAGTTTCTGCTTTATAACAAAGTGAATCAGCCATACATATACATATATCCCCATATGCCCTCCCTATTGAGCCTCCCTCCCACCCTCCCTATCCCACCCCTCTGGGTGGACACAAAGCACTGAGCTGATCTCCCTGTGCTATGCGGCTACTTCCCACTAGCTATCTATTTTACATTAGGTAGTGTATATATGTCCATGCCACTCTCTCACTTCGTCCCAGCTTCCCCTCCCCCTCCCATGTCCTCAGTCCCTCCTCTACATCTACATCTTTATTCCTGTCCTGCCCCTAGGTTCATTAGAACCATTTTTTTTTTTTTTTAGATTCCATATATATGTGTGTTAGCATACGGTACTTGTTTTTCTCTTTCTGACTTACTTCACTCTGTTTGAAACTCTCTAGGTCAATCCACCTCACTACAAATAACTCAATTTCTTTTTATGGCTGAGTAATATTCTAATGCATATATGTGCACATCTTTATCCATTCATCTGTCGATGGACACTTAGGTTGCTTCCCAGTCTGGCTATTGTAAATAGTGCTGCAATGAACATTGTGGTACATGACTCTTTTAGAATTATGGTTTTATCAGGGTATATGCCCAGTAGTGGGATTGCTGGTTCATATGGTAGTTCTATTTTTAGTTTTTTAAGGAAACTCTATAATGTTCTCCATAGTGGCTGTATCAACTTACATTTCCACCAACAGTGCAAGAGGGTTCCCTTTTCTCGACACCCTCCCCAGAATTTATCGCTTGTAGATTTTTTGATGATGACCATTCTGACTGGTGTGAGGTGATACCTCATTGTGGTTTTGATTTGCATTTCTCCAATAATTAGTGATATTGAGCATCATTTCATGTGTTTGTTGGCAATCTGTATATTTTCCTTGGAGAAATGTCTACTTAGGTCGTCTGCCCATTTTTGGATGGGTTGTTTGCTTTTTTGATATTGAGCTGAATGAGCTGCTTGTATATTTTGGAGATTAATCCTTTGTCGTTGGTTCGTTGGCAAATATTTTCTACCATTCTGAGGGTTCTCTTTTCATTTTGTTTATGTTCTCCTTTGCTGTGCAAAAGCTTTTAAGTTTCATTAGGTCCCATTTCTTTATTTTTGTTTTTATTTCCATTTCTCTAGGAGGTGGGTCAAAAGGATCTGGCTGTGATTTATATCAGAGAGTTCTGCCTATGTTTTGCTCTAACAGTTTTATAGTGTGTGGCCTTGCATTTAGGCCTTTAATTCATTTTGAGTTTATTTTTGTGTATGGTGTAAGGAAGTGTTCTAATTTCATTCTTTTACATGTAGCTGTACAGTTTTCCCAACACCGCTTACTGAAGAGACTGTCTTTACTCCATTGTATATTCTTGCCTCCTTTTTCAAAGATAAGGTGGCCATATGTGCGTAGGTTTATCTCTGGGCTTTCTATCCTGTTCCATTGATCTGTATTTCTGTTTTTGTGCCAGCACCATACTGTCTTGATTACTGTAGCTTTGCAGGATAGTCTGAAGTCAGGGAGCGTGATTCCTCCAGCTCCATTTTTCTTTCTCAATATTGCTTTGGTTATTTGCGGTATTTTATGTTTCCACAAAAATTGTAAACATTTTTGTTCTAGTTCTGTGAAAAATGCCATTGGTAGTTTGATAGGGATTGCACTTAATCTGTAGATTGCTTTGGGTAGTATAGTCATTTTCACAAAGTTGATTCTTCCAATCCAAGAACATGGTATATCTCTCCATCTGTTGGTATAATCTTTAATTTCTTTCATCAGTGTCTTATAGTTTTCTGCATATAGGTCTTTTGTCTCCTTAGGTAGGTTTATTACTAGATATTTTATTCTTTTTGTTGCAATGGTAAATGGGAGTGTTTCCTGAATCTCTCTTTCAGATTTTTCATCATTAGTGTATAGGAATGCAAGAGATTTCTGTGCATTAATTTTGTATCCTGCTACTTTGCCAAATTCATTGATTAGCTCTGGTATTTTCCTGGTAACATCTCTAGGATTCTCTATGTATAGTATCATGTCATCTGCAAACAGTGACAGTTTTACTTCTTCTTTTCCGATTTAGATTCCTTTTATTTCTTTTTTTTCTCTGATTGCCGTGGCTAAAACTTCCAAAATTATGTTGGATAATAGTGGTGAGGGTGGGCCTTGTTTCTGATCTTAGAGGAAATGGTTTCAGTTTTTCACCACTGGCAATGTTGTTGGCTCTGGGTTTATCATATATGGTCTTTACTAGGTTGAGATAGTTTCCCTCTATGCCTACTTTCTGGAGGGTTTTTATCATAGACAGGTGTTGAATTTTGTTGAAAGCATTTTCTGCATCTATTGAGAAGATCATATGGTTTTTATCCTTCAAATTATTACTCTGATATATCACATTGATTGATTTGTGTATATTGAAGAATCCTTGCATTCCTGGGATAAACCCCACTTGGTCATGGTGTATGATCCTTTTAATGTGCTGTTGGATTGTGTCTGCTAGTATTTTGTTGAGGATTTTTGCATCTATGTTCATCAGGGAAATTGGTCTACAGCTTTCTTTTTTTGTGACATCTTTGTCTGCTTTTGGTATAGGGGTGATGGTGACCTCATAGGATGAGTTTGGGAGTGTTCCTCCCTCTGTTATATTTTGGAAGAGTTTGAGAAGGATAGGTGTCAGGTCTTCTCTAAGTGTTTGATAGAATTCACCTGTGAAGCCATCTGGACCTGGGCTTTTGTTTGCTGGAAGATTTTTAATCACAGTTTCAATTTCAGTGCTTGTGATTGGTCTGTTTATATTTTCTATTTCTTCCTGGTTCAGTCTTGGAAGGTTGTGCTTTTTTAAGAACTTGTCCATTTCTTCCAGGTTGTCCATTTTACTGGCATAGAGTTGCTTGTAGTAGTCTCTCATAA
Source organism: Aethalodelphis obliquidens (assembly GCF_003676395.1). Lineage (NCBI taxonomy): Eukaryota > Metazoa > Chordata > Mammalia > Artiodactyla > Delphinidae > Aethalodelphis > Aethalodelphis obliquidens. Next base: position 30,039,282 of record NW_020837950.1, on the reverse strand, counting down.
TCTTTTGTATTTCTGCTGTGTCAGCTGTTACTTCTCCTTTTTCATTTCTAATTCTGTTGATTTGAGTCTTCTCCCTCTTTTTTCCTGATGACTCTGGCTAATGGTTTATCAATTTTGTTTATCTTCTCAAATAACCAGCTTTTAGTTTTTTTTTGTTTTTTTTTTTTCAGTACGTGGGCCTCTCACTGTTGTGGCCTCTCCCATTGTGGAACACAGGCTCCGCACGCGCAGGCTCAGCGGCCATGGCTCATGGACCCAGCCACTCCGCAGTATGTGGGATCTTCCCAGACCGAGGCATGAACCCATGTCCCCTGCATCAGCAAGCAAACTCTCAACCACTGCACCACCAGGGAAGCCCCCAGCTTTTAGTTTTATTGATCTTTGCCATTGTTTCCTTCATTTCTTATTCATTTATTTCTGATCTGATCTTTATGATTTCTTTCCTTCTGCTAACTTTAGGTTTTTTTTGTTCTTCTTTCTCTAATTGCTTTAGGTGTAAGTTTAGGTTGTTTATTTGAGATTTTTCTTGTTTCTTGAGGTAGGATTGTATTGCTATTAACTACCCTCTTAGAACTGCTTTTGCTGCATCCCATAGGTTTTGGGTCATTGTGTTTTCATTGTCATTTGTTTCTAGGCATTTTTTGATTTCCTGTTTGATTTCTTCAGTGATCTCTTGGTTACCTAGTAGCATATTGTTTAGCCTCCATGTGTTTGTGTTTTTTACAGTTTTTTTTTCCCCTATAATTGATATCTAGTCTCATAGCATTGTGGTCAGAAAAAATATTTGATATGATATCAATTTTCTTATATTTACCAAGGCTTGATTTGTGACACATGATATGATCTATCCTGGAGAATGTTCCATGTGCACGTGAGATGAAAGTATATTCTGTTGTTTTGGGGTGGATTGTCCTATAAATATCAATTAAGTCCATCTGCTCTAATGTGTCATTTAAAGTTTGTGTTTCCTTATTTATTTGCATTTTGAATAATCTGTCCATTGGTGTAAGTGTGGTGTTTAAGTCCCTTACTATGATTGTGTTACTGTTGATTTCCCCTTTTACGGCTGTTAAAATTTGCCTTATGTATTGAGTTGCTCCTATGTTAGTTGCATAAATATTTACAATTGTTATAGCTTCTTCTTGGATTGATCCCTTTATCTTTTTGTAGTGTCCCTCTTTGTCTCTTGTAATAGTCTTTATTTTAAAGTCTATTTTGTCTGATATGAGAATTGCTACTCCAGCTCTCTTTGATTTCCATTTCTATGGAATATCTTTTTCCATTCCCGCACTTTCAGTCTGTATGTGTCCCTAGGTCTGCAGTGGGTCTCTTATAGAGAGCATATATATGGGTCTTGTTTTTGTGTCCATTCAGCCAGTCTGTGTCTTTTGGTTGGAGAATTTAATCCATTTACCTTTAAGATAATTATTTTATATGTAAGTTTCTATGATCATTTTCTTAATTTTGGGGGTTTTTTATTGTAGGTCTTTTCCTTCTCTTGTGTTTCCTTCCTAGAGAAGTTCCTTTAGCATTTGTTGTAAAGTTGCTTTGGTGGTGCTGCATTCTCTTAGCTTTTGCTTGCCTGTAAAAGTTTTAATTTCTCTGTCAAATCTGAATGAGATCCTTGCTGTGAAGAGTAATCTTGGTTGTAGATTTTTCTCCTTCATCGCTTTAAATATGTCCTGCCACTCCCTTCTGGCTTGCAGAGTTTCTGCTGAAAGTTCAGCTGTTAACCTTATGGGGATTCCCTTGTGTGTTATTTGTTGTTTTGCCCTTGTTGCTTTTAATATTTTTTCTTTGTATTTAATTTTTGATAGCTTGATTAATATGTGTCTTGGCATGTTTCTCACTGGATTTAACCTGGATGGGACTCTCTGTGCTCCTGGACTTGCTTGACTATTTCCTTTCCCATGTTAAGGGAGTTTTTGTCTATAATCTCTTCAAATATTTTCTCAGTCCCTTCCTTTTTCTCTTCATCTTCTGGGAACCCTATAATTTGAATATTGGTGCATTTAATATTGTCCCAGAGGTCTCTGAGACTGTCCTCAATTGTTTTCATCTTTTTTCTTTATTCTGCTCTGTGGCAGTTATTTCCAGTTTTCTCTCTTCTGGGTCACTTAACCATTCTTCTGCTATTGATTCCTTCTAGAGAATTTTTAATTTCATTTATTGTGTTGTTCATCACTGTTTGTTTACTTTAGTTCTTCTAGGTCGTTGTTAAATGTTTCTTGTATTTTCTCCATTCTATTTCCAAGATTTGGATCATCTTTACTATCATTACTCTGAATTCCTTTTCAGGTAGACTGCCTATTTCCTCTTCATTTGTTTGGTCTGGTGGGTTTTTACTTTGCTCCTTCATCTGCTGCATATTTCTCTCTCTTCTCATTTTGTTTAACTTACTGTGTTTGGGGTCTCCTTTTCGCAGGCTGCAGGTTCGTAGTTCCTCTTATTTCTGGTTTCTGCCCCCAGTGGGTGAGTTTGGTTCAGTGAGTTGTTAAAGCTTCCTGGTGGGGGTGGGGGTGGGACTGGTGCCTGTGTTGTGGTGGATGGGGCTGGACATTGTCCCTGTGGTGGGCAGGGTGCATCCAGTGGTTTGTTTGGGGGAGTCTGTGAACTTAGTATGACTTTAGACTGCCCATCTGCTAATGAGTGAGGTTGTGTTCCTGTCTTGCTAGTTGTTTGGCATGGGGCATCCAGCACTGGTGTTTGGTGGCCTTTGGGTGGAGCTGGTTCTTAGTGTTGAGACGGAGATCTCTGGGAGAGCTCCCAGCAATTAATATTACCTAGGGCTGGGAGGTTTCTGGGGTCCAGCGTCCTGGACTCAGCTCTCCCACCTCAGAGGCTCAGGCCCGACACCTGGTCAGAGCACCTAAACCCTACCAGCCACATGGCTAAGAAGAAAAGGAAGAAAAAATAATGAACAGACAGAACCCCAAGACAAATGGTAAAAGCAACACTAAGCAGACAAAATCTCAAAAAGAAAAATATACACACACAGTCACAAAAAGAGGAAAAAAAGAAAGGAAGAGAGCAACGAAACCAATAAACAAACCACAAATGACAACAATCACTAAAAGCTAAGCTAATATAAACATGAATCCAAAACCAAATCAAACACAGAAGGTAAACCCCAAGTCTACAGTTACTCCCAAAGTCCACTGCCTCAATTTTGGGAACACTCGTTGTATTCAGGTATTCCACGCATGCAGGGTTTATCAAGCAGATTGTGGGATTTAGTCCACTGTTCCTGAGGCTGCACAGAGAAACTTCCCTTTTTCTTCTTTATTCACACGGCTCCTGGAGTTCAGCTTTGGTTTTGCCCCTACCTCTGCCTATAGGTAACCCTCAGGCATCTGTTACTCACCCAGAGAGGAGTGGGTTAAAGCAGCAGCTGATTAGGGCTCTCTTGCTCACTCAGCCCAGGGAGAAGGAGGGGTAGGGTAGTCATAATTTTGATGCGGGGACAGCCTGCGGTGGCAGATGTCAGCGTGTAGTTGCAACAGCCTGAGCTATGCCCTGTGTTCTCCCACAGAATTTGGCCTTAGATCATGAGACCCTGGCAGTGGCATGCTGCACAGGTTCTTGGTAGGGTGTGGGTAGTGACCTGCGTTTGCACACAAGACTCTTGGTGGCAGCGGCGGCAGTAGTAGCTCTCCTTTGCCCACCTCTGGGGTCCAAGATGATAGCTGCAGCTCACGTCCATCCCTGGAGCTCACTTAGGCAGTGCTCTGCCATTTGTGAGCACATGGAGCAGGAAGCCCCTCTCCTTGAGCACCTGAAACGATGGTCTCTTGCCTCTCGGCAGGTTCAGACATTTTCCCGGACTCCCTCCCGTCTAGCTGTGGCGCACTAGCCCCCTTCAGGCTCTCTTCATGCAGCCAACCCCAGTCCCCTCCCTGGGGTCTGACCTCTGAAACCTGAGCCTCAGCTCCCAGCCCCCACCCGCCCCGGTGGGTGAGCAGACAAGTGTCTCAGGCTGGTGAGTGCTGGTCAGTGCTGATCCTCTGTGCGGGACTCTCTTCACTTTGCCCTCTGCACCCCTATTGCTGCATTCTCCTCTGTGGCTCTGAAGTTCCCTACTTGGCTGACTCCAAATCTGATAAATTTTCTGGCTTTCTGCTGGTTGTGTTCAATTTTCTGCTTATGGCATACTTTGATCCCGACTTTTATGCTTCAGTACCAGGTCACAAGCATGTACCTGATTGGGTTTGGATTGTAGTGGGCATCCTCAACTTCGTAGCCTGCACTCTAGATGGTGTGGATGGAAAGCAAGCCTGTAGAACCAATTCCAGCACCCCATTAGGGGAGCTTTTTGACCATGGCCTGGATAGTTGGTCATGTGTTTACTTTGTTGTAACTGTGTATTCCATTTTTGGACGAGGATCATCTGGTGTCAGTGTTTTTGTTCTTTATCTCCTGCTCTGGGTAGTTTTATTTTCTTTCATCCTGTACCACTGGGAAAAGTATAACACAGGGATTCTTTTCCTGCTGTGGGGATATGACGTTAGCCAGGTGACTATTTCTTTTGTCTACATAGTGACTGCGATTGTGGGAGTTGAGGCCTGGTATGAACCTTTCCTTTTTAATTTCTTTTATAGAGACCTATTCACTGCAATGATCATTGGTTGTGCATTATGCATGACTCTTCCAATGAGTTTATTAAACTTTTTTAGAAGCTATAAAAATAACACCTTGAAACACAATTCAGTCTATGAAGCTGATGCTAGTGACCGAAGCCTAGCTGATAAAAAAGGACCATGTTGGTTTTGTTTTTGTTGTTAAAAGGAATATGTATGTAATCTAAGTTGGCCAAATGAAGTTCAATTTTATGATTTTCTTAGCACTATTAAGATATAAAACTCTTCTTGTAAATTTGAAGGTAATTTGAAAGGAGTTGCTGGAGTTCAGCATAAGAAATCTGAAAACTCTAACCAACCTACTAGAAAGCATAACTGAGAAAAGTAGAGAGAAAAAGGAAGGAAGGAAGGAAGGAAGGAAGGAAGGGAGAAAGGAAGGAAGGAAGGGAGGGAGGGAGGAAGGGAGGGAGGGAAAGAAAGGGTTAGATGGGATGATATTGAGTAATACATGATTATATACTTTTGGCACCTAGATACCCCCATTCCCAAAGGAAGCTATATCTCCTAGGCTTTTCATTTATAAGTGTCATTGACTTTCTTGTTTTATTAAGGCTGTTTGATATTCTTTAATTTGCATTTTAAGGAATCTCAATTTCTTGGAAAAGACTGGAAAACTGAGATGAAACTGGAATGCATTTGTTTGAGACAGGGAAATATTCCAAAGTGAAACAGATAATAACTGATATGAAGAGATTTTACCAACAATGTTCTCATGCTGAAACCCATTACACTTTGGAATTTGGGGTCAAACAAAACTGTGTGCAAATCTTAAATCCATTACTTACAGGCTATGCAGTCCAGCTCAGAGTCTAGCAGCACATAGAAGGTGCTTAATTAATTATATTGAATAAACTAATAAATAAGTGGGTGAATAAACTTAGCAAGGTTACCTAACTCTCTTGTAGAAAAAAGGCTATGGGACTATAATGTTGCATTGTAATCTAAATGTTAAGTTCCGTGCAATTCCTGAGCACAATACAAAATCTACAATAGCTTCCCTTCGCTACTTCTTAGTGAAAAAATTGAATGAAAATGAACATATCCAGGACAAACTTAAAGAAAAAAAGAGAACGAAAGAGAAAGAGAGAAGGGGAGAAATAGAAAAAGAAAGAAAGAAGAGAGGGAGGAAGGGAGGGGAGAGAAAGAGAGAGAGAGAAAGAGAGAGAGAGAGAAGTAAATCCTTTGAAATTTAACTAAATTTCTGAAAGAGGTTTGCATATAACCCTTACATTGGGTTTAACAACCTTCTAGAAATGCCTTTTACCCACTTTATCTTCAGTCACTGACTACCTCTGGGCATTGGTTTCTATAGGTAGTATTCGGAAAAGAAACCACTTTATGATATGAGTAGGATTCATATCCTTTGCTATAAGGGAAGTTGATATGATATTTTGTCAAAAGAATTCATCTGTATGCACCATCACTATTCTCCAAGGGAGTGATTGCTGTGCCGCATAGCAAATTATACAGGCTACAGACTGACAAGATCAGAAGAAAAGTGCCAAAATGGAAAAGGTTACCATAGGTATCAAATAAGATGTCACCCTGATTAACATATACACAAGTTTGTGATACATTTATAGAAAATATTGCACTTGGGGAGTTGCTTTGTGTGAAAATTTCTGCAACAACCTGGTTTCATCATTTTCTGCTGGCAACCCATATTTATAAATTATTTTTCACAGAACAGTTGTAATATTGCAAAGTATACATGTCTCAATTGTGCTCTTAAAATAACTAGTCTTGGAATTGGAAATATACAATTAAAAATAAAACTAGGATTTTAATAGAGTGGAGTTAATTTAGAAGATTTTTAACCAGCAGCCTGGGATAGGCAAGAATTGGCCACATTTCACTTCTTATAATTGACATAAAGGAAGAATAAAGAACTTCCTTCCTGAAGTGGCAGGCCAAGTCTTGATGCATTCCTTTGCTTTCTGGAAGTTTATGTATGCGTGTGTGTGTGTGTATATGCTTTTTGAAGAGTTGGGAGGAGTCCAGGGGCTTTGTAGGACCCCAGGTTCAGCACTTATATATATACATGTGATTCTCCCTGCAACAGCAATAAGTGTCACTAAAACTCATCACAGTAGCTTTGCATTCCCACAAGTGGCCATTCTATGCTTTAGCAGAGTGTTTCTTCAAGTATAATCCCAGGACAGCCCTCTTCACTATCACTTGGAGTGTCTGTTTAAATTGTGTTTCCTGAGCTCCACCATAAACCCATGTCATTTCTGGTACGGCAGTGGAAGAATGTGCAGTGGGAAATTTGCAATTTGAAAACCCCTACCATAAACAACACAAAGTAGTATACTGCAGTGACTAAGGGAAGATATTAGAACCCAATTGCCTGGTTTCAAATTTATTTTCCACCAGCTAGTTATCAGTTGTGAAACACTGAGCAAGTTACTTATCTTCCTTGTACTTCAATTTCTTCATCTTTAAAATAGGCACAGATACATATTATATAACAATACCTAAATTACATATACATTGTTAAAATTAAATAAATTGATAGTGTAAACAGTTTAGAGAAATGCTAAGCTCCAATGTTAATCAATATTATTTTAGAGGTTACCAGGTATAGAAATGATCTTAACTCATAAGGGTTTTCCCAAATTCCCCCACTATTTCATAGTATTGCCTTTGTTTTGATTTCTCAGCTCCATGAATGTGAAGATTATGTTAATTTGCTCACCTCTTTGCCCAGTGCCTACGATATTGTACTCTGAATAATTTTTAAAATTTGAGTTAATTTAACACTGCCCGCTGTTTCCTTATTAGAACCAATGGCAGAAGAATAATGGTTAACAGCTTACTGTCTCATAGGAAATTAAATTTAATATTTTAGGATTGAGAAAAGTGTGTGGACTCTTCAAACCCAGAAAGTTTCTGGACTTTAGCAAAACTTTCCTCATAAAAGACTGGCTTGCACCCCTTTATCTTGTTGCTTTTGTTTTTTCCTTCTCCTTTTCTCATAAAAGGCCCTCCATAGTCTTCTGCTTGACTCCCACCTTCATCTATTCTTATTTCCCCCAATCTCTTGCTCAGCTCTGGGTCTGGACACATGATTTACCTGTTTTACCAAGGACCAAAACTCTTTTAGCTAGGAGTTACCACACCTGCTGCACTTTCTGCCTGAAAAGTTTCTCGAAACCTTCGCCATCTCTATTCAAAATTGTTTGTCAATGGATCTCTGTCTCCCTCTGTTCAGTGAGTATCTAGTGGTGAGGAACCTTGTCTCATTCATCCTTACATCACCAGGGCCTGACACTGGGCATCAAACACACTCCCACTGAAAAAAGGAAGGAACCCAGAACACGACAGCATAAGATTCTTCCATTTGCTTATGTTCTCCTCTCAATCATCTTCATGGACATCAACCTAGGTTATGATTATCTTAGGAGAAACTTGGCATTGAACCTGTTAGGGGCAAGACTGGCCAGCAAGAAAGAGAATGATCAGGCTGAGGAACCCTCAGAGGAACCATTCCATAAAGCCCTTTTGATGCTGCAAGCCTTCTCCTAAGCTGGTCTCAGAAGTCACCCAACCCAATTCTGTTGTGTTTTCTTAGTCACAGGCTAATGGTAGGGGTCTTCTCAGATTCGAGGAAGAGGACTAACAAGAACATGCATTTCTATGGGGGACTTGATTCATCAATTGGAAGCCTGAAGTTCTTTCAAGGCAAGCCTGATCTTTTTCTGCCTCCTCAGATAAATTATGAATAAATATGTTATCATCTGCAGAAAAGTTTAGATCAGCTACACTTGGTTTCAAAGCCCAAATCCATCATTTACCACCTTTGTGAGAGGCCTAGATTCATTTCTGTAAGAAAGGAAGAACCACATCTTCCCTCTGCTTCTCCTGAGGCATGCTCAGGCCTTAGTGGTCTGTCAAGGGTAATGCTTCACTTGGGTTTGCTCCACCTTACTCCTTTCCCTCTGGTACTGGTGAGTATGTTCTTATCACACTACCATAGGAAGATTGTACCCTGAGGTCAGAGAGAAGACAGAAAACAAGAAAGAAAGGACTTCCCTTTTGTCTTCTAATTTAAACCAGTGAGAAAGTGGAAAACAACCCTGTTAACAATCAGAGTGCAGTTTTCCCAATAGAATATAAATAATGCTCAAACAAGGACAACACTTAGGCCACTCTGCCCATGTTTGGATAGATGTAGACAAGACTCCTCATGACCAAAGAAATGACTAACCATCCTCATCTCCTGATATACACCGCCTTTCTTTGAGTGATTGCTGTGTCTTTACTATGGCAATTCTAACACTATTCTACTTGCCTCCAAGTTTAAATTTATTATAATATCTAGTTGCCCTCACATTTTTTTTTGGTTTGTTTGTTTGTTTTTTTGCGGTACACGGGCTTCTCACTGTTGTGGCCTCTCCCGTTGCGGAGCACAGGCTCCGGATGCGCAGGCTCAGTGACCACGGCTCACGGCCGCGGCACATGGGATCTTCCCAGACCGGGGCATGAACCCATGTCCCCTGCATTGGCAGGCGGACTCCCAACCACTGTGCCACCAGGGAAGCCCTGCCCTCACATTTTAAATTTTGTTTTTTCATTGCTATTTACTATATTTTATTTATTTATTTATTTATGTTTTAAATTTTTCGCCGCACTGCACTGCACGTGGGATCTTAGTTCCCTGACCAGGGACTGAACCCATGCCCCCTGCATTGGAAGGCGGACTCTTAACAACTGGACCACTGGGGAAGTCCCCGCCCTCATTTTTTGATAACATCGGAACCCAAAATGGTTCCTGCTTAGAATTCTCTAACACAAACACAAATCCTATAGTAAGCTACTCCTGATTCACTCTTCCCACCTAGGTTCCCCTTGGGTAAACCATTTCTCTCTGCAGCAAACTAAATAACCTAACCATTCTTTTGACTGGAGAGATGTTCCTGGTGGGCTTTCACTATGTGTTCCTCAAGCCACACCACGTTCTCCAAATGTTATAGCAGCTCTGTATTGGGGGATTCTGGGTCCTTGCCTAGCTATAAATCAAAGTTATAAATGGTTTTCTATGAGATTACTGTGCTCCATGATAAAGCTCCCTCAGTGAAGAAGTTGATCAGGAAAAAAAAAAGTGAATAATTTTCAAGAACAGAACAGCATTCTGAATCATACGAGTTGGTAGTTTCTTTCCATCTGCCTTGCCCTTTTTTGTCTGTCTTTGGTGGACAGGACCAGATTAAGATCTTTAGAGCTGGAAAGCTTTAAAAAATATTACTGTTTCCTTTTGTTTATTTTTGCCACTACTCAGTTCTTCCCATAAGCATTTACTTAGTCTGAGTATTAGTTAATTAGCCCATTCTGCTTTATGCAGTTGTGGAGGACCTTTGCTAGGACTGTTGTCATAAAGTCACACCCTCCAAACTAAGGGGAAAATCAACAGGAAGGAGAAAAAAGGCTCCACTTACCTTAAGCCTAAACTACTGTTTCTTTTTAACTGAAAAACACTGTTTGGGGTGAGATGTGTGTGTGTGTGTGTGTGTGTGTGTTTGTGTGTATGGACATGTGCAGGGGGAAGACGGATTATTTGTTACTTGTTTAGCCACAAATAAAAAAAAATAAATTGTAAATAGAAGGGAAAGGGAGTTTAATATAAAATTCTAGAAATAAAACCTATGGTCTTGCAGCTAGATGCTGGAAAACACTTCTCAGAGGACTTTTTGTATATCAGCAAGGGCAAACATTAACCAAGTTTTTATAGTAACATGTGATTAGTGCTTTGATGGGAAAATACCAGAGGCTTGGGAGCTTAGAGAAAGGGGACTTAATTTAGGGTCTCCAAGAGACATTGCGGATGAGATCTGAAGAATGGGTAGAAGCTTGCTAGGGAAAGAAGCTCAGGACACACACAGTCTACATGAAAGTCAGGAAGCAAGGAAGAACTTTGAGTGGAGGAACAGAAAGAAGTTCCATTGCATAAGGAATGAGGGGAGTTCTATGGGATGAGGGTGAGCCATGATAAAGGGTGTGGACTCAGTGGCTATCTTCATTGTTCCAGCCTAAATATGACGAACTTCTGGGGAGAGGAGGAGACTTTTTGTTCATCCTCATTTGTACCCTATCTTCAAAAGGTGTTTTACCTGAGGTCTCGCTCTCTTTATGCTAGTCAGCTTTCATATATCTGCTTTTCTTACCTACAGTGTTATTCTCGCTCTTCATTCCTGAGCTGCCCTCTGGCTGCTCAACAGCCAGCCTGGTGTGTCCCTGAATAATAGGTTTGCGTTCTCACCTGGTAAGTCTTTCTGGTCTCATCTTGCTGGGCCACAATCATGCTCAGATGCTCAGAATATGTGAGCAAGGCAGTATTCCATTTGTGACTTGGGAGAAAGTTACTTAACTGCTCTGTGCCCCATAAAACATAATAATAGTTCTTTCATATAAGGTTGTTCTAAAGATTAGCTGAATTATTTTATGTAAAGCAATTACAAATAGCTAGTACATAGTAAGCACTCAATAACTATTGTATCTAGTTATCTGTGGAGCATATGCATTGTTTTGTGCCTGTTCAACATCCATTGCCACTTCTTCTAATAATAGTACTGAAGTGTACTTTGGAGAATTATTTCTCCCCACTTTAAGTCCATGGCTTGGCTTCACACCCTGGCTCCAGGTGTGAGCACATGTTCTAGATCCAGGCCAATCCCAATCAGTGATTCGTTCATGAATGGATTGTGACCTACTCCAAGTTAACGAACCTTGATCCTATGGCTTTTTGCCAGAACTGCAAGGAAAGAGAATCTCTTTTTATACTGGGATTGCTAGATAGAATGGAAAATAAACCAGGAGTGCTCACTAAGATGGAATTTCCTTCCTGAGAAAGAAGTCGACACAGAGAAAAGCAGACCCAAAAGATGGAGACCAACAGATTCCTCACAATAGTTTTTGAGCACTGGATTCAGCTACAACTTGAGCAAACATCTTATTTACATTTTTTGTTAAATTAGTAAAATAATTGTATCTGATTCTACTGTCAGTTTGAACAAGGTGACTTCTGTCCAGAAGAGCTCTAACCTTCTGACTTCACCCAAACATTTTCTGATTTGCAAGCTGCTCAAGGAGGGATGGAAGTGCTGGGTTCACAAGCTGACCCAGGGGAACACTGCTGAGTGTAGTTATTACTAATGCATGTATTTCATATTCCTTCACAAATTTTAAATCTCTTTCTCTCCTCAAGTCAACTTGGATCTATGGACCCAAAAACTCAAAACACTTGCAACTTACCAGAGGCTTCCGATCCTGTTTTCCTTCACATCCTGGGCTCTTTTGCTTTTCTCGGTTATGTTAGACTCTCAAGTTTTTTTTTTTTTTTTGGTCCCTCCTCTTCATGTAAACAAATTTATACCATGTGTCCATTTGTACCCTTACTAAATTATCTTTCTTTCTCATTCTTCCTTGCTGCCCTACCCCCATTACAATCTTTCTCAGATCAGGGAAATGTTTTATCCAAACTTCAACTAAGACATCAAGAAGATGAGTGTTGGCTAACATACAGGTTCAGAATAGAACCAAAGGGCAAAGGGGAGCTTAAAGAAATGCTAAAATAGCAACCTGAATCTGTGAGAAGAAACAACTGATATTAAATGAAATGGGGATTGGGAAGGAGAAGGAGGTCAGTGCCTCATTGAAAATTAAATGAGAAATCCAACCTATAGTTTTCTACTATAGCAGAAATAGAAGCAAATACAGTTAGCCTTTGCATCAAAGGGCAGGAGTACTTGAACATGAGCAGATGAGTCCAGAAGCTATGAGCACTGAAATCAGAATCAGTCAAATTAGCTATTATATTTTGGTCAGCTCTATTAACAGACTAGTGGGGAGAAAGGACATGCTTTGTTTATATAATTTCTAAAAATATGTATGCAAGTTATCTGTTTTTTCCTTCCTTAAGAGCTCTGGGTTTGATTCTCAGCTCTTCTACCTACAATTGGTTCACCTTGGAAAATGTTCTAAACCTCCCTGACCATCTATATCTATAACATAGAAATGATTATCATCATTTCCCCAACTCAGAGGACTATTGTCAGAACTAAACAAGACACTGAATATAAAGACATTTTACAAACAACAAAGTACTACAAAAATAATAATTATACCTATTAATAGTATTATCATCATTGCTATTATTTTGTGGATCAAAAGTTCAAGCAGAGACTCAAAAGAGTACAATGGACCTCTAACATGCAGATTGTTTCATAACTCTCTGTATCAGTGGGCACATTCTTTTCAAAATGACAAAAGTGATACATCAGGAATTAGAATAATTCTTCTCCCAAGAGGAAGGTACTGAGTTTATGATGATTGATTGTGACATTGAAAATTAATTATTTCAATGATACTGAAAATGCAATTTATTCTTTTCTGTATTTAGATCAGGTGGAGGAATTTCACAGTGACCTGTAGAAATGGTGGTAATGCTCTTGCAATTCAAAATACAAAAGGGAGCATTGTAGACTCATAGAACCAATCTTCAAATGATATTTTGCAAATGGGTTTGTTTATGCATTTTTAAAATCCCCATATTTTTAAACATATAGTTTATTTATTATTAAATATTGGCAATAAATAAAGTAAAAGGAAAAATCAAATCATAGGTATCAGCTATGCCTAAGTATTTCCAGCTAGGCTTGACGTGTTCTACAATAGATCTAGATTTCAGGCTCCAAGAGATTGAGAAAACATATGGAAATTCACATTATTTACCCTGACTCTATAATATAAATACATGGTTTCAGACACTTTGGGATAGAAAGCTTAGATTCAATATTTACTACCTTTGTTTCCTCAAACTTAACAACTGCTTTGGGTCTCAGTTTTCTTATCTGTAACTTGGGGACTCTAATAGTCTTCTTTGAAGACTAATGTCTATACTGGATTCTATACAGAATAGATATTCAATACAGCAGCATGGTCTATCCTATCCTGACTAAATCATAGGGAGAGGGTAGAAACCAGCATTTCACTTCCTTCCTGAAGACACAATTGGAGGTTGAAACATGATAGGATCAGTTTTTTTAAAAAAACATATGCTATTATTAGAGTTATTATTACTAGCCCTCCCAAATTTGAAAAACGAAAGAGCAAATTATTTTATATTGTATACCTCTTGCCTTTCCCTATAGTAGAATAAGGTTCTTTTTCGTAATCTTGTGATGTGGAATGGTGATTTTCTGATTTTCTTAAAACCTTACATAATCTTCCTCTACTCAATTAAATACAACTTCGAAAGTCTTTGTGTATTACTTTTATTCAGATTTCTAAACTCTCATCCATTCCATGCTCTGCATATTTCTGACTCAATGACCTTTTCCTTGCAACTTCTCTAAATGTTTTCCCATTTTAGTAATCTTCTCCATTCTTTCTACCCATCAATATTTTACACATCCTTTGACACTCTGATTCATTTTTTTACTGTAGCAAAGCCTTATTTCTCCTTTAGAGAAAGAAGGTAGTAGAATGAAAAGAATAGATTATTTAGGATATAGAGTAGGGATTAGTATTATAGGCAGAATAATAACATTCTGAAAATGTTCATATTCTAACCCATGGAAACTGTGACTATTTTACAATAGATTAAACGGCAAAGGGAAATTAAGGTTTCAGGAGAAAATAAGGTGATTAATCAGCTGACTTTAGGAGAGGGAGATTATACTGGTTTATCTAGGTGGGCCCAATATAATCACAAGAACCCTTAAGTGTAGAAGAAGGCAGAAGAGTCAGTGTCAGAATGATACATCATGAGAAAGACTCCACCAACCACTGCTGCTTTTGTAGACTGAAGGGAACCACAAATCAAGGAGTGCAGGAGACTTCTAGAAGCTAAAAAATTCTAGGAAACTGATTCTGTCCTAGAGTTTCCACTAAGGGATGTAGTCCTGCTAACACCTTGACTTTAGCCCAGTAAGGGCCATTTGTGACATCTGACATTCAGCTATAAAAGTTCTATAATATAATGCTTTTGTGTTGTTTTAAGCCACCAAGTTTGTGGCAATTTTTTAGAAAATAGAAAACCAATATAGCCAGTGGATGTTTTCTGTAAAGGGCCAAATAGAACATATTTGAGATTTTGCAAGCCATCCAAATTTTTTTTTTATCACAACTACTCAAATCTGTCATTGTAGTATGAAAACAATCACAGATAATACATAAGTAATGGGCCATGCCTGTGTTCCAATAAAACTTTATCAGTAAAAACATGTGACAGGCCAGATTTGACTTTTGCTGAATGCTAGTGAAGTTTCTTCCAGAACCTTGAATCTTGGGCAAGTTATTCAATGTATTTATGCCTTGGTTTTCTTATATGACCAGTGGGGTCACTTATACTCACTTGTGTCAGAAATGAAGAGCTGTCCTCAAAAATTCATGTTTCCCTTTCCATAATGGAAGTTGTACCTGGGAAATAGTTGCCCTGCCAAAACTACCCTTCCTGCATTCTTTATAGCTGGTATAGCTATGACTCGCTATTGGGATGTAAGCTGACATGATCAGCAGCATGTCCATGCTTGTCCTTATCAACCTGCCCCATGGCTCTCCTCCAGGGATTTTTTTTCTTCTGGCTGGATGTAATGGAGATGACCTAAACAGTATTCTTGAATGACACATAGTGAAGATAGAAATCCTCGGTTTTGGGGTTCCTGAATGACTGCATGGAAGACAGCTGATCTGTATAACTATTAACTGACTTCAAAATATTGTGTGAGCAAGAAGTAAACTTCCAATCCTTTTGTGCCATGTAACTTCTGGAGTCTATTTGTATAACGGTTATTATACTCTAAATAATATCTTCATGTTTAAAGTTATAATAAAGATTAAATAAAATATTATGTAAAAAACTATACATAGCGCATGGGATTTAGTAGTTACTTAACAATTAATAGTTAACCAGTGCCTTATTTCTTAATTCCTCCAACACTCTATTTTGCACTGCACAATGTAAGTTTAAACTAGGATACTAGTTTTGTCTCCCTAATTTGACAGGGAACATTGTCTTCTATTTTTGAGGTAACTTGACATAGTATTTAAAATATGAGCTTTGAAGTTTATTATACCAGGATCCACTCCCTCACATCTCTCCACTCCCACAACTGTTTATTCTTTGGCTTTAACGTCTCCTAACCTCTGTTTCATGTGTAAAAAATGACACATAGCTATTATGTTTAGCTCTTCTATAGCATTCATATATGTCAGGATTTTAGTACATGACAATGCATACTCATTGAGTCATTCACTCATTTATCAATTATTCAATATTATGAAAGTTGATTTTGGAGAAGGTTGCTTAATTTCCTTAATTTATTTCTGATATACTATGGCATTGCCACAAGAAATGTGAGCTTTAAAGACGGATAAACACAAGATCAGTTTATATTCTTTACTGATACCTCTTTTGTTTCAGAGAGTGGAGACAAATAATAACTTTGGAGGGGTAAATCTTGGGTTGGAGTTTTACGCCCCTATCATTGCAGCCCAATGATCACATGTTCATATAGTTACTCTCATATAGTCTCCTAACTTCAATTTTCATACTATAATTAGAGAAACCTGAATAAGGTTTAAAAAGAATTAAAGCAAATGTATAAAAATGTCTAACATAGAACCTGGTGCATAGTAGGTACTCAATAAATGATTTTTATTATCATTATTATCACTATTATTTTTGGAGTAAATTACAAAATCTTAAGAATAATCACTTTTTTAAGATTGGTTCTTCATTTTCATTATAAACAAAATTATATTGAGTTTCTGATATTTTCTAAATACTGAGTTCAAAACCCAAAGTCCTTGTTCCAGGAGTTGATGTAATCTGACTGCAATATACTGAACTTTGCAAGGGAGTAACAGGCGTGCACATGTATTGGCTAAGTCGTGAAGATGATAAACGATTTTCATTAAAATTCACCCTACTCTATGTAAACCCAAATACTGTACACAGTTAAATCTTCTGATAAATCAAAAAAGTCTATGTGAAAGCTTATTACAAAAGAGAAGTTATTTGAAAAGTGAGAATGGTTAATCAATTCATTTGCATATATATTTAGACTTTCTATTTAGTTATCCATCAAGCAATCACGGAAATATAAATCACCATTTCAGGTTAGTTTCATATTATCAGACACTACACAACCCTGGGACTAGGAAAGCAATAGATCATCACCAACAATATTTACTGAACTGTCACAATCTGAATAGGAAAATAAAGAACCCACCATGCCAATAATGTCAAGAGCCTCAAGAAAGTTCTGTCCTCTTTTTTCAATTGATCAAGGACATTGTTTTAACCTCTATTCCAATAGGGAGAGACAGTTGACAACTCCTTAGCCCCAGTTTTTTATTCTTTCTACACAGCAGGTCTGAGTGTGTATTTACTTTTTTAGTTCTGCACCTGGAGGTTCTAAGAAGTTAAATCATCTTCCTGATCTTCTGCTTTCAGTTTCCAGGGTTGTTATTCCTCTAGTCCCCAAACTCTAGTTTCATATATATATATATTTGTGTGTGTGTGTGTGTGTGTGTGTGTGTGTGTGTGTGTGGTGCGCGGGCCTCTCACTGTTGTGGCTTCTCCCGTTGTGGAGCACAGGCTCAGTGGCCATGGCTCACGGGCCCAGCCGCTCCGTGGCATGTGGGATCTTCCCGGACCGGGGCATGAACCCGTGTCCCCTGCATCGGCAGGCGGACTATCAACCACTGCACCACCAGGGAAGCCCTCATATATATATTTGACTTTGATTTTCTTCTTCTTCATAACAATTAGCCATCACCCTTGGTAATTCCTTCTTCTAAACATTGATCATCCTACTTCTTTATTGCCTCCATTAAGTTCCTCAGTAAGTTCTTTAACACTGT
The DNA here is from genome assembly GCF_003676395.1 of Aethalodelphis obliquidens. Taxonomy (NCBI): domain Eukaryota; kingdom Metazoa; phylum Chordata; class Mammalia; order Artiodactyla; family Delphinidae; genus Aethalodelphis; species Aethalodelphis obliquidens. The sequence goes on along the minus strand of NW_020837950.1, from coordinate 30,021,778 downwards.
AACACAATTATTTTGAGATAGTCATATAATCTGTAGCTATGACACCTTATTTTCAGAAAATATGTATACGTGTAGCAAACTCAAATGCCTCTAGGGCCAGGCAAATAGCGAAACGTGTGACATCAGTGATGGATACAAGCACATTTTGCATATTGTGCAAAAGGATATTATTCACTTGCACAAATACATAGTCTCCTATTTTTCTTGAGAATCTATGCTTTTGCAAATTTTTATTTATTACTTGCTGATTATGTTTTGTTTTTATTAAATTACATAGTCTAAAAAGTCAAATGCCACTAAAAGTGTCATAAAGGAAAACAATATGAGCAGGATCAAGATAACAGAGTATGAAGACTCTGATCTCACAACCTCACACAAACACACCATAATTACAATTATATGTAAAACAACTCTCTCTGAGAACAACCTGAGGATTCTCAGAAAGGATCTTCTACCTCCAAGGATATAGAGAAAAGATCACACTGAGGTGTGTAGGAGGGGAAAAGAGGACCTTTAGTTTGGACCCACATTCCTGGTGGGTGATTCAGAAAAGGAAATGCACATCACAAACTGGAGGATCATTCCTGGGGAATGAGGAGTCTGAACACCACATTGGCCACACCAGCCCTAGGATCTGGCACCAGAAAAATGGTCAAGTGGGATTTACTGCAGGGATACAAGGATGGTTCAATATCTGCAATTAAATAAATGTGATAAACCATGTTAACAAATCAGATTATAAAATCATATGATCATCTCAATAGATGCAGAAAAAGTATTTGATAAAATTCAACATCCATTCATAACAAAAAATAAACAAAATGGGAGTAGAGGGAATATAACTCAACACTGTAAAGGTCATTTATCACAAACCCACAGCTAACATCATACTCAATGGTGAAAAGCTTTCTGCTTTTCCTCTAAAAGCAGAAACAAGATGAGGATGTCCATTCTTGTCACTATTTAACACAATATTGGAAAACCTAACCACAGCAGTCAGACAAGGCAGAGAAATAAAATTCATCAAAATTGGAAGGGAAGAAGTAAAACTACCAGTATTTGCAAATGACATGATATGGTATTTAGAAAACCTTAGAGACACCACCAAAAATTTTTAGAACTAATAAATAAATTCATTAAAGTTGCAGGATACAAAATTAACATAAAGAAATCTGTTGTGGGACTTCTCTGGTGGTGCAGTGTTTAAGAACATTCCTGCCAATGCAGGGGACACAGGTTTGAGCCTTGGTGCAGGAAGATCCCACATGCCATGGAGCAACTAAGCCCGTGCACCAAACTACTGAGCCTGCACTCTAGACACCATGAGCCACAACTACTGAGCCTGCATGCCACAACTACTGAAACCCATGCACATAGAGCCCATGCTTCACAACAAGAGAAGTGACTGCAATGAGAAACCCGTGCACCACAATGAAGAGTAGCCCCTGCTCACCGCAACTAGAGAAAGCCCGTGCAGCAACAAAGACCCAATGCAGCCATAAATAAATAAATAAAATAAAATAAAATAAAATGAAATGAATCTGTTGTATTTCTACATAGTCATAATGAACTTTCAGAAAGAGAAATCAAGAAAAAAAAATCTCATTTATAATTTCATCAAGAAGAATATAATACCTTGGAATAAATTTAACTCAAAAAACAATAAGACATTGGTGAAAGAAATTGAAGATGATAGAAATCAACAGAAAGTTATTCCGTGTTCATGGATAGGAATATTTAATATTGTTAAAATGTTCATACTACACCAAACAATCTACAGATTTTATGAAATCCCTATCAAAATACCCATGCATTTTTCACAGAACTAGAAAAAAAATTATTTAAAAATTTGTATGGAAACGTAAAAGACCCCAAATTGCCAAATCAACCTAGAGAAAGAAGAACAATGCTGGAAGTATTATGCTCCCTGATTTCAAACTATATTTCAAAAGTATAATAATTAAAATAGTATGCTACTGGCACAAAAGAGACATATATCAATGGAGGAGTGTAGAGAGCCCTCAAATAAACCCACACACATAAGGTTAATTAATCTTCAAGAAATGAAGAAAGAATACAACATGGGGTAAATATAGTCTCTTCAATAAGTGGTGTTGGAAAAACTGAATGATTACATGTAATAGAATGAAAGTAGAAAAATTTCTCACACCATATACAAAAATAAACTCATAATGGATTAAAGACTTAAATGTAATACCTGGAACTATAAAATTTGTAGAACAAAACATAGGCAGCATATTCTTCAACATTGGTCTTATCAATATTTTTTAGATCTGTCTCCTCAGGCAAGGTCAACAAAAGCAAAAATAAACAGGACCAAATCAAACTAAAAATATTTTGCAAAGGGAAGGAAACCATAAACAAAATGAAAAGGCAACCTACTGAATTGGAGAAGATATTTGCAAATGATATGTCCAATATGGGGTTAATATCCAAAATATATCAAAAGCTCAAACATCTTAATGTTAAAAAAAACAAACAATTCAATTAAAAATGGGTAGAAGACCTGAATAGGCATTCTTCCTGAAAAGACATACAGATGGACAATAGGCACATGAAAAGATGCTCAACATCACTAACCATTACAGAAGTGCAAATCAAAACCATAATGAGATATTACCTCACACTTGTCAGGAGGACTATCATCAAAAAGATAAGAAATATGAAATACTGGTGAGGATGTAAAGAAAAGGGAACCCTAGCACACAGTTGGTAGGAATGTAAATCAGTACAGCCATTTTGTGCGGTTCCTAAAATAATTAAAAATAGAACTATGGTATGATCCAGCAATTCTACTCATGTATACTTACTGGAAGAAAACAGAACCACCATTTTTGGAAATATATACACACTCCAATATTTATACCAGCATTATTTACAATATCCAAGATATGGAAGCAACATAAGTGCCCATTGGCAGATGAATGGATAAACAAGAATTGATAAATATATACAATGGAATATTACTTAGCCATAAATAAGAATGAAATCTTTCCATTCGCAACAACATGGATGGTCCTGTCAGGGATTATGCTTAGTGAAGTAAGTAGGACAGAGAAAAACAAATATTGTATATCATTTATATGTGGAATCTAAAAAACAAAACAAGTGAGCAAATATAGCAAAACAGGAACAGACTCACAGATGCAGAGAAGAAAGTAGGGGTTACCAAAGGGTAGGTGGGTGCGGGAAGGAAAGAAATAGTTGAAGGTGATTAAGAGTTAGAAACTACCCGTTATAAAATAAATAAATCTCGAGGATGCAAGGTACAGCACAGCCAATATGTTATGATAACTTTGTAGGGTGTGGAATCTACAAACTATTGAATAACTATGTTGTATACCTGAAAGTAACATGGTACTGTAAATGAAATATACTTCATAAATTTAAAGAAAAGAAAAAAATTCCTTGTCCTAAGCTTTCCACTCCTAATTTTTGGTTGCCCAAGGAAAATGCTTTTAGTAAATTTACCTGTTCCATGTGGTACTTATATTCATATTTCATAAGAATATTCTTATGTTATTGTTCTGATTATTTGGTTTTCCACTGATATTCTACTCTGGAAGATGAGTATTTAGCTTACATAATCTCTTCCTCAAAATCCTACACTTCTAATATAATTAGAGTAGTAGTTTTCAAATGTTAGCATGCATCAGAATTAGCTGAAAGGCTTGATGAAACAGATTGTTGGGCCTCGTTGTCAGAGTTTTTGACTCAGTACTTCTGATATGGCACCCCATAATTTGCATTTCTAACAATTTCTCAGGCTTCCTGAAACTCATGGTCTAGGACATATTTTGCAAACCACTGAATTTTATAGTATTATTATTTGTAAAATTAAAATTTGCTTTTTCATTTTCATGACCTAAATATTAGATCTGTGCCACTTAGTGTACTATAATGATATTTCTATTATTGTGCAACATTTTCTTATCCTAGAGTTATCAATAATACTTTTTCATACTCTTTTTTCCAAAGTTTCCAATAGAACAAATATTTTTTTCCTGGTCAGAGACATTCAGTAACATATCAATTTATTTAATTTTAGAAATATTTTTTTCTGCCATCCTCTGTTTTGAAAAAATCTGTGTCATTCCAACTGCTTGTACTTTATAGACCTCTATCATGGCTCTTTGCTCACAACATTCAGAATTTTTCCTCGCATCTCTCCTGGATTGGATTTTCTGTTTCCCAGACCCTGTTTCTTGCTCTTTCATATCTTTCACATTCATTTTGCAGAAGTACATCCTCTAGTAGCTTCTCTAAAATGAATTCTTGTATGAATGTATCATTATTTTATATACATGTTTGATTGTTAGTTTGGCTAGTTATAGATTTATAGGTTAGAAATTATTATCAGTCAGAATTTTAAAAACTTTGCTTAATTTTTCTTTTTCAGTGCTGCTGTTGAGAAATCTGACATCATTTTTATTCTGGAAACTTTTTATATGGCGTGTGTGTGTGTGCAGGTAAATTGAAGGTGTAATATCACTGAAAAACTGTGACATTGTAAATCCGAGTAGACTAAGGCAGAAACTTATAGAGCTGTTAGATGTAAATAACACAAGCTAGCAAAGCTTCTAAGTGTCGTGAAAAGAAAATATATTTCCTTCAAGTTACCTCTTTTCTCCAGTAGCAGAATATAATTGGCATTTTGTGTGTGTGTGCTCTGCAGGGAGTCCTGTCTCCCATGTTTGTTTCTTCAAGAAATTTGAAGACATTTTTCCTGACTCTATGTGGTCCCAAGTGGGCTACTGATGACAAAATTCTGTCATGACCTTTGGGATAGGACAGGGGAATGATTCTGGCTGGCTGATAAAGCAGTGTTCCTATACATCAGGTTTAGGAATGGGTACATAACCCAACAAGACCAATCTTGCTGGTGTGCTAAAATTAGGAGAAAGGTCCCCTTCTAACAGGTTTTCAGAAATGTGAGAATAAAAAGCTCTTGGTAGTCAATATGCTTACCAACTGGCAAGAGCCTTTCAGAGAAGAAAGCCATATAAAGAAACTCAGTTTGATAATACAGTTGAGCCCAGAATCCACTTCTGCTCTTCCCTGACATAAGAAGCAATGTTTCCTTTTTACTTAAATATACAGTTCATTTTCTGACATTTAGAATGGATAAAGCCAGAAGAATACACTTTCTATCCATCCCCATGGATGAGCCATTTATGCCATTAAACAGAATATTTAACATGATACTTAGATTCCATACTTGCAAACAGAAAAATTTTAAAGGGATCAAATTGGCTCTCAGTAGTATGTTCTCAAATGTTAATTTATAATTCTAAAAACTTTTCAAACACAAATATAAATCAAAGCCAAGGTGATAAAGTGATGTAGTATAAGCATTTGGTAAACTGTAAAGAATAATAATTATTATTATTACTCATTGTAGTTATTATAATTTTTATTAATATCACTTCTATTGTAATGCCACAAGTTTATTATTCTTCATGTGTCTTCCGATTAGAGCTTATGACGTATTGCTCAGTGTGTCTGACGTCACAATATTTTTATTGTAACATCATTTATTAATGTGAATATTATCATCATATAGGACAAATTTTTTGAGAAACCATTGTATTTCTGGAAAGTTTTATCATAACCAATCACGATGCCACAGGCCTCTCTTGCTGCTATTATTACATCGAACATTTTAGTGCCTCTGCTTTGTATGCTTTGCCTCTTATCCCCTTCAATCATAATCTCACTTTAATTGTCTCTTCTCAGGCAAATACAAACATTACCTTCCCTACTCCTAGAATTAATAACTTCTGTGATGACTTATCATCTTTTTTGTTCTTCAGTGCACCTTTCCAATTAAAATGGAAATTAAATGGGACTGAATACGACAACCAAAATCATGTATGTAGATTTGGTGGATCTGGATGCCATTGAGTGCAACAGGACTCTTTATATTTGAGTCTTTTTCCTATTTTTTGTTTCCCACAAGCCACTAGGAAAAAAGTAAATATATGTTGATTGTCTGCGTTGATTCTTTGTACTGTATATGTATACAAACACATACACACCACAGGATAGATAGATAGATAAACAGATGATAGATAGATAGAGAGATGATAGATAGATAGAAGAGATAGATTGATCCTGGAAGGCTTATTATTCGTTGGCATTTTCATTTCTCAACCCTGAATTTCCTAATCAATTTTAACTGACAATTTCATTTTTTTCTTTTGTTTACTCACATTTGTTTTCACTTTTTTCAATCCTTTTCTTGTTCAGGTATGATTCTTACATTTATCATTTTTATGTTTATTTTGCTTCGGTCATGTGAACTCAAAGGCTGCCTGGCAAGGCATGCTTCATTGGCTCTTACAGTGTCCCTCAGTGCTCCAACCATTTCCCTCCTATGCAGAAGGGTCTCATGACCTGACCCTCTGATATTCCCATCTGCATGCTGAGTGGGGCTTTGATTCCTGAGCCAATCTTGACCAAGGCAAGAATGACAGAAACTGCTTCACTATGGGCTTGACCTTCTCCAGATTCAAGGGGATCCTAATAGGGGATCATCCTACTATACCTAGGAGATAATGATGTCCCCTAAATTTCCTCCTCATTTCCTTTATTTTCACTTCTGTTGAAGGTATATGACCCCACAATTGACTTCAGGATATGTATTGCTTCCACCCCAGTGCCCCATCTTACAGGACTAGAACTTTGATATTTCCTTGTTTACATTTCAAAATAGCTTCTGCCCATTCATCTCCAACTCTCTATTATTATTTTAAAGTTATTTTTAATAAATAAAAAGTAATTTGTGGTCATGGTTAATAAAAATAAACTATGAAGGAAGGAAAAATAAAATAATTAAAATCACTAATAATTTCAACATAGGAGAGAAGCACTGCTTAACATTTTGAATATATTATCTCTTTTAAAAAATTTTATGCTACAGAAGAATAACTATTTTTTAAATTCAGTTTATATTGCACCTATTTTTTTTAGTTAACTGCTTTTGTGCTTTTAACAATATATCATGAATGTCTTCTTGAATTAATGAATGACCTCTCTATTATCTTGTACTACCATAACAAAATACCACAGACCGATTCATTTAAAAACAACAGAAATTTATTTTTTTCACAATTCTGGAGACTAGAAGTCCAAAATGAAGGTGACATCAGGGTTGGTTTCTAGTGAGTCTTCTCTTCTTGGCATGTGCATGGTCACTGTCTAGTTATGTTCTCATATCGCCTTTCTTCTGTGCAGAGAGAGAGAGAGAGAGAGAGAGATCTCGTGTTTCTTTCGCTTCCTGTAGGAGCACTACAAATCTATCAGATTTGGACTCCACCATAGGGTCTTCTCTAAAGGTCTTACCTTCAATTTAGTCACATTGGGGGTTAGGGTTTCAGCATATGAATTTTGTGGGAGACATAATGCAGTCCATACAGATTCTTTAATGTAAGTTTTAATAGTTAATTATATGTATACCATAATTGGCCTGAGAAATCACATTTTATATACTTGGGCTATGTCCAATTCTCTTTCTCTTAATTTTTTAAAATGATAACTAATACTGCAATGAACCATCTTTTTCATATATAGCATTTTACATTGTTTCTTAATAATTTCCTTTGGATAGAATATTCCTAGAAATAAAATTACTTGGATAGACTACTTTTAAGTTTTAAAATTCACACTACCATACTAATTTATTCTCATAATAGTTGTGATAAGCATACCATTTCCCTTCCATTTACCAGTACTGGTTATCAATATAATTATTTAAAATATATGTTGTTTTGTTACATCAATGTTTGTTGTATCAAATTATTATTTTCATTTACTTGATTAGTGATGGAGCTCATCATGATTCAACACTCTTCTTTTGCAAGTGACTGAAGCTATTTTCCTAAATCCTATTCTTTTCTTCTTTTTATTGAGGGTAGTTGATTTATAATATTGTGTTAGTTTCATATGTACAGCAAAATGATTCTGTTTTATATATATATATAATTTTCAGATTATCTTTCATTAAGGTTATTATAAGATATTGAATATAGTTCCCTGTGCTATATAGTAAATTCTTGTTTCTTGTCTAATTTGTGTATAGTAGTTTGTATCTCAAATCCCATACTCCTAACTTATCCCTTCCTTTCTTCCTTCCCCCTTTGGTAACCATAAATTTGTTTTCTATGTCTGTGAGTCCATTTCTGTTTTGTATATTGATTAATCTGTATTATTTTTTACATTCCACATATGAGTGATATCATATGACATTTGTCTTTCTCTGATTTACTTCACTAAGTATAATATTCTCTAGGTCCATTTATGTTGCTGCAAATGGCAATATTTCATTTTTTATGGCTGAGTAATATCTCATCTTGTGTGTGTGTGTGTGTATATACCACATTTCTTAAGCCAATCATCTGTTGATGGGTACTTGAGTTGTTTCTATGTCTTAGCTATTGCAAATAGTGCTGTTATGAACATTGGGGTGCATGTATCTTTTCAAATTAGAGGTTTCATCTTTTCTGGATATGTGTCCAGGGGTGAGATCTTATGGTAGCTCTATTTTTAATGTTTTAAGGAACCTTCTTACTGTTTTCCATAGTGTCTGCACCGATTTACATTCCCAACAAAAGGGTAGGAGGGTTCCGTTTTCTCCGCATCCTCTCCAGCATTTGTTTTTGTCGACTTTTTAATGATAGACATTCTGACTGGCGTGAGGTGATACCTCATTGTGGTTTTGATTTGCTCTTCTCTAATAGCGATGTTGCACTGGCTGAGGCAGTGTTTGTAGAGTTTCTCCACTGTAAGTCACTTTTATCTACTTCCCATATTTTAATAATTGGAACAAAGTCATTAAATACAGCCCGCACTAAAAGGGTTGGGAGTTTTAAGTCCACTTCCTTGAGGAAGAATAACTACTTAAACTATTTGGAATTCTTCTGTATGTAGGATTTGTCTGTTCTCCCTTATTTATTTTTTCAGTAATTTATTTACTTCAGTATGGACTTATGGATATTTATTTTATATTTTGAAGTATAATCTAAGAGTACATTATTTATTATTATTATTTTTTGCTCAAATTATTCCAGGTTTGGAATCTGAAGCCCTTTCAGGTTGGTTTCCATGTCCCACTGACATGGCCTCATCCTTCTGTTTCTTTGATTATTTTCTCACTTTCTAGCAATGGAAGATGCTCCAGATTAATACTGTGTAATTCCTGACCTAGCCCTTGGACCAGTCATTTCTCCAAAGAGCTCTGGCTCCTTTTCTGGAGAATTATATAAGAAACCAAGATCAAGGTACTCTGATTTTGTCTCATGTTTTGTTTCCTGAGTTGGATAGCCAGCCATATCGATACCACACCAAACTTCTTTCCACTTATTACATTTTTCACTCCTGCCTAGGACTGTATTTGTGCTTTGTTCTTTGTATGGGATTTAATGGCACTACTATAGCCAAAACCTGAACTGGATATAATGTCAGTGCCCTATTTCTTGCCCTACACCACTGCCCATGCTGAGCCTTACCAACAAAACTAGGCTGGCTTCCCCATTCTTGACTATATCTTCCTGAGTTTCATCCATTTTTTTCCTCAGTTCATTTGTCTTCTCTATAAGTCCAAATTATGACTGAGTTCCAACAGCTTCAAGTTAGAGCCCTTCTGTACAGTAACAAGCAGTAATGTCATCATTATGGGGCCTGTCTACAGGTAGAGGATTTTGGAAAAGATACACAGATAAAGTTATTCTGCAAACACAACCATTAAGAAAGTCCTTACTGATAGCTTTGACCCAATTTATAGGAATTATAGATCTATGCACTAGTTGTTTCTCTAGGCATGGGAAGTTCTCTGAATAATAGTGTTTTCTAAAGGTTGAAACAAAATTTGAAGCAGCAAATCAAAATAATAAGTTAGTTGATAATGCTCTTAAAATTTTTGGTTTACTTTTCTTCTGTTATAACTTCATATGAATTATAGTCAGTAGATTTAAAAAATTAAATACATCCAATAAGAGTGATGATACCCAATGGAAACTTAAAATTCATTCAAGGATTAAATTATTACCAACATGCCCTTTGAGAAGTTTCATGAAGTATTAAAGGACACAGCTAATGTTTTTGTGGATGGCTATCAGAACAGGGCAGAGTTGTCTTTTTGGTTCACATAATGAAAAAATTAATGCATCCTATCCTTTACCATAAGATTATTTACCTGGAATTCTCTATAGTTTAAGAAGCTGCAGTAACAAAATTTTTCAAAGTCACTTAAGACTTTCCCCTTGAATATATTTATTAGCCATCATTTTGTTCCAAATTTTTTTCTTTTCTTTTCTAAAAAGAGGTATATTGATTTTGCCTAAATCAGTCAACTTTAGTGAAAAGAAAGGTGACCATACACATATGACATGTACAGTGGTTGTCTCACAGAAGGGCATACTTCAGTTAAGTGCCATTGCTGAAATTAGGTCAAGATATTCAAAATTCAATGATATAATCTAGTTCCTTATTTAATAAATTAGACATTTCAAATAATAGTCATAACTCAATTTTAAAAGAGATAATTTACTTTTATTTGCTGGGTCTTTGGTATTTTCCTCCTCCTCTCGGGTAACCACAATGATGAACTCTGGTTACATTTCAATAGATATATTTTACATAGTGCCTGTAGTGGCCCATAGGAAGAATGTACAGAAGCAGAAAACATAAGGTGATGAAATGAAGATTTCATCTCTTCCAAAATTATAAAGAAGTTTCTCACTAAGTTGTTTGAATACAAACGGTGGTTAGTACCATGAGTTCAGATTCCAATTCAGATTCCCAATCTAGTCCCCTTCACTTACCAGCTTTGTGACTTTGGGCAAGTTACTTAACCTCTCATCTAGCAAATGGAACCAATGCAAATGCAAGTAGTTTCATAGGATTGTGTTATCCTTTATAGGAGCTTAAATGAAAAGCATTTACCACAGGCCCAGTACATAGAAAGTGTTCAGTTCAGATGAGGTATGATGATTAATTAATTATTTTTTTTTTGCGGTACGCGGGCCTCTCACTGTTGTGGCCTCTCCCGTTGCGGAGCATAGGCTCCGGACGCGCAGGCTCAGCGGCCATGGCTCACGGGCCTAGTCGCTCCGCGGCATGTGGGATCTTCCCAGACCAGGGCACGAACCCATGTCCCCTGCATCGGCAGACGGACTCTCAACCACTGCGCCACCAGGAAAGCCCAATGATTAATATTATATGTCAATTTTACTGGGCCGCCAGGTGCTCAGATATTTAGTCAAATATTTTTCTAAGTATCTCTGATTTTGGATGAGACTAACATTTAAATAGGTAGTAAAATAGGTTGCCCTCCCCAATGTGACTGGGCCTCATCCAGTCAGTTGAGAGCCTGAATAAGACAAAATGCTTGACCCTCCCCCCAAGTAAAATAAAATTCTTCCTACTTGGTACATCCTGCATTTGAACCCTAACTGAAACATCAGCCTTTCCTGGGTCTCCAACCTGTCTGCTTTTGGACAAGAACTATACCATCCACTCTCCTGGTTGCAGCCCTTTGGACTCAGACTGAATCTGCACCATTAGCTCTCCTGGGTCTCCATCTTGCAGACTTACTCTGTCGATCTTGGTACTTTTCAGCCTCCATAATCATGTGAGCAAATTTCTCAGAATAAATCTCTTAAAGGGTAAAATAGAGGGGGAAAAAAATGCTGAGGTTTTAAAAAAGTCCAAGTGTGCTAATTTCTATGATGTTCCCTTCAGTTGTCATTCTTCCCTCCTATGTTGACCTGTCAGTGTCACACAGTCATTAAAGTGCAGGCAGTGTTGGTGTAAATTTATAATTGGCATAATCCTTATTGCTGACATGTCAATATTTAACTTGCATTAACCTTTCCTTTGAGGCTGACAAATTGTGCATCTGTGGCTTGTTCAGTCTAATTTTTCATGTCATTGCCTTGCAAAGCATACAGATTTATAATGTCACTGTGTGATGGATGCAGGTCTCTCCTCTGCCTTGGAGAAGGGTTTCAACCCACTTAGATGATCCATTGGTTATTTATTTATTTTCACTTCCACCCACCACCTATTTTAACAGGCTGTCAGTGAATTTACCTCCCCAAGGCCCATAGTTTGAGGACGAACGGAGGGGTACCCCTGTCAGGAGTCATTAACATGCTGCTGCTAAGGCACCTACACATTGTTCTGGCCTGTCTCACGCAGAGCAGCCTTCATCTGTGTGTGCATGTTGTCGCTAAGAATTTGTTGACAGAAAATGAAGACGGGTGAAAGAAAATTAGGTCAGAATAGTGTGTGGGAGACAAAGTGACGTTCTTGTCAGTTTTACCTAATCTCCTAGAACAGAGCGACCAGAGTTATAATTTCTCTAGGATGTGGGCAGCTGAGACTTAAACTCAATCATTTCTGTCTTTTTTTAAAAAAATTTAATGTTATTCCCTTTCCCCACTCCCCACAGGCTTTGACTGAGAAAAGTGGACAAGTATCCAAGAATTCTTATTTGAAACTCTTGGACCTGAATGCTAAGGATTTGGGACTAAAGGGGATTTGGAGGGCTGAGTCATCCCATAGGTGTTCAAAGACAGGTTTATGTAAAGATCAAAAAGGATGGCTTGCGAGCAAACATTTCCTCCAAGTTTCACAATACTATATAATGCTAAGCCACTCTCTCCACTTCACTGGACTATTTTAGAACAGTGGAGTTATCCAATCTTCCTCCAGCAAGTCTAGTACCTTTATTTAAAGCTATCTAGGATAAAGATGGGATATACCCAGACCGTATATTTAGGAATGGATAGTTATTTTAATTTACATTTTATAGAATGTTTGAAAAAAACCCAAAGGAACTGACACTGAAATTTCATCTCAGTTCAGCAAAGTATTATTTACACAAGCGCTATTAAAATGGAGCAATCATTGGTCTATTTCTTAGATCCTCAATTAAATTCTCACATATTTAGAATATCTTGAATGATTTATGGAAATTAAAATGGTTAATACCTGTGCTTGAAATAACGCTCCTTCTATCCTTCTAATTGATCACTTGCATGTGGGTCTTAAGAACCCCAAAGCAAAACTGATATCATGTCTTTAATTATTGCATAAAATGTTAGTTTTGTACCTCAATTTCCAAGCAACCACACATCACATAAACAAAGCTAATAAAGTCAAAGGCACAAAGAGTGGCCCCAGATTAATCCTTGTCAATGCTAAGACTATGTCAACAATCATATTTACAGTTAGGTTTTATTTTATTGTAATGAATCATGATACATTTATTTACCAAACAGAGACAGCCATTCCAAGCAAGGAAGAAAACACATAAACAAATTAGAACTATATTATGTTTTTATTCTTTTTCCCTTAGTCATGAAATCTGCTCTTCAAGCATTAACACTAGTGTCTATGGAAGCCCAATACATAAAATAGGTAAAAGCAGAAAAACTTTAGCTGTAGTAAGGACTATGTTCTAAGCCCAACTCACAAACATGCCCTGTGTCCAACCAAGTTCTTCCATGGTCTCTATATCATGCAGAATTTTAAAACTCCGAATTCCATAAGTGAGAAATTTGTGACTAGAGAATGTTGAGTTGCCTGATATGTACTTTAACTAGCAGAACTAGAACTAGAAATCAGATCTCCTAACTTCTAATCTATTAGTATTTTCAGTAGAACAGGTCAGGAAACTTTCATGCTGTCACAATTTCTTTTATTTATTCAACCCAAAATTTAATATGCATCTTTTATGTATTAGACACTATTCTAGGGGCCAAGGATATGAAAATTTTCAATAGAAAATTCTTACCTTCATACAGTTTACATTTTAGTAAAAGAAACAAGCAATAAATACATCATTATGCAATATAATGTTGATGCTTTATAACACAGTAAGAAAAATGGAAAAGGTAACAAGGCATGTAACTTTTTGATAAGGTTGCAAGGGAAGGTGTTTTAGAAGCAGAAGTATTTGAGGAGAAACTTGAATGGGATAAGAGAATGAGTTGTGGGGAGAATATTTAAGGCATAATGAATAACTGGTGCAAATGTCCTCAGTTAGGTGTGTTTTGGGCACACTTAAGAGCAGCCAAAAGGGTAGAGGGTCTAGAATGCAATGAGTCAGGGGTGAGGAGTAGGGAGGAGACTAGATTGGAGAGGGAGCTCTGGAGGTCATGGAGATAATTTCAGATTTATTTGAATCTTTTGGAAAACCATTTGATAGTTTGAATTCAGTCTGTGGCACGTTGTGGCTTTCGTTCTTGAAAATAATTATTCTCTACTTTCATTCTTCTGCCATGTAGCTGTTCAGTTTTCCCAGCAGCACTAATTGAAGAGACTGTCTTTTCTCCATTGTGTATCTCTCTACTGGATAAAGGATGAAACATAGGGAAGTAAAATCAGAAACACTTATATGTACTAACAAAGAATAATGCTACATTTTTAGTGTTTATATAATATCTTCTCCCTAAAGTCATTCTACACAGTTAATTGAATTCCTACAATTATTCTGAGATATAAGAAAACACACAGTATTAATTCCATTTAACAGATTGGAAGCTGAGCTTGTAAAGTAAGACATCAAGTAGTCATATTTCAAGAACAGAGCTTTATCAACCACACAATAATGACTATTTTACACTGCATTGGAGGGTGGGGGAGGTAGGCAAGAGAGAGCGATAAGCTTCTACTTAGAAGAGAAAGGGAAGATCAGTTGCTTTTTAATTCATTCAGTACTTATTTATCATATATCATGTGTCAGGCACTGCATTAGGCACTGGGGATACAGAGGTGGAAAAAGTCAATTCCTGACCTAACAAAGTCTGCTCTAGGATATAATAATGACCTTTAGTCTTTTTGCCTTTTATTACATGCTTGCTAATTTAGAAGTAGCTCATGCTTCAATCTCCTAATAATCCATAGATAATGAAATTAAAGAGCAGAAAAACTAAACTATTTATACAAGGTCACTCAGTGTGCAATTTGTGAGCTTCAGGAGGATTCAAGCCCAGGTTTAACCCCAAAGTCTGTTCTCTTAACTATATGCTTCTTCACCTCTTTTAAACACTCTACATGTTTAAATGTCTCTTGCATTGCTCCCTCAGTTTTTTTTTTTTTTGGTTTATAGTTATTTTATTATCTTGCTGCTTCTTTATTAATAACACAGATCTCAATTAATGTTTAGCATATTTAATTTACTATCACTCTAGCTACAAAGTATTTGTGCATTGTAATAATTTTTCCTTTTTTTAATTTCAAAATAAGTATTTTTTCCCCCTTGATAAACCTTTATAAAATATCCAAACAATTCAGGGAGCATGAAAGACTCTCTTTAATCCCATGTCCACTTCTTAAGGCACATCATCATAGAATATTAAAATATACTCCCTCAGTTTTTTAAAATTTCTTTTCTTATTTTTTGCTTATCTTGGCATGTGAACTGTTGACACCTATCAAATGAGTTGGTAGATACAGAACTTCAATGGCCTCGAGCTCATGTAGGTAAATGAGATACAGAGCACTGCATATACTGAGTATACTGAGCAGTCATCAAAGCCAAAATCATACACACACATGCACACACACACACATGCACACACACTGGTGTATTGTTAATAGCACTGCCCCTATCCAAATCAATAGCTTTTCTTCAATTTCATAGGTAGTCCTTTTCTCACAATCTCCTGCTTCTGTGTCTCCAGAAGTTTTAGAAAACCTGAGAGTAAAGTAATGTCAGTTCCTCAGTTCTCTAGTTTTCCAAAGTACACAGAGGATACATTAGTATATACTGGCAGGACAAAGTTAAGTTTCAAATTTAATCAAAGTCTTCATAACTCAGAGTATGTAACTTCCCTTCTCACCAGCAAGGACTGGGCTGTTGAGAATTCTATATGGCTTTTGGGAGACACGCATTTAAGAACATAAACTCTGGTAGGTCTGTGTCTTTATTCCTGTCTTACCCCTAGGTTCCTCATGACATTTTTTTTGGACTTGAGGATATAGGGAGGGGGAAGGGTAAGCTGTGACAAAGCGAGAGAGAGGCATGGACATATATACACTACCAAACGTAAGGTAGATAGCTAGTGGGAAGCAGCCGCATAGCACAGGGAGATCAGCTCGGTGCTTTGTGACCGCCTGGAGGGGTGGGATAGGGAGGGTGGGAGGGAGGGAGACGCAGGAGGGAAGAGATAGGGGGACATATGTATATGTATAACTGATTCACTTTGTTATAAAGCAGAAATTAACACACCATTGTAAAGCAATTATACTCCAATAAAAATGTAAAAAAAAAAAAAGAACATAAACTCTGAACGTGAGTTTAAATGCCAGGTACACTGCTTGTGGGTAAACAATTTAACATTACTGTGCTTCACTTTCATCATTGGTCAATAGAAATAATAATAGTGACTACCTTACAAAGTTGTTTTGAAAACTTAGTGAGTTAATAAAGGGAAATAGTAAGTGCTGTTTAAGCGATTACTATTATTTAATCTCAAACCTCAAAGGTTTCGACAGAAAATTGAGTTGTTTTGGTCATGGAAATTTTTTTTTAACATTTTTATTGGAGTATAATTGCTTTACACTGGTGTGTTAGTTTCTGCTCTATAACAAAGTGAATCAGCTGTACATATACAGATATCCCTATATCTCCTCCCTCTTGCGTCTCCCTCCCACTATCCCTATACCACCCCGCTAGGTTGTCAAAAAGCATGGAGTTTATCTCCCTGTGCTATGCGGCTGCTTCCCACTAGCTACCTATTTTACATTTAGTAGTGTATCTATGTCCATGCTACTCTTTCACTTCGTCCCAGATTATGCTTCCCCCTCCCCATGTCCTCAAGCCCACTCTCTAAGTCTTCGTCTTTGTACCTGTCCTGCCCCTAGGTTCTTCAGAACCATTTTTCTTTTCTTTTCTTTTTTTTTAGATTCCATATATATGTGCTAGCAAACGTTATTTGTTTTTCTATTTGTGACTCACTTCACCATATATGACAGTCTCTAGGTCCATCCACCTCACTACAAATAACTCAATTTCATTTCTATATATGGCTGAGTAATATTCCATTGTATATATGTGCCACATCTTTATTCATCTGTCGATGGACACTTACGTTGCTTCCATGTCCAGACTATGGTAAACAGAGCTGCAATGAACATTGGGGTATTTGACTATTTTTGAATTATGGTTTTCTCAGGGTATATGCCCAGTAGTAGGATTTTTGGGTTGTATGGTAGTTCTATTTTTAGTTTTTTAAGGATCCTCCATACTGTTCTCCATAGTGGCTGTATCAATTTACATTCCCACCAACAGTGCAAGAGTGTTCACTTTTCTCCACACCGTCTCCAGCATTTATTGTTTCTGAGAAACATATATATGTGTGTGTGTGTGTGTGTGTGTGTGTGTGTGTGTGTGTGTGTGTGTGTGTATATATATATGTGTAGAGAGAGAGAGAAGTTGATCTAAGGAGATTGGGAGTCAGGGAAGAATTGTTTTTTGTTTGTTTGTGTCTTTGTTATATGGAGATATGAGTGATCCAGTAGACAGRGATATGTTATGATACAGGAAAGGGAGGGGCACTTTCAAGAGTGATTCTTTGAGTAGGGGTGCTTCACACAGGTGGTTGAATTGCCTTTAGGAGTACAGTGAGTTCATCCATCAGAATAGGAGGGGAGTAAGAGCAATGGGCCAGGCTGGTAGCTTGATCATAGGATTCTGTGCAAGTCCTCTTCAGATTTTCTCTATGTTTTCTGAATTACGAAGCAGTCAAAAATTGAGAAGGAGAGAGCATGTGTTGGAGGATTGGAGATTTAACACCCTCTTGATACACAGGAGACTGAAGGACAGGAAAATTAACCAGTGCTAAACAGCTACCTCCTTTGAATAGTCACGGATGTAAAATGAGATATATTAGTACACATATGCGTTTTTCTCCAATCACATTCAGCTGCTCCTATGCAGGTATTGACTGTGGCGAGGAGTTGGAATTTAATGAGGGTTAGGGGCTCATCAGATGAAGAAAAGAGGGGAAATGGAGTTGAAGGCCTATGTAAAGTATTGCTTTTATTGATGAATTATGAAGGGAGAAGTAAAGGAGATAAGGAACAATGAGAAAGTAGATTGGTGATTTCAAGTGGGTATAGAAATCGATGGCGACAAACAAGCCAGAGGAAGAGAAATGGAAATATAGGAGGTGATAGTTGAAGAATGAAATCATTAAAATTTAAGTGTGGAGAGGTCAAAATTATTGGTAACATCTGGGTTATGAGCATGAGAATAGATGACTATTCCCCTTACATTCCTTAAAGCATTTAAAATTTCACAATCTTCATAGAATTTCAAGTCCTATAAGAATTGGTTGGGCAGCTTTTTTCTTAAAATTTTTTTTTGCACAGTGCTTTTTAAGAATTTTTCAAATTTCAGTATAAAAATTGTAACTTTTCCAATCAGTCAAGAGATTCATTATTCAGTATGGTAGTCAATGGCAACATGTGGCTATCTAAATTTTAATTTTAATTGATTAAAATTAAATACAATTTAAAATTCACTTCCCCAGTCTCATTAACCACATTTGAAAATCTCCAGAGCCACATGTGGCTAATCACTACTCTTTTGGGCCATGCAAATAAGAAAAATTTTTATCATCATAGAAAGTTCTATTGAATAATGTTATTCTAAAGTTTTGCTTCATATTATTCCAATGTTAAACAATTCTGGTACAGAAAAGAAATTAAATTTTGCCTTGTAACCACCTGATCAGTTTTGCTAGACACAGAAATTATCTGACAACTACTATGTTACCACAACTGCTTAGATACCATATGTTTTATGGCATCTATGAAATAGGTAGATCATTGCCATGGCTACTGAATTACATAATATGAGCTAATGAGAAGTAACTCACTAGTAAAAGGCAACACAAAAGATGTGTTTGATTAAAGCCACTGTTTTCCATATGTTCTCTTTTGTCAAAGATCCTAGTTATTTTGGAGTATGGGGAGTTTGTGATTCAAGCCACTAACCCTTATTATGATGGTGTGCCCCTCTAACCTTCAAATCAAACCCATGACATGGCTCAAAATGGGGACTAATATACAGATGGGGAAAACCAATGATTCTTTTAAAACCTTGAAGCTAGCAATTTACTTCCAGGCTTACTTCTTTTGGAAGAAAATGGATGAACAAATAAGCAATCATTTTCTCTTGAGTGAAGGTAAGGTCAGCTAAACATCTGCTTTATTCTAGCCACGTGGCACAATTTTCAGAGGAAATTACTATGGCTGTAACCAGAATGTCAGAAAGGCTCACTGTTCAGCTTCAGTGGATGTTGTGCTCATTTGATGGAATTTTGCTTTCTGTGGCATCTAAACATATATTAAAAACACACACCAGAGAAGGAAAGGGAAGGGAAGATCAAGAGCTAGGAAATAAATATGGATGAACTCTTACTCTGTATCATATCTGCATGGGATGGTTAAATTATATCAGGTCGCTTAATGTTCACACCAATTATTTGGTGTATGTTTTGTTTTCAAAACAGTTTTACAGATGAAGGTACTCAGAAACATTAAGATCAAGTAACTAGCTCATGTTCTCAGAATTGATGATGGCTGGAGGATGGAGATCTTCCTGGCTCTAAAAAGCTGTCATTATGTATAACAAAGTTAAATATCACTTGCTGAATTTTCTGAGTATCTCTGGGAACACTGAGTAGATTGCTTCATTTGACCATTTAGACAAAGAACCAACCACATTAGAAATGTTGTGAAAATGCAATAAGAAGGGACATGTACAGAGAAATGCCAGTGAGGGAGGAATCAAAGGTTTATACTCCTAGTCATGTATCAGATTGTTTTCCTTAAAAAAAGAATTTTTTGGAAATTCTATTTAATTTGATGGGTTAGATATTTTAACCAACGTTTTGATAAATTATAACCTCTCAGGGAGGTTAAGGCAAAATACAGTTACACTAAATGAGTACCTACTGCTATAAAATGGTTTTAGAATAGAATCAACTCTGTCAACTTCTATAACTGTTAAAAAATTCCTTATATAACAATTGTTACTTGTTTTTTGCAAAAAAAATCCTTATATAACAATTGTTACTTGTTTTTTTCCCTATCAGTCTAACGAAAGTTTTGTCAGTTTTGTTCTTTTCAAATAACCAACTTTTGTTTGTAGATTTTTGTCTACTATTTTTCTATCCTATATTTCACTCCTTTCTATCTCATCTTTTAAAAATTTTCTTCCTTCTGATTGCTTTGACTTCAGTTTGCTCTTAGTTTCTAGTTTCTTGAGTCTGAAGTTTAGGCTATTGATCTGAGATATTTCTTCCTTTTAGATGTGGACATTTACAGTTATAAGTTTCCCTCCAAGTTCTGTTTTAGCTGGACTCCATACATTTGGTATATTGTAATTTCTTCTTTGACTATTAATCATTTAGGAGTGTAATGTTTAATTTCCATATATTTGTGAATTTCTGAAATTTCTTTCTGTTATTTATTTCTATCTTATTCCATTGTGGTCAGAGCACATAAAAACTATTCCAAAACACAGAAGAGGCAGAAATACTCCACAACTCTTTTTATCAAGCCAGTATAAGTTTGGTACCAAAAACAGGAAAAGATATCACAGGAAAACTACAATCCATTTTTGTTACAAATATAATATAAATATCCTTAATACACCAAATATAGCAACATATAACAGTGATAATATATTATAATAAGTTAGGCTTTATACCAAGAATTCAAGGTTGGTAAAACATTAAAAAAGTGGGGCAGTGTAATATGGTATATTAACAGAATCAAGGCCAAAAACAAGATGATCATCTAAATAGATGCAAGAAATCATTTCACAATATCCAAAACCTTTCATAATAAAAACACCCAACAGATTATGAATAGAAGAAAATTCCCACAATCTGATAAAGACCGTCTTTGAAAACACCACAGATAACATTACACTTAATGGTGAAAGTCTAAATGCTGTCCCCTAATGTCAGGAACAAGACAAAGATGTCTGCTGTGGTCACTTCAGAAATATATGGGAGGTTATAGGTAAGGCAATTAGACAAAAATGAAATAAAAGACATTCAGATTTGAAAAGAAGTAAAACTATCTCTATTCACAGATGACACATCTAGTATATAGGAAATCCTAAGAAATGATCATAGATCTAAATGTAACCGCTAAAACTATAAAACACTTAAAATACAGGAATAAGTCTTTTGGCATTGGATTTGGTAGTTCTTTCTCAGATATGACACCAAAAGCACAAGCAACAAAAGAAAAAAATAAATCAGACTTTATCAAAATTAATAATTTTCAAATTCACAGAACACTATCAAGAAAATTAAAAGACAACCACAGAATTGTAGAAAATATTTACAAATTACATATCTGATAAGTATCTAGTATCCTTATTATACAAAAAATTATTAAAGATGCACAAATAACCCGGTTAAAAAATGAACAAAAGATTTGAATACATATTTTTCCAAAGAAGATACAAAATAACAATAAACACATAAAAAGATGCTCAAAATTATTAGCCATTAAGAAAATGCAAAACAAAACCACAATGAGATATCACTTCCTACCCAGTAGGAAATCTATTGGAAGACTCATACATTCCTGGTGAGGATGTATAGTAGTGCAGCTGTTTGATAAACAGTTCGGCATTTCCTCTAAAATGATAAAAATAGTTTCCATATGACTCAGATATTCCATTTTTAGATGTATACTCAATAAAATTGGAAACATATGTCCACACAAAAACTTACATGAATGTTCATATCAGCATTGCTCATATTAGCTAAAAATGGAAGCAACTCAAAAGTCCATCAACTGATTAATAAATAAGTGAAATGTGGCATATTTGTACAACGGAATATTATTTGACCATAAAAAAGAATGAAACACTGATAGATACTAAAACAGGTATAAACCTTGAAATATTATGCTAAATGAAAGAAGCCAGACAGAAAGGCCACTTATTATATGACATCATTTATATGAACTGTCCAGAATAGGTAAATGTAAAGTAAGATTCATTAGATTAGTAATTATCAGGGACTGTGGGAAAGAAAAATGAGGATTAACTACTAAAGAATCCAGTGTTTCTTTTGGAGTGATGAAAATATTCTAAAGTTAGATGGTGAAGATCCTTGCACAATTCTGTGGATATACTAATTTACCTCTGAACTATATAGGATAAATTTATAAGGTTAAATAAATTTTATTCCAATAAAGATGCTACTAAAAATAAAAGAAGTTTGAGCTCATACTTTTTTTGTCAAGGGATAATTTCCTGACAAATCCCTACTGGATCTTTCTGCAGGAATCAGTTCAAAATACCCTCCTTCTTTGTGTATACTTCTTCCAACACTCAGCATTGGTTCTCTCACCTTTATGAGCTAATTTTTATTGCACTTGTCAAAGTATAAAACTATTAGTTTTTCATAGGTTCATTGACACTCCTGGAGGTTGGGAGTTATATTTCATGAGTATTACTATCACAGAATCCACGTTTTGCATGTTGAATACATGAATGGAGATGGGGACTATAGGGAAGGTACAGATGAAACAAAAAGAATAGTTTCTTAACAGGACAGGCAACAAGAGACTTTGATGTCATATATGCAGATATAAAATGAAGCATGATAAATCCAGCAAGTTTGATTACTAATCAGTGAGTAAGGCTATTGAATGTCCAGGTGAAAAATAACAGATAAGATCAGAATTTAAAGGACATCAAAGGAATAAATCCTGGGAAAAGATAAGAAAGAAAATCAAAGAAAGAGAAATGTGTTGGGCTTTTTCATCTGACAGGAGTGCAGGGCCATTTAGAAACACTAATACCACATGAGGACAATTTATTTTGTTGCCAGAAAAGCTTGTTATCTTCTGCTCCGTGTGACCCATTGAAGTTGCAGGATTTCAGTAGCTACGCACTTAGGGCAATCCATCATTTTCAACCCAGCAGCTCCATCCTTACTAGCAAAGTGTGTGGCAAATTGTAAAAGAAACAAATAGCTCACTTGTGCAATGAGATACTTTTTCCCAAATGTTCCCTGAGATGACAATTTCTTTGGTGTATCAACCTGGCTTTTCCATTGCTCCTTAGAAGTGGGATATAGATATATCAACAAACATTTCCAATGTTTCTGGAAGCAATCAACATGAACTCTGCAGAAGACATGGCTCTCTTCTTTTGTTCCAAAACCATGCAGAAGAGCTGATAGGCTCAATTCTGTTACAGCAGAGAGGAGGAGAAAAGATTGAAAGTCATTTTTGTGAGTTCACTGTGGTGGGTATATATACATAATTCCACCATTAAGCTATATTGTGGCAGATTCCAGATTGCATAGTCCTAGTGATGACTGGTGAGACCCTTACAAACTGCGTACACAATCAGAACTTTATTTCAAGTCCAAAAAACATGGTCCTAAGTATTTAAAGCCCACAGGATGGTAGAGTTTCAAGAGAGGATTTTGTCAACTCTTCAATTTGCATCCCTAAATCCTTTCACTTGTGCTTCATCCTACTTTGGAGTAGCTTTGTTCAAGGTTTGGAGACACCTTCACCCTCACCCCCCATGGGTCCCCTCTCACATTCAATCTCATTTCTTCACCCTCCACAACCTATCCAGTGTTCATAATTTTCTCTAGGAGATAAAGGCTGGAGTTTTGGATCCTGGTAGTGGAAAAAATGTGGGTGCTCTCAAAGTCTCATAGTAGCCTGGCTTCCAGGAGGCAAAGTCTATTATGCTATCAGATAATACTGTTTTTCATGATGAATACTAATTCACTTCCAGCCTGTCTTCTGCCCTTTATCATGCTCAGAGATGACTATGTCCCCTCATGCTTTAAGGTCCTTCACCAAAATCCCTCTTCTACTATTTCAGGAAATGCCAAAGAGCCATCTATTCTGGATGCAGGTAAAAAGGTGATGCACCTTCTGTAGACAATTTAACAATATGATGAAATTTACTGAAAGTTAGTCTCCTTTTCACTGTTGCCCTGAGCCAGCAATTCTAAACAATGCCAGTAATGAAATACTCTTTCCTTTGGAGCACTTTCCCACTGCCTACATCCTCACCTCTCACATCACTATTGAAGAGTGCATAGAACTTCCTCAGAAAGAGGACACGATTCCATCAAGAAAGGTACATGCCTGATTGCTCCAAAACTGTGTAACTCACAGTATCTTGTATAATAGCTGCCATATGGTAGGTGCTCAATAAATACTTATTAAATTAAATGTTTATTTTATATGCAAGGATACCATAAGCAAAGGGAAGAAAATATGCAAAATAATTAAGGTTAAACTACGTTCAGAGAAATATATTGGAATTGGAATCCAGATGCATAGGAGAGTGTAGGAAGGGCAAGACAGGAAAAGATGGTTGGAGTCTTTCCAGGGGCTTCTGAAGGCCCCAAATTATTGATGAAGTCCTAACAAGAAAAAAAAAGCCATTTGTTAAAAATAAATAAATAAATTGGGTAAAATTAAAACCTAACATTTTGAGTCCTCCTACAAAATAAATGGATATTTTTTGCATTTTCTCTTTATATTTGATTTCCTTGAAATCCTGGCTTACTGACATACAATGAAAAAATAGAAGTTAGAATATTTGGCCTAGTTCCATGAAGATAGCTTGAGACCTCAAGTTGTCTGGGCTTATTAATATTATAAAATGTATTCCCAGAGATTCAAGTAGATTCACTCCCTCAGTCAAACAGAAACTACTTTTTAAAAAAGCAAAAATCATAACTTAATACAGTTATCCAAGTCCCCACTGCTGCATATATAAAAATGCACACATGTATATGCATGTATATGCATGCATACTAGTATATACATATATACACAAACGTGTGCATATATCTCACCTGTTTAGTTTCTACAACTTCACGATGAAATATCAAATGAACAGAACACTAAGAATAAGGGTTGTATTTTACCCTATGTCAAATAGTCAGAAATGCTATATATTTTAAATGGATTTCTTAGCATTTATATGCAACTCAAAGTTATTATGAAAGACTTGAGAATCTTAAATATACACCCATCCTAACTGTCTTTTTATGAGGGTGTATATGCAACACATTAGTGAATTACTTTCACATATTCAAAATTCTGTTGTATTTGAATCACAGTGAGGAGGATTTGAGGATTTTTGAGTTCACTCCCAAGGTATTTCCTTTGTTTTCACTGGTATTTGATGTTTAGTTCTCTGGGGTGTTGCAGGAAGAAAGGGCAGTTTAGAAAGACCCAACAGAAGCAGGCCTGTTTTATGTTAAAAAGCCAAGTCAATTTTGCACTTATGTTTCTGTCTGTGTTTTATCCTGGGGCCTTGGGGATGAGAACTATTTCAGCGCACTCTTCTATTCTCTGTGCTGGGGTCACAGAAGACCTTCAAATCAGAAATTCAGGGCTCCAGCAGTCTCACAGTAAATTTGATTAACCTTTACAGATTACTAGATAAATTAGATCATACTTTTGATAGATTATTTTAGGGTTTTTATATCATTTAGTAGAATTGAGCCCAGTCATTTTGGAAGCATACTCAAGCCCACCACCTTCTGTCTTATATTGGAGCTCAGATACCACTAAGAAAAATTGGAGGGCAAAAAAGATAATTACTACTTTTTTATTGAATTGATGTTTTCTTCTGCCTTATAAGCCTAACTTGAAATGGATTTTATTTTTTGCAATTCAAATATTGTCCACGAATATATTTTTCTTCATGATAAAGAATATATCAACGACATTTTAAATCATTAAATAACTCAGATTTATTGTTTTAGAGAATGTCTACCAAGCTTACAAACACATTTTCACATTTTGAAGAGTGAGAAACTGAAACTTGAACAGTTGGAAACTTCTCTGGGTTGTCAAAGAGTACTCTATATTTCCTACGCATGAACAGTCTTTGAGATCTGCAATGCTTTACAATAAAAGCCACTTTTGAATTAACTGAAACAAAACCATTCTTCTATGTACACTCATAAATAAATTTCCCAGATGTCTTAATCAGGACTCTTTTACTGTTGCTGTCATTTTGATCAAAATGACAATTCAGTCTAAACTGGCCTAAACACACACACACACACACATACACACAATCAATTAATCAACAAATGAAAGATTTAAAAGAAGAAAAGGGAAGTTGAAATTATTAGCTCAATTAACCAAAGCTTAGGAAGGCAGGAGCCTCATTCATGAGTAGAAGTGGTAGTTTCTCCTTCTGTCCACTCAGAAACTTTCCTCTAAGACTGGCTTTTCCCACGGGAATACTTATTCCTTTCCATGTATACCTCCTGGCCTCATGCACCCTCAGTTTTGTTATGTAAGAGAAAATGACTTGCCATCCACCATTTCCACCTTGAAAACTTGCAAATTAGGTATGTCCCAGATTGGCCCACCATGGGTCATGTAAATATACTTTTCTAGACCAATTACTTAGGCCAGGTTGGTAAGAACACATAAGAGAATGGCAGCTCCCGTGGGATAATTTTCAAAATAGGGAGGGAAGAACCAGTTTTCCAGAAGAGGTGAGATAAGTGACAACATAACCAAACAGGATAGAAATTCTGTGTTGGGAGCTATTTCAGTTTGGGTCTTCTAGCACAGGAAATTAATTTCATGAAATTGTTATTCTTGGCCCATTTGTGTCCTCTAGGAATCACCTAAAATTTAATCTAATAGTCTTCTTCTTATTATCTCTTATTTTTAAAATGTAGTGGTAGGTAATTTCCATGAAAGGGAAATTGCACAGTTCCTACCCACAGCTGGAGTGGACATCAAATTTAGAAACCCTAAGTATAGAGCAGAATCTAAATTTGTTTCTAACACAGACACCACAACCTGTGCAACAGTGCTAATGGTTATTATGTGGTGATAACTCATTAAACAAAACAAACAGAAGTATTGATCCCTTTGAAGCTAGCAGGTCAATCAATTCTGAAGACTATCCAAAGCAAACCAAACCAAACTTAAATAGATCTGGTTCAAAGATCTTCGTTGTAAAACCAGATGAAGCAAAATAAGTAGGAATCAGATCAAAAAGTCATTCCAAAGACAGCCAGAGGTCAGCTGCCTCTGATTTACAATTTATACCCAATGTCAATAATGGTGAATGATTGAGTGTAAGGAGGAGGTTTTTGCTCTAGTTAGCTAATGGTACAACTTACAGAGAATAGATAATACCTACTGAGTTTATCAGAATACACATTTAATCAATATGTGCGAATATATATAGGTCAGTTGAGAGACAGATTTCACAAGAAAGTTCAAATTCCCTGTAACTAAATCCCAAAACATAGATGCCCAGCTCATTTTCTCTGATTCCTTAATTGTTCTCTCTTTTTGTCCTAAGATGAGTATTTGTCTCCTTTGGTCCTTCTAAAATGTAATGCTCCCTCCTTTAGCTTTCCAGTGTATGGAAAAAGAACACGCCCCTGAGTCACAACAGTTTTATTGTTCTCTACGTGTTACAGAGTTTCATCATATTCTCTATTTCAACAATTTGTTCATAGGTGGTCGAGAAGTTAGCACCCAGTCCTTCTGGGGTGTTGTTTTTCATGAAGCCACCTCAGACCCTCTTTTCCAAGTCAGTCTCCAGTCCCTGAGTCATTGCTCACAGTCTGAGATCTGCTTTGACCTGCTGAGGCTTAGTTCACTTTCGTTATTTTCTTGGAGAGAGAAACTGGTTGTATGTCAAACTCATTTCTCTTTGTGTCCTGGAAGCACAGTTAGTTTGTTTCTCGAAGTCTCTGTTGCAGGAAATTGTGGCCACTGACTAAGTTCTAGCCAGGGGACTGTGAATAGGACTAATATACCCCACTTCTTGAACTGTCCTATTCGACCCTCCCATAATCTTATGCCTGATCCTCTCTTTCCCCAGCCACCAACTGAATGGAGAATCCACTGAGTGTCATTCAAGTGGGAGGCAAAGCCACAGATGGAAGAAGCTCTGGTTCTAGAATAATTATATTGGTGGCTACCTAGCTAGAAGTAATCACCTTACACTCTGACAAGAGAAAAAATAGACTTTTTTTTTTTAAGTCACTGAGACTTTGGCGGTTTATCTGTTATAGAAGTGTTTTTTTAACTAGTAAATTCTTCCTCTGTATTTAGTCAGCATCACCTAGAAATAGTCATTCTTCTCACCTTTAGTGCTTGGTGATTTACTCATTAAATTCCCTCTTCAGTTCTCCAACCTCTTATTAGTCCAATGTCAGGACTTATAATAGTCAGTATATAGTAACTTCTTAAAGATAGGAACCTACTTTCTTTTATATGTGCCATGGTACTTACAAAGCAAGGCACATAGCATGTAATATAAAGGTGCTTATTGATCTAGATATCCACAAGAGAAGTGTTGGAGACTTTATTTCTTCTCCAGTCAAAAGAGGTCCATGGAACAAATAAATAAGGACAAATGTGTTACATCTACATATTCACCAAATATCACTGGAAAATCACATCAGTATTTGCAGGTGTAGTTTAGACTAATAATCAAAGCAGGTAGGGGAGCTAGGTTTACTGATTAGGTTACCATCACTCTCAGCCTCCTTATTTTCTAATAGAATTTATTCTTTAGAGCAGATTAAGTTCATAGCAAAACTGGGTGGAAGGTACAGAGATTTCACGTACAGTCCTACCTTCATATATGCACAGCCTTCCCCACTATTGGCATCCTCACCACAGTGGTACATTTGTTACAATTGAAGAACCTACACTGACACATCATTATCACGCAAAGTCCATAGTTTACCTTAGGGTTCATTCTTGGTATTACACGTTCTGTGGGTTTGAACAAATACATAGTGGCATATATCCACCATCATGGTGACATACGGAAGAGTTTTACTGTTCTAAAAAGCCTTTGTGATCTGCCAATTCATTTCTCCTATGCTCTCCCCTAACTTCTCTTCACCACTGATCTTTTAATTGTCTTCATAGTTTTGCCATTTTCACAATGCCATGTAATTGGAATCATACCGTATGCAGTGTTTTCAAATTGGCTTCAATCATTTAGTAATAGTCATTTAAAGTTCCTTTATGTCTTTTCATGGTTTGATAGCTCATTTCTTTTTAGCACTGAATAATATTCCATTATCTGGATGTACCACAGTTCACTCATCCATTCACCTACTGAAGGACATCTTGGTTGCTTCCTAGTTTTAGCAATTTTGAATAAAGCTGCTATAAACATCTGTGTGCATGTTTTTGTGTGGATGTAAGTTTTCAGCTTGTGACTAAAAACTAAGGAGTGTGGCCTCCTCATTTTAAGTACTGAGCTATCTTAAACATCACATTTTTTAGTGGTGATGGTACTTGGGTAGGCAGCTTTCCTTTTTCTTTTCTCCTAATGACAAACATATATGAAAACCCAAAGAACTTTCAGGTAGCTTTTCCCTTCCATCTCAAGAGTGTCATTTCCCAAAGAAAGGATTATGAGGAAGTTAAAGAAGTCTGATGTGCTACCTCAAGTCCAACACACTCACTCCTATACATACCCAACAAAAGCAGAATTTTTTGGTCATGGCTCTGTATAACCCCATAAAGATACTCCTTTAGCAAGCCCTGACTTCCAACCTCCTTTTAAATTATCCATTTCCCTTGATCTCTACTTCTTTTAGGTCCCTCAACTGGAATTCTTCACCTTGCCTTCTTTTTATGGTTCTGAAATCTTTGGCCTCCTGCACAGACACTAACCTCTGAGGATTTCTGCTACTGAGGAAGATGCAGTAGGAACTTCAGTTCACTAGGATGGAGGATTAAAACTGGCTAAAAAATTGTTCAGACTATGGGTTACAACTTGTCCTTTCTTTCTTGTTAAACCAGATATCTTAAAATAACAACAGAAACAGGTCTTTTCAGATGAGGACTACTATCTTGATAACGATTTTTAATGCTTTACCTTAAAATTAAAACTGTATCCATCTCCTCAGATGAATGGATAAAGAAGATGTGGTATATATACAATGGAATGTTACTCAGCCATAAAAAAGAATGAAAAAATGTCATTTGCAGCAACATGGATGGACCTAGAGATGATCATACCTAGTGAAGTAAGTCAGACAAGTATAATATGATATCACATATATGTGGAATCTAAAAACAATGATACAAATGAACTTACATACAGTACAGAAATAGACCCACAGACATAGAAAACAAACGTATGGTTACCAAAGGGGAAAGGGAGAGGAGGGATAAATTAGGAGTTTGAGATGAACATATACACACGACTGTATATAAAATAGGTAACAACAAGCACCTACTGTATAGGGAACTATACTCAACATTTTGTAATAACCTACAAGAGAAAAGACTGAAAAAGAATATATATATGTGTGTATGTGTATATCTGAATCACTTTGCTGTACACCTGGAACTAAAACAACATTGTAAATCAACTATACTTCAATTTTGAAAGAAGAGTGTATATTTCTCCTTTCCATAAATGAATTGCATTATGTAGGTGGTTTCATAGCCCCATCTTTATTTATGTGATTGTTTTTCTGTTTCTTCCCTGTAACATGTAATGGAAAAGTCATCCCATCACAATTAATATTGAGAATGTTGTTATTTATTGTTTGACATCGAAATTGGTATTGAAATTGTAATTGATCTAAAAGTGTTACTATCATAAGGTGATTCCTCTATCTCACATGTCATACCAATCAACTCCAAATTAATTGAAAGCAATATCTTGAAAATAAATAATACAGAAAGAGAGATGACAAGTGCCATGTTCCCATCAGTTTCCTCTACTGGGACCCTAAGTCTTTAGTCCCTCAACCACCATGCTTCCTTCACAATGAGCAGCTTCAGTGTTGTACTATTGTATGTCTCTCTGCCTTTGCCTGAGGTGCTTCCTCTGCCTGAAAGTCTGCCTACAGCCCTCCCATCCTCTGCCTAACTGTAAATGCCTTTTCAGCTTTTGTGGATCAGCCTTTGGACAATGCC
Organism: Aethalodelphis obliquidens; assembly: GCF_003676395.1. Taxonomy (NCBI): domain Eukaryota; kingdom Metazoa; phylum Chordata; class Mammalia; order Artiodactyla; family Delphinidae; genus Aethalodelphis; species Aethalodelphis obliquidens. Next base: position 29,990,785 of record NW_020837950.1, on the reverse strand, counting down.
AGTGAGTAGAGTTTCCTGACCAATCTCCATGCTCCACACTGACTCTCCTGGAATTCACTCCTCTTCTCCAGGGCCACAACTCCCAACATCAAATCACATAGAATCCTCTGACCAGATCCTCCTAGAGGCAAACTGCACTCCTCAAGACTTGCTTTTCACCATGAAAGCCTGAAGGCCAGGGCCTGTACCCTGCAATGAAGTGTTCAACAATCTATGGTAAAAACAGAAAAAATAAGGAAAACTTTAATTTTTTAAAATAAAGCCCCATATGTCAACTGAGGAATCTGACTTTATTCTGAGAGCATACTCTTTTTACATATCTAATGTTAAATTGTTTCATACTTTATGAAAATGCAATAGTAATTGGATTTTCTCAACGTCTGTATTGGCAAAATCAAAAGTTAGCAATCAAATTGGAGTTTTCAAGTTGAAGTAAAAAATACATAGTGCTTTCTAAAATTCACATATCTGCCACAGCACCTGTTCATACTTATTACAAACGCTTCTTTGTATAAATGAGTGTCTCTGTAGACTCCAGGCCCTGTGACAGTAGAGATCATCCTTATTCATCTGGACACCAGGATCTATTGTAGCACGAGTTTAAAGAATATTCTCTACAGAATGGATGGAGGGAAAAAAGGTAACAAAAAGGTAAGAAAAGTATTAGAACTATTTTCTTTTAATCTTCTTTTCTTCTGGACATAATTTAAGAAATGTAAAAGGCCCCTCCCCCAAAACGATATGGTACTTCAAGAAATCAATTTTTGTCTATAACAAGAATCTTAGTCTTATTTGTCTGCTTGTTACTATCTATCTATATCATGTATATGAAATGTATATATATATGTATATATATGAGGTATTTATTCAATAAATTAAAACTCCACCTGTATAATTGAGAGAATACTTTGTACTTAAAAAACATAAACATAATTTTTAAAATAAAGTAATAATAATACTAGCATTTATTCTTATGATATTTATAAAATTTACTAATTTTTTAAATGTGTTGCCTCATTTGGTCCTCAGGAGACTCAGTGAATTAAGTATGAAATCCACTTCCCAGACGGAAGGATCAGGGAGCCTCATTTCTGAAGTGGCAGAGTGGAAACTTAAAGCCATGTATTCTATCCTCAAGCCTAGTGTTGTATTTTGTTTTTTCCCCTGATAACAGTCATGCACCAAACAGGGACACAATGCGAGCAAAACAGTGTCTTTGTCTCCTAGAGTCCACTCCCTCATGCATTCACAGTCCCCTTCCACCACGTGGGAAGGAACATTTCATTGTTGATATTATTTAGATTTGTCAGTGTGTGGTGATAATAAAAAGCAAACTGCTTTCTATTATTATTGTTTTAAAATTCTGTATTGATAATGCATCATCGTCCTTTTCCTGCACACTGGGAGGCAATCACTGCCCCACCATTGGTACACCCATGTGTGTTAGGCAGGCAAAGTCAACTGTTATGGCAAATTCCTCTAAATATCAAAGGATTTGTTTTGCACAACAATAGTTTATCTGTCACAACACAGTGTAACATAGGTCTTTATGGGCTCAGTTTCATACAGTCTTTTAGAAATCTAAGCTCTTTTATCCTGTGCCTCTGTACCCTTTAAATCCTATTCTGTCTATTCAGCCTGTGGATGGTAAAAGAGAGCACGAAGAATCATGAAGATTTTAAGGGTCAAGCTTGTGAGTGGCATCCATTCTGCTCAGGAAGATGACACAAAGGAAGTTGGGAGATATGTCCTACATCTATACCCTGGGGGGAGGGGGGCATTGGGTTTGGTGGACAAAGTCTCTGCTACATCTTGTGCCCAGGCTTTCTTCACTCTCAGAGCAAGGCTGATAAACAGGCAGGTTCCTGGCCCTGCTGGATACCTGCTAATCATGCATGTGGCAAAAAATTTTAGAAGGCATTATTGAAATATAAGCACTATTTTTCTGGCTTTCCCAATGCTAATGCATGTGAATGATCATCATCAGAAAAAAATCAATTTACTTTTCGATCATTTTATAGTTTACAAAAATTTTCATATCACTTTTCTTATTTTAACTTAACTATTACCTTATAGAAAGTGAAGATCTATTTCTCTTCCCATTTTATGCATGAACTATCGACACTCAAGAAGGTTAATGGTATGTACCCCTCATCTGGTAGCTGACAAGTACTCTCAAAACATTTGATGTTCTGTAAGGGGCAAGTGTGTCAGGCACTTCCTAGTTTACTGACCAATATTTGTTCACCCGGGTTCTTTATTAAAAATAATTCTCATTTCATTCATATTTGCAGCAGATGGTAGTTATACAGCAGAGTTCAAGGAAGTAATATAAAAGTAAGAGTCCCTTCTAAAAAGGGGATGGGTAGAACTGATTCTGGCTTCTCTTTTCTTCTTATATTGATCAAAGACTGCCAGACCTGCAGACCTGATTCTGTGAAGTAAGGGATGTTGGAATATGATACAGATGCCCCGTGCTCCATGGGCCAGAGCTGATACTAATGGGCATGGGGAGAAAGCTCCCACCCCATACACAGCACTCACAAAAGAGCAAGAGCTGAGGGTTGTCAGGGCTCTGGGTACTGGCCTCTGGTATCTGTCCCCTCCTGCTCTCAGAGCAATGGATTTTCATTTGCTGCTCTCTCCCTTATGGGGATCTTGAAGCACTCTATAAGCATTTGGCTTATTAATCTTTATAACCTCTCTGAACACCCCTGTAAAGTTATCAAAGGGCAAAGGCAAGAGCAGCAATAATTATCCTTATTTCACAGACAGGGAAGATTGTGACAGGAAAGCGGTTCAATTAAGTTCTCTGATGAGTTGTGGAGAAAGATAGAAAAAGGACCCCAAATTTCAGAAAAAGACACCCATTCCTCATCCCCTGGACCACTATTTTGCTTTTATGACTTCCTGACTAAGGGTTTCTTAAAAAAGTCTGAGCTTTCTGACAGGTGGGTCAGCAACCACAGATGTGCAGGTTACATTCATTGACATCTATCTGCCTGGGTCCAGTGTCACAGTCTTCGAGGGGAAGCATGAGAGCTGTACACCCCAAGGTAGATGAGGCCAGAATGACCCAACCCCATGGAAAGTTGAAACTGAATATAAACAGGGCTCGTAGAACTCAACTTCTCCAGGTAGAAATTATTGGTTAATAACATATTTTTTCAATGGGTGGAATTAGTCTCTTTGCAATCTCAAATTTGAAATGGGCGAAGGGTATAACAACAAAGTCTTTACCCAACTCTTGTATACTTTCTGGGAAATATGCACATGCTCCTTAAGCTATGTTGGCTGAAGGCGAGCCAGTCTTTAACAACTCTTTACTTAAGGAAATTTGTGGAGATCATTCTGTGATGGGGGAAGAAATAAGGCCTAGATCAAGGACGTTTCCCCATTCATATTCCTAAATCATACACTGAACTACATTGATCAAAGCCTCTACACTCTTCCCCTTTCTTTCCAACCCATCCTTTGTGCTCTGAGATAATATCATCTTTCAGATTGTGCATCAGGCAGAGAAGTTCACCAAACTAAGGGCAACAATCTGAGAAATTACATAATGTGAGACAACAGAGAGCAGGAACCAAGTAGGAATCTCGCATTGCTGAATCCCCTCTAAATCCCTCTCAGTTCCTGCAGGTGAGCTTTTTGAAATCTGACCTCTGTTATCCCTCTAGTCCCCTGTCTTTAGCTATATTAAAATCCATGTCACTTCCCAAGTATACCATGTGTTTTGTCATTTTATTTCCTCTGAGTGAGATGCTTTTTTCCCTTATAAATTCTCTTTTTATACTTATTTCTACTCCTGACTCCTATTCATTCTTCAGTTTACATGTCATTTCCTTTTAGAAGTCTTTTTTTTTCTTCCTAAATCTGGATTAAATATCCCTCCCCTGTGCTCTTTGACACCTAATATGTGTGCCAAAGTATTTGCTAAATAAATACTAAGTTCAATGTTCCAATATTTTTAAAAATTAATATTTAAGATACATTTTAAGAGAATCATCAAATCATAGAAAAACTAAATAAAAAGCAAAGACAATCTTCACCCAACACATTTTTGTAAACCTTTATCCAGTAATCCCATTTCTGGGAAACTTTCTTAAGAAAATAATCTGAAATTCATAAAACAAAGTTTGGCAAGAGGATATTAATGGCAGCACTATTTATAACCATAAAACTTTTAAAGCAATGTACATTTTCAAATATAGAAGTAAGGATATGTTGTGGGTGGGATTTTAATTATCTATTAAAATTCTTTTTATGAAGAGTTTACAATGACAATGCTCATACAGTAATGTTAAATGAAGAAACTAGGCTATAAAATAATATATAGTACCCAATAAAAATTTAAGTCTCAAAAAAACCCCAAATAACCACAAATTTGAAATAAGAGAGAGCAGGGGAAAACCGCTATCAAAATATTTTGAGTGGTAGAGCTATGCATAATTATTTTTCATTTTACATTCTTTAATATATTTTAAAATATGATAGGCTGGCATTAAAAATTAACTTCATTAAATATGATTACTTTACAAAGAAAACCCCTATATTCACAACTTCCACAAAATATGTAAACAAAATCTACATACTACACAACAAACTAGCAGTAATACCTAACTGAATTTTAAAAGGCACAAATTGACTAATAGTTTAAAAATTAATGATTTTATCTTCTTTACTGGCAAGGCTTGTATATTTCTTGTGCAGCTCAACTGGCAATAGATATAAAAGTAACATACTTCAGGACAATTTCTTATCTGGTTTGTAGTGGACATCTGTTGTTTTTTTCCTGCCCAACATTGCTTCCGTGTTATTTGGAGATGGCATCATGATTTTTCTTCAGGGACCACTTGTACTATCTTTGCAATCTCTGGGGTTTGAGTGGAGATGGGCACAGAGCTCAGATCAGTCAGTCCTTTTTTTTTTTTTTTTTTTTTTGCGGTACGCGGGCTCCTCACTATTGTGGCCTCTCCCGTTGCGGAGCACAGGCTCCGGACGCGCAGGCTCAGCGGCCATGGCTCACGGGCCCAGCCGCTCCGCGGCATGTGGGATCTTCCCGAACCGGGGCACGAACCCGTGTCCCCTGCATCGGCAGACGGACTCTCAACCACTGCGCCACCAGGGAAACCCAGTCAGTCATTTTATTCCATTCCCAGGAACAGAAATTCATCTAGAGGTGGGAATAAAGTCAAGCAGGTAAAGGTTAACAATTCTTACCGTTTGACTGAAACTCCCAGAAAAGGGATGCATATTTTCCTAGGAATCAGCAACGGGAAGAGCTGTGAAGACTAGAGCTGTAGGGCTCTGCCTTTGCCAAGAGGTGGAGAAAACCTGCAGGAGAATGACACTGTCACAGACAGCAGAGCTCAGAGATGGAGAAATGGATGTGTGGGAGCGAGTGATACACAGAGAGAAGAAGTGAGAGATAAAGAGAATTCCAGTCATTTAAATTCTTCGATCCATTTGTGTCTGAAATAACTTGACATGCTACATTTTCTGTTTTCGTTTCAGCTACTTTGAGTTATATTTTTATCCATTATATTCTATTCTATATTTCTGTGCAATCGGAAGAATTCTAATTCTTCATATTATTCAAGTGCTTCACAGATTGGTTTCTCTTCTTCTACCCATAAACATAGCCATCTACAGAGAGAGTCAAAGGAAAAGGAAACTGCAAATGTTCCAAATGGGAAAACAGAAAGAGGAGTCAGCCCATTCTGTTAAAGTAATCTGTCCTGTGTTGCCATATCATTGAGGTCTCTGATCATATTTGATGGCTTCACAGTCACCAACCTTCAGCATACAGGTTCAAATATGTAAAACACCTTAGTTTTTGACATTCCTTAGGTAATATATTCCACTACTTTCTTAACTCTGCAGAATATTTTTCTTCTTTTAACATTTATATTTTATGTCATCAGTAGTTTTCTAAATGTTCTTTACAAAGAGTGTTGGTTTCTTATGATTAATTGCCCAATTGTGATATTATTTTATTGAATTTGTATTAAAATATCTATTTTATCATCTTTTAAATAGATTCTTATTTACCGTGTCTTGGAGCCCCTCCCTCCATGATTCGTTGTTATATTTTGCTGTCTTGAAATGTTTACATCAAAACATTTTTATTACCTTAAATGGAGACTAAGTGAACAAAATATCTTCTTTACGAAATAAATTTTTTCCACATTTACTACCAAAATTAAATGTGACCTATCAGAGCTGAAGATGTGAGAATATTTATGCATAAATGTAGGCATTTTAGGCTCCTAGATGATGAAAAGAAAATAAACACCCACGATCTCCGTGTAAGCTGCTAAGAATTTAATATGGCTCTTTCTTTGAACTATGTTTTTTCCATGAGATTATTCAATTAGCTCCTTAAATAATAAATGACTACTCAGTGAAACGCCAAATGCCAGATAATTTTCCTGCAAAATTTCAACCGAAAATATAAAAAGTTTTCCCCTGAGACACTAGTCAGAAGGTACTGTGAATGCAGCACCTGGGGTGAACAAGGGTAATAGAGTTTATAATAATTAATTCACAGCAGCTATTCTCTAGTGATCAAAGATTGAATCATATGCAAATGTGGTTTTAATTTCCTCTTTTAAATGAAGAACAAGCAAAACTATAAATCACATATCCAATTCTGCCACAAATCTCATTTGTTCCATTGCTTGCTGACAGTCTGAAAGAAATATTTTATTCCTTTCATTCCTTGTCCATATCAGGTTAATTATATTTTATTCTTTCCAGTAATAAGTAAGCACAGGACATGCAAACTCTGAAGTCCTTAGCAATGATTTCTCTGCTGCCCCCCAAGATTGACAGTGAGAGGAAATCAGACACGAAAATAATATTGGTTTGTCTCTATGTATTGTAGTTTACATTCCAAAGGGGATGAGATACACGCACCACTACCCTTGAGGAGCATCTTACAGAAATTTGTGGGTTGCAGTGGAAAAAAGTCTCCAGCAATCTCTAGTTTTGGAAGATAGTTTTTATTTCAATTTTGAAGCCCTGAAACTTTCCAGACACTAAATTCGTTTCAACAGTTCTTTGGAACTCCTTATACCCATCAATAGGATTCACTCACAAAAAGCTAAAAAGATATGAAAATACCCTAAACTTTTTTTTTTTGATCTTCTAGAAACCAAGATTTTCTATAAGGGCTGAGATGCTTCAGATACCAAGAGAGAGTAAGGATTTTGAGCCAAATTTGTGAGATATTTTCTTTTCTCTCCCAATCCTACTCTTCCTTTGAAGTTTTGCAGACTTATACATAATCTTCTCTTTGTTTATACTGAAATATTTGATATATTTTTGTGGATACATAGTTTTTTCTATGGAAATGGCTCTGCTTGATGTAATAATGTAATAGCAGGTAATGAAGATGATTTTCCCTTTCCCTCCAAAATAATTGTTTTGCCCCAGTTACATATTGATATGCAGAATTAGAAGTACAACTGTTCCAGGAATAATGAAAAACTTATGCAAGATGCCTTTGTCTTTTATATTTAGACCAGTTTAACAGAGAAAAGTATTAGGATTTTGATCACAATGTGGTGCAAATTTGTGTTTGTTGATCATAAATTTGAAAGCAAGATATGACTCATCTTGAACTTATAAAGATATGAATTTTTGTATAATATCCCCCAAAGTCATAGCTCATCATTTTGTAAGCAGGGAAACAACTTTCAGAAAAGGAGTCATGGATTGCAATTCTACTCTCAATCTTTTTGCTATGTCTTATTGTGTAAATCATCTGATTTATTAACTTCTTTGGCTTTCCCTCAGGGAAAACAGTCTTTTCTCCCCACTTACTCTCAAGGAAAATGTTGAACATTGTGGACATTTGCTAAGATAATATAGTTTATTTGAAAGGACACCAAACCAAGAGCAGAAGTGTCTAGGTCAAATTATTTTAATTTATCTTCTTACTGGAGATAAATTCCTCAATATATAGTCACATCTCTGGGTTTCTATTTCCTAAAGTATAAAATGAGGGATTTTAAGTAGTGAAAGTCTAAATTTCTTCCAAAATAAAATAAACTATGATAGAGATTTGGCTTTCTTCTCTCCTTTTATGAGAAGCAGGCTGAGACAAATTTGAGATGAACAAATGTGCATATCGGGTAAAACATAAAACCGGATGACATAAAATATATATCAAGCAATGTTCTTGGCAACAAACACATACAAATAGCTCGTGTAACCTTCATTTTCATCTTCCTTTCTAGGTAACATTGTTATCTGCATTGTACAGATGAGGAAACTGAATCGCAAAGAATCAAACAGAATAGCTTGGCCAAAGTCTCACAGCCAATTAGTGTCAGCATCAAGCTTGACACACACTGGCAGTTTGGCTACCTAGTTGATGTTCTTAAACTCTTAGCTATAATGTCAGATTTTCTCACTGAAATGTGATAGTCCAAGATCTTTATAAAAGTGGTAAGTTCTTGCCTTGCTCAGAAATATCTGAAAGACTACCTCTGGCCATGAGCACAGCCTCTACAGTGATATCTTGCCTTCAAAGCATAATCCCAAACGTCCCGTCTCATCATCATACCTTCTTTACAAGGAAATTACTTGCTCCTAGTGACAGAGCCACATATTGATAGAGTTATCTGTGTGTTTTGGTTTGTTGCAGCTAATTCATTTTAGTCATGGGAAATGGTCTCTCTGATATTTGCTGTACTCTAATTTCCTGAACAATATGTCCTTTCTTTCCATGTGTCTCCTTTGGAAGGCCTTCCTGAGGTTTCCTGTGGTATTGTAATTCCTGTGGATTTTGCAAAGTGGTTTTGTGGTGTTCAAGACTTGAGGCAGAGTAAGAAAATGTTAACCACTTACTTCTCTCATAGGAGCAAGGATGACTTGGATGATGATAACAATAATGAGAATGATAAAGAATAGAAGGATTTTAAAAAATCCATATACAGTACAAAGCTGAAGCATTTGTTTCCATTTTGGAAAGTTTACTATAACAGCAGTATAATGCATTGTAGGGGAAGAATACTTGAGTTAGAAAGACCGAGTCGGGAAATACAGCAGTAATCCAGGTGACAAGTAATAGTGACCTGAATGGATGCGATGGCTATAGGAATAGAAAAAAAATTGAATAAATTTGAGAAGTGTTAAAGAGATGAACTTGCTATAACTTTGCAATTGGTTTTGTTTGTGGGGATGAGGGAAAAATATGCTGTCAAAGTAATACCTACACTTTTAGCTTCAGAATTGGAAGAATGGTGGGCAAATTACTTCACCTATCTGATCTTCTGCATATTCATATGAGAAGTAGAGATGCATACCTGGTGAGCATATTAGAGCATTCCAGTGAAAGGACGTGAAAACTCCCAAAAAGAGGCAGAAAGAGGTAACACTGGGGAGAAAAGATTCTTATTTAATACACTTAATTTATTGAAAACTAAAATGTTATCTTAGCACATAAGAAGTGTGAGAAGTCTTCACAAATAGGTGACAATACGAACAAAATGCAAATGGGCATGAATGTGTATGACCAACTCCTATTCATTTTTGGAATCTAAACAGCGAGAACATTAATAGTCAGAAGTAATTTTAATTTAAGTCTCATTCTTGTGAAAAATAGACAAATGATAACTAAGTATACTTCTCATAAGAGATAAGAATTTGAGAAACTTCATGTCTTACCCAACACAAGACCATGCTTATATCACTAGAGTAGGCAAGGGGATCTCAAACTAGGTATGCTCCTAGAAAGACCTTCAATACTCACAATCTAACCATCATTATCTGTGCATTGAGACTACTCTCGTTTTTCCTCTGTGTTTGCAGGCTGGAATGCAAAAGAAACACAGGGTGACAGTAGAAGGCATTTGTTGGCTACGGCACAGCCATCTCCAGAGATCTCTAAACAGCTCTATTGAGAAGAGTTGGCATGCCTAACTGCTCACTCACCCAGTTCTATTCCTTAAGAAATGAATAAATTTCTACTATGGAAAATTACTGAATGTTAAGGTTTATTTGTTTCAGAAGCTAGTTTTATTCTAATACACTCTACATTTTACAAATGTATTTATCCCCTTCCCCCACCAAAACGCCTCTGTCTTAGGATCTCCCTAAGAGTCTGGATCCTTGATGGAATCCCTGAACGGCTGAAGCAAAGCCAGAATTCACCTACTTCTACACATTTTACTATATGAGAAAGATATACTCCTAGTTGTTTCCTATTACTTTGATTTTTCTGTTATTTGAAGCCAAGACACTTCCAGATGATATAACATTAGTTAAGAAAGCTGAAAACATTCAGTCTCAAAGGTGGAATTCTATATGACAATTCTTGGTTATGTCAAGCTGAAATTAGCTCATTTTGTATGAGATAAGCAAGTACCAGCTCTGTTCAAACAGGAATTACAAGAGTGTCATTGCTTTTGTAGGTAATGTAGCTTTTTAATCAAAATGTGATGTTTGTATCTGACCAACTTCTGATACAAAATATGGTTGTAGAAATACTTTTGTCAAAGACATAAGATTAATTTACTATAGAAATGCTTTATTAATTATTTAACCTATTGGTTAACATTTTATTCCTTGAATTAACCAATTCTATCAAGCACCCACATCTATCTAAATAAGGGCCTTGCTCTGAGAGTTTAGGGTTGCAGGAAATATAATGAGTTTGAAGTCAGACATTCCTAAGTCTGAAACCCAGTTTGGGTCTTCACTTCTTATGTGACCTCAGGAAATTTAATTAAGGCTTTGACACTACACTCTTCATCTTGTCCTTTATCCCCATGTTATAGATCTGGTGTGAGGATAAGGTGAGACAGCATATAAAAAAATGCCTAGTTCAGTTCCTAGACCTGAGGAGAATACATGGACGTGTGTTCTGTTCTTCTGAGAGAGTTAACATTCTTTACGTGGGTGACAGGACAGACCACCAAGCCCAAAGGAAGTAAGGATAGAACAATGTGAGGGTGCAGAGACAGCTTGGGGGGGAGAGGCAGGAAAAGGAAGCATGAAAAAGATGACCTATGAACTGAGCTTTGAAAAAAGGATTTTATATGAACATGTAAAGATGCACGGATGTGTCTTCCATTGCCTCTTAGAAAGGAATCTCTCACTTTTCAGCCAGCAAAGTGATACATCTTTTTCAGTATTAACTGCACATCAGTTTCGTTAATGTACTGGATGATTTGAGTTCTTCCTTACTATCCCTCATTATTTGCTGTCTTGCCCAATTTAACCTCATCCATCTGAAAGCTGGGAAATTGTGTTTAGATTCTTTTTCATTGTTGTTTGCGTTAAGCAGGCCTGAAAGTGTTGAATCATTAATGACCCACCTTCATTATGTGCAGAAATCACATAACGCAGTGTACCAGCATGGCATTTAACCTTAAATTTTAACTCCATTATTTAGTCATTAACCTTATGTTTTATATGACCTCCATTCTTAGGATGATCCAAAGAGGCTCACTCTTGCATTATTGTGGGATAAATTAAATAAAATTCAACAAAATTTCCCAAGTGCCTATCATGGTGGGCCAAGTACTTTACATATTCATCTTTGTATCCCCAAGCCCTGGTATACTAACATAAATTAGGCACTCAATACATATTTTTAATGAATAAATGCTACAGGCTCTGAAGGATACCAGCATGAATACAATGCTGTTTGACACTCAAGGATTTTTAAAAATTATTATGAAGGTGTCTAAGTCCATTTGGGCTGCTACAAAAAACAACCCCACTAACTATTGTCTTTTAAATAACAAACATTTATTTCTCATAGTTCTGGAGGCTGGAAAGTCCAAGATTATGGTGCCAGCAGATTCAGTGTCTGGTGAGACATCATTCCTCATGGAGAGCATTTTTCTCATTGTAACTTCACATTGCAAAAAGGGTCTCTTTTATAAAAGTACTAATCCACCCTCATGACCTAAGCATCTCCAAAAGGCCTCACTCCCTGATACCATCACATCAGATAATAGATTTCAACATATGAATGGGGTGTGTGTGAAAATATTCAGTCTATAGCAAAAGGCTAAATAAAACATATCAGAATAATTCCTCATGTTCAATTATCTATGAAGAGACACAAAGTAGTACAGGAATTAGATAATTAAAAGGGTAGATGCCAACTGGTTGGTAAAGGAGAACCAGAAGACTTCACGCAAAAGGTATTGTTAAAGAAGAATATCAACACGTGATTAAGGAAGAATACTTTGAAGTCCTGATGTACAATTCATATACATTACTGCATTGTCTTTGTAAGAGAAGACCATGGCTTTTATGTCAGTATCCTTCCCACATTTTAAAGACATGAAAGAATCCCAGACATATAGTAAAAAGTAAATAAAGACTGTATAGTTTGTATATTACATAGACTGACCTGATTGATAAGATTAACCAACTGTTATGAAAAAGATGGGTCAACCTAGTAAAATTCATTTGTTGTTGCTGTCATTTGTTGTGGCTTTTACAGTCAAAGGGAAATTACACAGACAAAAATTATATTTTCTCAGTATTACTTAGAACTCTAATGGAAATTATCCCAAACCTTCTACACAAGTTAGAAGAACCTTCACATCAAGCATAAAGTAAGGTGCTTGGAATTGCAAAATCTGGTTTCAAATCCAGATCCATCACTTTCTACCAATGTAAACTGGTGTAGGTTATTTGCCCTTTCTTAGCCTTTGTTTCAGTATTACTAAAGTAGCAATAATAACCCCTACCTCAATGGTTGTGTGTAAATATTAAGTACGTAGCAAATTTCAGAACCTTAGTGATTTAAAAAAATGTAGGTTCTTTGTTTTTTTTTTTTTATAAATTTACTTATTTATTTTATTTATTTTATTTTTGGCTGCATTGGGTCTTCGTTGCTGGGTGCCGGCTTTCTCTAGTTGCGGAGAGCAGGAGCTACTCTTCGTTGTGGTGTGCGGGCTTCTCATTGCGGTGGCTTCTCTTGTGGGAGCACAGGCTGTAGGTGCGTGGGCTTCAGTAGTTGTGGCACGTGGGCTCGGTAGTTGTGGCTTGCAGGCTCTAGAGCGCAGGCTCAGTCGTTGTGGCGCATGCAGTATGTGGGCTCTTCCTTGACCAGGGCTGGAGCCCGCACCCCCTGCAATGGCAGGCGGATTCTTAAGGGAAGCCCAAAAAACGTAGGTTCTTTTATATCGGTTACTATGGCTCGGTTTTCAAGTAATAGACATTTCTAACTCAAATTAAAGAATAGGGTTTCTCTGGTGGCGCAGTGGTTGAGAGTCCGCCTGCCGATGCAGGGGACACGTGTTCATGCCCCAGTCTGGGAAAATCCCACATGCCATGCCGCGGAGTGGCTGGGCCCGTGAGCCATGGCTGCTGAGCCTGCGCATCCGGAGCCTGTGCTCCGCAACGGGAGAGGCCACAACAGTGAGAGGCCCGCGTACCGCAAAAAAAAAAAAAAAAATTAAAGCATAAAGAAATTTCTTGTCACATATAACAAAAAGCCCAGGGATATTTTAACTTCGATTATTCAGGAGACCAGATTCTTTCTACACTTATTATTATTATTATTTTTTGCGGCCATGGCTCACGGGCCCAGCCGCTCTGCGGCATGTGGGATCTTCCCGGACCGGGGCATGAACCCGCGTTCCCTGCATCGGCAGGTGGACGCTCAACCACTGCGCCACCAGGGAAGCCTGAATTAATTTTTTTTAAAGTAGTTTAACAAGAGGAAAAATTTGCTAATGAAATATTTTTCAAATGCTTGTAAAGCCTATTGAAGTATTTGTTTCTATGCAATAGAAATAGTCAATTCTACTTATTCAATGGAGAAAAATAGTCTTCTTAGCATTATAAACTTTAGGCAAGCACTAAAAGATAAAAATATAAAATTGAATCTTCTAAATAATTCTAAACAAATTACAGCAGATGGATGATCTCTCTCTCTCTCTCTCTCTCTCTCTCTCTCTCTCTCTCCCCAAAGCTATTTTCCAAAAAATTCCATTGAATCCTCTGTGTACTTTTTGTGTATTTTACATAGGTTCTCCACCATATATGTATATGATTTTTATGAAGTAGTGTTCTGTACCATGAAATTGCATTTAACCAGAGATGAAATTTGCATTTTGAACTGACCCCCAAAGAGACCTGACATCATTTAATGTCTAAATATGGATTTAGTAAGTTCTAGCAGCATCTCAGGAGCAGGGTCTTACATACCAGCCATTTACTCATATTCTGTGCTCCCTTTGCACTTTTCATAAAGCTTTAATGTTAAAGAAAACTGTACTACAAGACAATGCATAGGCAATCATAATTTAGTAGAGGTATTATGATCTTAAAATACTACTTACAATACACAGATGAAGTTCTACGAAGAATTTGACCTTTTATGAGGAAAAAGCAGAATACAAAAAGCCCAAATGCGTCCTCTTGGATTTTAACATATTGGCCTATTTTTACCAGATGTTTTTATTTTAGTGATGTTTTTAAGTTCCATATAAATGACAATATTTTCCTCCAACTGTAGAAAGAATGAATATTCATGGAAAAAAATAGGTCGTGAAACATTACATTTGGCATTTCTGCTCAGTGCCAAGGTGTAGTGATGTCGCAGGAATGTTGCAAGTTATTAATATGTTCATTCCACTGAATGACCGACTGTAAGTTTTTCCTTTTATGGATGAAAGTTCCCCATCCCAATTTTATCTTTATGTGTTTTTTTTTCATGTGCTATGCCTCTATAAACCACATAACCCACCCAAAACTTCTAATGATTTACATACCTCACCCCCGATGTTTAAAACCATGTAGGAAAAAATAAAGCAGCAAGACCAGTTAAACCATTAGTATTGTGACCATGACACTCATTGGAAGAGTTTGTATTTCCTAGTGAGTAGCATAAGTTTGGGGATTGTAAATCAATATTACACCTCCTTATAACTCAGGATATGCCATGATATTTTGAGATCACAGAACAAATGCTAGTTTATATATATTCAAACAAACTGCATTTAAAATAATCAGGTGTTGTGGTAGGAAAAATAAATCTCAGAAAATAACACTCTTATGGGCCTAGACTACAGTGTACATGAAGATTATTACTCATCCGTTATATTTTCATGTTATTGCATCAAGAGAAAAAAGAGAATAATAATTATCTGGAATTTTAGACTTAATTAGAAATATATCTGACATTTAAAAATTAATAAGACAAAATTTAAATGCTATGTTTAGTCAACTGAATTTAAGGTTATAGATATTACCTATAATTTACTTGTAGGGAAGTAGGAGATGACTGTTATTTTGTAGGGGGAGACAGAAGATGGCAATAAGTGCAGGGCGACAAGTGAAGCCTAATTAATTTTTCAAAAAGAAATCTCAGAGGATGGTGTTATATTGGTGCCTTCAAACGTTCATGTTAGTATTGCAGCATTTAGAAATATTGGATTGTCTGACTCATATAATTCAACACGTAAGAGAAAGAATCGTATAAGCCAACCACCAGTAAATTCATTTCAAAAGGGACATTCCTTCCAAATGACAAGAATTATTCCATCTCCCATGCAGGGAGTACCCATCCTAGTTTGTAGTTTCATGGGAAATTGGATTACTAGTATTTGGAATGTTGCTTGGAGAGCATGGAGACAAAGCAAAAGCAAGTGGTGAATTTGGCCAGGATGAGTAGGTACCACTCTAAGGTGATTGGACACTAAGTCTCCTTTTTGGATACTGCTAAGGCTGGTTATACAGTGTGGTTCTTTGGGAGTCATTTTCTAGTTCTTTCAGCCAACCACATCTTCTAATTCACAGTTTTTCTCCAATATAAATCATTAGTTTGCCACTTTTAAATTTAAATCACTGTCTAGGTATGCCACTTAAATTATTTCTACATCACCTTCAGTGGTGTTTTGGATGTTCCCAATAGTTTTAATCCACATATTTACAATCTCAGGTTATTGTCAGGTTTGTCTGATAATATTCAAAATCCCAGAGAATCACTTTATTTATTGGTTTATTTGTTTGTTTACTTACCTATTTATTTATTTATTGTAAGGTATCCACCCCCAAATCATCCTCTTTTTCTCTTTGAAACCACTCATTTACTTCTTTTCCTTACTGTATTTCTCTTTTGTTCTATGTCTATTTCCTAATAATAAAGCTGCTGATGATAATTAAGATCTACTGCTTAATTACTAGTAGCTCAAATGGCACAACTCCGATACCGATGGGGCCAGGATCTGAAATCATGTTTGTATGACCCAAATGTCTATAAATTAATCATTAAGTAAACAAAAAGCAAACAAAATTGCCATTAAACCTATAATTATAAATAAAAATAAGTAATTATAGTAAGTGGTAAATATGCTGAGTTAAATAAATCTTTCTTTAATAAAATAAATATAACCAAATAATGAAATCACAATGAAAGGGTCACTGGTTGCTTCTTTCAGCTTTCGCTGAAATTGCCAAATGCACAACAATTTCAGGGAATAGTGTATAGGATTGATAAACTCCAGGAAGTAACAGTACTCTTATCCCTACAACAACATTTTGAATTGCTCCTTCTCTGTCTCTCAATGATCTTGTCATCCATCTTTTACAGAATCTATTATCCTACATAAATTTTATTTCAAATACCTTATTCTTTTTGAGCCCCCAGCTCTCCAGATTAACTGATAATCTTGCTCCTATTTCTTGTCCATACAAGTACAAATGAATGAATGGTAAAGAGCCACCGAACTGCTCACATTTCATCTAGAACTTTTGCAACAAATGAATTTTATCTTAGCGTCCTGAAATAATTTAATCTCTTTGAGCCAAAGAAAGTACACTCATCATAACGTATGAAGAAAAGAAACAGTCCAGAATACTGCAAGTAGACAAATAAAATAATATATTTTTTTAAAAAAGAGATGAATATTGTTTCCGAAAAATAATATGAGAAGTTTATTACCAAATGTAGGTAAATGTGATAATGGGTATTATGAATTTTATTGTATATGTAAATTGTATATATATAATTATTTATTTTACATATACATTTTACATAAGTTTTAAAATTTATTAAATTATGTTTGAAAGTAAAATATACCAAATTTGAAAAATACAGTAAAGTGTAAAGCCACTAACACATACATGCATAAAACAAAGCGAACATAAAAACCCTATCTCACAGCTGTAGATTTGTCCAGAATCATTTGTCCACTGCTCTCCCTTGCCATTGTTACCTTGCAGAGTAGATTTTTCCAGACCACTGACTTGTTTATGTGACTACTTTTAGTCAATGAAATATGAGTGGCTTGATTATGATGCTCAAGCAGAAGCTTTTAAAAGCAGTGCAAGTTTTTGCCAGTCTTCTTGCTTTCTTGGAATGCACGTTGGGCTGCATCAATGGAATGCCCTCCACCAAAGAAAACCCAGAAAGTGCTCTTTCAGAGGAGACCTAAATCTGATCTGCAGACTAAAGCCAGGTTCAAGGGAGATCAGTTAAGACTGGTAGGACCATGGATGCTTTGGGATTCTTTGAGGCACAACACTCAACACCTATATAGTGTGAGTGAGAAATACATATTTGTGGTTGGAAGCTAGCAATATTTACGTTTGCTTTTATTGCACATATGCTAGTAAATGCTGACTCATACATGTTTTATCTCATCTTTTTTCTCCTGCACCAAGCGGGGCAGGTAGGAAAGAATCACAGTAAAATATTTTATTTTATTTTTATACAGAAATTTTATTCCTTATATCTTTTATTGTATAGTTGAAGTAATATCTTGAAATACAATTTTCTAATGTGATATTTTTATTTAACATTGTCCATGATAGGGTATTTCCATAAAGCATATTTGTAAAGGGTGAATACTATTCTATCATATAAAGATCCATCATTCTCTTATTATTAGACCACTAGGTTGTTTCCATTTATAGATGACACTGGAATGATCACCTCTGACCTTAAACTTGTACTTTTTTTACAGGCAATAAGATTAGAGTTTCCTAGAATGTGATCCGTTAGTCAAAACAGGTATATATGTTAAGTCTGATGATGCACATTGTTTTTGTCATCCAGAAATTTTGAACCAGGTCACTCTTCCATCCAGTGTATGAAATTTCACTTTTTGCTGTACTCTCATCACTGTTAAGAAATGAGATGTCTAAACATATCCTAATTGTACAGGCATAAATGGAATCTTGTTTTAATTGGAATTAGAATTTAATTTTAAAATATTAAGTTATAAACATTAAAAGAGAAAGGGCTGCTCATCAGGAGTCAGGCTGGGATTATAGTGAATAGTTTATGTCACATTAATATATGCCACACGGACTTTGTTTACTTTGAAGGAGAGCATCACAGAAATGGTATGCAAGGGATTTCTGGAGACATAATGCATTAGAATTTTGAAAAATCATTTTACAAAGCTCTTTGTGAATGAAATTGAGAAGACGTGTATTTAAGAATATTAGAAATAGATGAGTTTGTAATAGGTTAGTGATTTAGGTGTGGTTCCACCAACAACTAGAGAAATTTTGAAAATCTAGTTTGAGTTGTTACAATGATTTAAAGATGTCATAGATATTTAGTAGGTGGGGACCAGGAATGACACATTTCTTTTACTGCATAGAATGGCTCTTCACAAAAGGAGGTTGTCCCAAACACTGGGGACAATTTCCTTGAGAATCATTGGACGACAGGATATAAATATTGGATCAATAGCAACCTAGATGATCTCTACAAAATCTGTGATAAAACTTTTTTCTTGGCTCATGTCTGTCTCTCTCTCTTTCCTTCTGTCTCTCCCCCTACACACACGTTCACACACACACACATACGTAAATATTTATTCATGAATAAATTCCTCCTGTGATGTGGGCAGGAGGAAAGAACTTTCAAGGTAAAGAGAAGTCATCAGGAAAATGAAGAAGATTCTGGGACACACAATTTTGTTGGATACAGTAGTACAACCATAGCTGTCATTTGTCATGAGTCACTCTTCTTGTGACTTTGCCACTTCATGATTTTAAAGGTATGGTGTAGGACTTGTAAAAATATCCCTTTTATTTTTCCAATATTTTAGTTTTTTTTTTAAACTTAATTCATTCTTTACCCCATCTCCCATTGACAAATCACATTCCTTTCCTCAAAACAACTCCAAATTCTACTCTTCAATATCCAACACGTGCTAAATGGCATTTGTCATAAATACAAAATAATCTCCATATTACATCCCCAAATTCTGACATAGTTCAGCATTATAAGGAAGGAAGAGACATCAATGTGTTCACAAATTCTGATTCCTTATATTTTAAACAAATGGCTTGCAAAGCTTTTTCTGTAAAGGGCCAGAAAGTGAATATTTTAGGTTTCTGGTGCCATACCTTTTCTTGCAACTACTTAACTCTACCATCACAAGGTAAAAGCAGCCATAGACAATGCATAAATGAATGGACATGGATGTGTTCTAAGAAGGCATTTTTAATTGAGAATGAAATTAAAATTTCATAAAATGTTCATCTATCACACAATATTATTATTATTTTGATTTTCTCAATCATTTAGAAAGGTAAAAATCATTCTTAGCTCTCAGAATGAACAAAAACAGGTTGTAGGCTGGATTTGGCTAATGAGCCAGTTTGCCAACACCTGCTTTAAACCTATACTGTTTAACATAGTATCCATTAGCCACATGTCGTTACTGATCATTTGAAATGTAGATAACGTGACTGAAGAACTAAACTATAAATTTATTTTTTACTTTAAATTTTGAAAAAGAAAGATACTCAATTTAGTTATTATAAAATTTTAAGTGTGTTTGAAAGAACTTGGGTATGTAAATCTACTCTCTAATTGCAAACTATGAAATATAAATAGCAGTTGAGTATTTATGATTTAAATTTAACACCTGAATTTAAACGTGCTGAAGGTATATTAAATATACACCAGATTTTGAAGTTTTGGTATGGAAAAAAATGGAAAATGTCATTAATAATTTTACATTGAATACCTGTTGAAATGATATTATTTTGAATATATTGGTCTAATTCAAATAAATTTGTCTAAATAAAATATACCATTAAAGGTAATTTTATTTGTTCCTTTTTACATTATAATGTACTAGAAAATTTACAATTATATATGAGGCTCCCGTTTTATTTCTATTGGACTGAACTACTCTGGACATATAGCCAGGTTACATTTCCTGGAGTCTCTTGCAATTTGGTGGGACTGTATGACTGATCTCAGGTTGAAGGAATGTGGGAAGTAGAGAAATAGAACACTTTTAAGCTTACCCCATCAATATTTCCATGCTTTCTCTTTTCACTCTCATGCCAATTGAATGCAGAGAACTCAAAAGAAAACTAGGAAGCATTAGAGCATGCTGCACAGACAAAAAGAGGGAACCTGAGTCCTGAGGGTCTAGTTAGGGGCCAGCTGTCACAAAGAATCACCGGACTCAATATCCCTGCCTTGAACTATAATGTGAGCAGTAAATAAACTTTTATTGTGCTAAACCATTGAACGTAGTATATTGTTTTTACTGTAGGTAAGATGACCATTTTTAGACCTGGAAAACTGGAAGAATAGGACTGTGATCTCTGAAAAGGAAAAAAAAAAAAGCCCTATGTTTGAGGGAGAGAATTCCAAAGACTCATGGAGGGGTCTCCTGGACAATCTGATATTGATCAGTGAATGTGTGAAAGGAAACCCTCAGAGACCTGAGGAAAAGCCACCTAAAAGAAGTAGTCAGAATAAATTCTGGTGCCCATGATGTGAGGCAGGAAAACTTGTGTTTTCATCAACATGGTGGAAAGATATAGTAATAAATGAGATATGGGGTAGAATTCTCACAAGGGTATTGCCTTAGTCAGGAGGTTAACTTAACTCTAGAATAAATGCTGCTATGGACCCAATCTGAAAACCTTGAAATAATCAAACTAACTCCAAGAAACTTAACTGTGTACAAAGACAAAACAAAACACCATTTAAAGGAATAAGAAATATCCATCAACCAACAATGTAAAAGTTCTGATTCCAGCATAGAATAAAAAATGTCTGGTACACAAAGAAGCAGGAAAATATGACCCATTTAGCAGGAGAAAAAATATTCAATAGAAGCAAACCCAGAAATGCAATGTGATAGAACTAGAAGATATAGATATTATGACAACTTCTATTAAGATGCTGCATATGTTTAATAAGGTGGAGGAAAATATGATCATGATAAGGAGAGCAATGGAAGATACAAAAAGTATGCAATCAGAAAATCTAGAGATGAAAAATAAAATATCAAAAATGATAAATACACTGGATGTGATTTATCACAAATTAGATACAGCAGAAAACTGCCAGTTAACTTGAAGACATGGAAATATAAACCACATAAAATAAAACAGAGAGAGAAAAAAATGAAAAACGCTGAGTATCAGCAAGCTTTGGGACAATAACTAGAATATTTGAAGTTCTAGAAGTGGGAAAATGACATACAGAATAAATATTTTTTAAATCCAAAGGCATATCATAAACAAATTGCTGAAAATAAGTTGCAGAGAAATCCAAAAGACAGGCATAACTTAAAAGTAAAAGTACAAAAAATATATATATAGCACTCAAATAACAGTAAGAACATATGATTGACTAAAGTGGCTATATTAATAAGAATTACATTTCAGAACAAAAATACTGCTAAGAATAAAGAGAAACATTTATGATGATAAATGGAATATTTCATTAAGAGGATATAACAATTCTAAATGTATTTGCTTCAAATGACATGACAGAACTTGAATGGAAAAAAAGGGAGAAATAGACAAAATCCACAGGTACAGTACATGGTAGAAGAAATATATAGAAAATCATTAAAGACAGTATAGACTTGAACAAAGATATTAAATAACTGAACCTAATTGACATTTAAGATACACTCCACTCAACAACAGAATACATATTCTTGTGAAGTATACATGAGACATTCAATGGATAGATCATATTCTGAGCCAAAACCAAGTCTGAATACATTTAAAAAGATTAATCATGTAAGGTATATTCTCTTTCCACAATGGAATCATTAGAAATCAATAGCAGAAATATATCTGGAAAATTTATCTGTTAAATATTTGGAATTTAACAATGGACTTCTAAACAACTCATGAGTCAAAAAAGACACCTCAAAGGCAATTAGAATGTAGAGATGGAAAGGCTTTCTGGAGTTTCAAGGATGGCTGTGTGTCTTGGCCCTAAACTAATCAGATTATATAATCCACTTGGCTTCAGTCATTGATTCAGAAAAGATTACCTGAAAAAAGTTTATCCAGTCAGAGACAATCATGTTTATTTTGCTGACATGAATAGAAAGTTGCTTCCCTTCTTATGTGGTTGCTAAAAGAATAGGACCCAGTCTCCACGTTGCTGTTGCCCTCATGTTATCTTGAGAAGAAAGCTGCCTGAAAATAGACAATCTCAGGAAATGAGGACCAAGAGATAGAAAAAAATCAAATGAGCACTGATGATATTGTTTGAGTTACTAAACTCAGCAGAATCTGAAACTTGAGTAGCTTTGATCTTTGCAGTTATAGAAGTCAACAAAATTCCCTTTTGTTTAAGCCAGTATGAGTTGGGTTTTTTGCCTTTGCATCAGAAAAAGTCTGAATTAATATATTCATCAAACCACTTCTCCTTTGTGTCTTTCCCTAGCCTTATTTTCTGGCATCGACTTTGAAAAACACATATGATAATAACACTAAGATTAAAAATGCAAATGGAAACAGTATTCAACTTACTTTCCTTGACCTGCATCTAGGGTCTCTAGTTAGATACATAGAGGGATTGGCAGCCAGTAGAGATGAGCAAGAGGCTAATTTATTCATCATTCACCAGATTTCTGTGGTTCAAAGCTAAATATCTCTGGAAACTGAGCCCTGTTGCAAAGCAGTTATCATTTGTTTCTTATTAGATACATTTTCCCACCAAATTATCTGTGTGGTGGAACAACAATCAAGTATCCCCAATGAATGGCCCTAGGTTTTACTTTTTAATGCTTTTATGGGTTTAAATAGACTCCCTTTGCTAACTACAGGATATTTTCTTTAATCTATTTGATTAAGCAAGCCAGGAATTGGAAAGATAATGTTTCCTAACTTCCTTTCCGATGAATAATAAATGTCCCTAAGGAATTAGATAGTAGGAGGTAGTTGCCTGGGCCATCTGCTGCATATGGGAACAGAAGAAATCTATTAAACTTTAAATTAGGTGTTGCTTCACAGAATCTAAAAGAGGAAAGAAAATACACACTAAACTGGAAGATAATCATCAATTCCTATCAGTCAACTTACTTCTTTGAAAGTGTAAAAAACGTAATTATATATTTTACTCCCTAGTCAACATATTTTATATTGAATTGAATATAGGAAATCAGTAATTAGCACAAGTCTTCTTCAGTTCAATATATTTTCACATTTCTACAAATAAATGTGCCCTTTTTTTAATATGCAACTGATGAACTACTAAAAAAAAATTTAAAAGACTATTTTTAACATATGTAACGTACTAAAGAAATAGTCTTGCTTCCATGGCAACTATATCATAGGTCAAAGGAGAGAAATAAAACATTTATGGACAAATACATTTAATTCAGAAATTACTCACCAAGTTTTGATCCCCAACATAAGAGTTAATTGTAATGAAGAAAGGACCTCTCTGTTACTTCATTTGTCTATATAACTATTCATAAGCAAAATAATGTATATTTATATGTTTGCAGATTTCTGCTATTGTGATATGATTTATGTTTAAACAAGGTTTAGGGGAAATTGATTTTTATGTGAGGAATATAAGTATTGGAAAGGATGCTATAGAAATAATTTAGTGTAGTCATTAATAGCATAGCTACAAAGTCAAGTAAAGAAACTAGATTAAGATTGTATAGACATTTGGGCAAATTACCTAATTTCTTTAACTCTGAGTTTATTCATCTATAAAGCGGGTAAATGTTATTAATTTTACCTAAAATACAAATTACAAATAAGATGTGTAAGATGAACACATTAATTCACTTTGAGTGAAGGATGTGAAAAAGCTATTCAAAGGAAGAGGAATATATACAGTAAACATCTTAAAATACTTAACTCCATTATTGATTAAATAAAAACACATTTACCACCTTTCACATGCTACATTGAAAAAAATGTTCAAAAGATTTAGAATATTCCGGTTTAGGAGAGCAGAAGGGAAGGGAGAATAATTCTCATACACTGTTGCTGGATGTGTAATTGGAACAACATTTTGGGACAGTTTTTAGGAAGTGCCTGAGAAATTTTAGATGCATGTACTCTTTCATATATTTATTTCATGGTTAGGAATTAATCCTACTGAGACATTAACAGAGGTCTATAGCCATTTATATAAAAGGATATTTATTGCTGGACTATTTGTAACAGTAAAAAATTGGACCAACTTAAATATCCATAAACAGATGAAGCGACAAGTACACTGTGAAATACTATGCAGTTTTAAGACAAGCAAAGTTGTGTGTGTGCAATAACATGGAAAGATGTCAATGACATACTGTTTCTTGAAAAAAAAAGGGAAAAACAGTGTATGTAATATCTTTTGTTTATAATCATGGATATACATTTGAAGAAATGTTTTAGGTTTAATATTAAACTGTTAAACTTAGATTAATTAGAGTGTTATTTTATAAACTATTTAACAATATTGCCAGTACAAAAACCATGTTAAATAATTATTATTTCCGCAATTATTTATTTAATATTTTGAGTCAACAGGCATAAATACCTAAATGAACTATGGTTGTCTAACCTAGAAATGAAAACTTAGAATAGGAATAATCGCACCTGAGATATGGTTGCCAAGGGGATCCAGAAACATAAATTGAATTATTTTCAAAAGAGGATAAAGTATGAAGGTACAGATTTCTGTCTCTTCTTTCTGCTGCTGTAGACACAAAAGTATTAAAATGCATCTTTCTCTTCTTTTTCCTTTTTAGAAAAACAGTGCTTATCCAAGCTTTTGTGTTCTACCATATTTTGAGTTATTTGCTTCTTTTTGTTTTGTTTAAATGTGAATGGTTTTGTGAGTGTGACAGAAATGTTAGATTTTAGAAAATAGGGCACCCAAATGTGTTAGGTCAGATATAATGGGGATGGATAAGATTGGAGGGTGAAGAAGCCAAGGGAAAAGAGAATGTCTTAATATCTTAATCCCAGTGGGAAAGATTCATATTCCCTGAGACTCAGAAAACTGAGGAGTGATGGGATTCTCATCAGTTAGTCACGCGTACCCCACTGGTATCAATACTGCAGAGTGACAGAACATCCTCTGGGGATGACTGCATGTTTGCTTTGAGACAAACTCTAGGTCCTGCATGCAGTGGATCCAGCTAGGTCTACAGTGGCTTGATGCACCAGAGTCTTTTCCTACCTGAATAGTCTACAAGGGCTTCATGAATCAAATGTAGTGAGAACCAGAGACTCTTTCTTAATATCTTCGGACTTTGTAAGTTAGATATACCTTATAACATTTTACAAAAATTTTGTAAAAAATGCAACATCTGTACAGTGCAATAAAGCAAGGTATGCTTGTATCAAGGTTACATAGCCAGTAAGTGCAAAACCTGAAACGTAGATACACATCTAAAGATGATGACTTTTTATTCTATTCTACCTGCTAACAGACCCATATCTTTGTACGTCCTGAAGAACTATGTGTAGTTCACTGTGCACAGTAGAGATTTTACAAGTATTTATTTCAAAGAAATGTGAGATACTGATTTGTAGTTTGTAAGGTATTGTTTCCATTTGATGACCATGATCCCGAGAAGTAGTCTTGAGAGATACTGTTAATATTATTTTAAAATTAAAAGGCCAGGGGCTTCCCTGGTGGTGCAGTGGTTGAGAGTCCACCTGCCGATGCAGGGGACACGGGTTCGTGCCCCGGTCCGGGAGGATCCCATATGCCACGGCGTGGCTGGGCCCGTGAGCCATGGCCGCTGAGCCTGCGCGTCTGGAGCCTGTGCTGTGCAACAGGAGAGGCCGCAACAGTGCGAGGCCTGCGTGCTGCAAAAAAAAAAATAATAATAATAAATAAATAAAATAAAATAAAAAGGCCAATGTTCAGAGGGTTAAGGTGATTGTACCAAATCATTATAGTATTGATGCCAATCTGGGATAAGATCTGTGTCTTCAGACTTCAGTTGAGTCTTCTGAGGAATGTTCATTAAATTTGGAACAAAAACAGAAATCATGTTGGTTAATTCACTCAGGCAGTTTTGTTAATGTATTTTGAATTTTTAAATTCTGGATCAAATAAAAATTAAAATGTTCCCAAACTATTCTGCCCAGTGATGTGTGCTCCCAGCAAGGAACATTAAAAATAGAACAGGGTAGATAAGATAATATGATGGTAAATGTAAGTATAAGTTCATATTTTGCCTTGCCCACCTGTAGTCTTAGGCCAATTACTTAACTTCTATGAACCTCATTTTCCTTATGTCTCTCGAATGGAGACAATATTATTAAATTTTAAAGTATCCAATTTCAGTGACTATCACATAGTAGTTTCAGATTCTCCTTAGCTGTACATTCTGTTTCTGGAATTACTTTAGATAAGGAATCTATACTGAAATTTCTTCAAATTGGATCATCAGCATGAATCTAGCAAAATAACTATACTTGAAAATAGCTCTCTTACATCTGGAGTTCAGTTTAAATTGCTCTATCTGCAATTACAGACCTGAAGTTCTTTGTAGTCATGCTCTCTTGAACCTAGCATCAATTACATTTATCCTATGTCTAAAATACCCTAAGAGCAATATCAGTTGGAACCTCTGCTTACTGGATTTACGATAAGATTAGAAACACAAGCAAACAAAGAAACCTGAAAAAAGAACAGAGAATGTGAAAGCATCAGAGTGGGCTGAGACAAATCAATGAAGCTACTAAAGGAAAACAAGAAAAAATCAAGGCAATGTCACTGGGGAAATGAAAGTAAATGAAGTAGGTTTTTTTTAAAATTATTTATTTATCTATTTAATTTTAGCTGCGTTGGGTCTTTGTTGCTGCGCGCAGGCTTTCTCTCGTTGCATCGAGTGGGGACTACTCTTCGTTGTGGTGCGCAGGCTTCTAATTGCGGTGGCTTCTCTTGTTGCAGAGCACGGGCTCTAGGCACGTGGGCTTCAGCAGTTGTGGCACATGGACTTAATTGCTCCACGGCACGTGGGATCTTCCTGGACCAGGAATCGAACCCCTGTCCTCTGCATTCACAGGTGGATTCTTAACCACTGAGCTACCAGTGAAGTCCCCAAAGTAGGTTTTTAAACTCAAGCGACAGGATTTTATAAGTATTCATTTCTGAACATTATAAATTCCTCACAGAGTAGTTAGGTAGTTTACTAGAGGAGAAAGTCATTTTTTTTTTGTAAAATAATTGACAAAATAAGACATCTGGTTCATTGTGTTTACAATCATTAAGGAGATATTTATTGTGCATTTTTCTGTGCCATACACAACGTCCATAATTGAATATTACTCTATTAGTAATTGAGACCTGTAGTAAAATGTGGCCCATGTCTTAAGGTTTGTTAAAAAATCAGTATACAGCTAAACATAATTCATGTAAAACATACTGAAATGATTTAACAGTTTTTCTGGAGGCATTTCAGAATTCTTTTATTCATTTAATCCATCTACCCTGTTGAAGGTGGTATAGTGGGGACACCGGCTTAAACAAAGTGGTCTTGTGCTTCAAGCTGCCCAGAATTTAGAGTGGACAGAAACAGATACAAACAATGACAAAATAACTATGTGGCCGCTGCTTTATGGATGAGGGAAGTGCAGTGAGCTATGTGGGTCCAGGAAGGAAGAGTAATTAATTCTTCAGAGATAATCTTTAAAGGAGAGAGGATGCTTGAATCGGGTCTTGAAGGATAAATATGAGTTAATCAGATTTTACATGGGAGCAGAGAGATATTAACTTCAGTCAGCAAGAAACTATTGAACTATGTCAGGGCCACCGTTACTAGCATTCAGGATCACAAAAACTGCCAAATAAAGTACTGTCGACCCTATAGCATATACTAAAATCATTGTTGTGGGGATGAATTTCTAATATAAGCTTGTTTTCCATTTACTATTATTATTATTTTTCTTGGAAGACTTCTATTATTTGAGAATTAACTTGCACTGCCTTCAGTTGGATAGGTTTCCTTGCCTCACCGGCAAAACTGGATTATGTACTCCTAGTCTGAGCTCTGGTAAACATTGTGTTCGTACTTCAATCATAGGAGGAAAAGAGGAGGGGGGTAAGGGAGAGGAGGGGGGAGTGCGATTACAGCACTTATCATGTTCATTTGGCATAATAGATATTTGTGTATGTTGCCCGACTAGGCTGTGGGTTCCTGTGGACAGCTCTTATCAAACTGCCTGTCACATGGCAGGTGTTCCATAAAGGTTCAATGAGTTAAATAATGAATGAGAAGAATATGGAGATTTTCAACTTTTTAATTTTGCAGTGAGAGTTGAATACATATTCAAGCAAATGTTTCCTGTTGCCTAGGAAATTGAAGGCAAACTGCTTAGCACAGTGTTTCTTAGCTCACAGTCTCTCCTTAATGCATTATTTCCATCCCTACCCCACTGTTCTGAACCTTATGCGCCATCTGAACTGGAGTCTTCCTGAACCTGTCTTGGACTTACCATACTGCCTTTGTATCCTCTTCTCCCACCATTACTCTATGAGTATTTAGTAAGAATTGACTAATCCTAGCTTAGTCAGTAATCCCTGTAAGACCTAGATCATACTGCCTGATTATTTTGGGGTTATTGATTTTATTATCATTAAATAGTTATTTGGTGCTGTAAGTGCTAAGTCTTCTCAAACCCTAAATCTGATCCCATGTTCTCAGCCAAAACAGTCTCTGACAATCTCTTTTCCTTGCTTTGATTTTCTTTATAGCATGTGTCACTACTTGGTGACTTAGAAACTAGAACAGTACCTAGCACAGAGTATAGGCTCAGAATATATTTGCGGAATGAATAAATGAATAATTAAGTGATTCCATGTTTATTTCATAATATAACTCTGAAGTCCTTCAAAGAGTCTTTGTCCAATATACCTTTGTGTCTGCACCATGCTTAACGGAACCAGGCATATCATGGATCTTTCAGGAATATTTTTGGATGGTGAAGGAAAAGAGAACATGTCACTCCAAAGTGCAATTCTGGCACATTGATTATTTTGAATGAAAGTCACCTGAGAAGCAGCCGATGTAGTAAGAACACTCTGACCCTGCTTTGTCCCTCTGAAGGCAGGAAATAAATCTCTCATGTGAAAAGTATTCTTCCCATGCCAGGAGGTAGAGAGACATTCTTATCATCAGAGATGGGGAATTTAGGGCTGAGAAGACTGCATAAACAAACCTTGTTACATTTTCACCAATTTACTACCCTAAGCCCAAATTATTTGTCTTGCCAATTCTTCACAAATTTACTGTTTCTTTGTCTAAATGGCGTAAAAGTTGCCTGCTTTTTTCACTCCTTGGAGTCTCATATTTTTGAGGCTCCCGTATGTATGAAAACAAATTTGTTTTTCTCCTGTTAATCTGTCTTATGTCAATTTAATTATTAGAACAGCCAAAGAACCTAGAAGGGAAGAAAGGAAAAGTTTTTCTCCCGGCAGTGGTGAATGCATGGATAATGCTTGAGTAAATGGTTCTCATTTAAAACTACAGTAACCATAGCACAGAGGGAAGTCCAGGTTTGTTCATTGCTGTATTAAAATCATGAACTAAATAGAATCCTAAAAAGAGTATTCAGCGTGTTCTTGAATAATTGTAATGTGTACAAAGGATGTAATTAAGCTAAGACACTACTTTATGGTAGTGGGAAATTGACACAGTATTACACATTCTCTGTAGAAAAAATAGCTTGTCTTGGACACTCATTCTTAACATATACATATGTACGTACATTTAATAATAGGATTAAGAACTTTATGAAGTTGACTTAGAAGAAAATTATACTCTTAGACTAGAAAGAAATTTCTAGTTGTTCCTTTCTTGCATAGAAAAATGAAAAGAAAGCCCACCACAGCCCACCCTAAAATCCAACCAGATTGTATTACCTCTTGTTCTCTGAGGTTACCTTCACATCTGCATCTGCATCTGCTGATGCAGTCACTCCACCAGGAATCCCTTGTGTTCACCTGTATTCACCTTCAGACTTCTTACCCATCCTGCAAAGCATCTTTCAGGTGCCTTCTCTCTGAGAAGATGCGGTTGTACCATCTTTCAACACAGTAACACTCTGTGGACATCACTTCTATTTCACATATCTGATTTTATTTTAGTATAGCCATTGTGTATGTAGTTTATTCTCCCTATTTGCTTGCAAGACTATTGAAAGCAATGGCTCCTTTACTCATTTTTAATTCCTTGCAGAGTGTCTTGAATACAAATGACATCCATATTGCATACAAACATTCAGTTCTATAAATTGAAATGAACCACTCATTTTCCCCTGAGGGTTGACCTACTTCATTTAAGAGAAGGATAAGGGAAGCCCGGGATTCCTAGGGTGTTCACATTTATCTATGCTTTATCAAAACACTCTGTCATTCCCACTGTGGCTTTATATCAGTTATTAGTGGCCACTGGATGCTTACATATGCGATTTCAAGGTCCAAGGCAGGGTAGAGACTGGTAGTACCATCTGGGGGCATATCCCAGGCCACACTCTCAGTAACTATAGTAATATTTATAGGTAAACCAGCTGGTGGAATTATATCATATAAATGAGCCAAAGATGACCTTCACGTATTGGGCCCTAGGAGTTATTTCTTCACTACAGGTTGAGACTGCTTAGCTCAAAGGTTTGAGGGCCCCCAACTCAAATGTTTATACATACAATTATTTTAAAAATAACCCAGAAAGTGGATATTTAGACACTTAGAGTCTGTCTCCTTTGCATATCCAGTGAAACCTCACTTCACATCTGCTGGCCATTGATAACAGAGGGCCCTGTGGTTATCAGACTCCCAAGCTGCCTTTCTGAGGTCTCTGACCCAGAAAATCCCACCTACTGCTGGGCATCATCCCCTAGACATGTGAGCCCCTCTGGATCCCCCTCTCTCCCAGGAACTCGCTTGCCTTTCCCCTTTCTGAATGATGGTCCCCTGTGGGACTCTTCCTCCCATGAAACCCTGTCCAAGGACCACCCAACAGAGCTTACGGGGTTACTGTCTATCACGGGCATACTTTTCCTAGATCAGCTCCAAATACCTTGAACAGACTATCATCAAATTTCTTTCTCAGAAGGAAAAATAAAAGCAAGATAAGTCTATTCACATATTATAGATATTTATGAACGTATAGATATATAAGTATATATTTCTTTTTATGTTGCTTTGTTTTTCATTTTAAGTCACACTTTTGATTCTCTTACCCTTTTCCCTTTTAAACAGTCTGATGGGCTTTTCTTCCATCTATTGATGTTTTCTCTTAAGGAATAGATAGACTATTAAACAAGCACAGGTTATGTAATACATAAATATCAAAAAAATAAGCACAGAGAAATCATGCTGGAGTGTGAGCATGGTGTTCAAACACACACATCCTGGTCTAAAAGTTACCGAGCAAGAAAATCTGCTGAGCAAGCTTTCTGTGACCTGAAGCTTAGCCATACAATCTTTATCTAGGGTGGGGAGATTATGGCTATTAAACTTATTAAGTTTTTTCTTCTTTATTTAAACTGCAGGCTTTCTCTCTGCCATCCTTTGCAGGCTCCAGGTCTGATCATTTCATGTGCCCCTCAGATACCACTGAACCCTTCCATGGCTTTCAATCACAATTAGCTTTAATAACGCCTTGGTCTCCCCCTGTGTTCCTCTTCTCCAGCTGTGATTGAATGTGGGCTTCCCCTCAGCCCCAGCCCCCCATTTCATCATGGAAGGAAGCTCTTGACTTTCATCTAGCCTGATTATGCAGGTATGAGTTTCCCATGGCAGCTGGCTGAGATCTCTGTGGCAGCTTGCCTCCCCCTGGCATGTAAGCTCCGTCACCAAAAGGCACTTTTAAGTCTTCCTTTGCTACACGTCCTTTACAGCTCCTTGCTAGACAAAACAATTCCTTGAGAGAAAAAAAAGATAGTGAAGGGGGGCAGGGTGTGGGGAGCCACAAAGGAATTAGAGGGGAGGAACAGGAAGAAGAGTGAGCAACAACTTCCCTTTTCCCAAAGCAACCTGATTTATCATGCTTCTGTAATACTATTAAAGGGGTCTTGCAAGGGTTTTCAGAAGAAGGAAATGGACATTAAATGATTTCTATGGAAAGATGCAATTATATTGAATGCAAGCGTTTTCAGAAGAAGGAAATGGACATTTATCAGATTTCTATGGAAAGATGCAATTATATTGAATCCTTATTATCCTGATACTGTAGCAAACATTTAAACTCTATCAACTCATTAAAAAGTGACAACACATTAATTTGATGGTCACTATTATTCTCCTGTTTTACCAAAGAGTAAACTGTGTAAAGTTACACCTCCTTGTGAAGTTGGGGCCTTGGACCGTACTCCTAACAAAACTCTCTCCTACCCATATCCACAAGTTTACTCAACTTCATGGTAAATCTGAAATAGGTGTTATACCTTTGTTTTAGATGACGATGCTGAGGTTTGGGAAATTTGCTACTTACTCCCATATATGTATACTTGAATGTACTATTCCTTCAAAGGAACTGTGGTATCCTACAGAAAAATCACAAGCAGTAAAATTAGATCCTCAAAATTTAAAGAGTTGCTCCAAATTTAGACAGCTAGTAAGATGATGAAAAGGGTTTAAGTATAAATATGTCTAGCTCCAAAACTCTTTCACCTTCCAGTTCAGCTTACTGACTCCTCAAAGTAGCCTAGACAAAGGAGAGCAAGGCAGTGTCATTCTAATAGGATATTTCTAGGTGAAATTTTTGTTAGTTGTTATTGATTTATAATTGTTCTAACCTGAAGTGGTCCTATTTGCTAGAGATCTCAACGTTATCTGGGTCCCTAGCACAGTTATAGGCACACACGCAACAAAAATGAATGGAAAGTTTGACAGATAACATCCTATTACACAAAGCAAATAGGAAAAAAAAATTCTTCATTTTACTGGTCATCAAATTAAATCTTTATTTAAAGGGTCAGGTGAGAACAGTTATTTAACAAGCCAGAATCCTTAAGTTTTAAATTGTCACTCTGGATATTGGCTTTCTGATGACCAATATGAGGAAACTCACCAGATAACTACAGAAAGGAATTAATACAGTCTGGAGCCATGCCAATGTGAGAGGGAAGGGCTGAAACGGGGTCGACCAAGTAAGCAGGACAATCTGCTAAAAGCTAGATTCAGGTTAACATATGGTGATGTTATTGGGCATTTGATATATGGTTATTAAGGCCTGTTTTGCTTTATTGTAGGATTTTTGAATTCCTATTTCCCATCCTATAGTTGACTTATATGTGACTGAAATTTGACATTACCTTCACCATCCCTGTAGGCATATTTCCTGTTTTATTTTTTAATGGACAAATCCAATCCAGTATTTTTTTTTTTTTAATTTTTTTTTTTTATTGGAGTATAATTGCTTTACAATGGTATGTTAGTTTCAGCTTCACAACAAAATGAATCAGTTATATATATACATATATTCCCATATCTCTTCCCGCTTGCGTCTCCCTCCCTCCCACCCTCCCTATCCCACCCCTCCAGGCGGTCACAAAGCACCGAGCTGATCTCCCTGTGCTATGCGGCTGCTTCCCACTAGCTATCTACCTTACGTTTGGTAGTGTATATATGTCCATGCCTCTTTATCGCTTTGTCACCATTTACACTTCCCCCTCCCCATAGCCTCAAGTCCATTCTCTAGTAAGTCTGTGTCTTTATTCCTGTTTCACCCCTAGGTTTTTCATGACATTTTTTTTTTTAAATTCCATATATATGTGTTAGCATACGGTATTTGTCTCTCTCTTTCTGACTTACTTCACTCTGTATGACAGACTCTAGGTCTATCCACCTCATTACAAATAGCTAAATTTCGTCTCTTTTTATGGCTGAGTAATATTCCATTGTATATATGTGCCACATCTTCTTTATCCATTCATCCGATGATGGACACTTAGGTTGTTTCCATCTCTGGGCTATTGTAAATAGAGCTGCAATGAACATTTTGGTACATGACTCTTTTTGAATTATGGTTTTCTCAGGGTATATGCCCAGGAGTGGGATTGCTGGGTCATATGGTAGTTCTATTTGTAGCTTTTTAAGGAACCTCCATACTGTTCTCCACAGTGGCTGTATCAATTTACATTCCCACCAACAGTGTAAGAGGGTTCCCTTTTCTCCACACCCTCTCCAGCATTTATTGTTTCTAGATTTTTTGATGATGGCCATTCTGACTGGTGTGAGATGATATCTCATTGTAGTTTTGATTTGCATTTCTCTAATGATTAGTGATGTTGAGCATTCTTTCATGTGTTTGTTGGCACTCTGTATATCTTCTTTGGAGAAATGTCTATTTAGGTCTTCTGCCCATTTTTGGATTGGGTTGTTTGTTTTTTTGTTATTAAGCTGCATGAGCTGCTTATAAATTTTGGAGATCAATCCTTTGTCAGTTGCTTCATTTGCAAATATTTTCTCCCATTCTGAGGGTTGTCTTTTGGTCTTCTTTATGGTTTCCTTTGCTGCGCAAAAGCTTTTAAGTTTCATTAGGTCCCATTTGTTTACTCTTGTTTTTATTTCCATTACTCTAGGAGGTGGGTCAGAAGGAATCTTGCTGTGATTTATGTCGTAGAGTGTTCTGCCTATGTTTTCCTCTAAGAGTTTGATAGTTTCTGGCCTTACATTTAGGTCTTTAATTCATTTTGAGCTTATTTTTGTGTATGGTGTTAGGGAGTGATCTAACTTCATACTTTTACATGTAGCTGTCCAGTTTTCCCAGCACCACTTATTGAATAGGCTGTCCTTTCTCCACAGTACATTTCTGCCTCCTTTGTCAAAGATAAGGTGACCATATGTGCGTGAGTTTATCTCTGGGCTTTCTATCCTGTTCCATTGATCTATCTTTCTGTTTTTGTGCCAGTACCATACCGTTTTGATAACTGTAGCTTTGTAGTATAGTCTGAAGTCTGGGAGCCTGATTCCTCCAATTCCTTCTTTCGTTCTCAAGATTGCTTTGGCTATTCGGGGTCTTTTGTGTTTCCATACAAATTGCAAAATTTTTTGTTCTAGTTCTGTGAAAAATGCCAATGGTAGTTTGATAGGGATTGCATTGAATCTATAGATTGCTTTCGGTAGTAGAGTCATTTTCACAATGTTGATTCTTCCAATCCAAGAACATGGTATATCTCTCCATCTATTTGTATCATCTTTAATTTCTTTCATCAGTGTCTTATAATTTTCTGCATACAGATCTTTTGTCTCCTTAGGTAGGTTTATTCCTAGATATTTTATTCTTTTTGTTGCAATGGTAAATGGGAGTGTTTTCTTGATTTCACTTTCAGATTTTTCATCATTAGTATATAGGAATGCCAGAGATTTCTGTGCATTAATTTTGTATCCTGCCACTTTACCAAATTCATTGATTAGCTCTAGTAGTTTTCTGGTAGCATCTTTAGGTTTCTCTATGTATAGGATCATGTCATCTGCAAACAGTGACAGCTTTACTTCTTCTTTTCCAATTTGGATTCCTTTTATTTCCTTTTCTTCTCTGATTGCTGTGGCTAAAACTTCCAAAACTATGTTGAATAAGAGTGGTGAGAGTGGGCAACCTTGTCTTGTTCCTGATCTTAGTGGAAATGCTTTCAGTTTTTCGCCATTGAGGATGATGTTTGCTGTGGGCTTGTCATATATGGCCTTTATTATGTTGAGGAAAGTTCCCTCTATGCCTACTTTCTGCAGGGTTTTTATCATAAATGGGTGTTGAATTTTGTCAAAAGCTTTCTCTGCATCTATTGAGATGATCATATGGTTTTTCTCCTTCAGTTTGTTAATATGGTTTATCACATTGATAGATTTGCATATATTGAAGAATCCTTGCATTCCTGGAATAAACCCCACTTGATCATGGTGTATGATCCTTTTAATGTGCTGTTGGATTCTATTTGCTAGTATTTTGTTGAGGATTTTTGCATCTATGTTCATCAGTGATATTGGCCTGTAGTTTTCTTTCTTTGTGACATCCTTGTCTGGTTTTGGTATCAAGGTGATGGTGGCCTCGTAGAAGGAGTTTGGGAGTGTTCCTCCCTCTGCTATATTTTGGAAGAGTTTGAGAAGGATAGGTGTTAGCTCTTCTCTAAATGTTTGATAGAATTCGCCTGTGAAGCCATCTGGTCCTGGGCTTTTCTTTGTTGGAAGATTTTTAATCACAGTTTCAATTTCAGTGCTTGTGATTGGTCTGTTCATATTTTCTATTTCTTCCTGATTCAGTCTTGGCAGGTTGTGCATTTCTAAGAATTTGTCCATTTCTTCCAGATTGTCCATTTTATTGGCATAGAGTTGCTTGTAGTAATCTCTCATGATCTCTTTTATTTCTGCAGTGTCAGTTGTTACCTCTCCTTTTTCATTTCTAATTCTATTGATTTGAGTCTTCTCCCTTTTTTTCTTGATGAGTCTGGCTAGTGGTTTATCTATTTTGTTTATCTTCTCAAAGAACCAGCTTTTAGTTTTATTGATCTTTGCTATTGTTTCCTTCATTTCTTTTTCATTTATTTCTGATCTGATTTTTATGATTTCTTTCCTTCTGCTAGCTTTGGGGTTTTTTTGTTCTTCTTTCTCTAATTGCTTGAGGTGCAAGGTTAGGTTGTTTATTCGAGATGTTTCCTGCTTCTTAAGGTGGGCTTGTATTGCTATAAACTTCCCCCTTAGAACTGCTTTTGCTGCATCCCACAGGTTTTGGGTCGTTGTGTCTCCATTGTCATTTGTTTCTAGGTATTTTTTGATTTCCTCTTTGATTTCTTCAGTGATCACTTCATTATTAAGTAGTGTATTGTTTAGCCTCCATGTGTTTGTATTTTTTACAGATCTTTTCCTGTAATTGATATCTAGTCTCATGGCGTTGTGGTCAGAAAAGATACTTGATACAATTTCAATTTTCTTAAATTTACCAAGGCTTGATTTGTGACCCAAGATATGATCTATCCTGGAGAATGTTCCATGAGCACTTGAGAAAAATGTGTATTCTGTTGTTTTTGGATGGAATGTCCTATAAATATCAATTAACTCCATCTCGTTTAATGTATCATTTAAAGCTTGTGTTTCCTTATTTATTTTCATTTTGGATGATCTGTCCATTGGTGAAAGTGGGGTGTTAACAATCCAGTATTTTAAAGGAGTTATTTATGGACTTCTCTAGGAAAATTCATTTACCTCTCCTCTATTAACCCATATTCATGTCAGAATGATGGCAATTACCAATATACATTATATTGAATTTTTAACATATCTTTCTTTTCCCTACTGAATGATGAAATCATTGAAAGAAACTCTACTAGTATAACCTCTTTTAGAAGTTTTTAGCTTTGTTCAAAGTAAGTTATCAATATATAATTAACTTATAATTGAAATTTTAGAATGCAATCATCTGTGCCTCAATCTTTGTTTATACTGAATCCATTGTGGAATTGAATATTGAGAAGATGGAGTCTTTTAAAAATGTAAAGGTAGCTTTATAAATGTATGGTGATTGTAGAAATATTATAACTTCTTTCAGTTAAAATATAATTAATTAAGTAAGGTACAATCCCTTTTGGAAAAGTACTGAATGACTTGTTGGCTACATGATTTTAAGTACTAAAATTTACAGAAGGGAAGGAGTAGGAGGTGTTTAATATGTTCATCTTGTGCATGGTATCCAATCTCTGCTCCAGGATACTGGCTACTTGTGGACTCCATTCAAGTGTCCCCTTCTTGCTGTCTGGCTTTCATTTGGGTGTGGTCAATGCAAAGTATAGGCAGGCATCAGAAGGAGGGAGGGGAATGAGGTCCAAGAATCTACAACCCTGGCTTTTTTCCTCTGGGTCATCACAGTTGGACATGTCCTTCTACCACATTTCATAATCCCTGCCAACCCCTGACCCTCTCCTACTTTTATCTTGCAGGCCTCTATAACCACACCACTCCAGTTATTTCTTCAGACCCAAAAGTGGGAAAATTTCCCTGCTATCATCAGCTCCAGGAGTATTGTACTGATCCACATTGTATTCTCTAAATCTGCCACACCTTTGAGTATAGTCCCTTTATCAAACTCTCCTCAATTATAATTATATAGTTCAGGAATGTTGTTGCTTGCTGACAAAGAAGATATTGAAAGTATTACATGTAACATTTGACTATTATTTACAGAGCATCTCCACATGGGAGGTGTCCTGAGGTAACATGAAAATATAAAAAGCAAAGACTGTATCTTTATAAATTAAAACTGAAGTTTGAAAAATTCAGGTGCTTAACTCACTAGCTTTTTCCACGTGATCTCAAATAATAGCTTCCATTTTTTTTTGCCCCTGTGCTGCACCAGTGTGATTTAAATTTTCACTATATTGGGCAAAGGACTACATGTGGTTAGGTGGATGTAGGCACAAGTCTCAATAAGAGGAAATGGAAAAACCAAAGAGTGGTAGAAGTTAAAACACTACCACCACCATACATTTATAAAATCAGCTTTACATTTTTTAAGGACTTCTTCCCAATATCTAATACCAGAATGCATTCATTATAAAAAAAGATTGAGGCACAGATATTGCATTCTAAAATTTCATTCAATTTTATGAAACCGTGCAACAAAAATTTTAGTTCTTCTTTCTTGGACGTCTTTCCTGGATATTTTCCAGTGTGTTATGAGTACAAATTTAAGAGGCCAGTTGAGAAGTGCTTCTTGTATTTGTAGAATTTTTCCTGCAGAAAACAACTGGGGGTGTTTTGACTAGATGTGGGTGAAAAATAATTTATTTTAAAGTGAGAGGGAAAAACTTGACTAATAGAAAAGAAAATTATGCATTATATGGGAATACATATTAACTACCTTTAAGACTCATTAAATTGTTCTTTTTCAAATATATGGAGAAAACACTTCACTGATAGTGAAATAGATTGTGAGCTCACCTTTATGCCAGAGGGACTTGACCTTTATCCAGTTAACTAAGTTACATTTATTGCTATTGATAGATACCAATTTTCTTATTTCTAGTTCCACATATGCTATGTGCCCCTATTTTAACAATATAAAATTTAAAATGTGTTCTATTGAATGTATATGTGGGGTTGAGAGGGGTTTAATTTTTGGGCTATAAATATCAAAGTTAACTAATACTTAATCAATTTACTTTTATTTCTCAGTCATTTGCTATTTCGAGTAGAAATGATATATGTCTTTGCCATTAATACACATAAATATGAAAATTCTATAATTTTTCAGACCATAAAAGTCAATCAATAATCATTTATTTACTACTTTTTAATAGTATTTATTCAGAAAACACATTTTAGTTTCTACTCAATGCCAGGTAATACCTAAAAAAAAATATAAGAATCTGATCCTAAAAATACTTGGAGTTTAATGAAAAAACAGGCATTTAGCTAGATAATATAGTATGAAGAGCTGCCAGCTGAATATATATACTTATATATGAATATATGGATATAAAATCACAAAGGTAAGAACAATTATATTAGTCAAGATAAGTTAAGTTATGTTGTGGTAACAATCCCCCAAATCGATGTGCCTTAACATGATTGTATATTTTTTATCTCTCATTCTGTATGTTAAATGCAGGCAGGCAGGTTGCTCTAGTTATTGATGACATCCAGGGATTGAGCTAACAAAGGCTTGATCTTGACACATGCTTTAATAATCACCAATCACAGAGCATTCATGACAAATTACACATTGAATCTTAAAGCTTCTTCCTGGAAGTGACACATTTCACTTGACTTTATGTTTCACTGGTCAAAACAAGTCATAAGATGCTCAACTTCAGAGGAAGTGAAGAAGGCAACATGTTTAGAAAAGGAGAACTAAAATATTTGTTAGCAGCCTAAATGATTAACGTGGTGTTAAATTGTTAAATCTGAATATATAACTCAGAGAATATTCCACAGAGAAGATAATACTTGAAATAACTCCTAAAATAGGAAAAAACATGCTTTTTCTTTCAGGAAGATTAGTTATTTCAAAAAATTTTTGTACCCTGGTCTGTTCTATATGTCCTTGTACTTAACTTATTTTTTTATTTAATAATTTGTGATAATAACAAGGATTTGTCTTTCTAATTATTAGACAAAATCTTTCCACACACACACTACATACATATAATAATTTGTAATTTTAAAAAGCCTAAAATATTTCACCAGTATTTTTTTTAATAGTCTATGTCCTTTGTCACATACTCAAACTGATACCAATGTTGTTATATGTTTACGAGTGTGTTCTAAGTTATTTTTGAGAGGTTTGTGTTTTCTCTCACACTAAATATTTCCCTCTAGTTGTTTGTTCTATGTCATTTTAAAAGCAAAACGAGATGCTACAAACTTGATTTATTTATTAAATGATCTTCATTAGTTTTTTTATGTCCCAATATACTGGAAGCCCTTTATAAAAAAAGAAAGGAGAAAAATAAATGCACAAAGTATTTTTTTCTTACATACCAGAAAATGTTGTTTTGTTATTGTTGAATAGAATTTGAACTTGGTAAAGTTGATGTCTTCTTCAAAATTCAAAAAAGTGACAGTGCTAAAGCATATTTTGGACCTGGGAAATTCAATTTACCAGGCAATTTTAGAACAGTCATTAGAAGGTAAATGTTCTATTTGAGAGTTCATCTGTGGATGAAACTATAGCATGTTTGATATATTTTTAAAATAGTCCAAAATAAGCTTCAAATATAACATTAGAAAGGTTTTTAAAGACTTTCTCTCTTTTCTATGAGAAAAGAGTTGTAGTCTTATTTTTATTTTCCATAGGAAGATAATATTGGAGGGTGGGATTTTTCAATAAAATATTCATAGTTTTCTTTAAAAGCTATTATAAAAATTTTTTCCCAACTATTCAGATAATGCTTCCAACATTCTACCAATCTTTGCAAAGGAATCAAGTTGATTTTCAACTTCTTCAGCTGCAAATACAGCTTCCTTTTCTTTATGAAACTCCCTCTTCTCACTTTATTGCCTGTTTCAATACTTGTTTCTCATTTCCACCAACTACCTACTTCTATTCTCTCTAGTCAGACTACAATTTGTTGCCTGAATGTCCTGATTTTTATTTTTTATTTTCAATTCTATCTTTTGGGTTTAGAATAGTTTCTTCTCTTGTGTTTCAATGAAATGCCACTGGTTTCTCCTTCAAATTCCTTGGTTAAAAGAAATCAGAAATTCCAAGGCACTGACTCCTGGGTGCACTCAGAATATGCATTCACAGCCCTTGGATTGCTCACAAATATGTATTATTATATATGTTGTACAGACGAGGAAATGAAGGTTGAGAGATAATTATTATAATAAAAATAATTATAATAGTTAATGTATTTCTGTCTTCTAGGAACTGTGATTTGCCTGTTACAGGAATTATCTCATGTAATCCATACAATACTAAGAGGTAGGTAGTATTGTCGCCCTTTTACAGGAGAAAATGAAAGTCAAAAATAGTAAATAATTGGCTTATAGAGTGTGGACTTTTAACTAGTATTCTATGAAGAGGTCCCCCAAATAGTATTTACAAAATAACTCATAGGTGAATTCACATAACTTCTATGATTTTTCTGAATATTATTTATTAATTAATCCTAACTCTAATGTCAGATTCATATATACCAAAACACCGCATGTGGAATGCTGATTTGTCCTGAGGTTAAAAAAAAAAATTGTCTTAGTCTGTTTGGACTGTTTTAGCAAAATACCACAGAATGGGTAGCTTATAAATAGCAGAAAATTATTTCTCACAGTTTTGAAGACTGAAAGTCCAAGCTTAATATGCTGATATGGTCACATTCTGGTAAAGGCCCTCTTCCTGGATCATAACTGATGCCTCCTCTCTGTCCTCATATAGTGGAAGGAGCAAAGGATCTCTCTAGAGCCTCTTTTATAATAGCACTAATCCCATTCAGGAGGGCTGCACTCTCATGAACTATGAACCTCCCAAAGTCCCCACTTCCTAACGCTATCATCCATGGAGGTTAAGTGTTCAACATACGAATTTGGGGGACACAAACATTCAGACCATAGCATTTGGTAATTTCACCACACAGTCTAATAGCCAGTATTCTTACATTTTTTTCAATTGCTTTTAGCACATTGAGATGCCTCACAGTTACATTACAATTAGTTAAAAAAGTTACAAAATATACTATTTTTAAATGCTACTTTAAAAATAATCTACTTTGTTATGACACAGGAAAAGACCATAAAGCAATATTTAGAAACTTAAAAATGTTTGCTGGTCATCTTGTGGCCAAATCTTATGAGAATTATCAACCTTTGAGGTAAAGTATGCAATTTTCTTTTTCACTTAAAAAGCACAATTGCTTCACTTTACTGAACTTTTTATGGCATTGTGGAGATTAATCACATCCATACCTTTTCCCCTTTAACTCTACATGACTTCCACTCTGGATGGAGTATATTTTCCAGTGCCATGATGTTGGACTTGGCTATGTGTTTTTCTTTGCTTAATTTTGGTAAACATGATTAAACATGTGGGTATGGTTTTCCTTGCTCTCTTGAGCATGTATGTTTTGCTGTAAGAATGTGTCATGAGTAACTTTTGATTAAAAGATAATAATAATTAGAAAACACACACAGCAGAATTGAACCTAACTCACAATTCAGAACCAAGACTAGTTGATCCCCTGTAGACCCACAGACTCTATAAATATTTGAGATTCTTTAGCAGCAAAAAGAACACAGATATCAAGTGGTAATCAATAGTATGCTGAAGAGCAGGTATAAACAAGAAAAAACAGTCCCTTTAAGAAAAATGTGTAGCCTTTTAGAATGGTATCCTTTAGAAAACTTGGAGTGTTTGCTGTTACACTCTGCCAAGTTAAACCAGGGATTCCAGTTCATACAGTTATTATCACTTTCATAGTCATTGATTCAGAACTTAACAATGTTTTTATAATTAGTACATTAGGTATGCATGAAACTCTTCATTTCACTCCTGTGACTTGTAGTTAACTCACACACGGTGGGCTAACAATCCCTTCCCCTTCTCATCTACGATGTCTTTATAACTTAAATCATTCATGTCTCTAAGTTAATTCCAACTGCCCAATCAGATAAAATTTCATTGATGGCATTGCATTTGTCTTTTCTTCTGTTTATGTTAACTTTCTTCTTGTATTCCAACAATCATATTGGAAACATACATAACATGAAGGTTATGAATGTGGGCTCTGTAATTAGACTGTTTAAATTCAACCACAATTATTTAATCTTGTTAAGCTTCAAATGTCTGCTTTTGGATGGGTTAATATTAATACTTGCCTTACTGTTGTTGCCAGTATTAAATAAATCAATACATTTCTTAGCACCATGGTTGACACATAGTAAGTGCTCAGTGGGTGGTGTGAAAGGGAGACTATAAGTCCAAAGACAACCATTTTGGTTTATCACACAAGGACCATCACAATACAGTCTAAAACTTCCTTGAGAAACCTACACTATCAAGTACCATCCTCAAACACTAAATGCCATGAATACAATTCATCCTTGCTTTAGTATATGCCTTTTTATTCTGTCTATAATATCTCTATTCTTCCCTTTTTTCTCTAGCAGCCTAACTTCTCTATTTAAATATTCAATTCATAGACTATCTCCTCTGAGGGA
Organism: Aethalodelphis obliquidens; assembly: GCF_003676395.1. Taxonomy (NCBI): domain Eukaryota; kingdom Metazoa; phylum Chordata; class Mammalia; order Artiodactyla; family Delphinidae; genus Aethalodelphis; species Aethalodelphis obliquidens. Next base: position 29,946,957 of record NW_020837950.1, on the reverse strand, counting down.
ACTTCTGAGATACATCTATGATGAATTACTAATTTCATATTCATCATCCTATATTTTTTTTTACTATGATTCTGAGGTTCTATGTGAAATATCCATCAAATGGTCAGATGCAAGAATGTTTGGGGTCATTTTTATTCATCTCCATAACACTAATTCCTTTCGCCATAGTCAGTATGTGTTTACTAAATGAATGAATGTGTGTATGCAAAAATGAATGAGAATGATTTTTCACTTTTTGTGAAACAGATATTAATATGTGAAGACTCTCTACACATTTGCATTTCCTGACAAAATTAGTAAATACAAAATCTTCCATGAATTTAATTTTCCATGCATCCACATGTCCTGAGATCAGTGAATACCATAGAAACCTTCTAAATATTCTTTCATATATTTTAATGAGTTCATCAGTACTCTTAATTATATAATTTCACTAGTTGGATCTTGTTATTTTATTAAAAATGACTCTTTCAATTTGTCATATTTGACATTGCAGGTAAATATTAAGCATTTTAAGAGTTTCTGTGAATTTTATCATTCTTTGCTATACTCTCCAAATTGGATATTTTCTGTCTACACTTGGAGAGCACAGTTGGTTGTCTTTTCAAAATCTTGAATAATTTTGATACTAATTTAACTGTGATAGACTAACTCCAGCATCTTGATTAGCCTCAATATTTTTAGTGCTCAATGGGTCATTTTTGTCAATGGTTTAAAGATTACAAAGTTCAGAAATGAACATCTGCTATTGTTTTCTTCTTCACCACATAAAAATTCAATTCCAGAAGAAAATCAGAAAACCCTCCAGGATAGGTGCCTCTCCATATTGTCTTTATTTCACTGATGTCTGAAATTGTGTCTGTAGAATTTAGTTATAGCAATAATCTTGTCAGACTGGGTACTCACTATGTGCCAGGCATTGGGTAGACTTTAGATAAATTACTCACTGAATTCTAAGTTGACACTAGGAAGTAGCAATCATTATCTTCAAAACATATAGATAGATGAATGGACAGGTAGATATGGAGCCTCAGGTAAATTAATTTACCTTCAGACACCTATTTAAAGAGCAGCCAAAACTGGCTTTGAATTCAGTTCTGAAAAATCCCAAATGCCTTAATCTTTTAATGTACCACATGGCCTCTCTGCTATTTTCCACTTAAAAGAGAAATTTAGTTGTTTAGTTAGAGTATGAAATAAAGTATTTCATAACCAAGACAATTCCAAACACACACACACACACATACACATACCATCCCCCCTCAAAATGACTTTGGTCCCCATTCCCCAAACTTGGCAAAGTCTCGATGTATAATTATAATATACCAGGCATAGCCTAGAAGGCTAGAAGGTAATTTTATCTTGATATTCTTTTGATATAAATGAGCAGGAAAGGCAAAAAATATTCCAGTCTTCCTCTTATTAACCAAATGAACATCTGAGCAACCTGCTTGAAACAAAGTCTTTGATGTAATTTATGCATCTTAGCAAAGTTCTGCCCAAAGCACTGTTGTAAAGATGAATAAGTGCATTATTAGAAAGTTAACAGAAATATAGATCCTTTGTACAGTAATTTAAATTGAGTTCATGATGTAACTTAAGTAAATGATGAATGTAAATTGGAGGAAAATAATGATGAATTGCACATATGTTGGACAGAATGTTAATTTTTTATCAGATTAAGGATATTAACTGAATAAAAAGGAAAATTTTATCATTAAAATAAGTGTTTGGTTCCCTTGTTGTTTCATAGTATCCTGTACATTTCCAATATAACACTCACATTATTTATAAATTAAATAAATTTATTTGCTTAATGCTTGTTTTTTATTAATAAAACTGTTTTTCTAGAGCAAGAACTAAATTTATCATGTATCCCTAGTCCCAAGCACATAGTGGGGTCTCAGTGATTATATATTTGCATTAATTAGTTAATGGATTTATTTAGACAGTCTTACAACTGATCTAATAGACAACAACAAATACAAAACATCATACCAGCTTAGAACATAATTTTAAACTATTTTAAAGTGTAGTATAAAATAAAGTTCCAAACCCAGTTTTGCTATGTACTACTAATATGACCTTAGACAAGTTATTTGATCTCTTAGTGCCCAGTTTCCTCATTTTAATTTAATAATGTCTACTTGCTAGCATTTTGATAAGGTTTTCATGAATTGAGAACAGTGTCTAGTATAGTGTCCAGTAGGGACTATATAAATATTAGATTTTATTTTTATTTTTCATTAAAAACTTGACATTTTGGGGTCCCACCTTCAGGTGTTTGGAGCTCAGCTGAGGATGTGGGTCCCAGCCGTGAGACTGAACAGCCCTGGGGTGTGGGAGGACAAAGGGATCCAACTTGTGTATTTCCTGCTTTGGGAATCAGTGTCCTGACTGTCTGGTGAAGCAGAGAGGTGGGCACCTGGGGTCCCTCCCGGCCCCATGGAACATCAGAGTAGGTATGGACTCTGAGCCGCAGAAACAGGATCCAGTAGAGAAGAACCAAGTGTGCTGTTGAATCTGCTAGACAGGTTCCTGGAGCAAGAGTAAAGAGATCAGGCCCCATCACTGGGACATTTTAGATTGTGGCTGATAATCTCTACCACACAGGAGCATTGTGAGAAATGCATATGATGGCAAATGCAAAGTGGCAGACACTCAGTAAAGATATATATATATATTTCCTTATTTTCTTTTTGTGAGTGTGTATGTGTATATTTCTTTGTGAGAGTTTGTCTGTATAGCTTTGCTTTTACCATTTGTCTTAGGTCTTAGTTGGTACTTTTTTTTTTTTTTAGTATAGTTTTAGTGCTTGTTATCATTGGTGGATTTGTTTTTTGGTTTGGTTACTCTCTTCTTTCTTTTTTTTATTACCTTTTAATTATTTTATTTTAAATTATTTTAATAACTTTATTTTATTTTATTTTTCCTTTCTTTATTTCTGTTTTTCTCACTTTTCTTCTGAGCTGTGTTGCTGACAGGGTCCTGGTGCTCTGGCTGGGTGGTAAGCCTGAGCCTCTGAGGTGGGAGAGATGAGTTCAGGATATTGGTCCATCAGAGACCTCCTGGATCCACATAATATCAAACAGTGAAAGTTCTACCAGAGATCTCCATCTCAATGCTAAGACCCAGCTCCACTCAATGACCAGCAAACTACAATGCTGGACACCCTATGCCAAAAAACTAGCAACACAGGAACACAAGCCACCCATTAGCAGAGAGGCTGCCTAAAATCATAAAAAGGTAACAAACACCCCAAAACACACCACCACACGGTCCTGCCCACCAGAAAGACAAGATGCAGCCTCATTCACCTGACCACAGGAACCAATCCCCTCCACCAGAAAGACTACACAACACACTGAAGCAAACTTAGCCATGAGGGGCACACACCAAAACCAATGGGAACTATGAACCTACAGCCTACAAAAGGAGACCCCAAACACAGTAAATTAAGCAAAATGACAAGACAGAGAAACACACAGAAGATGAATGAGCAAGGAAAAAGCCTACCAGGCCAAACAAATGAAGAGGAAATAGGCAGTCTACTTGAAAAAGAATTCAGAGTAATGATAGTAACGAAGATCCAAAATCTTGGAAATAGAATGGAGAAAATACAAGAAACGTTTAACAAGGACCTAGAAGAACTAAAGACCAAACAAACAATGATGAACAACACAATAAATGAAATTAAGAATTCTCTAGAAGGAATCAATAGCAGAATAAATGAAGCAGAACAGAGAAGTGACCGGGAAGATAAAATAGTGGAAAAAACTACCACAGAGCAGAATAAAGAAAAAGGAATGAACAGAATTGAGGACAGTCTCAGAGACATCTGGAAAACATTAAATGCACCAACATTTGAATTATAGGGGTTCCAAAAGAAGAAGAGAAAAATAAAGGAACTGAGAAAATATTTGAAGAGATTATAGTTGGAAACTTCCCTAATATGGGAAAGGAAATAGTGAATCAAGTCCAGGAAGCACAGAGAGTCCCACACAGGATGAATCCAGGAGAAACATGCCAAGACAAATATTAATCAAACTATTAAAACTTAAACACAAAGAAAAAAATATTAAAATCAGCAAGGGAAAAAGAAACAATTACCATACAAGGGATTACCCATAAGGTTAACAGCTGATCATTCAGCAGAAACTCTGCAAGCTAGAAGGGAGTGGCAGGACATATTTAAAATGATGAAAGGGAAAAACCTACAACCAAGATTACTCTACCCAGCAAGGATCTCATTCAGATTCAACAGAGAAATTAAAACTGTTATAGACAAACAAAAGCTAGGATAATTCGGCACCACCAAACGAGCTTTACAACAAATGCTAAAGGAACTTCTCTAAGCAGGGAACACAAGAGAAGGAAAAGATGTACTATAACAAATCCAAAATAATTAAGAAAATGGTAATAGGAACATACATATTGATAACTACTTTAAATGTAAATGGATTAAATGCTCTAACCAAAAGACATAGACTGCCTGAATGGACACAAAAACAAGATCTGTACATATGCTGTCTACAAGAGACTGACTTCAGACATAAGGACACATACAGACTGAAAGTGAGGAAATGGAAAAAGATATTCCATGCAAATGGAAATCAAAAGAAAGCTGGAGTAGCAATTCTCATATTAGATAAAATAGACTTTAAAACAAGGATTATTACAAGGATAAAGAAGGACACTACATAATGATCAAGGGATCAATCCAAGAAGAAGATGTAACAACTGTAAATATTTATGCGCTGAACATAGGAGCACCTCAATACATAAGGCAAATGCTAAAGGCATAAAAGAGGAAACTGACAGTAACACAATCATAGTAGGGGACGTTAACACCTTGCTTTCACCAATGGACAGGTTATCCAAAATGAAAATAAATAAGGAAACACCAGCTTTAAATGATACATTAAACAAGATGAACTTAATTGATATTTATAGGATATTCTATCCAAATACAACAGAATACACTTTCTTCTCAAGTGCTCATGTAACCTTCTCCAGGATAGATCATATTTTGGGTCCATATCAAGCCTTGGTAATTTAAGAAAATTGAAATCATATCAAGTATCTTTTCTGACCACAATGCTATGAGACTAGATATCAATTACAGGAAAAAGTCAGTAAAAAATACAGACACATGAATCTAAACAATACGCTACTAAATAACCAAGAGATCACTGGAGGAAATTAAAAAATACCTAGAAACAAATAACAACACAAACACAACAACCCAAAACCTATGGGATGCAGGAAAAGCATTTCTAAGAGGGATGTTTATAGCAATGCAATCCTACCTCAAGAAACAAGAAACAGCTCAAAGAAACAACCTAAACTTACACCTAAAGCAATTGGAGGAAGAAGAACAAAAAAACCTGAAAGATAGCAGAAGGAAAGAAATCATACATGTCAGATCAGAAATAAATGAAAAAGAAATGAAGGAAACACTAGCAAAGGTCAATAAAACTAAAACCAGGTTCTTTGAGAAGATAAACAAAATTGAAAAAACATTAGCCAGACTCATCAAGAAAAAATGGGAGAAGACTCAGATCAATAGAATTAGAAATGAAAAAGGAGAAGTAACAACTGGCACTACAGAAATACAAAATATCATGAGAGATTACTACAAGCACCTATATGGCAATAAAATGAACAACCACAAAGAAATAGACAAATTCTTAGAAAAACAAAACCTTCCGAGACTGAAACAGGAAGAAATAGAAAATAAAAACAGACAAATCACAAGCTCAGAAATTGAGACTGTGATTAAAAATCTTCCAACAAACAAAAGCCCAAGACCAGATGGCTTCACAGGCGAATTCTATCAAACATTTAGTGAAGAGATAACACCTATCCTTCTCAAACTCTTCCAAAATATAGCAGAGGGAGGTACAGTCCCAAACTCATTCTACAAGGCAACCGTCACCCTGATACCAAAACCAGATAAAGATGTCACAAAGAAAGAAAACTACAGGCCAGTATCACTGATGAACATAGATGCAAAAATGCTCAAGAGAATACTAGCAAACAGAATCCAACAGCATATTAAAAGGATCATACACCATGGTCAAGTGGGGTTTATCCCAAGAATGCCAGGATTCTCCAATATATGCAAATCAATCAATGTGATACACCATATTAACAAATTGAAGGAGAAAAACCATATGACCATCTCAATAGATGCAGAAAAATCTTTCGACAAAATTCAACACTCATTTATGATAAAAACTCTCCAGAAAGTAGGCATAGAGGGAACTTACCTCAACATGATAAAGGCCATATATGACAAACCCACAGCCAACACCATTCTCAATGGTGAAAAACTGAAACCATTTCCACTAATATCAGGAACAAGACAAGTTTGTCCAGTCTCACTTGTATTATTCAACATAGTTTCGGAAGTTTTAGCCATAGCAATCAGAGAAGAAAAAGAAATAAAATGAATCCAAATCAGAAAAGAAGAAGTAAACCTATTACTGTTTGGAGATGACATGATACTGTACATAAAGAATCCTAAAAATGCTACCAGAAAACTACTAGAGCTAATCAATGAATTTGGTAAAGTAGCAGGATACAAAATTAATGCACAGAAATCTCTTGCATTCCTATACACTAATGATGAAAAATCTGAAAGTGAAATTAAGAAAACAGTCCCGGGCTTCCCTGATGGCGCAGTGGTTGAGAGTCCACCTGCTGATGCAGGGGAAGTGGGTTCGTGCCCCAGTCTGGGAAGATCCCACATGCCGCGGAGCAGCTGGGCCTGTGAGCCATGGCTGCTGGGCCTGCGCGTCCGGAGCCTGTGCTCCGCGATGGGAGAGGCCACGGCAGTGAGAGGCCCGCATACCGCAAAAAAAAAAAAAAAGAAGAAAACACTCCCATTTATCACTGCAACAAAAATAATAAAATATCTAGGAATAAACCTACCTAAGGAGACAAAAGACCTGTATGCAGAAAATTATTAGACACTGATTAAAGAAATTAAAGATGATACAAACAAATGGAGAGATATACCATGTTCTTGGATTGGAAGAATCAACATTGTGAAAATGACTATACTATCCAAAGCAATCTACAGATTAAATGCAATTCCTCTCAAACTACCAATGGCAGTTTTCACAGAACTAGAGCAAAAAATTTCACAATTTGTATGGAAACATAAAAGATCCCGAATAGCCAAAGCAATCTTGAAAAAGAAAAACAGAGCCAGAGGAATCAGGCTCCTGGATTTCAGACTATATTACAAAACTACAGTAATTAATACAGTACGGTACTTGCACAAAAACAGAAATATAGATCAATGGAACAGGATAGAAAGCCCAGAGATAAACCCATGCCCATATGTTCACCTTACTTTTGATCAAGGAGGCAAGAAAATACAATGGAGAAAAGACAGCCTCTTCAATTAGTGGTCCTGGGAAAACTGGATAGCTACATATAAAAGAATGAAATTAGAACACTCTCTAACAACATACACAAAAATAAACTCAAAATGGATTAAAGACCTAAATATAAGGCCAGACACTATAAAACTCCTAGAGGAAAACATAGGGAGGACATTCTATGACATAAATCACAGTAAGATCCTTTTTGACCCATCTCCTAGAGAAATGGAAATAAAAACAAAAATAAAGAGTGAGGTCTAATGAAACTTAAAAGCTTTTGCACAGCAAAGGAAACTATAAACAAGATGAAAAGACAACCCTCAGAATGGGAGAAAATATTTGCAAATGAAGCAACTGACAACAGATTAATCTCCAAAATATACAGGCAGCTCATACAGCTCAATATCAAAAAAAAACAACCCAATCCAAAAATGGGCAGAAGGGGGCTTCCCTGGTGGCCCAGTGGTTGAGGGTCTGCCTGCCGATGCAGGGGACACAGGTTCAAGCCCTGATCTTGGAGGATCCCACATGCCACGGAGCAACTGGGCCCGTGAGCCACAGCTGCTGAGCCTGCGTGTCTGGAGCCTGTGCTCCACAGCAGGAGAGGCCACGATAGTGAGAGGCCTGCACACCGCGATGAAGAGTGGCCCCCACTCGCCACAACTGGAGAGGGCCCTCACCCAGAAACGAAGACCCAACACAGCAAAAATAAATAAAATAAATTAATAAACTCCTACCCCCAACATCTAAAAAAAAAAAAAAAAGGGCTGAAGATCTAAATTGACATTTCTCCAAAGAAGATATACAGATTGCCAACAAACACATGAAAGGATGCTCAACATCACTAATCATTAGAGAAATGCAAGTCAAAACTACAATGAGGTATCACCTCACACCAGTCAGAATGACCATCATCTAAATATCTACAAACAATAAATACTGGAGAGGATGTGGTGAAAAGGGAACTCTCCTACACTGTTAATGGGAATGTAAATTGAAACAGCCACTGTGGAGAACAGTATGGAGGTTCCTTATAAAACTAAAAATAGAACTACCGTGCGAACCAGCAATCCCACTACTAGGCATATACCCTGAGAAAACCATAATTCAGAAAGAGTCATTTACCACAATATTCATTGCAGCTCTATTTACAATAGCCAGGACATGGAAGCAACCTTAGTGTCCATCGACAGATGAATGGAGAAAGAAGATGTGGCACATATATACAATGGAATATTACTCAGCCATAAAGAGGAACAAAACTGAGTTATTTGTAGTGAGGTGGATGGACCTAGAGTCTGTCATACAGAGTAAAGTAAGTCAGAAAGAGAAAAACAAATACTGTATGCTAACACATATATAAGGAATCTAAAAAAAAAAAAGGGTTCTGAAGAACCTAGGGGCAGGACAGGAATAAAGATGCAGATGTAGAGAATTGACTGGAGGACATGGGGAGTTGGAGGGGTAAGCTGGAATGAAATGAGAGAGTGGCAAGGACATATATACACTATCAAATGTAAACTAGATAGCTAGTGGGAAGTGGCTTCATAGCACAGGGAGATCAGCTCGGTGCTTTGTGACCACCTAGAGGGGGGGGATAGGGAGGGTGGGAGGGAGACACAAGAGGGAGGATATATGAGGATATATGTATATGTATGGCTGATTCACTTTGTTATAAAGCAGAAACTAACACGCCATTGTAGGCAATTATACTCCAATAAAGATGTTAAAATAAAAACAAAAACCAGACATTTTATTCTACACCATGATATCCAGCCACACTGAGGGGATGGGGTTGATGAAGATGACGATACATAAGTGCTAATACCTAATCTCTTAATGAAGACTTTTCTGGTGCCAGTTTTCCATGAAAGCAGTCGCTTTATCTTAGCAGTAATTGCCTTTCACAATTAAGTAGATTAAGATAATTCTCTTGAAATTTTAATAAATGAGTGGGAATAGTTTGTCACAATGGAAAAATGTAAATATTGTTGTCCAACAGACTTACTTTCAAATTCTGGGTATGAGTGTGATCTTAGATGAGTAACTTTGTGAATTGTGCTTTCTTCATCTTTGAAATGGGATTTGTTGAAATTGTTTTTTTAAAGATTATAACATCCAGAATCTTAGCACGGCTGTAATTTCTGCCAGCGAATTTGAGACCTCTTTTTTGATTTTAATATGCTTACTCACCAGCAACTGCCTCCCCAACCGCCTGAAACTGCATGGCCTAGCGGTTTAACATGTGCTCTCTCTGGTCCCAGAAGAATGGGTGTAGGATGGTAGTAACTCGCAGTAAGGGAACATGATTTAGCAGTCACAGCACTGAAAGAAGCATGCAGCTGCTGAGTCAAAATTCTGTCTTCTGCACATTCTCATGAATTGGACCTTGAGGAAAGGACTATATTTCTAAGCCTTTGGGTAACTATGTTTAGATGTTGAGTTTATAATTATTATTATGCTTCACCATAATAAAGGCCCAATGAGAAAATATAAGAGGGGATGCCTTCAAATCTCCAATGTGCTACACAAATGCAATAGGTTGGGAAACAAATACTACAACATTTAATATTTGCTTGGGGACCCAATGAGGCAAACACCATCCATTTGGAATCCAGCAGGCATTGCTAGGGAATATGGCTGGGCATTCGGTGCTCTAGAATTAAAACAGGAGCTATCAGTATGTCTCCAGCTACTGTGAGGTTCATTCATGATTCACTGTGCTTAAGTTTCACTGTTAACAAATCCAGCCCTGCCCACTCAGTACGGCTTTATTTACCAGCCTCATTGCACATCTTCCACATGATGTGAAGTCATTCATTGGGGACACATACTGTGTTGCAGGAACTGCTTTTTTTTAAGCAAGAAAAATACTGTTATTATCCTGTTTCCAGGTGAAAACTTTAATTTTTTGATGATATCTTATGTTTATACCAAACAGATTAACATAGGCACCAATAAAACAAACAGCTTAGTCTTTACTTCTAGTGTATCAATTATAACACTAAAGTCAAGAGATGTATTAGTTTGCTGAGGCTTCCATATCAAAGTACACTGACTGGGTGATTTAAAAAACAGAAGTTTATTGTCTCACTCTCTTGGAGTTTAGAAGTCCGAGATGAAAGTGTCAGAGAGTTGTTTTCTTCCCAGGCCTCTCACCTTGACCATCTTTTACCTGTGTCTTCACAAGGTTTTTCTTGTATGTATCTACATTCTAATCTCCTTTTCTTACAAAGATATTGGTCACATTAGGTTGAGGCAAATCCTAATGACCTGATTTTAACTTAATTACCTCTTAAAGACCCAATACAGTCACATTCTGGGGCACTGGGGTTAATTTTTGAAGGACACAACTCAGCCCAAAACAGGTAGTAATGCAACTGAAAAGCACACATTTCTAAGGGAATTTGATGAAGTATTTTAAAACATTTTATCCACTTATTTAATTAACAAAATTTAGCAGACATATACTAAATAACTTGGGGCAGGTAACTACATTATCCTCTGAGAAATAATAGTGTGGAGACAGATGAAAAATAAAAATCAGAATTTTACAATTTTTAATAATCTTCATAACCACCCTGAGATACTATGCCCATTTTAGGAAAAAGCAAACTGAGATAAAAGAAGTTACTTGTTTAGAATCATACAGCTGGTAGCTGGCAGTCCTGCTAGTCAACCCCAGAACTATCAAATTCTGAAGCCCATAACTTTTTATTTTTAAAAAAAGTTTTGCTCTACTATGCTGACCCTATAGGAATGCATGGAGGCTGGACTAATCAACTATCATTAGGAGCTTCAAAGAATGGAATATTTACAAAGGGATTGGCTTCAAGGGTAAGCTTTAGCATATGACCTTAATACGCATACTCATAAACCACTGCACTCCCAAACAGCCCTACATTGTGCAGCCCAGAGGTTCAAAATGTTTTCTCTCTGGTCTCAGAAGGATGGATACTGGGCAATAGGAACCTCTGCTGTGGTTTAGCAGCCAGAGTATTAGAAGATAAATCGAAAAATTTTAGAGGCTAGTAAAGAATTCAGCAATACAAGCTGAAAGACCAAAATGAAGAAAATGATAGGCCTGGGAGGACAGGGTGAGATCAGGGAGCAAGGAAGACTGCCTCATTAATATACATGGAAAGACATGGTGTGAGATATCTCAGAAAACCAGCTCTGGGACAGGTTATGGAGGACATTGAATGCCACGTTAAGGGATTTATATAGTAGTATCTAGGCCAGTGGTTCTAAACATTTGTTGTGCAAAGGAAACACCTGGAGGGCTAGCAACCTATTCCCAGAGTAATTTATCCTGTACCTCAGAAAATTCTGAGGCTAGGCTTCCATACGTCCCACACTGAGAACTACGTCTGTAAACAGTGTATAGCCAGGAGGAGCTGGAGGGCAGGAGAATGACAATACTGGCAAATGAAGATTGGGAAACTGGGAGACCAGTTAGGACATTACTTCACTAGATGTGAAGGTAGTTATAAATTCCAAATATTTCACGTTTTAATACATATATAGTATTCTTTTATTCAACTTAATGGAAGAAAAGTTGCTTGTTATTTTAAACCAAGATTGAAACTGTGTTCAGTCTCAATCTCACAAAGCATTTTAATTCTCTGTAAGCATCTTGGCTGCTTCTCGGATTGTTTTTTCTTTAGCTTAAATCTAATAAGATAATAAAGTCACTAAGAACGGATTAGTGATCCCTGACCTGTTCCCCTAAGATGCTTTTACCACTAGTATTATGAATCAACTGAGCTGACTTAAGTAAAATAAACGACATCCTTTACTTTGTTTAATCTGGCAGTCAGAAAAACCAAGGTCTTTCTTAATGTTCCTGCTAAAGTTTCCTTTGAGTTCATTGCAAATCCTTTCTCTTCTTGAAGGTACATGGTCCCCTATTCTAGTTGTCTGCCCTGTTCCCAAGAGCAATTCTGGGAGAAAGTGAGGAACTCAAGGGTGTATGTGTACAATTTTCCACAAATACATGGGTGCTTCAGTTCATCAGAATGCCCTCATAATTACGGCTTCAAGTTAATGAGATTTTCTCACTAACAAAAGATTAAACCCATACTTCTTTTGGCTCATCCCATGTTTAAAATCATGAGGCAGAGACTAATTTAGATTCATGTCTATAAGTGTCCTCTCAGAAACAACTCCTGTAGAGTTTCACCCTTGATGGGTACACAAAACGCAACAACAACAACAAAAACAAAACAAAACTGTTGAACTGGACTTCTGTCTTCATACATTCAATCTAATGAATAATATTTAATCTCTTCACAGCAGAGTCTAGTCACTTTCCTCTCTATATGTCCATAAATATCAGCTATTAATAAAATATTGTTATGATTATGGAAATAATATATATCTTTCTGGAACATGTAGAGACTAGAGACAACAAAATTAAGAAATTAAAAATAACCACATACTAACTAGAAAGAAATAATATATTTTTTTGAAATTTATTTATTTTATTTATTTTTGGCTGTGTTGGATCTTCGTTGCTGTGCAGGGGCTTTCACTAGTTGTGGCGAGCGGGGGCTACTCTTCGTCGAGGTGCGTGGGCTTCTCATTGCGGTGGCTTCTCTTGTTGCAGAGCACGGGCTCTAGAGCACAGGCTCAGTAGTTGTGGCACACGGGATTAGTTGCTGAACAGCATGTAGGATCTTCCCGGACCAGGGCTCGAACCTGTGCCCCCTGCATTGCCAGGAAGATTCTTAACCACTGCACCACCAGGGAAGCCTGAAATAAATATTTTTATTTAAAAATTTTAAATATTTAGTTTTAAAGATATGCATTTTTTTGCATATCCTTAGGACTGCATATTTAAGCAGAATACCTATATGCATAAATATGTGTAGAATCATGCACACATATATCCATATATTCATACTCTGTGATACAACGCTGATGCCCACATACAGCTTTTGCCTAGTACAGCAAGTTTTAGCCAAGGGGTTATATATGGTATTACTGATTACAATTAATAGTTCACTTCCAGACATATCAAATTGTGTTTCATTAAAGATTATGTTTCCATTAATTCCTTTACTTATTCATTCAACATTAATTGACTCACTGCTCTATCTAAAACCCTGTGGTCAGCATCCTTGTAAATACACATATGCAGCGTGCACGCTCTCAAGCCTCACATTGTTAGCTTATAAAGTAGTTTCTAGGCCTATGGAAGAGCCAGTTTTGTCTTTCCACTGAAAGCCTCTCAGTAGTGCCTCTGTAGTCTATATAATTCATTTGCTTACAAGGCTTATGACTCTTCAGAATAGAAGGGGAATTCTCACGTACCAAGGAGAATTTTTATTTTTTATTTTGTCGATCAATCAGCTGACTATATTGACAACATACTGATTGGTTACATGTTGAAGAAAACATACAATACAAAATACAGAAAAAGTTGCTTCCATCCCCTCCCACTACCCCCCCTTACCCACCCACCCCCAAATACTCATCATCGTGATTTGGTCAGAACAGGGCTCAGAGCCAGAGGTCAGGGTGACCAAGGACGAAGGAGAAGGGGGCTGTGGGCAATGGGTTCGTGGCTGTCACAATAATGCTGAGGTAATGCTGCGGGTTCTCTCCCAGCTGTGAGTCAGGGGGCAGGGGTGGGGTACGCTGCAGCCTGATGATAGCCAGCTGAGGGAAGAGCTGCCTCCCCCTTCCCTGGCCCCTAGGGCCTGCCCCGTCACCCAGAACGAAGCGTATGCATGGCCCATATGCTTCTTCTTATGTTTCTCAAGAATATTATGGAACCATGCAAATAGGGAATGTCTCAAGAACAGATTCCTTCTTTAACATGTGTTTTATTTGAGGACGTGTATTACAAGATGGCTGTACATGTAAGAGAGGAGTTAGGAGCTGGAGAAGGAGTTCTTGAGCCACTCAACAGCAAATACTTACCCTTTGGGAGAAGAGATGCATCCTCATTCTCTGGTCATTACTTACTGGGACCATGGAGTCTGGAGTTCGGTAAAATAGACAGTTATTCTATTTTTACTATTTTTACTGTTAAGACCAGGGAGAGTATTAAACAAAACTATGACTTTTGTACCTATCAAATAGTAGCATCGTGATCTATTTACCATTGTTCTGGTTGAAACAAGCTATTTTTAGGGTATTAGGCAATTTTGTATCAGTTCAGTAAAATCACCTTTGAAATTAATATATCTGATTTCATTTTGAACTGGTTTTTTATTTTTTGTTTTATTTCGGAAGCTTGGTCCAATTTTTGTAATTTAGATTATTTGGGGATTTAACAAAACATTTTGTTTCAATCTTATTTCTGCTTCTTGATATCTTAGATAGATATAAACTAAAGGTCACTTTATCTTGATTTGCTTTCAAAGATAATGCCATGCTATTTTTCTTGTCTGAGAAATGTCCTATTCAATTGTAGCAAGTTTGTTGTATAAAATTCACCATTCATTCATTCATTCAATAAATACTTACAGTATGTGTACAGTGCATTAGATTCTGTGTTAGATGCTAGATGCTGGACTAACAGAATGACATGATGACTTAAGGTGACATAGAACAAATACTTTGAATGAGTATGCAAATGAAGACAACAAAGTACAAAACAAGGGTATCTTATAAAATCTGTGGTGTTCTAAACACTTCTTTGAAGAGAATAGGATGCAGGAAGTATTGAGAATGAACTAACTTGACATGTTTGGGAAATATGGAGTAGTATGGTGTGGTAGGTATCAAGACTGGGCATGCTGGAGTGATAGAAGATGTGAGTGTTAGGAAGAGGACAAATTATGAAGGGTCTTATTTGCAAGCTCTGCAATAAAGGTGCTATAGCAACTATGAAAGCACTATTTTCATCAGCTTCCTATTCAGGATTTTGGTAGTCGTCAGACTTTTTATACAAACACATTTCATAAAGTGGTGCTAATTAACAAGGATAGGATTTGCATCATTCTTCTCTAGCTTTTTTCTCACGATGTGTCCTTTTCCTAAGAATGACTTTACCCACTATATCTATGCAGAAAATTCCCGCTTATCTTTTAAAACTGATTTCAAGATCACTGTTCTGGGAAACCTTTTCTTATCTCCTATTCACCCAGGCAGCCACACCCCTCCTCTGTGCCCTTTATCCACATAAATATCCAATTCATTGCAATTGCACTGACATTGTAACTGAAGTCAGATTCCTTTACTGATGTAAGAGATCTATGAGAAAGTGATTGTGACTAACTCATCTTTGAATGCCTTGTTTCTAGCTTATGGAATGAAATGGAGCAGAGAGTCAATCAATGCTTGTTGAAAGAATGATTGAGCCATAGCCTTTCTAAAGAAAGACTGGCCCTCTAATCAATACTGTTTTACCTCCTCTATACTTTGAAATCGAAAACATCGTCAACTGGATTATTTTAAAATAAATTGTATGCTCTGTTTTCATATGTTTATTAAATAATGCATATATAGTCAAAATTTAAGAAATTCTAAAGAGCATAGGGCAGAAATAACATACCAGAATCCTAGAACTTAGTGATAATCAATGGTAATATTTTGGAATTTGTGCTTGCAGTTTACTAAATTTTATTAAGGAAAGGTCGATTTTGTTTTGTTTTGTACTATGTATGGTACTTGTCAACCAGTTTAATTAACTTATTATCTTGTAAAAATTTTCAGTTTATTAACATTTCTTTCTCATTTCATTTTTTAATGACTGCATGATGTTACATCATATGGATTGGTTATAATTTCTTAGCCATTTTCCTTTTTAGGACATCAATGTTTGTTTTTAAAAAACTTCTCATTGTAATAATCACGTGAAGAAGATTGTTTACCTCTATCTTTGACTGAGCCTGTGACTGATTTTTTATGAGTTTTATGTAGAAATGACATTGATAGGTAAAGGAGTGCCAGAGTTAAAGCCTTTCATATATATTTCTAAATTGCCAACTGGAAATGTAAAATAATTTATACTGCCATCAGCAATGACTAAGAACATGAGTTTCCTTGAACACTTTTATATTATTATTATTAAAAACTGTCAATTATGTGAAGTAGGCATATTTTAAAATTTGCATTTTTTTAATGATAGAAAAGTTTGGGTATTTGGATATTTTCATATTACTAGACATTTATTATTCATTGTGTGATTATATGTTGTAAGTATACAATTATTAATTTGCAAATTTACAATACTGTCTATCGAATGGCTGTCAATTGTTTATTTGTTGTGATTTAGATTTTTTAAGAATAACTTTGTAATATATCACATAGATTTTCCCCTTGGATTCTAATGCTAATGGATTGGTCACGTCACTTTTTATTTATCTGTGTTTTACAGCTAAACACTAGTAATGACAATGGGTATCCTTGAGTTTTTCCTTGAGTTTGACTCTAATGTGAATGTCTGTATAGCATTATTCATAATTTATTTTAGCTTTTAAGGTCTGAGATAGATGATATTTCTTATAAGAAAGTATCATTTTACTCTTATTTCACTGAATTTTACTTTGTTTAGGCATAGATGATGCAGTTCATCAAATATTTCATACATTTAACTAGATGTAATTTTTTTTTAACTGAAAAAATTAATGACATGAATTGATACTCTAATATTGAAACACTTCACACATCTGAATAATTTCCTACATTTTTATGGTTCCTTATTCTTTCAAGGAAATGAAAGAAAAATATTTGCATCTATAGTCATAAATGAGTTTGCTCATTTTCTTTTATTGAAATTTCTTTGCCATGTTGTGACTTCAGGGTTGACTGACTAAATCAGTCCTATGATTTGGAAATTTACAGACTTTCTTTTCTTTTTCAATTAAGTTGATAATCTATAGGTGAGTTAAAATTATTGCCTTTGAGAAATGGAACACTCAGTTATAATTATCACCATCTTATTCCAAGCCACTATTATATATTTTGCTAGTAGTATTTTAGTAGCCTCCTAACCAGTGCCCTTGCATCCACCCTTGTGAGCCTACATTCTATTTTCCACACAGCAGCCAGTGACCCTTTCAAAACACAAATCAAATTATGTCAACCTTTTGTGTAAAATCCTCCAAAGGCATCTCATGTCACTCAAAGAAATAGACTAAACATTCTTACCGTGAATTCACAATCTACAACTTGTACTATAGAAAATAGAACTAGTCACTAATTAATTTATTGAATGTACAACTAAAGCAGGAATGTAGCATAGTTAGGCGAGGGTATACCCCACCCCCTGCAGCATTACCCCTTATTCCTCAACCCCAGATAGAGCTGGCATAGAACTCACTCACTCTAGAATCTTAATATATCTATTCAATGTTATCTGAATCTTACAGAGGTGGTGGTGGGGTGTTATTGTAGGAAATGTAATAGGCCATGTAGAAGATAAAATGGAATCATAAGCTAATATAAGTATACACACAAATGTATGCAGGTATGTATCTATATGCATATATGTGTGTGCACATACACTGTATACAATTTAATGGAAGCAATACATGCATACGATTTAAAAAACACATGAATTGTGAAATATTAAGTCTGGGCATATTTGTTCTTCAGTAATGTAAACTTGAAAATCTTTTGGCTGGAAGAAATCCAACCCAAACAACGCCATACCTGAAATTCCATGGAATGTCCTAGCTCCATTGTATTCGATTCTCTCTCCAGATAGATTATTTTGGTTCAGTTATGCCTCTGTAATTAACCTACTTCACTATAAATCATATCCATATTAAATCCACCTTTGACATCTAACGTATCTTTCTTTCTGAACGTGTATGGAACAACATGAGATGTAAGTGTAATTTCAGGTACTTCTTCATGTCTTTACACTTAAAAAAATGTTAAAATCTTATCAGCAAGTACCTTTTAGATTATAAAATGAAAAGTTAGAACCATAGACATAGAAAAAAATGCTGGTTTGCATAGCAGTTTTTAATTGGCAAATTGCCTAAGAATATTGCTGTGCATAATCTTTGCTCTGGTCCTGGAATTTGCTTGGAGAAAATGTTTAATTATGAATTTGCATTTGTATTTTTAATACTTGATTAATAACACTACAAAATAAGGTCTTCCAATCCATTCCACTATACAGCATATAGAATGGCAGGCTCTGACTATTATTTTAGGCCTGGTCAACAAAAACCCAAATCACAAAATATTTATTGTATGTGAAATTTGGTGGAGAGAGATAATCAATTTGGCTAATTCAGTCTTAAAGTCTGTAAGGATGAAGTAAAAATAAACAATTCCGAAGCACATTATCAAGGTAGTAGCTCTGAGTAGACTTGGCTTAAGCTATGACTATGTTATACCAAAAACAGCTTCTTGCTTCATTTTTTATAGGGAAATGCTTATATTGATCTGTTTTTATGCAATTGTCTTCATATTTATTTCCTTTTCTGTAAACAATTTAGAAGAAATTGGAGACAATGGATGTCTTCCTATTGGAATGGAAGGGGAAGGGGGAAGATGGCAGTGAGGAGAAAAATGGACTTTTCTCCAGAGAATGAGGTCTTCATTTTTTAATAAATGTTTGTCAAAGATCTACTTTGGCCAAACTGTGCTACAATTTAGTGAGTCAAATATACACAAAAACAATAATAAAGAAATACATTGCTTTAAAGGATCTAGAAATAAATGTCAGAAAAACAACAAAAATTAAAGGGCCCTGACATTTCAAAGTCTTACTGCATAGATATTGCTTTAATAACTGATATGTTTGGCCACAGAAAGTTGTTAATTATGTTTGGAAAAAGTAAAAGGGAAATCAATGTTTACTTTCTTGCTTTTTTCTTGTAAGACTATGAGTTCATGCACAGTAAATGTTTGGAACGAAGGGATAGGTAGATGAGTTATGATTACTTATCTACTTGTTGTGTGATGATTGTTGGGTCTATTACTTTAATTACACCACTACTCTCCCTTCAATGTTTGTTTTTAGCAAGACAAAATACATACAATTTTTCCTTTGTCATTAGTACAGATGTTTATGGTATGAAACTGATGAATGGGTGACCTTTCAATGAATATCAGTATTCTCATGTCAAGTTTCTGATCTAAAACAGTTACCTAAACTTAGAAGCCTGTCTTTGTAGAACAAAAGGGGAAAAGATAATGGTAAAAGCAAAAAATAAAAATTACTTGCAATATAACATATTAATATAATAGAAAAAATTGCATAATATAATTAAAATCACACCAGTAAGCCATTGATTTAAATAGGCAAAGCACCTCCTTAGTTAAGTTGTCCTATTTTTGCATGTAATTTTTGTTGGAGAGGTTACAATTCATTTAAAAAAGAACAAATTCAAACATCTAACCTATTAGTATGTATTCATTTTTTGGAGGTAGAACAAAATATGTTTCTATTTTGTTAATCAGTGACACATTTCAATTACCCTCAATAGTTTCAGTTCAGTTTCATAACATGTTTCAAATTCATTAGAAATAGTGATATATTCTAGAATTATAAATGATTTCAAACATGTTTACCTCTGAATTCTCATTTATCAATCAACATGGCACAGCTGTAAGTATTCTGAGACCCAAACCATTTTTGCAAATGTGATAATTCATTGGCCACTAATGGTTGAAAGTGAGAACTCTTGAGTCGGACTAATGACTTCAATTCCTGGCCTGACCACTCATCAGCTACATGTTCATGTAAAGTTATTCAGTTTCCCTAGGCTTCAGTTTCCTCATCTGTAAACGGAAAAAATAATAGAATCTTTCGCAAAGGTTTTAGGAGTTAAGTGAGATATTATATAAGAACTGATTAAAACAACCCCTGGCATACAAGATTAGGTATTTTATTACATTCATGATGTTTTCCACTGAGCACCAACTATGTGCTGGGAGCTATAGATCCAATGGAAAGCAAAGAATTTGTAAAGAACTGTTGCAGGGAGAGAGTAGGAGAGAGCAACAGAGGGAGGGAGAGAGAAAGAACTATAATTAAAGTGTATTTGTATTTTACAAAGTGATATACCATGTCTACAATGCTGGACTTTAGCTACTGTGCTTGTTCATACTTCACCATTTCTTTCTTATTTCAAATAACAGAAGTCTTTTTAAAAGAATTGGAAACATGGGGCTTCCCTGGTGGCGCAGTGGTTGAGAGTCCGCCTGCCGATGCAGGGAACACGGGTTCGTGCCCCAGTCCGGGAAGATCCCACATGCCGGGGAGCGGCTAGGCCTGTGAGCCATGGCTGCTGAGCCTGCGCGTCCGGAGCCTGTGCTCCGCAACGGGAGAGGCCACAACAGTGAGAAGCCCGCATACCGCAAAAAAAAAAAAAAAAAAAAAAAAAGAATTGGAAACATGAAATACATTGACTGTTGATGTTATTTGCCTCTGTGAAACTGGGGAACATTACTTCCACATTAATATAAGTTTAAGGTCAATACTAAAAGTTGGATTAGTGAACACTAGGTGGCGGCATTTGTGAAAAATTAAATTGGAATAAGCTACTGTGTCGCATTAAAAAAAAAAAAAATCACAGACACCTCTTTCACAACAATGACTTGTTTTTTTTCAGTTGGTTGGTAGTTCATTTTTTGTTTTTACTATTTCAAAGATAAATGTTTTAAAGTCACAAGGAAAACAAGGAGAGGAGGGGAAAGATATTTAAATGTATTTCTCTTGTTTTACAGATAAGATTCATTGAACACTTTACTCTTGAATGCCCACTTGCAGGTAGATGTTTGCTGAGAGGAAATATTTTTGAAAGAAACTCTTTTTAAATGCATTGCCTGACATTTAGGGACTAAGGATTACAGAAACAATTGTGCTTTTTTAAAAAAATGTATATAATGGATATAATTAATTGAATACTTAGGAAATTTCCAAGTACAGGGTTAAAAACATTGCAGGTGTCACCTCATTATGTTTTTCTACAACCTAATGAGGTAGGTACATTTTGGGTCCTGTTTTATAGATGATGATTCAGAATTTCAGAAGGCTTAAGAACTTCTGAAAAGTTACACTTATAATTGAGGAAGTTGAGTCTCAAATTTCAAATCCGTATCATTCTGAGTCTCCACGGAGATTTTAGCCATTTTGTTGTACAGATATTTAAATAGCAGATTTCAACTACTTGATTCCTGTAAAATACACAATTTTGAAACAGAGATAGCAGCAAGCGACGTTGAATGTGACTCAGAAATGATTTGATCTGCAGATTGGAACCAAATTACTTACAAAAATTTTGAAAATATTGATCTCTTAATTATCCAGAGAAAATATTTGACTCTTTTGACTTTGTCAGATAAAGTCAATTAAAATGAATCATTTTATTTTTCAGTTGTCTTAAGTGCTATTTTAGATTGACTCAAACAGTTATTTATGTAAATGTAACTCTAACATACTACACAAGAAACAGATTCTATTTTTCACTGTTCTTGAAATGTCTTAAATTGATGAGATTCAAGAAAAAAGGAAAAAATCAATTGATTTTTAATATAGATACAAGTTGCATTATTTAGATTGTAAGTAAATGGTATGTAGACTTCTAGCTTTTATATTTTCAATGTTTGAGTCATGTTATAAAATATAACATCTAAACTTTACAAAATGCATATTTTGACCCTAAATCCCCAAAAGGTGATACTCTTACCTTAAAATGAAACTATTCACTACTGAATTGTATACATTTATGTAATTATATTAATATTTTAGGGACTTCCCTGATGGTCCAGTGGTTAAGACTCCACACTTCCACTGCACGGGGCACGGATTCTGGTCAGGGAACGAAGATCCTGCCTGCCGTGGTGTGACCAAAACATTAATTAATTAATTAATTAAAAAATATTTTAAATAGGAAAACTAATTATACACTCAAATCCTTATAGAATTATGATAAAAAAGTTGTTAACTGTCAACATTTCTTTTTTGTAGAAGATAGAGTGAAAGGAAGAAAGCAATCCCATTCAGTCATTTAATTAGAAATTTTCCATATCCCAGTTGATTTCTTATTTACACATATCATTTACATATATCAATGTTTTGTCTTAATTTGGTAGATAAAAATAGATCTTTTTCATACGAAATTATAACATCAATCTGTTAAACCCATTTAAAACATATTTTATCATGAATTGATAATACTCAATGTAGAAAATGTGAAATATATGGAAGCATAAGCATTATTAAAATACACATACTGTTTCCAATCTACAGATAAGCATTATTCATATTTACTGTATTTTTCTCTAGTGTTTTCTTGATGCATTAACTCTGAATATGAAAAACACAGATGCACAGGCACATAAACACAAACACACATATATCACATGCACACCCATATGTCTCAAAATTGGAATAATGTTAAATATAACACTTAGATTCTGTAGGTTTTTGTTTTCTGAATAATTAAATTTTATTTGTTGAAGTTCTTGGCATTGCATTAAAAAATAAATGATGATTATCCATTTTGGAGAAAACACCAGATCTCAAGAACATAATTTGTACTATGAAATTTGAACCTTACACAAAGACAGGAACAAGAGCTAAATTGAGTAGGTAAAACATCTATATTTATTTTTCTCTACTTTAATTATAAAATCATATAGTTTTATTGTTAGGTTAGACCTATCTCAAGATAATCTGGTTTAACTCTTTCATTAGCCTTAGTTTTATCAAGATTCCTATTTATTGTCATTTACTCAAAACAGTTTATCAGTGATCCAACTGTGTCACTTTTAATGTAATATCTATTTTACCTGTTTCTTTGCTCTCTGCCACTGCTATCTGGCCCATCCTAGCTAGATATTAGCCAGCTAATCTTTTTTTTTTTTAAATATATCTTTATTGGAGTATAACTGCTTCACAATACTGGACTGGCCTCTGTCTCACAATAAAGTGAATCAGATGTATGCATACATACATCCCTATATCCCTTCCCTCTTGAGCCTCCCTCCCATCCTCCCTATCTCACCCTCTAGGCCATTGCAAAGCACCGAGCTGATCTCTCTGTTCTTTTAACATTATTTTGTATGTACATTCCCTTGGGTGTAAATATTCTTTAAGAAACTATGTGATGTGACATTGTTTTCATTTAACAAAATTCATTTAAACATTCCTGTATAGATACATACTTAGGTTACATTCTACTATATTTTTGTAATAGATAATTGCAGCAATAACTTTATACATCCATTTTGAGTGTTTTTCTGATTATTTCTTTCAGGTAGATGCCTAGATAAGAAAATACTGGATCACTGGATGTGAACACTTTTAAGATTCTTTATGTAAGCAATATGTCAAATTGCTTTCCAGAAATTATGTACCTAGTTTTACTTCTACAATAGCTTATGAAACAGCCTGTCATAACGCACACTCAGCAATTTTTAGCATTTTCATTTTTAAAATCTTAATCAAATTGGTGTGGAAAAAATAGTATTTTGTTATTTTCATTCTCACATCTGATTACTAGTACAGATGAACAGTTGTTCATGTCTTTATTTTTATTTGTATTTCTTTTGTGCATTGCCTATTCATGTTTTTTTTAGGCGACTTTGTTGAAACCAACATAAAAGCATCATCAAAACAACATGGTTGCCATACAACTACCAATCAGCTTGAAGCCAGCTTAGCTCTTTTTTGTTTAGCATATGAATAATGTACAAAAGAATGCTGGAAAAAAGAAGTACCTCTAGGGTAGAAAACTGATGCTAATAGTATTATTGTTTTTCATGAAAATTTAAAAAAGAAAGTATGTTTGCTACTTCCCTTCTATTCCCTTGGCTAAATTTTGTTTTCATAATGTTTATTCAGTTAACATAGGTATTTTTGTACTTCTCTGGATAATTTTTCCAGTCCAGCAAGGTTAATCCTAGAATAGAGATGCCAGATTTAGCAAATACAAATAGAGGATATCCAGTTAAATTTGAATTTAGAATAAACAAAATGACATTTTTAGTATATATATATATATATATATATATATATATATATATATATATATACTCCAAATATTGCATGGGAAAGAGTTAGGCTAATATATATATTATATATATTAGTACATATATATATATTATATATATTCATTGTTTAGTTGAATTCAAATTTAACTAGACACCCTGTCTTTTATCTGGTAACTCTATCCTAGAGTCATCATACACAGAGCTGGGGCATTTGTTCCTACTCTCCATAAGCTAGTTGTTCCTGTCCTACCACTGAGCTTTGATAAATACAGAATAGATAAGAAATAGATAAGGACCAGTCATGCTTTCACCTTCCCTCCACTCCTGAAAACAAGTGTTTTATGTTCAAGGCTCTAGAAGTGTTTTATCCTCAATACATATCTCAACCGTATCTACGTATTCTAGGGAAGAAGCCAGGGGGTAATATCTCTCCTCAATCCGGACTTAGCCTGGAAAGCAAAAGGTTCTAAAGACAGAGTTCTAGAATGTCACAGTCTTCATTTCAATGATGCAAACTGCAAATATTCTTGGATGACTGTAATATTTAGCTGCTTTTTACACTTTCACGTCAACTTCTTGTAATGTTCTCTCTTTTCCTGGTATGTAGCACAAACTATATTTTCTGCCAAACCTTCTGTAGGTAGAAATGATACTTTTATCACTAGCCTTCATTCAGGGAATGGGTGCATGGTCAGAGTTTTATCTTACTTCTATCTAGACAAAACTATCAATTAAGAAATGAATATTTGAAAGGTTAGTATATATCAGGCACTATGCTATGCGTTTATCAGTGAGATGAGGTTTCATGTTATCTCATTTAATTCTCAACTCCTTGGAGTTATCTTATATGGTACTTCCAGGCTTTCCATCATGCTATCTCTGCCTCTCTTTACACCCATCTTCCTACCAGTTCTCTTTACCCTTCAACACCTAGTTCAAGCACCGTCTCCTTTAGGTAGCCTACCAGACCCAGTTCAGCTGGTTTGAGAGGTGTCCATCTGTGCTTCCTCAAACCTCTGTGCTTTCATCTGGGTTACAATAACCCTTGGCTGCCTATGTTCCAGAGCACCCCCAAGGTGTTTGTCACACCCACGACCCCTTCTCTGGATAACTATCAACCCCACAGACCCCCAGATGGAGGTTTCCTTCTACTTTTGACATGAATACTGGAATAATGCAAGCAAGTGTGTATCTCTTAATCAATAATCCTTTATAAATACTCCAAATCTGTGTAAGTGCAAATAAACTTGAATTGCTCAAAAAAAAAAAAAAAAAAAAAAAAAAAAGAAGAAGATATACAGCTGAATGAATTTTGAATGACCTGGGATTTTCACCATTTTCTCCTCCAAACAGGTGGTAAACTCCTGTGTCCTACATTTTACTTAAAACAAGGATCCCTCTGCTTAGATTGGCTTTAGAAACAACTGTTGAATAATCGCCATAAGTTAAGCCTTAGTTCATATCCTACCTCCTTCCACTAATCTTCATGGATAGTCCTACCCAAATGGGATTCTTACATCTATAAATTCAGGACATTTTTTTTTAATGTGGTATATATTCTCTTTCAGTGTTTGCACTGTGTCCATTAAAAACAAAAGAAAATAAAAGAAAAAAAGAAATCAATAAATTCAAGAACAACAAAAAATTACTATAGAAACACAAAAGAATAAGTGCTATATTCTTATAAAAGTGATTAGTAAGGGTAATACATGAAGTATATCAATCAATCAATCAACTTCCTACTCTAAAGGAAGTGACTAAGTTATCTCTAATCTCTGACAACCAGTATCACAGGCTTACACCTGAATGTACACAATATGTTGTTGACTGAAAAAATGTTTAAAAAATTGAGCATGATCTGGTCTTTTTTTTGTGTGAAATCTTTTCTAAGAGGTAATAAGATTTCAAAACTCAAAGGAGCTGAAGAAATAATTGAGTCTAATTTTCTAGGTTTATAAATTAGGCTAAAAGTCCAGAGAGGTTGTGACTTATCAAGTTAGAGACAGCTAGGTTATTTTACATAATGATAAGTGTTCTGAAGAAAATACACTAGAGTAATATAATTACTCAGAGAGGCTGAAGGACACTACAGAGCTAGTGGTCACTGAATGCCATTTGAATTGAGAGCAGAGTTACAAGAAAGAGCTCACTGTGCCTTGCACCAGGTCAAAAGCATTTCGAGTGAAGAGTATGTAGCATATATAAAGGTCCTGAGGTTAATAAGAATTTGACCTGCTTATGGAAGGAAAAGAAAAGGATACTGGAAGTGAGACTGAAAATTGGAAAAATTGAGGCATAGGAGTCATCAAGGAAGGCTCTGTAGGCTATGGCAAGGCATTGGGTCTTATTTTACATTAATGAAAAGTCATTGGAGATTTGTATATATTTGTGTATATTTATACAAATCCATGTTTTTTTACATTTATATTTATTAAATCTCTCCTGTATACTGAGAACTATTTGCAACCATTGCAATCAGATATGATTTAGATAAGTTCTTCTGCTCTCTAAAACCTCACAATCTATTGGAGACGAATATCTAAAAACTATAAATTTATAACAAAACATAATCAGTGCCTTAATAGAGGTAGGTTAAACTATTAATTCTATGAGGACAGGGATAACATCTGACTTATTCTTTTCTGTATCTTCAGCTTATAACATAGTGTCTGTCACATAGTAGGTGCTCAATGAATGTCTATGGGAGGAAGTAAGGGTGGGGAGAGAATACAGTAGTTGGGAAATCAGTGGTGTGAATTCTGTCTTCTAGGAATCAGAACACCTTGGACTTAGTTTTCCTATTTGCTTTCTACAAAAGCTTATTCTGTGAAATGACAGAAAGTTTGCTTAATCTTCATTTTTCCATGAATAAATTATTTCTTGCAGTTACTGAGATGCTGCTGTTATACAAACATGGATTTTCATGGTAGGTGTAGAATAAGCTATCAGGGATGTCCCTGGTGAGATTGCATTAGACAGTCACCTTATCTAGAGCTTGGGTGACAGAAATGGACCACCCAAGCACCGGGAATGTGCTTGACAGGCTTTGTGAAAATGCCTGCTGGCCTGATAAGGGTTTCATCGTGGAGAATATGGGTGATGGTGATAAAGTGGAGATACATGGTAAGAAAGTGGGGGCACAATGACTAGCGTCACTGAAGAGAACAGAGTCATCAAGGAGGGGAAAGAAGGGAAGGATGAAGACCTGAGGATTACAGGGGGAATCTTGAAAACTGAATACTTCTCCTGAATAGGTAATCAGAGAAAAGGAACTATTGATGTAAAACTTAAACAATATCCTTATAGAAACCAGATAAATACTGGGAAGGCAGCTCCTTTGTTTGTGAGCAAATCACTGTGATTTTCATTAGATGCTCAAAAGCAACCACACAATGGAATTATTTACCATTGTTTCCTTCTTTCTTCTCTGGTAACAATATGGGATGGCAGCAGCAACCCTATTCTGGGAGCGGGCTAGGGAGAAGAGTGTTTATAGACCCTCAGAACTAAAAGGGCATTTGAAGATCATCTATTTCAAAACTTCTACCCACAGACAAGGCAACTGAGGTTTAGAGACCTCAAGCAACTTGCCAAGGTCACTTTGCTCTTTCACAGCAGAGCCAATTACAGAATCCAGGTTTCTTGATTCTCAGTCAAAAATGTTTCTGCACAGAAGTGGAGTCCCAGCTGCTTTTTTAGCCACAGTGATCTGAAGATGGTTTGGCCAGGGGCAGAGCAAGGAGTGGTCAGTGAGCTCAAATTCTTCAGCCAGTTCAGCCAGTTCATTCTCCAATAACCATGTTGGTTTTTCAAGTCAAAGAGTAAATAAACATAAGTTGGGGTTTAAGGTCAAAGAGACAATAGTTAGGTGAGAAACGGAAAATCCTTACAGGCTATCCTAATAAATAATCTTAACTGGTGTATTTTATTTACCACATATAGCAGCTATGCATTGAGCTCACCTCATACAAATCTTAAAAGTTGTCTGGTATGGTAAGTATTAAATAATCACTCTATGATTAACTGAATGTGTTACAAAGCTATGAGAAATCAAGGGATGGGCAATAGATTTGGCTTTAAAAGTGCCTGGGTTCCAAGCTCTGCTCTACCTCTTAAAAACTCAGAGAACATGGGGGAGTTAGAGCTTCTTTGTGCCTCAATCCATCCAGCCTAAGATGAAATTAACAGTCTGAAAAATTGTTGTAATGAGTGATTATCTTGTATAAAATATATATGTACACATGCACACATGTATCGAGGACAATCAGTAGTAGATTTAAAAATATTAACTTACAATCACTATAAAAATAAGGCAAAAATTAAAATTCTGAGTCAGTACCCATGTGGGCAATATAGTTGGGAATCTATAGAATCTGAAGATTTACAGAGTGAAATTTCAAGTTGTGAAGATCTACATTCCTAGTTCTCTCACTTTGCAACTATTTGAACACCGGGCAAGTGATCTAATTATGCTAGACTTTTCTTATTATTAAAAAAAGGGGGGGCAGGGAAAAATGGGAACTTAGTGAGTAAGTGCTGTGAGTCTTAAGTTAGTTAGCTTTGTAAAAACTTAGTTCTGTGCCTGGCTTAGTTAGTGATAGCTATTATTATTATCATCACTATGATTACGCATAGGGAGTTCCTTGCAGATTTTCAGACATGGCACCTTCTGAGATAAGGAATGGGAAAATCATGACCGGGAGGCCAAGTTTCACTCCCTGGCTCTGCTTTTTTCACTTTTCATCATCACTAACCTTCTCCTATAAGGAGGGTAGTTAATGGAGAGTGAGCTAAGGCATCATCATAGATGACTCAGAGACTGTGACCAAGTCACACACGACAACCCATGAAGAAATAGGGCCACTTAACGGGGTTTGCCATGTATCAATAGTCCTATGTCTTTCTGAAGACAGTGTACGAGTATATACTCTTCTCTTTTCATAATGCCTAATATAAAAGAAAAACTGTCATCACCTGACAGAGTTTATATTACTACCTTAGATCTAAAATATATACAGAGGAAAAGACAATACCTCTTCTCTTCGTTCTCAAATGAAGAAACAGAACAGACAGCATTCCACACTAGTTAGGGGCAGAGCTGGAACTATAATTTGAGATTCTTCTAAGACTTTTTCATATAATCAGGGTGAATTCATATATTCTATTTTCTATTCATATTTCTATTTTCTTAAACATTTAATACTGAACATAATTAAGTCCCATAAATAAACATTTAATTCCATGAATATATCTATTTTGAAGATATTTTATGAGAATTGTTTATTTGCACATTGAATTCAGGACCATGAGCTGCTGCAGAATGGAATTATCACCCTCTACCTACCAGGAAGGGCATTATAACAGAAGAAAGCAAGCATTGATACAAGTTTCAAAGCAATTCAGGGAAAAAATAAAAAGTTTGGGTTTAGAACTACTAACTGTTATGTCCCAAATGAATCCCCTGATCCAATATCCATTTCCCTCAGTAGAGAGGAAATAGGACATATGGAAAAGAGTGTGAGTTTTAGTGCCAGAGAGACCTAGAGTACCTATCCAGTCTTGTCACTGACTATTTGTAGAATTTATTGCTCCTCAGTTTCCTTATCTGTAAAATGGGACTAATAGCCAACTACACAAGATTGTCCTAAGAATTAAACAGAATATAAGCAGCATAATAACGTGTTAAATAAATACCGGTTATATTCCTTTCCCCTTTTCCTTAGTTCTTGGGGATTCATAGGTTCGAAATGTCAGCCTTCCCTTTCCTGCTGGGGTTTGTTTTTCTTAGGAGGAACCCACAGACAGCATTCCTTGCAACTGTATGCTTTGAACTGCTGAGTAATCCCCCTCAGTGACATGAACCATGTCAGTCTTTGACTTACATTATCGTGTCTATGATCACCAATAGCTGTTTGGCTTCTGTTCATCTTATGGTTGCATTTATGATGATCCCTTTAATTCTGGACTAAAGGGAGAGAAGTCTTCCCCATTAAACACGTCAGTGGAGAAAGACATGCAAAATGTTAGTGTCAAAGTAACTTCAAGGGAGTAAATACTACTTAACTTTCACCTGAGAGATGAGAAACTAAACTCAGAAGCCGCACATTGAGAAATCTAGGCATCCCATGATGAAATTTTCAGATATAAAATTTCAACCTTATTGTGTTGATTGAATTTCCAGAGACTGGCTCTGTACAGCTCTAAGAAAATCACTACAACTAGAGGAAATATTCTGAAATTAAGAAAAAATTAGATAACTTAGAACCACCAAATTTTGTGCTTAGAGGAGGATCTCAGAAACATTTGCCAATGATAGGCAAATCTCCTTAGAAAACTGGAACACATCTTCTAGACCCTATGTGTTTAAAATGATATTTTAAAATTCTGCTATTACTTCCATGATAATATTTTTAAAATATAAGAATATTCAGTGTCATTTTAATAACAGTATCAAAATAGCATAATGTCTCAATATTTTAGTGCCAAAATGTAGGTTTATATTTACAATCATGTTGGCACCAAAATAAATTGCTTAAATAACATGACAGTATTTAAATATGATTTCAATGTTTTTGAAAAATTGGTTAAATGGAGCATGAAGACCCTGGATTTTCATTTTCCTTTTTAAAAGCACCAACCAAGTATTAGAAAACACTGTTCTAAAATATTTGATCTGATTGCTAAGTGGATGACTGGAAGATTTCATTAAACTTGTAAAAAGTTAGTATTCTCATAAAATAGGAATAATAATCATCTTACTGACTTTTAATCAAATGACATGATTTAAAGTGTTTAACTTGTGGTCTCACATAGGAGGTGTGCAGTACACTTGATTACACTTTCCCTTCTTTTATACTCTGCTTATATACTCTCTTCTAGAGGCCATCAGCCACATCATTTTATATATTATTAAAGAAAATAAATAATGGGCATGTTTTGTTACTAATAAAATAAATGCAAAAGTACTAATATATAAAATGACTTGAGTGTATATCATTTCAGGAAAACATCTCTAAAATAGATCATTAAGGAAGAGTTCTTAAGAGTATTTTGGGAAATGTTACCTCTTAGGACAGTATTCTGTTCTGACTCGGAGAGGAGACACCAAAACTTTTCCCATCCTGGCAGATGGATCCTCCAATTCTATAATCTATAAGCAAAGTCACCCAGAAATGGAGGCTATAGTTAAAGAAATACAAACTTAGCCAGATTTCTTTTGGCATTATGTCTACTCAGTTTAGGAAGACTCCCGGGTAGACTTTCACCAACGAGGGACAGCTTTCCCTGACTTCATCTTCTGTCTTCCTAAATGATAGCCTCTCTTGAAGCATTGGCACACCAAAAATTGTGTTGCCTCCTCATTTTTGTGCTTGCCACTGTATTTCATGGACTAAGTGCAGATCCATGCTATATGTTATGGCCCTGCCAAACTCCATCCTTCTCCTGGAAGATTGAATTTTACTCATAAAATTCCCAAACATTTAATGTAGAGGCAGGGCTGGGCTGATATGAAGAAACCAAATACAGCAAACCAATATTAATTCATTCAACAAATAATTATTGAATATAAATTTGCAGGGTCATTTTGAAGATTAAATGACTAAACAGTAAGAATGCCTAGTACAGTGTCTGGGATGCATAACAGATAAACTTATAAGGTGCTTGCTCTAATTTATCTTTATTCAACTAGTGGAGACTTTATAAATCTATGTAGGAATTTAATATATCATTTAACTCTATTTTAGCTACACTACATATAACATGATAAGAATTTGTGAATGTTGGAGTAGAAGGGGAAATACCTACTAGGGTTCAAATCACTGGAAAGAACAGATGAGATGGAAAGATGCTGGATTTAGGCAGATGTGATCTATGTCAGGATAAAGTCTTAATCCTGAAAGACAGGAAGGTGGAGATAAAGGCCAAAATTGTATTCACGTTGTAAATAGGTAGAGTCAAAAATTGAAACCATCCTGTAAAGAATGTCCAGATCCTCTTAGAGGATTGTCTGGAGGCGGCCCAGATGCTGGCATGGAAGAGTCTGGAAGAGAGTCAGCTCATGTGTGATAAAGAGATAAAGAGAAACGGATCATGGGAGTGATAACCAGTTAGAAAATCCTGACCGAGGAGACAGAGGGAAATCCAATTGTGTAATCCAAGGTGACAGCATCCAGGCAGGGGCTATGCTCTGTAGGCTGAATGTCTGAGAAAGGGAGGCTGGAGCACAAAGAGAATAACTAGTTTAAAGATTTATGGTAAACAGAGATCATCCAAACTGATTTGTATATAACTTGAGCCCAAATGGCTACTGCTGGCTGCTTCTTGTCTTTTGTCTCCTTTAATATCATCTCCAAAGTGTCAAGAGACATGTATTATTTAAGTATAAAAACCACGAGCAAGAGTAAATCCTGAAAAAATCAGATTAGGTGTGAGACCAGGAATTTGTGCATGGGTGAATACTTTGTCTCATCTGGGTAACTTTGCAGACTCTTGTACCCAGTGTGAGGCAGTGGATGAGGCATGACGATAATGTATTCAGCCTGATTTTTAAAAACACTCTTGAACTTTTTTCTGTATCCAAAAACGTGCTATATCCACAAGAGTGAAGATAATGAAATTAATTCAGTTATATCTGTTCCTCACATTGATTTAAAAAATGTCTTCTGAAACACCCTTTGAACCAAATATATTTTAAAAGTTTTAAGTTTATTTTTAAATGAAAAATGCTATTGTTCAGTTTATTCACTCCACCCTTTCACCAGGATTCACTGTGATTGATGTTCAGCAGTTTTTAAAAGTCAAATCTACCTTCAAGTGGCGATGATTTCTACCACTGGTGACATTCAATACAAGTTTAGTTGGGAAAACGTTTTGAACAATTTTCCATGGTGAGTTATAGAAGGTGAGAATCTAAGTCAGGACAAAAATGTTTCTTGTGCCTGTGGAAATTGCCACTTTTTATGTGATCTTATAGACTCATCTTGTACACCTTTTATGTCCTCTTTTTATTGACACTTTGATGTTTTACATGCCATAGAACTGGTTTGATTTTGTATAAAGCAAAGAGAACATGCCAAGAGAATAAAAGAATCAGTCTTAAAGTAGTTATCTTGTTTGTATCATATGCCTCTATAATTGGTGAGTTAACTGAGAAGTATCTATATGTTTGGATAATAATCACAGTTTGTTGCTTTTGTTACTACTTTAGCATTTACACAACTTCTTCCGTGGACATTATTCTGTTTGATTCTCAAAAACCTTGTAGGATATTCATTTTAGGATGTAAGTAATTTTCTATCTCTGTTTTAAAGATAAAGGTTGAGTTCAGGAAATTAAATGATTTGCACAGGCTACATAGTAAAGTGGAAGAATTTTTGCTAAAAGTCATTTCATGAAAGATTTCTTTCTGCTCCACTATGTGAGGCTCTAAAAGATTTATCTGACATAAAAATGAATGCTAGGATAAAAGACATATGCTAAAAATTCAACAGAGAAGAAATCCAGGAAATACCATAGAGCAGAGTATTTTGTTTACGTGTGTGTTAGGGGTATGTGTGTGTCAGTGTGAGAGAGAGAGTGAATGCACATGTGTGTATGTGTGTGCATGTGTTTATGAGGTGGGGAATACAGGCAATTTAGATTAAATGTACTGAGAGTGTTCTTAGTTTTGTAATATATAAACCTTGAGGAATGACATAAGGAAAACTAAAATAATATGGACATTATTTATGCTGTCTCTGAGCCAAATAAGGGTAAGATTTTCAAAATATATAACAGGTTAGACTATAATCATTCTCCACAAA
The DNA here is from genome assembly GCF_003676395.1 of Aethalodelphis obliquidens. Lineage (NCBI taxonomy): Eukaryota > Metazoa > Chordata > Mammalia > Artiodactyla > Delphinidae > Aethalodelphis > Aethalodelphis obliquidens. The sequence continues at coordinate 29,912,846 of NW_020837950.1, read as the reverse complement.
TCTCTGTGCTCATTGATACTCCCTTCTCTGGCTGTTTTTACACAGTGTCTGCTTACCTCTCTTTTCCTAATTTATAACCTACTCTTCCTTAAAAGACTTCAGTTTAAGGTTTACTTGTTTCAAGAACTTTTTCCCTTTTCAAAATTCACTCACTGAGCTTTTCTTAACTCTAAAGGCTTAAAACTTCATGGATGAGTGCACAATACTTAAATTATGTCTCATCTCTTGCGGCGAGCCGCCTCCGACCAGCAGAATGACGAGTCGCCACACGCAAGATTCTTCTCGTATCACACTTTATTGGAGCACAGCTTGGTTAAAGAAAAGATGGAAGGAAGACACCGCAATCCTATAGCAGTCTGCTTATATAGGGATTAAGAACATGTGTCGCTCTGTGATTGGCTTTCGCCGATGGTGCGACTTGTGAGCCAGCATCGGATAGGTCGCTACTTTAAAACCTCATTAGTATACTTAGCGCAAGCGCAGTGGCCACAGGAAGGATGATTCAGCTTACTTCAGCTTCCTGCTACGTGGCAGTTAGCTGACCGCGCCCTACAATCTCTCAGTTTTCTTTTATTTAGGAAACAATAATTGAATAACCACCATGTGAATTTAGGTACAAATTCCTCCCCTCAACTTCAACCCTACATTGAATAACAAAGTGCTTAAAGACAGACAAAAAATATTGTACCTTATATCTATCCACAATATCAATACAGAGATTCTCACAAATTAGGAAACACAATTATCGTTTAATTGATTATTAGGGTCTGTATGATACCTTTATTAAATTCATAAAATATTAGTAAATCGACACCAGAAGGAATTATTTAATTATTAGTACATCAAAAGGAATTGTTTAATCTACCACTGAGGTAAAAATAACTATTTTAAAAATGAAGACATCCAAGTAAATTTAAAACAGTTTGTTCACATATGGTTAAATATGACTTCTAAAATAAAATATTATCACACAATTAATTTGTTCATCAGTAATCAATACCGTTTTTTGTGGTTGGAGATCAAACATTTCAGCTTGGTTCCCTTTTAGATTATCAACTATATGAGTAGATAAAAAATTAACATGACATTGTCTATCTGAGTGTGTGTGGTATGTGACTATAAGTTCAACTAAAAATATCTTCCTGATGAAAGCTCATAAGAGGAGATAAAGAGCATATGGACTTGCTTTCTAAGTCACATGTGTACATTTTAATAGACAATAATGGTATTTTATTATCTAAAATCTTTTTATGGGTAAACATCAAGACCCCAGAATGGATTTCAAAAACGCTTTGCAGTAATGATTTACCTTATCTCCTACAAAAAGACTGACATGTTGTAGATGTTGAAAAATAAAGAAGAATAATTCTAATCATTTGGTTGCCTGGGTGCTCTGGATACATGGTGGAAAAGAGGAATGATAAAAATAATAATTGGTTATAAAACTCCACTGGGATAGAAAGTGCCAGTGCACAACTTCAAATTCCATTTGCATTTAAAAGAAGCACACTCAAAAATAATTTTCTCTTCAAACATTGCTAAGCCTGAATTTATTTTTTATAGCTCCCGTAGGGCACATTTCTGGTAGCAACTGAACACATTTCCTTGCTCTGATGTTAAAGCTAATTTATTGAGCAAGTTGTGCCAAAATACCTATCAGAACTCTTTTGAGGTGTGGTAGTCGTGTCACCTGATTCTAATACCAAAACCATCCAAGTTATATTGTGTTTAAAATTTCTTGCCAAAATATTCAATCAAGAAAAAAATATAATAGTTAAAATTATCACCCAAGTTTACAGACTGAAAGGGTTTTAACTAGATCTACACGAGAATTGCAAATGTTTCTGTTTGTTGATGATATTTCTGTTGTCTGAGATTCTAAAGCACCCACGTTTATAGGAAAAATGCATAATTCAAATGCCATACATTGGACTGGGTTTTGCTATTTGAGAAACAGAAAACAGTAACATTTTTCAGCTGAAAAGTATGCTTAAAATTTACTCTCCCCCAAGTTTTTCCTTGTGGAGATGAAGAAAACAAGATCCAGAAGACGTTCACTTATTCCCGCGTTACACAGCAAATGGAGCCCAAGTTCAAATCTCCTGCTTGCTAATCCAGAACGCTTTTCTTTACCACACCATGTCATTCTGGGTCACTATTCATGTGCCTTCATGAAGATGGTTGGTGTTTGACACCCCGCCGTGAAATTATTCCACCACACCTGAGGCCTGTCTTTCTACTAGACCCAGGTAACAGGAGTAGGCAGATCAAATGGGCCTTCAAGCATCTTTCCCTTATCCCACACTGAGGAAACTTTTGTGGCTCTCTGGGTTGCTCAGGACTTGACCATGGAAGTTTGCCCCCTTGCACAGGAGTGAAACATGGATGTTAAGAGTTTGGTAATCACATTTTTCATCCTAACTCCACCATTCCCCAATTCAGAGTTATGTCAATTGGAGAAAGTTAAATACCTTTTCTTGAGTTGAATACACACATCTCTCAAAAGAAAATTTACCAAACTCTCAAAATTGTGTCTAGCTGGAGCATATAATATCTGTCAATAAATGATGCCTATTATTCTTATTTTTAGTAAACTTGACATGATTCACTAGTATGGAGTTATTGTCAAACAAGGCTAATGCAGCAATGGACATATTAATGGAGAAAGGTGTCTGGAAGGGGAGAACTGTTATTTCCACTCCTTTCTTTATTGTCAGCCCACTCCCGGGTAAAATCTACAGTTCTGTATATAATAAGGTTCTATAAAGAACATAGACATACCTATTTTTTTTCTTCTCAACTACAATGTGAGTTTCTTCAAGTGAATCTGTAAGTTTCATTTGTCTTTATAAATGTTGCACCAAATACATAACCTCAGCTTTCTTATTTTTAAAATGCAAAAAAAAAAATCACCACTTGCAGGGTTGCTGTGATAATAAATGATGACAAAATTATGAGCAAAAATTCTGATACATGGTTTTTTACTCCTTAAAAAGATATTATCTTCTCCTCATGCCTCAGTTCTGTGTCTGCCTTCCCAGATATGATGTCTGGTTTCTACATTTCCTGGTTATACCCTCTGCCATTCTGAAAACAGTCTACCTTCTTCACAATGTCATCCAGGCTCTGCTCTCATACAGAAAGTGGCTTACTAATCTGAGACGTCTGTGCTCTTGTCTTTTAGATTTTAAAATCCTAGGTCTGGAAAATAAAAATGAGAAACAACTACAAATGTAATCAGGTCCATCCTCCCATTGATTGAGCTTTTACTGTGGCCCTTACACTTGGTTAAGCATAATACACCTCCTGCTTCATCTACTCCTTAAAATATCTCTATAAAGTAAGTGTTATTATCGTCTCCATTTTAGAAAACAGAAAAATGAGGTTCAGAAAGGTTAAATCACTTGTTTCAAAAACCATAGCTTAGAGGGGTGGGATAGGGAGGCTGAGAGGGAGATGCAAGAGGGAGGGGATATGGGAATATATGTATACTTAGAGCTGATTCACTTTGTTATACAGCAGAAACTAACACAACATTACACAATGTTAACTAACACAACATTTACAATATTGTAAAGCAATTATTCTCCAATAAAGATGTTTAAAAAAAAAACATAGCTCATGAACAGCAGAGCTGAGAGTTTAACCTCTTTTGTCTGATGCCAAAGCCCATGTTCATAATCATTTTTGTTTATGATGACTCCTTTCAATTTCCATCCATTGATTACGATTCTCCCTGTAGATCTGAACAAAAAGCATAAATCTCTTTCATCTGACAGTCCTCTACACAATTCAAATCAATTATCACTGGATGTTGTAGCCTTGAGTCTCTGTTTATCCAGGCTAAAAAAAAAAAAAGAAAACAAACAAACAAAACTAAGGCCCTTTAGTACTTATACATATGACGACATCATCACAAATCTTGTCAATGTACTGGTCACCCTTCCCTTAACAGCCATGACTATTTTATCTAGCCTCCACTGAAAACAGGAAATTTAAGAAACCTCTACTTCTCCTTTTTTTCTTTTCAGCAAAGAATGGAAACACAGAATCATGTTTAATTTTTTCCTGATGATTTTGTTATTTTTTCTTGACATTCACTTCATAAAATTACTTATAATAAAACCACATAGCATTGAGAGATGAATTAATACTTTAAAAGCATATTAATCTGTGTGTCCCTGTTTGGTAATATTACAGCAGATATAAGGGAGAGAAAGGACAGATAACGTTAGCATAGTCATTGTTTTCCCATCCATTCAATAAGCATTTATGTAACATACACTACGTGAGGAGTGATGAGCCAGTCACCAGAGATAAAATGATGCCCAAGATGTCTGCTTTTTCCATGAGAGGTTTATAGCCTAATAAGAGAAAACAGACAAGAAAATAAAGAGGAATTGATAAAATATTTTGTAATAGAAGTCTGTATATATTTTTGTGGAAACACAAAAAGAGAAGGATTATTCTATCTTGAGAGAATCCAATTACAATAGAGGTGATGGGGCTTCCCTGGTGGCGCAGTGGTTGAGAGTCCGCCTGCCGATGCAGGGGACACGGGTTTCTGCCCCGGTCTAGGAAGATCCCACATGCCGTGGAGTGGCTGGCCCCGTGAGCCATGGCCTCTGAGCCTGTGCGTCCGGAGCCTGTGCTCTGCAATGGGAGAGGCCACAGCAGTGAGAAGCCCACGTACCGCAAATAAATAAATAAATAAATAATAATAAAATAAAATAGAGGTGATGATATTTCAGCTGAATCTTGAAAGATGTGTTGCTGACCAGGAATCCAAGGTAGTGGCATTAAGGAAGAACAAAAAGATTGAATCTTAAGGAGGCAGAGATATCTGCCCTACTTTGTATAAACTAGCTGCAGAATTAAAAACAGAGCCCCCTGTGGACTCATCCCAAGCTTCCTCAAGACTTCAGAGATTGTTTCTGCACTCTTTCTGGGCTTCCTCTCAACTCTAGAGCTACCTGGAGCCAACCCTACACACATAGCAAGCTGAAGTCCTGCCAGGTAGGGGAGAGGCTGACTTTCCAGTAAGAAAGCCAGTGCCTGGTTCATCTTGCCTCAAACTAGCCCTTCTAAAAGATTACTTGAGCCTTCTGAGTAAGCTGATATTAGGCAGATACCTAAGCCAGCACAGAAGAATCTGCTTGGGCATGACTTGAAGATTCCAGAGAGACCTGTGATACAGAGGATCTTGAAAGGATGCTCTATCTGAATCTTTTCAAATGATATTTTGGGAAATTGAAGTAGGGGTACAGCAGGAGGATATGGGCCAGGTGAGGAGAGAAAGGAACTGAATGCATAGTGAGCCTTGACTGACACTCACTGAATCAGCAGCTAATTTGAGGTTGATAACATCCTATCAGAGCTGTTAAGTTTTAAAACATGTCTGCAAATTCTTTGACACTTTTCCCACAAAAAGTGGAGTCTAATTCCTCACCCCTTGAATATGCATCAACATTAAATGACTCACTCCTCATGAATAGACTGATATACAAATTCCATAAATTTCTAATTGGCTGTCTCTCCCAGGTCTTTGGAACCCTGTACATCCATGAATGAAGTCCAGTTCCCCTGAACTCAATATGCTTCAGTAACCATATGAAGACAGAGAGACTAGCTCAAGAAGCCCCAGCTGTTCAACTCCAAGTCCCAGCATGTGAGTAAAAGAGACTTCAGATATTCAAGCCCTCAGTTTTTGAGCCACCCTACCTGATGGTGAGAGGAGGAAAGAACTTTCCTTTTTCCTGACCAGATTGCAGATCCAAGAACAAATCATGCTGTTTTATTTTATGCCACTCAACTTTGGAGTAGTTTGTTACAGTCACAGCCACTGGAACATTAGCACAGATGACCTGAGTCTCAGAAAATTTCAGCATTTGCTGTCACAGAACTAGAGAGTACCAGAGCCAGGCGCTAACCCCCAGTTTTCCTTACACCAAAACTATGGTCTTTTTCTCATTCTACATGAACCAATAGGTCTCCTTTCAGCTGCAGACTCCTGATTACCTGTTTCCCCACTGTGATGTCTACCACACCACAGTACTAACAGCTTCCTGTTGGTACCAATAATCAAAAAGCTGTTATCTGGTTGCAAATCTCTCGGAAAGAACCTGTGACACTGATATAATAGTAATAATAACCAACTGTATATACATTTGTAGTTTAAATGAGTCATACCTGTGGTAGTTAGGCTCTTTCAGGAGAAGGAACTTATATCCTCTCCCTTGAACCTATGATCGATTTTACCAACAGAATGTAGAAGATGCGATATTCTCAGACTTCTGAGTTCTGACCTCTGTTTTCTTCCTCTTGAAACCCTGAGCCACCAAAAAATCCCAAGCTAGACTGACAGAGAGAATAGCCACATGAAAAGATGATGGAGGATAACCTGCCATGTGGAAGGAGAGAGGCCAAAGGGAGGAGCACAAGAGAGCAGACATCTAGCCTCTGCTACAGCTGTCATCCGACTAAAACACATGAGACAACCCAGTGAGGCCAGGAGAGAAATAACCCAGCTGAGCCCAGGTCAACCCATGGAATTGTGCGATACAATAAAATGCTCTGAAGTATAAGACTTTAGTGTGCAGAATTCTCTAATTTATGGATCATGGTACTATCCTTCTACCACACCCACTTACCTCCCTACATTTTTTTCTCACATTATTTATGAAAACTGGTTCTTAGAAAACTATACTTGTATGTGGATGCTTTATAGACATTTGGGAAAATGGATTGTTTTGGGGCACTTGTTTTGGGGATTGTTTTGGGGATAATTCCTAGAGGAATTATCTATCAAGTTTCACTGTACCCTTCAGGAAGTGAGAAGTTCTGGAGTTGACTGGAAAAAGCCGTGTTCAAAAGATGAGCAGAGTTCCTGGATGACTTGGGTAGTCTGAATACAAAAGAACTGACTAGGTTCCTAGTCATAAAGATGCCACCCCAGGATGAAGCCCTCTGGGTCTTCAGAGATCCAGGCTAGAATTTAGAGATACATTTGCTCAGAATGAACTTAGTGTATGAGAAAAAAAATGAGCTCTATATCTTATTAAGTGCCCACACCTAATAAACTGGAATAGACATCAACCTGGGAAGATTTCCAGTTTGAAATGAAGGCTTTCTTATCACCCGCATTTGAACTGGAATTCTTCTGTACTTTAAAAAGTGCATGGCATGAGTAGTTGCCTGCCTCCCTCTGTGCCTTGAATTACAGAAATCATCCACCCATCCTATGCAGCTCCAGCTTGAAATCCTAAGTACTTTGATGACACATTTTTCATTAAATATTGGTTTGTAAAATTAATTGAAAAAATTGTGAGAAAAAATATGTTTTAAGGGTGACTTCCTTCTCATTTTACAGTTTTTATTAAAAAAATTAATTCACATTTACAAAGTCCCTATTTTTGGTCCTGAGGATACAGTGATAAATGCAATAAAAATGTTTTCATTCTTTAAAGAGCCTAGAGTTTTCTATTTCAAGGCAGGATTTTTCCTGAATTCCATGTAGCTCCAAATTTTAGGAAATATTTATCAGTGATTATATGTTTCTGTTCCATGGATAAGACCAAATGAGGCTCAAAGAAGAAATGAGCTTATGCATGTGAAGTATTTCACAGACCTGTAGATTATTACAAAACAGAATTTACAGATAAATAATTCCCAATAAAGCTAAACAAATTACTAAACAAAGATGTCAAATTCCCAATATCTTACAGAACTCATGACTTCTAATTTGCATTTCAGCATTCTTAGTTATCAGTTCCCAAAGAGGTTTATAGTGTGACTTTTCCAGTTCACATTAAGATGTTTCCTGTGTTATTAAGGCATTGAATTGGTTACTTCAAGTTTTTATAGAGTAGTTGAGATCACAGGCTTTGGAGTCATAGTGCCCTGGGTTCAAATCATGACCTCTCTCTACTAGTTGCATTATCTTGGACAAAATGATAAATTTCTAGGAGCCTCAGTACTTCCATTGTTAAATATTGGCTTGGCCAAAAAGTTCATGTGGGTTTTCCGTAAGATGTTACAGAAAAGTCTGAAAGAACTTTTTGGCAAACCCAATAGATTCTTTCTGCCCTCTTGGAATTGCTCAATTAATGTTAGCTATGAATTAGCAGTTTTTCCTCAACGGGACTTCCATTTTATGTTTTATCCTTGGAAATTTTTAATTTTCATGACAAATCTTGGTTGTAAAGTAAAGCAATACTCTCATGGTTCTGCACGTCCAGTCTCTGGCACTAATGATTATAAATAGGTATTTGGTGAATGAAAGTTATTTTAAAAAGACAAGGGACCCACACTCAGAAAAAGACATTTCTACCTACATGTATTTCAATATTATTTTTTCAATGTCAACAAACACTACCAATTTGAGATAAGAAAAAATATTGAAGAAAGTTATGAGAATAGTTTAATTTACGAAGTAGTGGATAACCAAAGGTAACTGGGCATTGTCTAAGTACCTCAGAGAAAATACAGTCCAGTTTTTTTGGCAATTCCAAAGACCCTTTGATCATACAGCTTTCATATGTGATTTGGCCTTTTGTCTCCTAGTGAATTTGACCATGGTCTTCTGTTGTATATTCTAGAGCTGAGCAAGGGGAGCCAGCTTCTTAGTCCAATGTGGTTGTAATTTTTGTATTATTTGTGAATGTGTCTCTTCACTACATTAGGCGAAAACATCTTTATTCTAAGTTAGTCAAAAAAACAATGCCAACTCATACGGTCTAAATAGTTCATTATCTAAGATTAGCAAAAGAACTTTGGCTCTAAATATTTATTTTCTGTAAATAGTTAGATGCTGGGTGAATTAGTTATGTTATTAGCAAGTGTTTTAAGCCCATAAAATTTGATTAAAAACTTACCATATGTACCCAGATACTTGTTCTTCTACCTGCACTTAACTAGGAAGGCTGTGACTACTTTACAATGATATGACCATTGCTGGAATCAAAGGTAAAGTTCTATAGACTTGCTGTATAGGTTAAAACTCCAGTTATGCTATTTTACCAGATGTGCATTTTCTACCAACTTATTTGACCTTTTCTGATCCTTACTTTTCTCATCTATACTATGTGGATAATAATTGTTCTTGGCATTAGTGTTGCCGTGAGGGGTAAATGAGCAGTACGTAGTCTTGGAAAGCTCTCAGTATATGTTAATTACTATTACTATCCGTATTACTATTGTTCTTATTATTATTTTAGCTATTAGTCATAGAGAACAGTCATTTATAATGGATACCATTTTTTGAACATCAGCAGTGTGCCTAGCCCTGCACTAAGACTGTATTTCTTCTCTCTCAGTGACTGAGAGAGAGTCTCAGATGAGTGCACAGGTACTGCTAACATCCTTTGCCTTGATCTGGGCACAGACTGGATTGGTATATACAATTTGTGAAAATTTGTCAAACTGTGTCCTTTTCATAAAAACATCTTTTGTTATGTGAAATATTGTTCAATACAAAGTGACAAAAAAAAAAAAAAAAAAGAAAAGAAAAGAACCAAACAGTTATAACAACAATACAAAATAGTTATATCTTACACTCATGGGTCTATGTGAGCCAGTTCTGTATGTTAAGATATAAGCAGAATTCTACAGAATGGGGCTTGTGATCAGGCTATTGTTTTTCTGATAGAAGGGGAAGACTCAGGTTGACCATGACTTTTGCCTTTTATCCTCTCCATTCCCCTTTTCTCATTCCTGGGATTCAGGCATGAACCTGGAGTTATGTCATATCCTTTGTATCAATAAAGATAAAAGCCACATGCTAACGTAGTAAAGAAGGAAGCTAGGAGGAGCCTGGGCAGTGACTTCCTTGAGCAAAGAACCTGGATTGTGACCTCTAGACTTCTTATTATTTAAGAAAAACATATCTTTATATATTTATGGCACAAAGTCTTAGATTTTTCTTTTGCTCTCTCTCTTTCATTCCCTTTTTTTTTTTTCTTTTACATGCAGCCAAATTTAATCCCAGCTTTCCAACCTTTCCTGAGAAACTACAATATTTACTCTCATGGCCAAGTTGTGTAAACTTAAAATATTTTATATGTAGGATTAGAGAAACCAACTAGCACCACCTGGGTTGATATGTCTGGAGAGTTTATGTTCCTTGCAGGGAATTACTAGTTGCTTGCACATGTAATATTACAATGAAATATTCAGATTTTATCTTTTTGCTACATTTTATATTCACTATCTTCAATTCCTTCACTATCTAATGCCTAATAAATTGGAAAGCCCATCTTAGAAAGAGCTAAAATGAAGGTAAATATACTCTACTGTTTGGTTTTAAAAACGAAATTGAATGAGGCTGAATATTCTATATTTCATTAATCGAACTGAATTCCTAAGAAGGACTTTAACTGCTCTGAGCTGAGCAGCAGTACTGTACTAGTAAATATTCTTCTATGAAAAGTCATTTGAAAGATAGCATTTATCTCTGCATATACATTTTGGTACTAGCAAAGAAAAAAACTCAGCAATTCAGCAAATGTCACATTTGTTCTTCTAGTTGTTCAGGCTCCAAATCTTGAAGTCACACTTAATTCCTCAGTTTCTGTCACATTCCACATCCAATCCATCAATATCTGTCCTCTTTACGGTCAAAATACATGCAGAACCCGTACACTCCTCTCCACCCTCACCTGCTCCAAATCCCAGCTGTTCTTTCCTAGACAATTGCAATACCCTCCTTCTCCTAACCGTCATTCTGGATCTTGACTCCTGTCTCTCCTTCCTGTAGGCAGAAGGCAGTTCACTCCTCTACACAAAAAAGTACCTATGTCTTCCCATCTCACTCGTATTATGATGCATAGGCTTTATTTTGACAAAAAATCTTTTTGTGACCTGGCCCACTGCTATCCTTATATCTTACCACTTATTTTTTCTTACTTTATCAGGATATGCTTTTGACTCAGAGACTTTGCATTTGCACTTCCCTCTGCTTGAAACACTTTCATCCCAAATGATATCTCGACTCACTCCCTTCTTTTGTTCATAGCTTGGATCAAATGTCCCCATAGCATAAAGCCCTATACTGACCACTAAATCTAAAACAACTAACCACCTTCTGCTTCCTCTTTCTTTCTCCATCCCCATTATCCAGCTTTCTTTCATACTATCTATCATGGGAATTAGTATATATTTAATTTATCTAATATATCGGATATATTTATTTTCTGTATAAAATGTAAGCTCCATGAAAGCAGTTATTTTACATATTTTATTCATCAAAGTGGTACATAAAATGAACTGAATAAATGATGAATAAAAAACATCAAATTCTGCTTCATCTTTGGACATGAGTTCAATTACTGGAACAAAAGTTGGAGGAAGAAAAAAAAGAAAACATCGAAGAAATCTGCTTCCCCTGGAATTCTTTGTGTAAGACATTCTGACAATTCTTTGTCAGATGCCCAATGCTAACAGCGCAGTTACTTAGGACACATTCATCATGGTCAGCATTCCACACGCTGCAGTGAGAGGAGGAAACCAGCCCTTCGGGCTGACAACTCTCCCAGCACTGACCCTCTGTGAAGCCTCATATCACCCCAGAGTATCCCAGCCCACAAATAACAGGCCCTCAGTTTCAGTTGGGGGACACAAGACAGGTAGAGAAGCTCTGTTCTGCAGCTTCAAAAGATAAAAGAATGCCCTGAGTATTCTGGTTTAAGATTTATGGCTATGAATCTGATAAATCATCAGAGATAAATGTGGTTTGTTTTTCTCTCTTGTCAAAGATTACCTCCCTCCAGACTGCCATAAATGTCTTTAGGTTGTACCATCTTATCACTGCAAGAATAGTGTAGAAGTATGTGAAATGCTCATTTAAATCTCATCCCAGGATCCCCAGCTTCCTCTGCCTCCTCTTGCTCACACTCATGCTAGCTTTTTTTTTTTTTTCCATATGTAAAGCATGAATACACACACACAGAGAAAGATACTATCATCTTAATGTTTTTTTCTGGTAGTTTTGAACATGCTTTGCATGAGCAGTTTCAATTGTGAACTCTGACCTGCTTATCCAGGCAATGCATTCCAGGTTTCAGCAGAAAGGCTTTTTAATGAAACTATCATCTTAGGAAAGCAAGTGATGGTGCTTTATTCAAACATATCTAATTCTTAAAAGGTTACATAAATAACCTAAGACACAATCACATTCAATTCTGTTTTTCTTTCTGCAATTGGACTTTTTTTTTTTTTTTTTTTTGCTATTTCTCCATTTGCTTGTGGGGTCATACCACTAGGAGATCTGAGGAATTAAGGAAGAAAATTTGGAAAGGGGCCAAACATATTGAGTTACCATTCTAGTTTTCTAAACCCTTCAAATAAAACCATTGAATATATCATTTTATGATATGAATATTTGATTTCATAAGCTGTAAATTATTATTTGAATGTTTGATTTTTAAATATTTTTAAATCATAAAACTTCTAGTTATTCCACAAATTTGATGTGCTGGTATATATTGAGTAAACCTTCACATTTTCTAATAATAGAATGTTAATGCTTTAATTTCTATTTCCTGGACTGGAGAATGCTTAAATATTAGAGGACTCAAGATATATATTAAAGAAAACTAAGCTTTGAAAAAAGAAGCCAGGCATTCTAAGCACTTTAATTATTTTTCTACTTCATTCCTGTAGTATTTCTATGAATAAAGGTTACTACATCTAGTTCACAGATGAGGAAACTAAAGTTCATACAAGTGAGCTGATTTTTTTCAATGGTACCCAGCTGGCATGTGTAAAAGTCAGTGCTCAAAGATGGCTCTGACTCCTAACCTGTGTACAAGATACAAGAAAGCTGACATGGAACTCCAATTATTTTTTGATATCTATCTGAATCTTTGATTCCTTAGAATATACGAGACAGAGAGGATTCTAAGAAATCTTTGTAGAAGAAGTAAAATTTAAAATGGACTTTAAAAGAAAGATGATATTCAAACAAAGATAAAGAAAGATAATAAAGGTAGAAGGGATAAAGGGAATAAATACTCTAGTGAGAGAAGGGAAATTTATTGTTGGGTAGAAAAAGCCTAGATCAATTAGAGCTGTAATTTTGTGACAGCTGATTCTATGACTGGGGAGATAGTTGGAGTTAGGAGATGGAAAATTCTGGTATATCAAGCTTATGAGAATCCTGCAGATACAGGTAAGACCCTGAAGATTTTGTGTAGTGGTGACATGTGTAAAGCTGTGGATTAGGATTATTCATCTAAAAGTTGAGTCTGGGGAAATTAAAAGGGGAAAGAATAGAGATAAAAGTAGAATTAGAAACCTGTCACAAAGACTAGTGCAGATGGTTGTAGTTATGCAGCTTTGTAGGGAATGTCTACACAATCATGAGGAGGACACTTTGCACATCACATTAAGAGAATATTATGTATCCTGAATTATTTTTCCATTCATTTATTTTTACTGTTTAGTCAGTACCTCCTCCAAGCTCAGGAGTTTGGATACATAATGGACATATATAGTCCCTGACCTCAAAGAGCTTCTATGCTAGTAAGATGGACAAACAAGACACCAAGCAGTTTTAATATGGTGCACTTATTGCTATGAAGATGGCAAATACTGGGGGCTACTGCAGCATGTGGGAATTCATTGCAATTGCAGTTTTTCTGTATCTTTGATCCACAAGTTATTTAGGACTGCTTTGAGCTATATATTTTGTTTGATTTTTTTTTTTTTTTTTTTGCAGTATGCGGGCCTCTCACTGTTGTGGCCTCTCCCGTTGCGGAGCACAGGCTCCAGACACGCAGGCTCAGTGGCCATGTCTCACGGGCCTAACCACTCCTCAGCATGTGGGACCTTCCCAGACCAGGGCACGAACCAGTGTCCCCTGCATCAGCAGGTGGACTCTCAACCACTGCACCAGCGGGGCAGCCCCTTGTTTGATTTTAATTTCCACGTTCTTGATGAATGAATAATTCTATGAACAAATGAAATGCTAATGAGAAAACAAAATTAGAGATCCAACTTCACTAAATGAGCAAACACTCAGGAAATTAGGTGACAGCTTTGGAGAACAGGGTGGGCCTGAGTATGGAGTGTAAAATCCTTTATATTTCCAAACAGCAGTTCTGGAAAGGTCCCTGGTAGTATTTGGATGACCAATAGCAACAGTTGTAATTTAGTAGCAAAAGCAATTATTAAAGGGTATGAATACTAGGAGGCAGTTTTCATGGTGATTTAAAATGTTTTGATAATGAAATAGGTATTTAAAAATAAATCAACAATTTTAGCATCTCAGATTTTACATTTAAATTTGCAGTGAGAAAAAATGTATAGGTTTGCAGCTATATTTTTCTTAGGATGAATATTTTCTCTCGTTAGAAGTAAATGAATATACAGACTGAGTTTAAAATAAAATAGGGGGGGCTTCCCTGGTGGCGCAGTGGTTGAGAGTCCGCCTGCCGATGCAGGGGACACGGGTTTGTGCCCCAGTCCGGGAGGATCCCACATGCCGCGGAGCGGCTGGGCCCGTGAGCCATGGCCGCTGAGCCTGTGCATCCGGAGCCTGTGCTCCGCAACGGGAGAGGCCACAACAGTGAGAGACCCGCGTACCGCAAAAAAAATAAAATAAAATTAAAAAATAAAATAAAATAGGGGAAGGTAGCATGTTATCTGGCTACAAAACGAAACAAAAAGGAGGCTGAATTGGGGTATCAGAAATCTCACCTTGGTTACAGTGATATTCTAGATATAACTATAAGGACTAAGAGCAACCTAATATTAACTAACATCAATGTGCTTCTCTTTCTGTCCTTCTCATTCTCTCTGTATGATACACCCATTCACTAGCCTCTCTGCCTTCCTCTCCTACTCTTTCATTTACATATTTGTTAACATTTATCTGGAAAAAGCAGAGCCAAATGGTTAAAAAATATTCACAGTGACCTTTTCATCTCTCCGAGTTGAAGTTTCTTTATTCCTAAAATGAGGATATTAATATATTGCTTATTTCCTAGAGCAGTTTTGAGAATGAAGGTGATGATGTATATGAGGTGCTTAGAACAGCCGCCAGCATATGGGAGGAAATCAATCACGTCCTTTATTATCATTATGTACTAAGCACTTAGAATTGATTCCTCAATTTAATGTCCCATATATTCTCTCAGGTGTGTTATAATTATCTATAATATTAAAGGATACTAGTAATCCCCCTTCCATCTGTAAAACTCTGCAACTCAATGTTACGTTTATGCATTCAAGTTACTAAGAAAAATATAAATTGTCCTTGTATACTGAAAACTCAAACTAGGAATACACACAATTCTCTCTCTCTGTCTCACTGTCTCTCTCTCTACTGTCTCTGTCTCTCCTGTCACATCTCATATAAGAGAAATATGATGCCCACATTTCAAGTTAATATTTCATTCTCCTGGTGGCTGTAGGTTATTGATTTCTAATTGGTAAGAAAGCCCAGGAAGCCAGCAGTGGCAAAGATAGAAGCTAATCTCATGATCGGTGTAATATGACCTCATTTGGAGCTGTTTAGACAGCCTGCTACTTGGTTTACTCAACTTGCTTTTAACATGCTCATGTCGTATGTGGAGGAAAAACATAGAGCAAGAAGAGTAGAAAGGAAATTAACAGCTGAGTTATAGCATCGTATACATTTAGTTTTTTTCTTTCTTTGTATAGAATATCTTAGATGAAATGGGGATCAAGATTATAAAGAAGATCCAAAGAATATAAAAAAGATCATTTCCTTACAATAGAGAAGTATCGATGTGCACCATCAAAGATGAGCTCTTTGCACAAGCTATATTTTATAGCAAACATTATAATAGTTTGATTAGGAATCAAAATAGCCTGTAGTTCACTTGAGAAAATATCATGAAAGCTTATATGTTTAATGAAAAGCTCAACAAATTCTTCAACTTCATAACAGTATCAGGTAAGAGTAGATTTAGCTATTGTTTAGTTTGAGGGAAGATTTTCTCGTAAAATGTTTGGATTTGGCACTATCTCTTGAGGTTGTAATATAATTAAATTTAAAAGCATTGACTCTTTCATTCTTTCAGGGTGTCTGCTCCTGTGAGTATATGATAAAAGTTATGGACCTTGCCATAAGAATAATATACATATGCACAGATATTTGAAATATTTCAGAATTCAATAACCTGATTTCCCCCTTTTCTGAAGTGCTCTCATTAACCCTTGAGAAGTCATGACCCTCTGCTTTTGAAAATATTGTCTTCCAAAGCTAAATGATTGTCCCAGGAAATCCAGATTTTCACTTCTCACTCTAATGCACAAAACAAGCAAGAATGTTTGTGGAATTTCAAAGATGATGGATTTTTAAAAGTCTACCTTAGTTTGCTAATTCAGAAGAGAACAGAGCAAGTTAAATCATTTTGAAGGATAGAGATAGCTGTGCTCATCCAAAGTTCCTTCTCTTTCCTCTTGGAGATGCATTCTAGCTTTGTATAAGCTTTTTAGAGGTAAGTCTGGATTGTACAAAGAAAATAGACTTTGATATTAATTGTATATGAAACCCAGCAATGGGTCAGGCCCAAACATAACAAAAATGGGACATTCACAATAGAAAAAGCTGGCCAAAGCAAACACTCCCCTCTGACTCCTCTGCAGTCCATGGGGTACTATTAACATCATGGTTGGCTGAGCAAAAATTCTCAGGATATGAATTCTCCCAAGAAAGCCATGGCAAAGCCACCAGCCTCCAGGTTGAAGAAGTCACAGGACTGGCAGGGCTGCCCTCTGTTCTCTTTGTGCCACCATTTTTTTATCCTCTGCACTTCAAACCGGCCAAGAGCTGATTTCTGTCTAGGGAGGGTTAAGATGCATGCAGGTGGCTTTACCACCTGTGACCATGGAGATTCGGCCAAAACAATGCTCTCTGGAATGCATGGCTGGGAATTTGGATAAATGTGAAGAGATGACTCAGAGACCAGAGCGGAAGAAGACTGTTTCAAAAGTGGGGAGAGAGCAGGGAAGGTGAAGGGCAAATAATAGATGAGTGATTCTCCTACCTCTTGCCTCTCTTTGCCTCTTAATTCATTGCATGATGGATGGTTGATTAAGTAAAGATATTGATACTTCATGTTAAAATGCACAGTCCTATCAAGAACAAATGATTTACACCTGGCATTTGTGTACTTTGGGTTTTACTTTATTCCTGAGACTGTTTTTGCTTCTATTTCCAGTGAATCTTTCTCCTGGGTTTTAAATTTAATGCTTCCTGTCAGAAAGACTTTTCTATATCTCCCTTTTGTCGGATGATGCAGACATCTGAAAAGGAGAGAAAAAAATACTTTGGATTATCATGCTAAAACACAAGCATCATGAGATATATTCATTTATTAAGTGCTTACTCTGTGCCATATGCTGCGGTGAGTATTTTACATGGATAGTTTGCAATCATCACAACAACTCTGCAAAAGGCTTTCATTACATGCATTTTCAGTTGAAGAAACTGAGACACAGAGATATTAAATGAACTGACAATCTTATCTGTGAAGGAGAAAGACCAGAAAATACCTTAAAGGAGGGCCAGAAAGTGTGAGAATTAATAAAGGCCAACATTTGGGCCATATAATCTCTGCCATGACTATTCCAAGTACATTGCATATACTTATTATTACCAGAATTATATGAGGTAGTCTCATTTTAACAGACAACAAAACTGAGACACAGAGAATTCAAAGTCAATTTGATAGTAAGTCTCATGGTCCCAGAGAATACCTGAGTTCTTAGAGAATGGTGGGAACACAAAATAAAAGGAGGCTGGATTCCTGAATTTTTACAGTGAGAAAATCTTGCCCAATTTGGACACTTTGGAGTGTTACGTCAACAAGAAATAAATGTTTAATATGTTAAGCAACCGAAATATTGGTGTTTATTTTTAGAGTTGCTACCTTAACCTTAACTAAGTTAATGATTATGATAAAGAGAAAGATTATAGAAATTATTATATTTTCCCAAACACACAAATTTATTAAGAAGCAGAATCAGTATTATAACCTAGATATAGCTAGATTTAGTTCTAGCTATATCTATCTATATCAATCAATCAATAGATTATAGATAGATAAATAGGTAGATAGATCTATCTATACCCACATGTCTGTCTATCTAGTTATCTATCTATCCATAAACTTTTACTGTAGCATTAAACAATTCTGATATCTCTATTGTTTTAAATATATAGTTCTTATTCATGTACACAAGAACAGCAATCTGCAGTTAGATTAGGCTTATCTGAGCTGTGCCAGGCTTCTGGACTATGCTGTGCTTGGTTCTATATGTCTCCTTATTTCAGAAACAAGGCTAAAATTATAGTTCTTTTCTGTGACATAATTTTCTTATAATAGAGGCCAAATCAGAGACAGAAACATGCACAAGTGCTTTGAAATTTTTGGTTCATGTGTGGTATATAGCATACTCACATTTAATTGTCCAAAGGAAACCACATGTCTAAGCCCAAAGGCAATCAAGCAAGAGATTACATTCTCTCTAGCAGAAAACATGGCAAGTGCAGGGAACAAATGAATCATTAACCAATAATACATCCACTACATTTTGGGGTCCATATTCATTGCATTATGATACTTTAACAATAGCTATGGAAGAAGATGAACATCATCATATACTCCTAATAAAGCTGCTTAACTAATAGAGTGATCAGCTGACCTAATTAAAGACCAATCTATGCCCTTACCTATAGATAAGACACATATTGAAGATAGCATGTTAAAATGGGATATGGAAAAGAATACAGGGTGTTTTTAAGGAGGCATCTGAGCCATCATAATACAAATGTATGAATTTTTCTATTTGTGCCAAACAAATCATAAAAGCCACCACCTTAAAGTAATTTTTTAACTCTTCAAATTTGTACAATTCCATATGTGGAACTTACTCAATGAAAATTCAGTTAGTAGTTATGAATCTCAAAATGTATTGAATTTTATCATTAAGAACTAATATAATTTGAAATAATCACTTCCACTCTACCCAGAACCCTTAACAAAACTTTTTCTTCTCTTTCTTCTCTTTATAACATCTGGCTAGAAGAACACAGATACCTTCTTTGAAAACCATTTGGCGAGCAAGGCCACCCATGATTGAGGTCAGTCATACAACTGAATTTATCTTGCTAGTTTTAAAACATCCAATTGTTTGATGAAATTCAGTCTGGTATCTACCTTTTCCCCCTTCAATCTGGAATAGTGCGTTCCTCTGTGTGTGTGTGTGTGTGTGTGTGTGTGTGTGTGTGTGTGTACTATAAGTTCCACTTATTGATACCAGTTAAGAAAAAACAATTAGAGAATGATGACTGACTGGGTAAATTTTCCACATCTCACTTAGACACACAGGTGTTGTGCTCTTATACAGAAGACATTGTATAAACATAAGTTCACTGCAAATTAATTAAATAACTAGACATGTAAAGAATATATAAAATAGTTTGTATCGGTTCACTTTCATTAATGGTGGGCAGGATACACTGGATCTCTATTAAGTTAAAAAGATGTGCTGAAGGGTTAAGGGAATGGGAAGTTTTTATCTAATAAATATAAAGTTTCAATTTTACTAGATGAATGAGTTTTAGAGATGTGCTATATAACATAGTGTCTATAGTTAACAGTATGATATTGTGCACTTCAATGTTTGTTAAGAGGGTAAATCATGTAAATTATACTTATCAAACACATACACACACAGAGACAAGCACAGAGACACAAAACAACGGGACACACAGAAGTTTCAAGAGTTGTTGGATGCATATAATGTACATTACCTTAATTGTGGTAATGGTGTCATAGGTGTTTGCATATGTCTAAGTTAATCAAATTGTACACATTAACTATATGTGGTTCTGTGTATATTAATTATACCTTGATGGAGGTGTTAAAGTTGCATATAGACTTCATTAAATATATCTTCACAACTGAGCATTAATATAGGTGCTGTAATGCCAACTTACTTATGAGGCTCAGAGTTATTAAATGATAGTAACACTTGTATATATCAAAATACAGTCCACTTCTTCCTAGGTCTGTCAGAGTTTCTTTTGCTTCATGGAAGAAATTATACCTATTTCAATGAGTCTCCTAAGCACTACCTTGTCATGTGGCTGTGACTAGATTCAAAATAATAATAATAATAGTGATGATGATGATGATTAAAATAGACACGATCTTCACCCTCTGAGAATTGATGGGTAATCTATATAGACAGTAAGATGGACATAATACTCACAGTACATCAAGCAACTTAGACATCTTTAACCCCTTGGAAGGCACATGCTATTAATTAATAGAAATACAGTTCTTATATTTCAGTTCAAAATATATACATGTAGAATTTATCTCCAGGTCAATGGCTTAAGGAGGGATTAAGCAATTTAGTCTAAGGACAAGATCAGTTGACCTCAGTCTGGTATTTCACTCTTAAGGTACTTTGGGATAAAATGGGTGGTATGGGGCTTCCCTGGTGGCGCAGTGGTTGAGAGTCAGCCTGCCGATGCAGGGGACACGGGTTCTTGCCCCAGTCTGGGAAGATCCCACATGCCGCGGAGCGGCTGGGCCCGTGAGCCATGGCCACTGAGCCTGCGCTTCCGGAGCCAGTGCTCCGCAACGGGAGAGGCCACAACAGTGAGAGGCCCGCGTACTGCAAAAAAAAAAAAAAAAAGGGTGGGATGCCTTCTCTTTCACATTATGTAACTTGGAGTACACTGTAAAGACTTAATTCTAGAAGAACTTAAAGCAATAAATTCTTATTACTTCCTTAATGGTTTTGTAAGAAGAGACATTAAAATTCTTCCATGTTAATCAGCTGCATGGGAAGAAAGAAATATATGAATGAAAGAAAACAAAAATTTTAAATTGTATGTTCAAAACTTTAATAAAATAATTGATGCTGTGATTTCAAAGACTCAGGGCAAAGTCAACATTGATCATAATCATGAAAAATTAGAAAGATCCTAAATATCCAAAAATAGGAAAAAATTACTCAAATTTTGACACATGTACATAATTTAACATTAGGAAGTTATCAGTAAAATATACTCTTTTTATACTACATATTGTGTGAATAGTGAAAATCCAAGTATAAAATATAGTGAAAATAGTGGAAAGAAACAAAATATATAACATAATGTAAACATTAGATATATGAGTGATAAGAACATTTAATTTTCCATTTTTTTTTTTTTGCTATACGCGGGCCTCTCACTGTTGTGGCCTCTCCTGTTGCAGAGCACAGGCTCTGGACGTGCAGGCTCAGCGACCATGGCTCACGGACCCAGCCGCTCCACCACATGTGGGATCCTCTCGGACTGGGGCACGAACCCATGTCCCCTGCATTGGCAGGTGGACTCTCAACCACTGCGCCACCAGGGAAGCCCTAATTTTCCTTTTATTTAACAAATACTAATATAATACTAGGTGACAGGCATGAATTCAGCATCTTGTGAATATTAATTTATTTATCCTCCAAATAATTATATGAAAGAGGGGCTATGCATTAGTTTTCTATTGCTGTGTAAAAAATTACCTCAAACTTCGTTATAGTTGCACTTTAGCAGGGCTGCATTCTGATCTGGAGGCTCAACTAGGAAAGAGTCTTCTGAGCTTATGCACATTGTGAGCAGAATTCATTTCCTGTGGCTTTATAAACCCTGGTTTCTGACTGTCAGTTGGAAAATATCTCCTCAGGTTTTTAGAAGCTGCCTGAACTCCCCCGCCACATGGTCCTCTCATAGGGCATTAAAGACACGGCTGTTTGTGTCCTCAGTGTCAGCAGGGAATCTCTCTTGCTGCAGTCCGCTAAGACAGAGACATATAATGTAATGGAGTCAGGGAGGGACAGTCTATCTTGTTTGCTATACAATGTAGCCTAATCAATGGAGTGACATCGCATCATTTTGACATATTCTATTGATTAGAAGCAAGTCACAGATTTTCCACGCACTCAGGGAGAAATTATACAAGGACATGACTCTTTGGAGGTAACCTTAATTTTCATCAGCCACATAATATTTTTCTTATCATTTCATGAATAAGAGAATTGAGATTCAGAGAGATTAAGTAGCTTGGTTAAAAGTTAGTAGTAGGAAATGCCGGTATTTGGACACAAGCAATATGGATCTAAGATCCTTGCTCTTAATCTTATCTTTTCTAAAATTCAACATACATTCAATATATAAATTGAGTGTCTCCAATGTGTTAGGCATTATGGTAACATTGGAACTACTGTAGCAGAAAAGATATAATCTTTACCCTCAAAGACTATGTAGTCTAGTGGGGAGATGATATAACCAGGTGAGCAAAAATACAATTGAGTATAGAGACAATGCAGACAAAGTGTGGAGTGCTGTGTAAGGCCAGAGAAGGGCCACCTAATCTAGAATTGTAGAATCAATGGAGACGTCCAAGAAAGCATGACATGAAATCTATGGTGAGATGAATGGATAGGAATGGAAATGGAGGGCAAGAAATGAGTGAAGGAAGCAGGTAGGCAAAGTGCTTCAGGAGATTGAAGCAACAATATTCAGAGGTACCATGGTGAGAGTAACATCACTCTGACCAGGAATTAAAAGTGTCTCCACAGCTTCAACCAAAGATTATGGGGCCATAATGGGAAGGGTAGATATAAAACTTCTGGGTTAGCAAGGGACTTGTGAAGGAACTTGGCTTTATATGAGAAAATGGGAAGTCATTGAAGAAAGTATTTTCTCAACTTATAAATATTTTATTGGCTGCAGATAGAAGGATAACTCCAGGCTGGGGGCCCAGCTAGAATATTGTTGTAATAACCTAGGCGAGAGATAATAATGGTATGGGCCAGGTTAATGAGATTTGGGTTGGACAGGGTTGATACATTAAGAGACTATCTCTATGCTTTTTTGTCTTCCTTACAATTTTCTGTATGTTTTCAGGATTATAAATAATAAGCATATCTCACTTTTAATGTCAGAGATACGTGCTTTTAATAAGGAGTCAAAGCAGATATTCTCCCCAAACAGAGTGCTCTACTAATTTTCCTACTAAAGTTAGGTTCATTTACTGAGAAGAATAATTTTTACCAGCTGGGGCATTTACGCATCTTTTTCTGCCTTCTTTCCTAAAGAGCTTAGGGTTTCATAATGAAAAGCTGCTTCATTAGTTTTAATGGTTTCCCTGTCACATGGGTCTATCCAGAATTAGTTTTTTGTACTTATCTGTAGGAAATCAAAAGACCCAAAAACCTATCTTATAAGGGCCACGAGACAGGAGTGCAAGAGTGTTCCCAGAAACGGGCCACAGTGCTTCTATTTCAGCTCGCTGGACTGCAGTGGCACATGAGGAGTGAGCAACTCAGTGTGAGTCTCAGCATTGTCTCCTCCCCAGATGCTCAAAGATATGTGATATAAAAAGCTTGGCACCAAGAGTCCAGAGTCCTGACTCCAGAGCATCTGCCCCATTTCCATCATCTCAGAATGTTCCATTGAATACCCTTGGTATATACATTCTCCCCAAGTTTTACAACAGTTTAACTTCTTCATTCTAAATGGCACTGAGATTTGGATGTGCTTGAACCCCCCTTTCTAAAAAAAAAAAAAAAAAAAAAAACAACCTATTCGCAATCAATCATGCTGTACCCCCAAGATTAAGCTATTACCTGGAAGCAGTTTGAGTGATAGACAGTAGGCTAGATAATGACCATATAAAGATACCGAGTCTTAATCCTTGAAGCTTGTAAATCTTACCTTATTTGGGAAAATGTCTTTTGCAGATATAATTAAGGATTTTAAGATGTGGAGATTACCTTCAGTTATGCAGTTGGGCCCTAAATGCTATCACAAGTATCCTGATAATAAAGAGAGACAAAAGGAGATAACAGAAGAGAATGATGCTTGATGGAGCAGGGAGAAATGCAGCCACAATCAAGGAATGCCAACAGCTGCCAGAAGCTGGAAGAGGTGAGGAAAGGATTCTACCTTAGGGCCTCCAGAGTGTGTACTGCTTTGCTCTCATCTTGATTTCAGGCTTTTAGCCTCTAGAACTGTTAGAAAACACAATTATATGCTTTAAGCCTCTAAGTTTGTGGTAATTTGTTATGACAGCCCTAGGAAAGTAACACAGGAGGGATAAGATAGCGTTAGAACATTTTCTGTGCAAATTAAGAAAGGCGTTTGCTCTTTGAATGGACAGAGTTCCACAGACAACCAGCCTGGAGAGGAGGTACCTGGGTTGGATTTTAGCCTCCACTTATCTCTTCAGAAGGTACCTTTGTGAAGAGAACAACTTGCACCACAGTCCTAAGAGTGGAAGAGATAACAAGATTCTGGGTTTACACAAAGGCAGAAAGAGAGCGCAGAAATAAGAGTCAGGTGGCATGGAGGACACATTCCAAAAATCATGATTATAATTCTCACTTCAGAGTGTATCTCAAAAGTGCTTCATGTGAATTATCTATGTGGCCTCACAGTATCCCTTGAGAAAGACACTAGCCCAGTTGCCTCTGAATTCTGTTAGATACTCTAAGAAGATTCACTTCCAAATATTCTCCTCTGTTTCTTAGTTTCCTGTCACCGTTGGGTTGACTAGGCAGAATCACTTTATTCTATAGTGAGTTTAATTAAGCAATTCTTTCAGGAAGCCCAGCAAGTCTAGATTGATTAAGATTGCTTTCAGAATGATATTTAATTGGGATAATGGTTTTCATTGGTTATTGATGGGGGAAGATTTGTTTGTGACTAGCTTAATTCCCTCTGGGTGAGATCAGAAAGCTTTCCCCGGCCAGTATGTAGTTCCTCGGATAATTTGAAAAAAAATTATATTAGGCATAATTAGTGACTGAGAAAAGGCTTGACTGAGGTGATCTAAGAATTTAGCCAAAGCATCAAGAGTATAAACTCTCTAGAGGAGACACACTCTAAGTGACAAACGATTTCCACAGAGTTGACTGTGAATTTCATGCTAATTTTTTGCTTTCATAATGTATACTACGGGTCAGAGGCAGGCATTTGCAGCGTAAGCAACAACTAAGAAGTCCGGAGTCCTGCCAAAAACAGAATTAGGCATTGGACACTCCATACCTTTAATCACTATGCTGCTCTGAGTAGAATGTTACCATTCTCATTTAACAAGGCTCAGAGATATCAAATAAATAATCCAAGACCAAACAATGAGTAAATGGTGATTGGTAGCTTTAAAGCTCAGATCCCTCAGAGTCTGATGCTAGTTCATTCATTCAGCAACTATTTAATAAATACCTACTGTGAACTAGGCACTTGGGATAAAGCAGAATAAAATAGATTCTGTCATCCGAAAGCATACATTTGAGTGTGGGAATCAGAGAGTGAAAAAATACAAAAGGAAATAAATTAAATATCAGGGTGTAGGAGAAGTTAAATGTCCCAAAACACACTGTTCTCTCATTCATTCTTTTCTCTTTTTTCCCCAAGATACTGTCTTTGTCAGGGACCACACAAGGTCATGGATTCAAACAAGAACTTTTAATAGTAAGTTTCCAGGAAGATATCCTCTAAGCAGACAAGGGCAATGTGAAGAGTGCCTCGTTTCTAAGAGGTTACAATGGTGATTTTATAAAGATGAGGTCTTTTTTGCACAGGCTTAGCAGCCATGGCTCACGGGCCCAGCCGCTCCGCGGCATGTGGGATCTTCCCGGACCGGGGCACGAACCCACGTGCCCTACATCGGCAGGCGGACTCTCAACCACTGCGCCACCAGGGAAGCCCCGTATTTTATTTTTAAAGGCATTTCTAACGTTACAGTTTCATAGGAATTCCCCATAAAACAATAAAGAAATAAGTAATCTAGCAATGTCTGTTTCTTTTCATGATTAATTATTAAACAAACTTAGAATTTCCTTCAGAATTAATAATAAAACTCTCTGGATTTCAGTAGCATTCCAATTAGCAGATGAGTGTTTAAAAGACTAGATTAATCTGTGAGAGCTACCTTCATGTGTGCAAAACCCCTGCTTAATATTTGAATGACTATCTAGGTGTCGTTCTGGTAGCAGAATTTTTAGAATGAGAAGACAAAAAGATCACCTTTGCGGGGTATATGTTTATCTTGAGATTAATAAGGAACATCAGGAAAGAGGATTCTATGCCCAGGGTATTCAGAAAGAGTGATTTTCTTATCCTATTACAGTATAGCTAATTTCTTAATTACTCTAGATTTCTTTCTGATACATTTAACAAACTGAATAATAGGTCCATTCACTCCCTTGTTAAATAATTTCTTTTCTATATTGCTGGTTGACAGGTGAATTATTGGTTGAGAGTAACTCTTGGCTTTTAAATAATTCAGATTAAGGAAAATAGAAATAAAATCTCTGGGAAGAGAATAGCTGAGTGATGCTTGTAAAATAGTTGAAGATGTATTTGTTCACTTCGGCTGCCAAAAAGCCCCAAAAGAAATGAAGAAAATATGTCTTAAAACAAGGTGGCAGGGCTAGATCAAACATAACTTTCATAGCAAATATTGAATTAAAAACCCCACAAAAGTATATACTATGTAAAAGCAAAAAACTGGAAGCAATGTGATTCAGAAAAGTTTAAAATTAAAGGATGGGCAAAAGCATAGAAAATAATATAAAACTACAAGAGACTTAGGCAGAAACACAGTATTATGAGTTATTAATAAGTTTCTTTTTTACATCCACTTCCTAATTTAAGCAGACAAAGAATAATAAGAACAATATAGAGAATGTATTTTTAAATGGCCATAAAAAGATCATATAATAGATCAAAATTAAACAATATTTATTAAAATTCTAACTAGTGGAATTAGTACATCTTGGATACTTTGATACAGATGGCCTGATTTCCCATTCCAGCTCAGCCACCTTGGACAATTCCCATAGCCTTTCCATGCCTCAGCATTCTCACTGTAAAATGGAAATTATAATGGTACCTACCTTATAGGGTTATTGTATGTGTTAAATGGTCAATAATAAGTAAAGCTCCTAGAACATTGTCTGGCACTATATAAATGTCATCTGTTATTATTTCTAGTTCTAGTCCTATCAAATAATAATTTCTCTGTTCTGTATATCTCTTTTCTGCAATCACTTATTTTTCTTTTGCTTCTGCATTCTGGAGGGCCTTTACAGCTTTGCTGCAGTTCTCAGCAACGTCAGTTCTTTATTACCTACAAATATATTTCAATTTTGCTATTGCATTTCATATAACCTCATATTTTCACACAATAGTCTGATTATTTTCATCTCTGAAATTATTTCATCATATCTCCATATGATATCTTATTCTCAATTTATTAAAAACACATCTTCTTGCAAATATGATATTTAGGCAATGCTTTCTAAAAGTTTAATTTTTTAAATGATTATTTTCAGAGAACCTTATTTTTCTGAATTTTAAGACAATGCAACCTTTTCACACATTTCCTTGAAAACAGATAGAATAACTGTGTTCACTTGTGATATATATTTACAGTCTTCACCTATTCACAGAGAGAATAATTGGGTCTGTAGTATTTTTCATCATGCAATCAGTGACTTAACTTTTTTTAGCCATCAGATATCCATTCAGTTTTCAATAAAATATATACTGAGGACTTACTAACTTACAGACACTGTTCTAGATGATGGGGACACATGAAGCACAGGTCAGAAATGATTACTGCTTATGTGATGGACAGACAGCTGACAAACAATATATGCATATATAAAATAATGTTAGTACTAGGAAACAGAAAGCAGGATAAGGGGTTGGAGAGTTACAGAGAATAGAACGGAGGGGGAATGTGACTAGACAGAGAAATGAATGAAGAAATGGAGGTCTTCTGTGATCAACTGGGCATAGAAAATTCCAGGCGGATGTTCAAGGCTAGTGCAAAGGCACTGAGGTGCAATAGGGTTGGTCTGTTTGAGAAACAGCCAAAGGTCTGGTTAGCTAAAGCAGAAATATAAACCCAAAGCTCTTGTGTGCAGGCTTTAATTAAATTACTGATACCCAACAGATTCTTGACTGTTCTGGAGCTCCTTGCATGAGGAAGAGAAGTTTCTTGCCCTCACTGTTAGGTTTTCTGACTGAACTAGAGTCAAATGCACTTTTTCGACTTTCTGAGGACTGAGGTTAAGGGAACTCTTTCACCTTCCAATGGCATCCAATTTTCTGATCAAATACACCCTCTATGTTCCACAATTAGACACAATGGGGCGAAAAAAGGCAAAACCTTTCTGTGGTATCTGAGAGCACATCCTATTCTGCATTAGATTGGAACATATGCCACTTGCAGAATTATGTGTTTTTCTAAGTCTATTAACATTCACAGCACTGATAGCAGGCTTATCCATACTGAACATATGCTCTTTGATAGTTTTTAATACATAGACCTATTGTCAATTTTTGCTTTTTTACATTTCTTAGTTAATAGAGAATTTCAAAGAGACACATACCAGACCAATCCATCCCTGTGTTCACCTATGAATTTTGAGGGAACAGCTTTGAGGAGTAGATGATGGATTTTTTTTAACATCTTTATTGGAGTATAATTGCTTTACAATGGTGTGTTAGTTTCTGCTTTATAACAAAGTGAATCAGTTATACATACACATATGTTCCCATATCTCTTCCCTCTTGCATCTCCCTCCCTCCCACCCTCCCTATCCCACCCCTCTAGGTGGTCACAAAGCACCGAGCTGATCTTCCTGTGCCATGCTAGATGATGGATTTGATTCAATAGTCCTTGAAACCTTCCATTTAGAGCTCTCTGGTGTGTAGCAGAACTCAGGGGAGAAGTCAAGTTTGGAAATAGAGATCTTTGAGTGGTTCACATAGAAGTGAGAGTTTTTCATTCCCTGAAGCAGGGTGAATATTTCTCATTTTAACAGTCCCTGTGCTTGGTGAAAGGCTGTCTAAGTGGCATTGATCATATTTATCTCCTTTACTTTGCTTTACTTAGCTGACCCCTTTTCATCCTCTAGGATTCTATTCAAACGTTTTCTTCTCATAAACTCTTCCCTGACCAAACAATCTATCATGGGGCATTTTGTGTTTGTTTATCACCTAGTGACTACCCCCTTTTATCTCATAGCACTATCCTACATGTAATTATATATGTTTTTGTCTTTTTATATAATACCTGTCTCCATCATTAGATTTCAAGGTCACTGACAACAGGGTTGATGTCTGTTTCATTTATCACTGTACTCTAAGCTTATCACAATGTTTGCCCCATATGAAATGTTAATTATTATTTGTATTTAGAAGGAATGAGGGGAAGACCAAATAACATAGAAGGTGTTTAATACATATGTATTCAATGAGTGCATTATGAGAGAAAGAAAGGGAACAGGAGATGAAGGGAACTGTGGAAGAAAATCACATCACCAAGAAAATAAAAACAAAAAACACACCGAGAAATAAAAGTAGAAAATGAGAAAAGAATTGGGTTTGGTCAGCTTAGTGTTATTCAATACTAGCTTCCTGTTTTTTGTGGAAAATCTTCTAAGAAATATATATTATAGTTAAGTATGAAATTTATATTTCATCACCAAGAAATTTCTAGTTAGCACCAATATTCCTACCATAATAACAGTAGACAAACCACCTCACCTACAAAATAATATTTCATGCTTTATGTGTAAGATACAAGAGAGAGATTCATGGAAGACTCATGTCTTCTAAATTATACATCTATCGAAAGAGGAATTAGTCTGGTTTTGGTAAGAAAGTGGGGGGGACCAAAGAGGTATGGTGAGGTGAGGGGATATTAAAAATATCAACTTGCTCAAAGCTCTCTATGAGAGATCAGGGAAAGTAGAGAATATAGGTTGTGTTCAAAGATAAACTGAGGCATATTAAAAACCTGAAGAGATTATTTGACCAAAAATCCATTGGAATAGGGTAGCGCCAAACCAAAAGTAGTTAGGAGTGCTCCAACTATAGGAGCTGGGGAAAACCTTTTGTACAGAAAAGGCAGGAAACAAAGTAAGAAAATTATTGATTGACTATAGCGTAAAGCCCAGTTGGCTGTTTGCAATTGGTTGTCCTTAGGTTTTGATTTTGTAATCTTGAGGTATTTAAAAGTTTAGATTTTGGTTTTCTCATGTAGGCCACCACTGCATTAGAGTCACCTCATTCTAATATGGACACGTTGTTTAATCAATTTAACAGTTTAAAAAAATTGTTTTTTCTAGAGAAATGGAGAAAGAGCAAGAAATAATTACTATGTTATCTTATAAAACATAGGAGATTTTAGAAAGGTCAATTTTCAGTTTCTTAAGGAACCTATATACTGTTTTCCTTAGTGGCTGCACCAATTTACATTCCCACCAACAGTGTTGGATGGTTCCCTTCTCTCCACACCCTCTCCAGCATTTATTGTTGGTGGATATTTTGATGATGGCCATTCTGACTGGTGTGAGGTGATATCTCATTGTAGTTTTGATTTGCATTTCTCTAATAATTAGCGATATTGAACATCTTTTCATGTGCCTCTTGGCCATCTGCTTATATGCGGAATCTAAAAAAAAATGATACAAATGAACTTATTTACAAAACAGAAACAGACTCACAGACTTAGAGAGCAAATTTATGGTTACCAGTGGGGAAGGGCGGGGAAGGGATAGTTACGGAGTTTGGGATTGACATGTACACACTGCTATATTTAAAATGGATAACCAACAAGGACCTACTACTGTAACACAGTGAACTCTGCTCAATATTATGTAACAACCAAAATGGGAAAAGAATTTGAAAAAGAATAGATACATGTATCTGTATAACTGAATTACTTTGCTGTACACCTGAAACTAACACAACATAATCAACTATATTGCAATATAAAATAAAAAGTAAAAAAACCCTAAAAAAGGTGGAAACAGGTCAAGATTTCTCTTATCCTGCTTGAGGACAGTTGGACAGGGAGAATGTTTCCTAAACAAACTTCTTCCTCAGTTAGGGGTTCATGCTTGAAAACTGATAGAAAACAGGAAGAACCAAGAAATTAAAAGAAAAGACAGTTCCTGCAAGATTTCCATGACTCTCTTGCAGATTCAAGTACTTCAGGGCCTTCCATGCAAATTAAGCCTCCAACATAAAACACTGGTCCCAGAGGAGGGAAAGGAATTTAGTCTAAGTACGCAGGGCCCTAGTTGTGAATGGCTCATCCTAAGAAAGCAAGCTAGGTGTAGTCTAACAATATTTTTTTTCTTGTCAGTTGCTAAGTGAACACAACAGGAATGCAGGAGTGGTAGAAGCAAGCTCAGCTAACAATTCACATGGAAACATCTTAGTAATGGACAAAAGTAGAAAAACATTGACTCACATTTTAGAATATTGAGGAAAGAAATATCACAAAGTCACCATCAAAAGTAAATTGTGAAATCATATGATATTTGTCTTCCTCTGTCTGGCTTACTTCAATTAGTATGATAATCTTTAGGTCCATCCATGTTGCGGCAAATAGTATTACTTCATTCTTTTTTATGGCTGGGTAATATTACATGGTATAAATATACCACATCTTCTTTATCTACATGATATTGCTTATATATGGAATCTAAAAAAAAATGATACAAGGGAACTTATATACAAAACAGAAATAGACCCACAGACATAGAAAACAAATGTATAGTTACCAAAGGGGAAGTGGGGGGAGGGATAAATTAGGAGTTTGGGATGTACATATGCACACTACTATATATAAAATAGATAACCAACAAGGACCTACTGTTTAGCACAGGGAACTATACTCAAGGAATCTGAAAAAAATATATATATATACACACACACATATATAAGTGAATCACTTTGCTGTACACCTGAAACTAACACAGCATTGTAAATCAGCTATATTTCAATTAAAAAATAAGTTTAAAATAGTCAGTTGCAATAAGCAGAGTGGGGAATAGCAGAATGAAGGAGGAGAGAAGACTTTCAATAGAGAAGATTTGGGAAATGCATAAAGACATTCTGCCTTCCAGAGAAAGAGCCAGAGCTAAATCTACTCTGCTCTCTACCCTGTACTCTAACTTGACCTCTTCATATAAACTTTGAAACATGTGGGCCTTTGAATTTTTCAATGGCATACATAATAAGAAATCCCAAGAGCAAAGATCAGATTTAGAGCCTAAAGAAAAAGAAGAAAATATATTTTTCACTTGAGATAATTTATTACTATTATTTTCACTAATGATAATTACAAAGAGGTTTTCCTTTTCCACATAAAGCTTTCATTCAGGAAGGACATTGGAATTAAGGTTTAAGTTGATTGGAAACAAAAAGTACAATAATATTCATTTAAGAATCTACTTGACATATTCCAGGCACTCTTCCCTTTCTCTGTTTCAGGAATGAGGGAGGGATTTTTTTGGCTTTCCTGAGTTCTGAGCCTCTAAAGAGATAGGAGCAAAACAGCTAAAAGAAACCAGAGGAGAGCTGTGGTTCATAATGGGGCACACAGGACTTCAGAGTGAGGTATTGGGGTTCGAGTGACAGCATTTCCTTCCCAGATGCCTTTACTCAGGTGTGAAATGGAAAGAGTTCCTACTTCATTTGTTTGTCTCTTGACGATTTTTCCCTCCAAATACTTTCTTTATACATGTGTGTTAGAATGATGAGTTACCACATGGTTAAACCCAGGAATCTCTAAAAATAGAATCACCTTCAGTAAGTCATGGAAAAGCCAAGCCTCCAGGATACAATTTATGAAAACAGAGATAATGAATAATAATTGGAACCTCATATTTGTTAACAGCTATGATATCTAATATTCCTGGTATAGCTTCTTAATCACATTAGAAATGATTCACTGGTGCTCTTTAAGTCTAATAATTGCACTAAAGGCTTAGCTAGATTTCTGGTTTTCTTGGCAGATAAAGGAGACTCTGACCTCTGCTCTTGCTGAGATGTGGTCCTTTCATTAAAATCCAATACTTAAAAAAAATCTTTTTATTTCCTCAATCAGTTTAATTTTACTTTAAAAAGATCTCTACCACTTAAGGCAACCTAATAGAATTCCAGATGAAGACCCCTTGTCACCTGTATTACCTATATACCTGAGATAGGGGAGTGACCCATAGGATCTTCAGCAGAAGTAATGGTGATCTTTGTAAAGGGCTAGAACATTACATATTTAATAGATACATGAATAATTGACATCTGGAAAACATTGTTCTGGTCCTATGACGGCTACAAAGGTCATATGGATCAGAAATGTTGTTTAAAAGCTCACGGTTTTGTAATGGATATGAAATGTGTGCATAAATAACTCAAATAATAGTCAGAACTAATATAAATCCACCCCAAACAAAAACCCAATATGAGAATACAAATCAGAGAATAGCAGCCATAGAAGTTAAAACAAGCAAAATGTATTCCTCCTACAGAAAATAGGGATGTTTTAAATGAAGAATACGGCAAGTTCTAAATGGAAAGACAAGATGTAAGAGAAAGTAAGGGATATTTTTGATATAAGGAACAACTCAGGCAATAAAGATAGGCTAGAAATTATAAGGATATTTATTCCAGGTTTCCAGGGTCGTAGAATATATTTTCACCAATGGCAATAAAGTGGGAGAATTACTTTCTGGGTCATGAAAATTTTTGGATGCATGTGAAGAATTAGGAGTGCTGAGTGAAAGCTTCTTTGAAGGAGACTACCTGAGGC
The DNA here is from genome assembly GCF_003676395.1 of Aethalodelphis obliquidens. Lineage (NCBI taxonomy): Eukaryota > Metazoa > Chordata > Mammalia > Artiodactyla > Delphinidae > Aethalodelphis > Aethalodelphis obliquidens. The sequence goes on along the minus strand of NW_020837950.1, from coordinate 29,879,208 downwards.
CTTTATGTGATTAGAGCTAGACACTTAGAATATTAATCTGTCAATAATTATTAAGATAGATTTTGGTGGTTAGAAACTGAGCGAAGTATTCCAACTAAGAGATTACTGTTGTGAAATTTTTGTAACAGTACCATTAGAGTGGCAAATATTAATATTAGCACCTGATTAGATGGCAGACACAAAAGTCCAGGAAAAAAATGCTATGAAATATTTTATTTAGGGTAAAATTATTACATGTCTGTTCTACAAAATACTAATTAAAAAGAGTTGCTATACCTAAAAGTGCTCTCTGGTGAAATGTATTGAGTAAATAATAAAAAGCCTTCATTTTATTGACTGGCCTGGTCAAGAGAGTGGTATTATAAATGTTGATATCTAAAGACTAATAATGATGATGATGATGATGATGATTTCAACAACACTGTGTCAAACAGTGTGTCAAACTCTTCATATGCATTATCTCATTTAAATCCATTAGTGGCCTTATGAAATAGGTATTATTATTATGCCCATTTATGAATAAAAATCTTCAGATGCAGATAGCTTAATAATTTGCCTAAGGTCACATGGCTTATATGTCATGAATCTTCAGTTTGAACACAGGCAGTAGACTCTTAACCTACACTCTTAACCATGATGATATAATTACTAAGAAATTATTTATATATGTGATTTTAAAAGTATTTAATAGAGGGTTAAACTGTTATTAAAAATAGAAACTCCCTAAATGTTCTAAATTATGGAATAAATACACCCTTTTTATGAAATAGTGTTAGTAGACATCAAAACCTATATTTTCAAGTACTAGTCATGTCACCTGACTATAACCAAGTACAATATTAAGTGAGAAATACAGCACACAAAACAATATATAGTGTGATTTTGTAGCTGATTACATAAAAAAAGTAAAAGAAAGAGAACAACACATTTGCACATTTTTCCTAACTGATATGTTTATATGTAAGTTCAATTTTTTCATATTTTTCTCTATTTTCTAAATAAACCATAATTAGCATGTATTACCGTTATAGTTATTTGAGTTTTATAATCAACATTTGAGCATTTTCATCGTAGAACAGGATAGGCAATGATCTCTACGTTTATGTTATCCACCAGCTGAAATCTCTCTAATCACCATCCATTCCTCTTAAAAGAAAATCCAAACCTTTCAATGGCCTCCAAGGCAAAAGTCAGAATGAGTAGGTGATCAGGCCAGTCTGGTTCAAGGAAAGTATTTTGGGAGATGAGATTGACTTATTAAAGTAGGGCCAGATGAAAGAAAAGCAAGCCATGTGTGTCTATAGCTCTTCATATGGGACATCATCAAAATCATGGTTCCACATTTGCCTGAGCTGAGGAAAGGTGACAACATTTTGTTTTCACCTAATTCCTTACATACCTGTATTTGTTTGAAGTTTTCCATTTTGTGTGTAATCTGAACTGCCAAGAGAACCCCATGTTTTATTGCTTTCATATATTAGTGGGCATTAAGACACTAGTGACTAGTCTTTGAGAAATAGTCATGGTGAATCTGATATAATCTAAGTATTATGTCTTTCTCAGAGTTAACCATGTCACCACAGATTACTGAGCAATCATTTTAGCTACAGTTAGAAAATCCATTTCAGACTGGCGATTTTCTTTCTCTTTTCTTTTTACTTGTTCTGTTGTATGACTAGGGGTCAGGGACCCATTTCAACATATATAACTTCCAAAATTAAACTTGGCTAAAACAGTGAGACTTTATTTTCAAACAATTTGTTCAATGTTGTTAACACAAACAGATAAAGTTGGATTGTTTAGCAAGTTGATTTTTTTTCCTTCAAATTAAAGGATTGGTTTGAACCATAAAAGGAAGACAGTCTTACTGTTAGTAAATATGAGAGCTTTTCATATTCAGGGAGATTTTGAATATTTAAAATACATTTTTTATTGTTTTCCTATAAGTTTAAAAAATTAACATGCAGAAAACTTAAACCAAATGTAAAACAAAGAGTGGAATATATTTTCTATGTAAGGAAGAGAGATATTTTTACTAAGAATACACAGTGGGAAAAGGAGAATGAGTAACTGACAGTTTAAATTTTTAAGGGTGAAGAGAGAGAGCCATCTGTAGTTAATCAGCATAAATCTATAGCTTGCCTTAGCTCCACAATTAAGATACTCATAAAAATCCACTGTGTAAGAGCTTTCCTGAATCATAATTTAACCACTATACTCTATCAAATGACTTTTTTATTCTTCAATTTAAGACCACCAAGAAAATACATGAAGCAAATAGGTGCTGAAAAAAATATTTACCAGTTGGCTGTTACTTTTCTTCTTGTTAATATAAGTGATAAGAAGTAATTATTTTAATGATTTGATCATTCTAATTTTATAATTTATATTATTTATTAATATGTTATATAATAATAACAGATGAAATAAATTTACGTTTCATAAATCAAATTAAAAGAAACTTTAGATGTTTTAATTTTGGAAGAAGCAATTATCATATCACCATAATAATAATGTATGGGAAACTATGGACTCTAGCTCTAGTGTGCTTGAATTTTAGGAGACAGATTTTCATTAACATATGTTCCATTTCATTTTGTTGCATTTTATATATATCTAAAATATTATCAAGTTTCAGAAAATATAGAAGACATATGGATGGATTAAAAAACAAAATACAATAAAGAAAAATTGTTAACTTGGAAAAAGGTGGAATTCAAACTCAAACACTTGAACAGTGGATTGGTGAAATCAAGAAAAAGCTTTTATCACATATTCATGTCTTTTATAGCAGAGAGAAGAATTTTAGTAAATGAGGCAGAAATGAGATTTGGAGCTTAGCAGAAACAGGACATTCAGAGTCACTAGATAGTCAAAGAAATATTGGGGAAGAAAATGACATTTTCAACGTTTCCTGAGATGATGTCTAACCTAATTTCATTTAAATCTCTAAAAGTAACATAATGTCAGTGGACATCTGGATTAACCTGAAGAAAACCCTCAGTCGATAAGTTTGAGAGAGAGAAAAGAACAAAGAAGCTGTGACAATATTGATGAGAACTTCAGTGGAGGGTACAGAATAATAAAAGCTTGGTAGAGAAAGATGCAGTTAAATAAAGAGACAATTATATATGGCTATAACATAGATGAGCAAATGATCTTCTATAAGCAAACTTAAAATGTTAACAGTGGTTGAGTTTGTGAAGCATGAGGCTCTCAGAAGAGTAAAAAACAAAGAAAAATAGTGGCCAAGAGATGTATAAGGGCACAGTTAGGAAGTACCCTTACTCTAGAAGGGATTGGAATAATTAAGTACCATCCTATGCATGGATTAAGGAAGACTTTGTACAAGGGGATTCTGTAGAACACTTACTTGCCTGTGAAAAGATCTGCCCCTCCCCAATTAGGAGAAAAGTAGCTCTGTACTCAAATCAGCTTGGAAAGTGCTGTAGAACATTGTCACACTCCTCCATGGAAATTCATAATTCATATTAGCACACCACAACTCCTGAAAAATTGTGCATTGAAAAATAAATATTTTTAACCAATTTACCTTTGTTTAACACAGTGTTAAAGCCTCTTGCAAGGGACATCATTTACTCTCCCATGAAAGTGTAATAAAAGTTGTAAAATAGTAATTTTTTATTTGGCCGAGTTGGGTCTTTGTTGCTGTGCGTGGGTTTTCTCTAGTTGAGGCGAGTGGGGGCTACTCTTCGTTGCAGTATGCAGGCTGCTCATTGTGGTGGCTTCTCTTGTTGTGGAGCACGGGCTCTAGAGAGCAGGCTCAGTAGTTGTGGCGCATGGGCTTAGTTGCTCCACAGCACGTGGGATCTTCTCGGACCAGGGATCGAACCCATGTTCCCTGCGTTGGCAGGCGGATTCTCAACCAGTGCACCAGCAGGAAAGTCCCAGAAAATAGCGAAGAGAATGTTCAAAAATTTAAGCCTATACTGAGCTGAGTTTCTGTGATTTTTCTGAACAGTAAATTATATTTTCTGGAAATATCCATATTGTGTGTGTGTGGCAACAATTTTCTTCCTGAATTGATACTGGGTTTTGGACTAGAGTAGAGAGCAAGCCAAGTAACAGGTGCTGCCAAATAAGAATGAAATACAAAGTAGGCCTTCCTTGTCCCTTTCTCATCCACTCATGGACCCTACAACAAAAACCAAGACCAGTAGTGGCAGTAACTGGACTTAGAGGGTCTTCTCTTTGAGTTTGCACAGAGAGAGGACTTCTAGCAAAAGCCATACAACTAGTTGCTATTCTAAGAGAATAAATAACTTGTAGTATACACATATGATAGAATAATACTGAGTAAGAAAAAGGAGCAAACTATTGACACATGCTACAGTAAGGATGAATCTTGAATATTATATTGACAAATGAAACCAGAAGAATATATGCTGTATAGATCCATTTATATGACGTTCTAAAACAGGTAAAAATAATCAATGATGAAAAGAGATCAGAAAAGTGCTTGCTTCAGGAGATTTGTTGGCTGCCAAGAAGCACAGTGGAACTTTCTTTGGGGGATGAAGAAGTTCTATATCTTGACTGTGGTACAGGTTACATTGGAGTATATACCTGTCAAAATCCATCTAATTGTATACTTAGGATCTGTGCATACCATTATATGTAAATGTCACGTCCCCCTATAAAAAAGAAACAATAAACAAGTTTAGGACTCTAGTTAGTAAAGTTTCTTTTTTTAATAATTATATGGGTTAGAAATTCAGGAACTACTTTTTATGTAGTTTTAGCTTAAGAAGTGAGTAAATATATTAAAGGTAACAGGAGACAAATTTCTCGCTATTGATTATGAAGTTCTTCATATAAAAATGTGTTAGACTAAATATACTCTGCAGAGCTGGAGTGGAATTGAAAATCTCAGAATGTATTCATATTTCATAAACACATACATGCACATGTACATATGTAATAAATGTACACACATATATATATGTAGATACATATACAAGTACATATATTTTTGGAATTCTGTCTGGAGAAAATGGATTTAGTGCAGAATCATGAACATGGTAACCAAATAACCACTATGTCACCCACAGCTTTTAAAACTTTCAAAAAATAGATGAGGATTCAGAAGGAAAAGGGAGATCATACACTTTACAATAAAATGTTAAGCTTTTTAGCTCAGGGAATCAGTTTTATACTGTTTCCTATTCTCCACATTAGCATTACCTACAAAGTGCTAAGAGCATGATAGCTTCTTGATTAGTACATGCTAGTTATAGCATGTACTGATCGAGTAACCAGTGCTGATTGGGTAAGGAATTGTGGTTTCCTTACTGGCTTTAGAGACAGAACTTGTCTACATTTCTTAAGAGGGGTGAAGGAAGTGATGAAAGAAATAGCATGGACATTTAAAAATATGTCTGCAAAGTCTCTTGACACTTCTTTCATTGAGATAGGGATCTGTGTGCCCCCTCCTTAAAAATGGGTGTATCGTTGTGGCTGTTTCAACCAACAGAGTTCAGCATTCAACAGGACAAAATATTAGCAACTCCTGAAGCTGGATCTTAAAAACTGATGTAGCTTCAGCCTTGATCACTGGAATATTCATACTTGAAATCTTTAGATGCCATGCAAACACTATGGCAGCTTGGGGCTGTCAAGCTGTGAAGAAGCTGAAAGTAGCTCAGATGGAGAGACTACATGTAGAGGCTTTGAGACCCCACAGACATACACACACACACGTGCACACATGAACATATGTCCCCTTACACACACACTCACACACATGCCCAGAAAGCCCCAGTTGTTCCAATCACCTGATGTTCCAGTTCCAGCCACAGTCTGGCTGGAACTGCATGAGAGAACCCAAACCAGAACTCCCTATTCTGAGTCTTTCCCAATTTCCTAATCCACAGAATCCAAGACAGCATGAGAGATAACACAGTGATAACTGTTGTTTTAAGCCAATAATAAGTTGTTACATAGCATTAGATGGCCAGAACAAATGTGCTTCTTCTTTGTTTTTCTTCTTTTTCCTCATACGACCTCAAATTTAATGATGTGTGGTTACATATAGTGTCTGAAATGAGTGTAAAATTCAAGAGTCTTTAAGTATACAATAACCAGAAAATACCCACCTATAATCACTAATGCCGGGTTCTGCAGAGAAAAAGAACCAACACACTTATATAGACTTATTTTAAATAATTGGTTCACGGAATTGTGGAGGCTAAAAAAGTCCAAAATCTGGTTGGAGACACAGACTGGAGATCCAGGAAAGAGTTGCAGTTTGAATCCAGGGGCAGTCTGTTGGTGAACAAGGGAGGGTTGATGATGCAGAAAAAGTACAAAGGAGGTCTGCTGGCAGAATTCCTTCTTGCTCAGGGAAGGTAAGCCTTTTGTTCTAGTCAGACCTTTAACTTATTAGATGAGACCCACCCACATTCTGGAGGGTAATCTGCTTTACTTTAAATATACTTATTTAAATATAAATCTCACCCAAGAATCATGTTTACATCTAGAATAATGTGTCACCAAATATCTGGGCACCATGACACAGCCAAGTTGGCACACAGAATTAACAGTTACACTACCTAAGTAAAAAGCAAGGTGATCTCTTTTGATACAGGGTCAAATTTCTTCATTAATTGCTTGAAAGACAGAAGGGAAGTTTTTTAACCCTTTTTGCCTCATTATCATTCTGTATGACATTAGTTTAGTAATACAATTTATAAGGATATTATAAAATTATAAATAAAAATTGCTAATATGGCTAACACATTTATGCCTGGCATACAGTGAGCATCAATGAATGGTAACACCTGTACTCTTCACTTTAATATTATGTCATGGATAAACAGAGAAATATATAACAATAGGATTGGTACCTTGGGGGTCATCTAGTCCATATTTATGTCAAAACATCTTACTATTCTTTTTATTCATTGAATAGAAGCCAGAATATGAAAGGCAAAAATGCAATACCTGTGCAACGAGGTGTCCCACATCCTGGCAGTACTAACTGATCCATTTAGTTGAGCCCTTTAGAGGCAAGGAATCCCTCCCAACATAATATTGTCAGCAGCCACTACTAACAAATATGATTTGATATTTACGATGAAACACTCTTTTCCTGACCATGGTCCAGTAATTCCACCATCATTAAATATACATTCCGGACCTCCTACTATGTGCCATGCCCTGTGTCCTTTTAACATATGCTACCTACTCTTCACATTTATTAATTTCCCTCTAAGCTTTATGTATGCATGTATAGCCTTGCTTTAAAAAATGTAGCCTGGTAGACACCTTATATTTGTTACGTACTACTTTATCCTGGATGCATTTATGAAAGGAAAGGTGAGGTTATGAGAAAGATGTGGTGTAAGAGAGAAATTTACCTGGGTACAATTACTGAGATAATTTCCAAGTCCTGGGGCCACCTTTGGGAACTAAGATGAAAGAGACACCAGTGAAATATAATGATTCAAGGAATTCAGTTCAAGGGGTACAGTAAAGATATAATATTCCAAACATAAATTGACCAATTCTGTTTCTGTATAGTTCAATAAAATACTAAGCATTGGGTAAGTCCAAACCAGAATAAGTTGTCTTAGAAGTAGACTATAACAGTAATTTGTTAAAATAAATAATGAATATTGGGGAAATATAAAGGCAAATTTCTTTATTCACTAAGTATCCATCAACAGATTAATGGATAAAGAAGATGTGGTATGTGTATATATATATATATATATATATATATATATACACAATGGAATACCACTCAGCCATAAAAAAGAATAAAATTTTACCATTTGCAGTAACATGGATGGACTTGAAGGGCATCATGCTAAGTGAAATAAGTCAGACAGAGAAGACAAATATTGTAAATATCAGTTACATGTGGAAGTTAAAAAATCAAACAAACCAGCGAATATAACAAAAAAGAAACAGACTCACAGGTATAGAAAACAAACTAGTGGTTCAGTGGAGAAAGTGGAGCGTGGCAAGATAAGGGTAAGGGATTAAGAGATACAAACTATTATGTGTGAAATAAATAAGCTATGAGGATATTTTGTACAACACAGAGAATATAGTCAAAATTTTATGATAACTATGTCAATGTCAAATGTAATATTAATGTAAAATGATAAGTTAAATAATAATAATTATAAACTTATGCTGACCTGTTATATAAAATAATTTATGATAACTATAAATGGAATACAACCTTTAAAATGGTGAATCAGTATGTTGTACACCTGTAACTTATATAATATTGTACCTCAACTATATTTCAAAAATTTCTTTTTTAAATTGACTGGCCTTAATGAAGAATAATGGCAATAATTTTATTCTGAAAGAATAACTCCTAGCACTTACAATAAGAAGAGGAAATTGATGCTGGAAAGATCAGTTAGGTGAAAAATACTGAGGACTTGAACCAAGGCTCTTATGATGGTAGAAAGGAGGTGACAGGTTGAAGAAACATTCAGAAAACCAGGTAATTCAAGTGTGACATAAAAAGGATGATTCAAGGATGACCCTGGGGTTGCAGACTTGAATAACTGAATGTTTTAACTAGAATAGATTTATTTACCAGAATAAAATACGGAAGAGATTGGAATGAAAGGCACAGATTCGGAGCCTAGAAAAACAACAAGCTGAGTTTAGTTTAAAATGTTCAGCTTGAGATTCTCAGGGATTTATTACATCTACTCACATTAGTGTCAGTCCATCATTTCAGTCTTTTTGACTCCTCACAAATATCAGTTTTTCATCTGCATTGTGAGCTAGGCTTCCTGGCTGTGATATCATTGATGATGAGAAATGTGTGAAATGAAATCGGATTAAAATTATCCTTCCTTGAGCCCCTTCTTTGTATCAGACACCTCTCTACATGATATTCATATATTTGTTTTAATCTAAAGTTCAGAATTGTTAATGAGTATAAACTAGGTCTTTGTGAAATGTGACTTTTTTTGAGGTCAATTATCCTCATAAATATATCTAAACAATACTTCATAACCAATTGGATACTCTTGATACTCAGTGGTAGACAGGAAGAGTTCCATTAAATATTTTACAGAGTGGTAATTTGAGACCTGCAGAGAAATCTTTCTGGTTAAATACATGTTATCTCCTTCCAAGTATTTTAATACCTTTTCCATTTCTTTCACTCAGCTTTCACATGCTACCCCGTTATTGAGCTATCGGGGATGCTATCCACCTCTGTTAAGGAGGCCACAGGATGAATTGTGTCTTCATGTTGTAAACCATTTAGAGTTTTCTGGGTAGAGTAAATGTTACCACTTGAGGGCATCCTGTCATTATGTTCTGTGATAGTCCTGAACTTCTAAATCTACCTCCAAACCATAGCTCTCTGACAGAAGGGACTAAGGGAAGGAAAAAAAATCTTTGCCGGAAACGCTGAGGCAGCAGTGAAAATGGTAATTTACCATGCTAAATTGGTGTTTCCTGGAGTACTAGGTCAGTGAAGAATGTATTTCAGGAAATGCTAAGTCAACAGAAGAGGGCAAGTGACACAGATAGTAGTTGATGGAATCTTCCTGGCAGGGACCAAAATAGATCTTTCAGACACACTGAGTGCTCTACATGTTAAAGTGATTTTGGAGGAGGAATCTGCATTCAAAGTCTTCTTTGAGCAGAGCAGGCAAGGAAAGCACCACAGTCAGCAACATTCCTTCAGGTAATAATGGCAGCTTTTCTACTTTGAGCCCATCAGTTGTGGGGAAGAAGTTGAGAATGAATTACATATCTAATTGGAAAATTTTAATTGACTGTAACCCTAAACATTTAGGATGTTTTTCCCTTGGGTCGTCAATAAATATGATCAGACAAATGCATTAAAATATGTGTAAGTATGTCTGAAAATTTAGAATTACTGTTAGAATACTTTTTCTATCTAACGTAGAATAGTAAATTTAAAATATACTCATTATGAACATTTAATTTTCCCTCTGTGCCTATTCAGGGTTACAGAAAATAACAAAAAAACATAAAACCTAACTAAGGCATAGTTCGAAGGAAGGAGAAGTATTGTGCCCTAAAGAGAAAGCCATAGTCAAAATTAGGGTGCAGTATACAAAATTATATTATAAAATATTAAACTCTGGTGAACCAATACATTTAATTGATCTAATAAAATCTACTGTTTGGGAGAGTGTCAAAGTATTTATGAAAAAAAGTAAGTTTCTAGTTTCATCCAACCCCTCAAATTTTTAGCAGTACATTTTACAATTAAAATGGATAACAATAATTTGTAGTACACCAAATTGCCTTTACTATTGTTGGGGGAGTATAAAAAGTCATATTTTTGAAAAAAAAAAGCATATATGACAAGCCTATTTCTTGTATTTAAAGGACATTGAACTATTTTTTTCTATTAAATTTAGTATGATGAGTATCATATAAAGAGGAAATATGTTTACAATAAGGAAACCCAAATCAGAGCTAATCATAAAGAAATTATACCCATGTATAACAAAACATAACATAATATATAACTCTTAAGTACCAAGGTTAATTATATTTACAGAGCAGCTGGTTAGTCTTAGGAAATTTGGTTCAATACCATTCCTGACAGTTTTTAAATGAAGGGATCATGAGTGATAGATTTTTTTTCTGTCTTCATGGTTTAATGCTTCTCACCAGTAGCTACTTTCAGGCTATTAGCAGCCACAGCAGGTCAGCAGAGGAATGAGCCATGTCAACTCGTTATTGGTTTAGGGTCAGTGTTCTTTAACACACTGTCATAACTGCTTCCTTATGACAAGATAGCATCTTAAAAAGATCTGGAAGTAAACTTCTTGTTAAAGGCAAACTATCAATTCTCCCAACCAGGAATATTTGTCAGCGATTTTCTCAGAAGCTTGGTCTTAGATTTCTATTCAAAATAGAGTTAAAAGCCTGCTTATTCATTCAGGGGAAAAAAAAAAAAAAAAAGCCCTGGGTCCAGAAATAGAGACTATGATGGTCAGATAAAATAAAATTTTCTAGTTTGGATTTTACTGATAGCTTCAGTAAGACAGAAGCTCTAGTGGTAGTAGACTAGAAAAAAACATCCATTAAGGAATTGAAAGTCATTTATTGTAGGCAAACCAACAAGGAGTGGAGGACAAAATCTAGTGAGTTCTTGTTTATAGTAAATTTCAAACAAACATGTGTATGTGATGTATAATAATCTACTACCCCAAAATGATTTCCTTGAGGGAAAAAAAAGTTGCTACCCAGCAAACTTTATTTATTTTTTTAATAAAGTTTTTTTTTAATAAATTTATTTATTTTTTCTTTGGCTGTGTTGTTTCTTCGTTGCTGCGCACGGGCTTTAGCTAGTTGCGGTGAGCGGGGGCTGCTGTTCATTGCAGTGTGCAGGTTTCTCATTGCGGTGGCTTCTCTTGTTGCAGAGCATGGGCTCTAGGTGTGTGGGCTTCAGTAGTTGTGGCACGTGGGCTCAGTAGTTGTGGCTCGCGGGCTCTAGAGCTCAGGCTCAGTAGTTGTGGTACACAGGCTTAGCTGCTCCGTGGCACGTGGGATCTTCCTGGACCAGGGATTGAACCCATGCCCCGTGCATTGGCAGGCAGATTCTTAACCATTGTGCCACCAGGGAAGCTCCCAGCAAACTTTAAAAGCAACACTAGGAAAAAACACACAGAGGTCATTACTATGAAATTTTTAATCACCTTATAAATGGAGGGTAAAAAGCAATGGATTGCAGGACTAACTCCTTTTTCATCTAATCAACAAGTTGCTCCTGTTCCATGCAATGAATATCATGGCCTTTTTAAGCAGCATGGGGGATCCATTTATTGTGAGAAGAGATTTGCTGAATAACTGTAAAATGCAGAGATAATTTTGGAAATCAGTTAACAGCTTTGCCGTGGACACTCTCAGATCCCACCTGCCCATGATATCTGTTCCCTTCCAACAGGCATCTGGAAATCACTTTTCTTGCAATCATCAGCCAAGGTATCTGCCCAGTTTAAAAAAAAAAAAAAGGAGTTTCAAAAAGTGACAGTGACAATGACATGTGCTAATTCTTGGCATGGTAAAGATAAGGGACATGAAAAATTGTCATTAGTGTCTATTAATTTCATTGTAAAACAGAAGAAGGAAATGTGTTTCAGATTTTTTTCATTAGCACATGTCTGCTGTGGTTCTTTGTGTGAATGACATGAAAGGAAGGTGAGCGGTGATATGAAAAAGGTACAGTCTCTTTTGGTGGTCCATAAAGGTATTCCTCACTCTATTGGCTAGAAGGAGATGGGCTTGTTAAAAGATGTTGCAAATTGAATCTTTACTGTTATTTTGAATATCAATTATAAACTTTTGGAAATGTAATTTTCTGGAATTTTACTTTTACCCTGTCATAATACAAAACAAAATAGTAGCATTCATTTTTGTATCAATATTTAAAGCAGAGATAATGAAATTCTGAAAAAATATGTAAAGATGCTCAAAAGCATAAAATATATAAAGTCATTCCCATATTTAGCAAAGTAGCTTATATAAAGAGGAAAAGCAGTAATAAGAATTTAACCAAAAGCAGCAAACTCATTCTGAACCCTTCCTCCCCCTTTCTCACCCTCAGTTTTTATTCAACCAATTGTACATATTTAATGGTAAAATAAGTAAATGTTTTTTGAGAATAGTTAGTAGATAAATACATTTTAGGCTTGAAGACATTACTTTGGAATAAAGGAGTGAAGGAAACACAAAAGAGCAGAGATCATGATTCAGAGCATAACAGTAACACAGTAAGGGAAAGTATATTTCCTTGGACATGTGTGACATTCAGTAAAGCCCAATTATCTGAATAGTGAAATACTGGCCTCCTTTAAAATTATATAGATGTCAATTTTTATAGATCTCTACACGAACAGGTATTCTGTTATTGAGTTCTGACTTAAATGGCAGACTTCTATTTCCAGTAGCATGATGGTCTCTACACCCTGAATGACCATCTCCATAAAACCAATGAAGTGTTTGAAAATAAAACATTTTAAATCTTATTTACTGCATTCCTGAGCAGGCATGATAGAAAAAGACATCATCAGAGACCAAGGTAAAGCTAAAGCAGAAGAAATCCTAGAGAGTAAGTGATCTCCAAAACCAGCTGGGGGCTTTGGCCTAAAACTGGAACCCCCAACATGCTATATCTGTCTTTTAAAACTCCAGAGACTAAGCTCTTAACCATTACATATAGACATATAGTGCCTGACCATATGAGAAACCCCAGACCCAATTTCACATAGCCTCGTGAAGTCCTGCAGTTAGTTTTCCTGATGTCTTTTGGACCAGGAAGAAAAAGTTTTGCTTTTAAACTGTTTTACAGTTTAGAAGACATTTAGACATCTATTTCCTCATTTAACCTCAAAACGACTCTATGATGTCAGAATCTTTTATTACCCTGGTTAAGCGATTAAGAGACCCATGGTCAGTGAGAACAGTGAGAACAAAGACTGATGCAGAGTTTGGAATTAAACCTAGTTTTTCTGATTCTGAAGCCTGTTTGCTGTCCAAAACTGTCCAAACACAGTCTGTTAATGTGGTGAACTTCACCTCCTAAAGCATCTAGCCTACATCTGCAGAGTAGTTCCTGCTCTGGGAAACTTTAACTTCCTGCCTAATAGATTGTTAAGAGCCTTAAAAATGTGCAACAGTTTTAAAAAATTTATTTATGTATGTACGTATGTATGTATGTATGCATTTTCTGATGACCCAACTTAGAAATACAGAGCAGCAGAAAGCAATGATACCCACGTCATCCTGAGGCTTTTCTCAGAACAGTAAGGTAATGGTCTTTAAAATAGCTATGGAGGTTATTAAAAACAATGTACTTAAGTCACACCTGAGTAGATAGATCGATTAATCAGAACCAGAGGAGTTAACCAAAGTGTCAATTCAAAACCATCTCTGTCTGAGGTTTCATACCAATTCCTTTCTCTTCCTCAAATGCATTGGGCCATCTATGAGTCTGAAAAGGGTTTTGCATTAACAGTCCTAAAATCTGTGTTTAAAATTTTTATTTAATAAAACAATCTAATGGTTTAACCAGAAGCCTGATTTTAAAAAACCCAAAAAACTAAAAACAAAACAAAAATAACAAAGTAACCTAATACTCAACTGCAGAAATTTCATGGCAAATAAAATCTTACACAAAGAAAACAGTGGGAGTTAAGTTTTCATCAAAAGGAAAATTTTAATGATGATGGTGATGATGATATTGATGAAAATTGTGTATCATGTGAAACATATATTTCTATTTATCTATATCTTTCTATCTATCTATATCTATCTGTCTATCTATCTAATATCTCTCCCTTATATAATTAGAGGTAATCATATTAAGGTGTTTTCCTTTGACATTTGAGATATTCGCAAATGGAAGAGTACAGGGACTAGGTCTATACCATTAGAAGGACAACCTATTACACTGCAACACTGAAACGTTACTAATGAAATGGGGAGACTAGCTTCCACAGTCCTGAGGGATTTGACAGACAGCTCAGTAATCCAGCAGATGACAGTTTCATATCCTGGAGGCTGGTAGTAGAGTAAGTGAAAAGAATTTTGAATTCATATTTGGATGGGTGAATTTCTCTCTTTCTCCTCTCTCTCTCACTTTGATTTTTATCATCCAAAAAGAGTGAAGTACCAAAAAAGTGTCATTTACAAAACAAAACCAGACCCACAGACATAGAAAACAAACTTATGGTTATCAAAGGGGAAAGGGGGGAGGGATAAATTAGGAAGATGGAATTAACAGGTACACACTACCATATATAAAATAGATAACAAACAAGGACCTACTGTATAACACAGGGATCTATACTCAATATTTTCCCCTATAAGGAAAAGAATCTGAGAAAGAATATATATATATATATATATATAAAATACATATATATATGTATATATATAAACTGAATCACTGTGCTGTACACCTGAAACTAACGGGGCATTGTAAATCAACTATACTTCAATTTTTTAAAAGAAAGGTGAATTTTGGTCTCTTCACTGATACAGTGCAAAGATGACTGAGGTACATTTGTGCACCTTGCCTCCACCCGCAGTAGGAAATTCTTTTTCCAGCTCCTCATTCAAAGTCTGCTGTCTCCTTCAGGCTTCTCACAAAATAGTAATAATAACAACACTGCTAAATTGCAAAGCTATCCCTCTTCAGAAATTCATAAAACTCTTCCTAAATATCATTTTATTTAATTATTACCACAGCTGTAATATGCTAGAAGGGCAGGCACTTCCATCTCCATTTTGTAGATGGAGATACTAAAGTTTAAAGTGGAGACTTATTACTGAGGCTCACAGTGATTGCTCCTTCTTGTGAAGTCTTACAGAACACGCAGCCTGTACCATTTTTTAACCTAGGTCTTTGATGGAGGTGTTAAGATCTTTCTGATGAGTAATAACATAATGGCAACTACCACGTATCATTCTTGCTATATGTCAAGCACTGTCGAAGAGTTTCACATGTATCAATTCATTGAATCCTCACCATACCCTATGAGTTAGGCAATATTTTATTCACATTTTACAGATGAAGAAACTGAAACACAGAGAGGTTGAATGACTTCTGCAAGGTGGTAGAGACTGGATATAAACTATAATGGCTTGGTTCCAGAATTTGTATTCTAGTAGACTAGCCTTAAATTCCAGTTTTGGTATAAATGGCATTGCCTTTACTATTTTCAGTGATAACTAAAATGCTTTATGCTTAATTATAGTTGCAAGGATACTTTCAATTATTGAATAGAATAATTGTGGAATTCTGTTTGAAAACTATCAACCTCCAAATGCTCATGGAGAAGCTTATCAGCGATCTGTGCCTGTCCCAAGCCCTATAACTCAATGACTTGTTAACTATAATAGAATATAATGTAGATTAGAAAATGGGAGTGGTAGCTCCTAAGATCATCAGGTTTCTTCAGCCAAGTATAATTTTACTCTTGATCTATTAAAGTGAGCCTCTGAAAGAAGAAGGGTAGAGACCAACCGTATTTATAGTTATCCCATATTTTACAAATCAGTATGTCAAGGGAACTAGGTGTTGTTATTTTGTTTATTTGACAAAGTTGTTTTACTTTTCTATTTTACCTTTGATTCACATCCCCAAGAGCAGTTCAACATTTTAACATGTTTTCACTTTAGTAAAAGTGTTCGTTCCTGGAAAAACCACTGTGTCTCCATTATCCAGAATTCAGCTGGAAGTGAAGTGGTCCATGTTTCTCTCCACTGGAGTCCTAGAAAGTTGGGAAGTTTCACCATACCCACAATTAATGTCTCTCTCCTGGGTCCTGAAGTCCCCAGATAGGTCACAATGTATCCTACGGATATTTGTGAAATCAACTCTCCAGTATGATGGGCCCTGGCTCTTGGGATTTCCCCCCCTTCTAGTATTAAACATCCCCATAACCAATAATTTGGAAGTCATTTAGAAGGATCCTGCACAATTCCAGGTGATTGGTTAATCAACATATATTTAAGTGCTTGATATTCAATTCAGGGAATCTTGAAGACCGTTTAATTCAAAATACTAACAGAGATAGTGCAGGAGGACTAATGTCAACTCTCTGGCTTATTCCCATTGCAAAGATTTGATAATTTAGGCATTCTATATGAAGCTAGAGAAAACACAGTACAGTGGTTAAAAGCATATTCTGGAGGTAGCCTGCCTGGATTGACCTGATTATGCCACCTGGCAAGAGGGCATTTTCAAACACCTAGAATAGTGCCTGGTACATAGCATGCCATGCAAGAGTTCCTAGTATCATTATGACTTACAAAGAAGATGGTATCCTCTAGATTATTTGTACGCAAAGTATATTCTACCTACGAATGACGTGAGGAGACTGTTAAAAATATGTTTATGAACTCCACTCAGATCTATTTAATTTATATCTCTAGCAAGTTGCAGCCTAGAAATTTCTACTTGAAAAAAATTGATGATGTTTATGCAGAGGGTTCTGACATAGTAGGTTGAAGACAATTCCTTGAGCACAACTGACGAAGACTTTTTTGACATATATAGCAGTATTTCCTTAATGCTGTTAAATCTTCACATTTGTAAGGTATTGCACGAAAATTGCAAGAAGACTCCATCCTTGAGTATTTATAAAATGTCTAGCTTATCTATTTTGGTTGTTTTCTAGCTATAATAGACATGGCAGTGTTCACATTCATCTCACAACAAAGTAGAGGATATTGAATTCTACCTTAAATTATCTTCCCATCCAGCCCTTAGGACACTTTGGGTGCCATTAAAAAATTTTTGTGAACATTAGCAATTAAATGGGCAAGGGCAGTAAGAGACCAGGTTATTCTTTTGAGAATCCTAATACAAAGGTGGTGAGTGGGTGTTTCCTTCAGCTTCCCCCAGTGTGATTGTTGGGGTACTTACACGTTAGGAACCACTTGAGCAAAGAAAGTGAAAACTCAATGCTCTGAAAGAGAAATGATGAGTTCTCAGAGCAAAAGAAGGAGTAACGCCAACAAGTAACAGAGACTCTGATGTGCCATAATCAGTCTGAACCAGCTCTACAGCAGAGTTAAGGGAAAGGAACAGCTTAAATCCTTAAGCACTACTAAAGAGAATGTGTAACCTTTGGGGAAGATTGTGAGACCGGTTAGCTCAAGAGGCTTAGGCAGGGTTCTCTCAGTTTCACTTAGAGGCAGTCAGTCAAGCTACTTTACATCACACAATATGAATTATACTCCTTGAAGATGAGGAGTTTATAGCTGTAAAATTGAGGGTGGAGGGAACAATGGTACTTACATTATCAGGTTGTTGTGATGGTTTAAAGGGATAATATTTTGAAAACACATAGAAGAGTCCTTTGCACATGATTGTGTTATGTAATTATTAGGGTAAACATTATAATATGTCTTATTAAGATTAATTTATACTGGAAGTCCTCAAAGTATGGCCTGTAGACTCCTGGGTATCTCAGAGGAAATTTACACGTTCAAAAAGATCAAAACTATTTTTTTTAAAATTTCAATTGCGGTAAAAAATAAAAAAAGAAACACATATCAGAATTGCTAAACAAAATGTGGTATATATAAACAACATTTTATTTATTCATCCAGCCATTGGTGGACACTTGGATTGCTTCTGCCTTTTGCGTATTGCAAATAATGCTATTACTAGCATGGACCACAAATATCTATTCTAACTCCTGATTTCAATTCTTTTGAGTATATACTCAGAAGTTAGACTGATGGATCTTACAGTAATTCTATTTTCAAATTTTTGAGGAACCACCATGTTTTCTTTAGTGGCTGCATCATTTTACATTCCCAACAGTACATAAGTGTTCCAACGTCTCCACATTTTCACCAAGACTTGTTAATTTTTTTGTAGTAGCCATCTTAATTGGTATGAAGTAGTTAGCCCTCATTCTTAAAGTGATAATTTCACTGGAATGGAGTTTTCTCCTAACTTTGTAGATATTATTCTTTGAATTCAGTCTTCTAATGCTGCTTCTGAGAATTCAGCTACGAGTATAAATAATCATCTTTTGTTTACAAGTAAATTTGTCCTTTCTTTCTGATTGCTTTAAAGACTGTCTGTCTTTAGAGTTCAGTACTTTGATTCATGCGTGTCTAGGTGTTCACTGATCTATTTAAATGTACTTATGAAGCCAACAATGACCTCCAAACTAACTCCTAAAATACGTTAATATCTGTCCCTCAGTCTTTCTATACATTTTGGTGTTACTCAGCAGAAATAAATACTCCCATATATTAGAAATATTCTTTCAATTTTTGTGATTTCACATTCTCATAGTTTTCCTTTATCTAACTGATAATTCCATGTAGGTATTTTTTTTTATATATTCCTTATTCCTATCTGACCTCTAAATATTCGCTATTCCCAAGATTGGTCCTAGGTTTTACTCTCTTCTCTCTATATATACCTTCTCTCTGAGTTATCACCTCCATGTCAGTTGCTTTACATATCAACTATATGCTCATGACTCCCAGTTATATATTTCTGGCCCAAATTTGCTCTGAACTTCATATACATGACAGATTTTGCTATATCGAGTGATCTCTGAAACTTATTAAGAATGATATTAATGGCTCTCACCATTCTAATAGTTTTCTCACTCAACTCAGTCTGTTCCATATAAATAAATGATACCACCATCAAACCAGATGTTCAAGCCAAAATGTAGTAGTTAGTCCTCTCTCTGTTTCCCATACATCTAAACTCTTCACATATTTATTCTATAATTATCAACTACATCTTCACTGCTTATCCATAGTTAAAACCACTCTCATATCTCACCTTGTCACCTCCAATAAAATCTCTCAGACTGGGCTTTCCATCTTACCTTCATATAATCTATTCTATTTTAACTAGAGCAATCTTTTAAAAATGTAAATCAGATTAAGTTACTCCCCTGCTCAAAAGCTTCCAATGGACTTAGAATAAAATCTGAACTTCCTAATGATAGTCCACAAACTTAGCATGATTTTTTTCTTTGTCCACCTCTGCTACCGCTCTCTTCTTTGCTCACTGCAGCACAGGCATTTCCTTGCAGTTGCTTGAAGCCGATTTGTGCCTTGTAGTCTTTGCACTTGTCTCTATGATTGAAATATTCTTTCTGGTTCTTTTCAGCCTTCAGATCTCAGTTTCAATTCCATCGAGGCCAAACCTCAATCCTTTCTTGAGTGGCACCATCCTCTCATTCCCAATCATTACTACTTCAAGGCTTTTTATTTTCTGTGAAGCACTTATCAAAATCCAATATCATCCTAAATATTTTAATGTCTACCACCTTCTACAAGAAG
Source organism: Aethalodelphis obliquidens (assembly GCF_003676395.1). Taxonomy (NCBI): domain Eukaryota; kingdom Metazoa; phylum Chordata; class Mammalia; order Artiodactyla; family Delphinidae; genus Aethalodelphis; species Aethalodelphis obliquidens. The sequence continues at coordinate 29,859,390 of NW_020837950.1, read as the reverse complement.
ATAAACTTCCTGAGGCAGAGACCATGTTTATCCAGGACCTATCAGAGAAGATACTCAATAAATATTTGCTGAATTAACTCTAAATAATTAATCAAATAGTAAATGGTGATTAAAATATGTCCCTAACCTTATCTCTGTCTAATGGTGGAGACTGGCATGAAAAAGATATATTTCCCAATAATAATAAACTGATAATAATGTGAAAGATGATATAGAATTATATTTACTTATACTACATAAAAATTCTATTTTTGACTCTGTACTTATTTTTACATTCAGAAGAGTAACTTTTATGAAATAAATGACCACATCTAATTAGATAATAGGGTCTATGTATCAGGAACATCTGGTGCCTCTTAGATAGACAAAGAGGGACTGGTGAACATCTTCTGGATCTTCAAGAGGGGTTATATTGCAGAAGGCTTTATCTGCCAAAACCAATTTGTTCTCTCCTTTGACTTCTTTGTCTTCTACTTGCTTCCTACAGCTTCAGGTCTTGACAGGTTTTTATTATACTTCACCAAAGTCATTGCTAGTAGCATTTACTTGCCTCTAACATTATTCTCTTTACCTGCATCCTCTTGAGACTCCTCCCTAGCATCTGAGGACATTTTTCATATTTTTAACTGCTCCACTAGCTCTGACCTCCAACATAACTTTTAGTTTTACTTTCAGAGGACCAAGTCTTGTTGAGAATAGTGGTGCTGAAATAGTTAAAAGAAGAAAGACAGCAACTGGACCAGAGTAGTTAAGGCTGACTTACATAGTTGGTTCCTCATCATCGTGAGTATCGCATGATGGAGTTACCTCCATTACTGTAAGCTCAGAATTTTACATCTTAGATACTTGAGAATAAAAACTGCTTAAGCAAAAACAAAATTATACCATCTACCATCCTAAAGTAACTTTAAGTTCTTCTGCCCACCACAAACTGCCCACCACAAACAAGATTCATTCCTTTAAAAAAAAATTATGGAGATGTCATTTTCTTCCAAGCACTGTTCAAGCATTGGGAAATCCACTGTGAACATGAAAAAAAAAGGGGTCTCTGCCCTCATGAAATATATATTTTAGTGGGGAGGGGAAAGATAATAAACACATAAATATATACTTGAGATAAATCAACATGTACTGAGTGCATATATGTGACAAACATTGTTCTAGGTACTTGTATTGCAGAAATTTAAAAAAAAGATAACTAACAAATTCTATGGAAAAATAAAATGGAGTAATAAGATGGAGAGTAATGATTGAGGATGGAAGAGAATAGCATAATACATTTAGATCCATGGACAGAGAAGAATATCATGTTGGAATTTGAATGATCATGAGGCAACAACCATGCAAAGATCTGAGGAAAGAAGAGACAGAGGAAACAGTCCAAACATAGCAAGTAGTGAACTTGGACTTGATCAAGAGACAGCAGAAAGTCATTGTGTCTGTAACATGATGAAAGGGAAAGTAGTAGGAGATGAGACTGTGTAAATAGGCAAGCTCAAGGGTTTAGAGATAATGGTCAGAAATGTTGATTTTATCCAATCACATTGTACAGTCATGAATTAAATTCTTCATAAGGATGTGAGGTACAGACAACCAGCCTGATCTGTGTATCCAATGTCTTTGCAAGTAATTGTTCTACAAAATATTGTCCTAGCTACTCTTGCCTTGAGTCAGTAGCCCTAGTCACATCCCTTGATTAAGCCATCCATCGGAGTCAACAATATGCCTCTACAGGAAGTGGACCTTCCCTGGCCTCACAGCTGACTTTTAATATCTGGTTACAATGCTAGGGGGACTTTACAGAGTGTAATGTCTGGAAGCTCCATTGGTGAATTAAAGAACAATTGTTTTCCTAATACTTAAAATAGACAATTACAGGAAGATCATTTTTATTTTGTATTTTTAAAATTTGGTTTTGGTAAAACGTTTACTTCCCCTCAGGTAAAGTTGCATATAAGCTGTTTTGATGAGTGTGTCTTCTGTCCATTTGGTATTTGAAACATTGTTAATTAGTAATGTTGAGGTTAAGAATGCGCTTCATCAAATTATAAACGTTTGAATGTGGGCTGCCCTGGTGGCGCAGTGGTTGAGAGTCTGCCTGCTGATGCAGGGGACGCAGGTTCGTGCCCCGGTCCGGGAAGATCCCACATGCCGTGGAGCGGCTGGGCCCGTAAGCCATGGCCGCTGAGCCTGTGCGTCCGGAGCCTGTGCTCCGCAACGGGAGAGGCCACAACAGTGAGAGGCCCGCGGACCACAAAAAAAAAAAAAAAAAAAAAAAAAGAACTAGGAAGTTTATACACCAATCTCCAAATATGCTCCTCAAGTCTGTCCTCCATATTTTTAGTAACCCATATACTACTTGAGACAACTCAATCATATTTTGATCATATTCCATTGTTAGAAAAAATTATCTAATGAATGAAATTTTTCTTGAGACTTCCACTCTGTGTGGTCCTGGTTTTATTCTCCAGAAAGACTTCATAGCCCATAAACAGTCATGCAAGAACACGATCATATCTCAGCCTAACTCCTCTCTAAATTATACACATAAAATTTTCTCAAATTGTTTCCATTCAAATTAATTTGAAAACCTTTTTCTATTTGGTTGCTTCCCAGGAATATAATCAAGTAAATCAGTATTCTTTTAAAAGTGTTATGTCTAGTAAAACGAAATATTTCTGATCGACTCTAACCAGCACTAAGTAGTTATTATCACCTTCTTTCTGAAACTACCTGTTCTTTCTAAAAACCTAATCACTAAGATGTATCTTGCTCTAGAACTTTGTCTTAAAGAACTTTTCACATTAAACACTAGTTTTGTTTGTTCACGGAAGCCCTCCTCGTGACCTATGTTGCTTTCTCTCTTTCGTACTAATAGACAGCATCTATGGAGCTGTTATTATGCACCACGTACTATTACAAACTCTTCATTCGCCAAGTCATTTGATGTTCATCTCTATGAGATAAATGCTGTTTTTATTCCCATTTTATTGATGGATGATTGAGCGAAAGAATAAATGAGTGAAAGAATTCTGATAATTCTCCCACCTTGCCGGAGCCACAAGTGGAGTCTGAATATCATCCCTATTCTTGAAACATCATGCTTTCAGGATGCCATTAGCTGACTTGCTAATGGAGACTATTACCTCTCAAATAAGGGAGTCTGAGATGTTGACAACTTTTTAAAGGTATCAAAAATAAAACTGTCATGAACAAAATAATACACATAGAATTGATTTCTAACTGAGGGCTTGTTCACCTTAAAATACATGCCATTTAGACAATGCCTTATTTTCTGCACACTCCAGCAGCTGTACCTGCCCAAATCCACACAGGTGATCTCTCAGGAACCCAGACAAGGTAATTATGGGGAGGCTTCCATTCTCGTCCCCTCACTTCGGTGTCCCAAACTGTCATTCAGTCAATCTGGGTAGTTTCTAGGAATTATCCCTGTTCCCTGCAATTCCCGTAAGGCAGCCGCCTACATATTCCCCTTTTCTTAGCATACAGAAGGTTCCCCTTCATTTGTTGTTGTGATTTAGACAGCACAGACTAACTCCCAAATTTAATTTCAGACACATGTGCCTTGGATCAAATATTCTGCTGGCTGCTGTCCAAACCTTTTTTTTTTAACCTTGGATTTCCTGACTTAATTATCTCAAACTCAGATAAGCCAGATCCAAATTGTATGAAAAATCATATCATTAGCCATTATGGAATGGGCTTCAGATTTAAAACAATTGCAGAACATAAGCTGCGGTAAAGTAACGAGGAACAACTTTCACTCCTAAAGCAGTTTTCCTATTCAGCACTTTACTAGGTGTGAATGTATTTTAAATGTGTTTTGTTCTACTTACCATCTTTGTCAGTTCCCCAGTAAATAGGTCTGTGTAGTAAGACCTGGACTGGAATTGTGGAAGAGTGACTCAATAACCACCTTCATTATCACGAGTATGATTATACGGAGGATGGTGACCAGCTGTTCTCTCTCTGATGAGGGCAGAATAAGAGAATAAGGGCATAAATTGCAGCTGGAGGGAATTCAGATGAGGTAAGGAGGAACTCTGGGGGTAGCAAGCATGGTAAGTAGCAGAGGAGTTAGCAGAGCGGTTAATTCTATCCCTGACAATGTGTCTGGAATGGTTTGGTGAGCTTTACATAAGGCAAGGAGTCCACCTAGATGACTTCAACAGAAATTTCTGCTTCCAAGATTCTGCCTTCATTCCTCACTCTGCATTTCAATTGGTGGCCCTCACAGTCTTTATAATGCAAATGAATCACAAAAGTAAAATCAATGGAGGCATTTTAAAAGTTAGGCAATTAAAGAAATTATATATTGTACAGATTACAAAAATTGAACTTGAGAATCAAGGAGACAAGAGGAGTCCAGGCTCAGCTATGTATTTGTTTTTTGACCTCAGGCAAGTCATGTTATGTTCCTTGACTCAGTTCATGGTGGTGTCATGAGAAATGGATAAATTGTCTGTAAAACACAAAATACATATAAATGAAAATATTCCTACTTTAATCAGCAAATCTTGGTGGACTTCATAATTGTTTCTTTAGAGCATATATAGGATTTGTTTATATCTCACCTCTTGAATTTAACCATAACCCTTGAGATCAAGAGTTAGTATTTTATAGTGCCAGAAACTGAGACTTAAAGAAATTGAGAAACTTGTCCAAGATCACATGGTTAATAAAGATGATTTAGATGCTAGAACTGCAACTTTGCCTTGCTTTTCCAGATCTAGATCAATTGTTTCTATTGTTTCATTATTTATCACACTTCATCTAATAAAGTTTGTAAATTTACTGTGACAAAATAAGGGAACAACAATAATTGTCACAACTGTGACCTTTTCTCAGAATGAGAAAGCACTTTAAAACAGCCTGTTCTGGGGACATTTTAATCCATAGTTCCAAAAATAAAAGTCGATGTTATTTTATGACAGTTTTCAGCAGTAACGTCTTTACTTAGCAAGTTCCTTTTTCTCTTTGTATATACTTATACTATTTTGCAATAATCCCAGCATCACAGACAGTGGCCAATGGGACCTGATGCACCATCTTCATTGGCTAAATTCATATGACCATATATCTATATGGGCATTTCTTTAAGGGTAGAAAAGATCCTATGGAGATTGGGAAGACCTATTAAGTAGCTTCCCTAGGAGTAAGATTCTGAAAAACTTAGCTTAGACTGGAAGAAACTAATTCTCCTGTGTGCCCCCCTCCATCTGGCCCTAAATTGGGGGTCAGCATTTGCTGCTCAAATTGATCTCTTTCCCACAGTTTTTTGAGAGTGAAGGAGTGACAGAATGTGCAACACTTTCCTTAGCTTCTCAGTTGGGATTCTTCATCTAAACTGTATAACCCAGAAAATGATTCCAGTGACTATTACCTCAATTCCTTCAAAATGATAGTTAGGTAGTATCATACTAGATGAAGAGGAAAGAAAGAAACTCATTAGGTAAAATAGATGTCTCTTGGAGCTTCAGGATTTAATTTTCTTGTGGAGTCCCTGGTTTTTGTTTGTTTGTTTGTTTTTTGTCTTCTGTTTTTTTGCTGCACCGTGGCATGTGGGATCTTAGTTCAAGGACCAGGGATCGAATCCAGGCCCCAGCAGTGAAAGCGCGAGTCCTAACCACTGGACCGCCAGGGATTTCGTGGACTCCCTGTTTAGAAAGGCAGATGAAAGCAACTATGTAGTTGGTCTTTCCTCATTCTTTGGGGTTCCTAATGGTCTCAGTCTTCCTAAGATTCTCCAGCTCCACTGTCTGCTAACAAAATGTAATTGGTACTAACAGTCCTCATCATCCATGGGCCCTAATATGACCTATAGACTGCTCTAGCCTTGTTTCAGCACTAACTAGTAAAAGCAAATAGAAAATTGAATATGAGAAAGGGCTGACTCATGTGAATACAAATATTTATGTAAATTCAATTCATATTGGGTAAATTTTAAAAGCATATAACTGTGCTAAATTTCACAAGGACAAGGAGGCTTGTGATAATCTCATTTTGGCTCACCACCCAGATCATTATTTATCCAATGATTTAAATCCTGATATATTTAGAAACAATAGAGAACAATAGGGCACAATGAAATGTCATAAAATTTATTTGACAGCAATTTTCAAGATAAAATATAAGAACTAGATATCCAAGTATTGTGTCCACCAAAATGCCCAGATTTGGGAAAGAATATGAATAGAATCTGACTAGAAGTCTGGTTGGCAAAAATATCAATTTATTATGGAAGCAATATAGCTAAATATATGTATATATTTAGTTATATATATATATGTATATATAATTAAATTTGTTCCAGTTAAATGTGGGAGGTTGGAGGCAAGTTAGCTGAGCTGGAAATAGGTTAAAATTAACTTGTATATTCTGGTCTCTGTTAGAGGTATAAAAATGGAAAATGGTTGCTCACCTCTTAGCTTGTTTGCACAGTGACACAGCATCCAGTGATCTCACCTAGACCTGCCTTTCCCCAGTTTTCCAAGGCAAGAGGATGAGTGAAAGGAGAAGATACCAAGGAAAACAATGTAGATCCTTATTGATGGCATCTTTGCCCTGCCTGGATGAGCAAAGAAGATTAGGTAAAGTGATTTACCTACTATGATTAGGTAAAATTAAAACTGCCGTATATTTGGCAATGTGGCCAGATGTTAGGTTATATTAGCAATCTCTACCCAGAGCAGAGGTTCCAGGGAACCTATCTGGAGTTCATGATAAAATTTCAGCCCTTCCACATATATACAGTGGCATATTACTCAGCCATAAAAAGAAACGAAATTGAGTTATTGGTAGTGAGGTGGATGGACCTAGAGTCTGTCATACAGAGTGAAGTAAGTCAGAAAGAGAAAAACAAATACTGTATGCTAACACATATATACGGAATCTAAAAAGATAAAAAATGGTCATGAAGAGCCTAGGGGCAGGACGGGAATAAAGACACAGACCTACTAGAGAATGGACTTGAGAACATGGGGAGGTGGAAGGGTAAGCTGGGACAAAGTGAGAGAGTGGCATGGACATATATATACACTACCAAATGCAAAACCGATAGCTAGTGGGAAGCAGCCGCATAGTACAGGGAGATCAGCTCGGTGCTTTGTGACCATCTAGAGGGGTGGGATAGGGAGGGTGGGAGGGAGGGAGATGCAAGAAGGAAGAGATATGGGGATATATGTATATGTATAGCTGATTCACTTTGTTATAAAGCAGAGACTAACACACAACTGTAAAGCAATTATACTCCAATAAAGATGTTAAAAAATATTCAGGCTTTCTATTTAACAGTGATGTAACTGTATGTTAGTAACTTAAATTCATTAAACCTCTGTTTTTCTATCTGAGAAGTATGGATAATACATAAACTTGCAGTGTTGGAGAGAAGATCAGCACTTAGGTACATACACTGTAGATACACAAATGGTAATTATTTTCTAGATAAATACTTGAACTGATTTTTCCCCCTAACTATAATAAAAATATATGTATATAAAAACATGCCTCCATCTTGATTTGGGTAGTTTTCCCTTTGGGGGTCATCTTACCTTTTCCCCTCTCATGAAACTGGTGGGTAAATAGGGGATGTTTAGTACAACTCCAGGAAACAAACACAATGTCCACTATATAATCCCTCTGCCTGTTCCTTTTGTTGAGTAGGAAATACAAGACCAGGTGCCTTAGAAAACTAACCAAAATATTGCATTTGTACGATAAAAATGGTCAAACGGAATGATCACAGAATAGTCAAACTCTTTTTCAATTCAAATGCCTGCAGATGCAGGTGGTATTGGAACAGCAGTTTAATTTTACCTCATGCTGCACCAACCTTCCATTCAACCCCTGAGCAAAGTCACTGTAATTGAATAAGAGAGAACAATAGCAAAAGAGAGAGTAAAAGGGAATTTGGGGGATTTAAACCGGTAGTAGACTGAGAGAGCAGGGAAAACTGGTAATGGACTAGCAGTCTGAAGCACGGCATTGGATCTCACACAAATTGTGACTGAAAGTCATTACCAACTGCAAGCTGCCCATTCAACTGTGAGAATGTGTTCTCAGCATTGATTCTATTCCCGCTGGTCACAGGTCCAATGCAGGGGCTCATCATTTGGGACATCTTTGGCAGCAAACAGGACAAAAATTAAATAAGTAAATTTTAAAAAGGAGGAAAGAGAAGCAAGTGCTGGTCTAGTATAGAGAGTAGTCTTTTGCCCTGCAAATTCTCTCTCTGAATGAGGCCACCACAAGGCAATGGTTCTCTGCGACAATAAAAATGGCTCAGACATATCCAATCCCTTCCACAAGCAGGAAGCAATAAATCACAAATTAACAAATGTTAAACAACTATTTTTCCCAGCGTATCTTTTTGGAACTTCTATACCTTTAACTTATTAGGAGGAATTATAGATGACCTGTGACTTTAACACAGATGATAGGCTGGAAAATGATGACAACCTCAAGAATATTAGACAAGAATAGATACATTCTAAATTAATAGTATTACAATGATTGAAAAGCTACTGAGATAAAACTTTGCATACATTTTCTCATTTAATTTCCACAACAATACTATTATTCATATACCTTTAAACCTCTTTCACAGGGGAGGAAGAGGAGTGCTGTATGTTAAATTGTGTCCCCCAAAATTCGTATGTTGAATCCTTAACCCCCCTCAGAATGTTAACTTATTTGGAAATAGAGTCATTGCAGATGTGGTTAGTTAAGATGAGGTTTGGAGTAGAGTTATGCCTGGGGAAATTTGGACATAGACACATATACAAGGAGAAGACCATGTTGATTATTGCAAGCCAAGGAACAACCAGCAGCTAGGAGGGAGGCCTAGAAGAGATCCTTCCCTTACTTCAGAGGAAGCATAGCCCTGCCAACACCTTGATCTCAGAATTCTAGCTTCCAGAACTGTGAGACAGTCAATTTCTGTTGTTTAAATTTCCAGTTTGTGGTACCTTGTCATGATAGCTGTTGGTGAGACTGTAAATATACAGCCACTATGGAGAACAGTATGGAGGTTAATTAAAAAACTAAAACTAGAACTACCATATGACCCAGCAATCCCACTACTGGGCATATACCCTGAGAAAACCATAATTCGAAAAGACTCATGCACCACAATGTTCATTGCAGCTCTATTTACAATAGCCAGGACATGGAAGCAACCTAAGTGTCTATCGACAGATGAATGGGAAAAGAAGATGTGGCACATATATACAGTGGAATATTACTCAGTCAGAAACAAAACTGAGTTATTTGTACTGAGGTAGATGGACCTAGAGTCTGTCATACAGAGTGAAGTAAGTCAGAAAAAGAAAAACAAATACTGTATGCTAACACATATATATGGAATGTTAAAAAATTTTTTTCTGAAGAATCTAGGGGCAGGACAGGAATAAAGACGCAGATGTAGAGAATGGACTTGAGGACATAGGGAGTGAGAAGGGTAATTTGTGATGAAGTGAGAGAGTGGAATGTACATATATACACTACCAAATGTAAAATAGATAGCCAGTGGGAAGCAGCCGCAAAGCACAGGGAGATCAGTTCCATGCTTTGTGACTACCTAGAAGGGTGGGATAGGGAGGGTGGGAGGGAGACACAAGAGGGATGAGGTATGGGGATATATGTATATGTATAGCTGATTCACTTTGTTATAAAGCAGATACTAACACACCATTGTAAAGCATTTATACTCCAATAAAGATGCTAAAATAAGTAAATAAATAAAAGAGTCCTTCATCTCAATCCATACTCTTAACACTGCATTGCAATAGAAAGTATTAATGCATCCTTGTGGCCAAATCTTCAACATTTGGTTTAGGTCCCATCTCCAACTGTCTTTCTGGTATTATTAGTTACCCTTCTTATGTTTCCTTTCTTACCCTTCTATCTCACTATTGTGTCCTTCACAAAATATGTTGAAAATATTGTTAATTCTCAAACTCTAGTTCTTACTTCCCATTTTCTCTTCCACCTATTCCAATCTGGCCTCCTATCTACTGAAACTTGTTATGTCCACAAATGATCTGGTTGCTGAATCAAATACACACTTTTTAATTTTCAAATTTACATTAATTTTGTGGCACACATGGTCAGTTTCCTGTAAAACTTCTCTTATTCTTGTCTTCCTTTCTAACAGAATGTTAGCTATTCTAGGCACACAACCTTTCACCACTAAGCCACTAGGAGATACCTGTCCCACTCTCAGTACCATCATGGTTGGTCTTTAAGTATTTCCATTTCTCTTGCTCATGTAAAAATGAGCAGGTGACCCAATCATAGGTAATGGAACATAAGGAGGTGTTTGTGGAAGACTTCTGGGAAAGGTCTCAAAAAAGGGAAAGATTTCTTTCAAAGGATGTGAACTCATATAACTCTATTTTCGACTGGCAAGAGGGAAGCTGGCCTGAAGATGAAATTTACACTATGGACAGCAGAGCAAAGAGGTAGAAAAATCATGCTCCTTTACGTCCTTGTTGAGATGCTGGATCAATCAACCATAATATTTAATTCAATACAAATTCTTGTTCTTTAAGCCAAATATCTCTAGTGTATCTAAATCATCCCTACAAATATACTTTTCAAAACCGTGACAGACAGCTTTTATGACAATCCCCAGATATTTCTCCTAACTCTTTGTCTACTTCTCCACATTATGCTTTTCATGATTCTGCTCTTCTTTCTGACTAAATCTGAGTGGTCCTGAGGACTCATCTCCTATACTCTGATAGTACAGGGCTATTGGCATGTCTAAGAATTTGAGACAGATTTGGCTTCACATGCTGATTTCTTTTTTTTTTTTGGTCAGGAAGTTTCTTTCATGGTCTCCATCTCTTGCCTGCAAAGATTTTATACATTCTTCAAGTCATGTCTTAAATATAATGTCCTTAGAAAGTCTTTTATTTTTCACTCCCTAATCTATTTCAGAGTTCCTGCTATAATTCCTCATAAGTTCCTCTACTTTTTCTTTATAGCATTTGTCCAATTTGTTTTTTAATCTTGATAACACTCATCATGAAACTTCTCCAAACAGAAAAAGAAATTAAAATTAGATGATATCACAGGTAAATAGAGATGCAAATATTAAAGAGCATGTTGATAAATCAAAGAAATTTGTACATTAAACAAAGCTCTGTAGCTTTATACTGAAACATATAAAGGGGGGTTGATATAATGAAAATAATAATATAAATAGTGCAAATGAGAAGAAATGATAATATTCATTGATTCCAATTATTAAATAACATTTCTCTGTAAAAAACTCTAACTGTATGTGTTTTGTAAATTAATCTTTGGTTTTGATACAATACCTATTAACATGTCAAATATGTTTTTTAATGTTTCTGACATGTTCCACTAAAAATGCTATTTGTAAAAATATTTCTAAAGTCATTCTCCAAATTAATGTTCTAGAGTTAATGTAGTAGTGTACAAAATCTAGAATACTCAGGAAAATTATTTAAATGGAGTATAATGAGGACTTTTTAAGCCATTATTAAAAGGTATTATAAAACTAAGATAATTAAAATTAGTGTGATGAGTGCCAGATTATTGACATACAGATCAATAGAACTATTTGTAGACTCAAGAAATAGATCCATGGTATGTATATGTAGTATATGTATGCACATGTACATGTGTACATGTACATATGTAAATATATACATTTGCATATATGTGTGTACACATATGCATATAAATACATGGTTGTATAATTATGTATTATAACATCATATATATTATTTATTAGACAAATTATTTCTTAAAAGTCACATACTGATTTATTTATTTTAAGTTAATCTTTATCTTACATCATATAGTAGAGCAAACGTTAAGGTTATTCAATATTTCATTTAAAAACAGAAAAGTAAATATTAGAAGTTATAGGTGACTATTTTAAAATATTGCAATGTGGAGTATTATTTGAAAACATTACCAAAATTTGAAATTAAAGATAAAATGGTTTAGAATTATTACAATTGTAATGAAAGAAAAAACAATGAAGTAAAGTCAAACAAATGACAAATGGAGAAATAGTTAAAATATATATGTAAAAGACATACATAATCAAACATTATTTCAAACTATTATAGTATAGAAAAGACAACGTTCACCCACCAGGCTATTCCCTTCTACAACTCCAGTTGTGTGTTCTCCATTCTCTCTGCTAACTGTGCATTCACCCTGCATTGATAATTAGAGAGATACATTACATCATAATGTTAAGAACACATGATATTAGGTCCAACAGACCTGAATTCCACTTCTTTTGCCATTCTTCATACTTTCTGAATCTGGTAGTTACTTAGCGTCAGTGGTCCTGTATTTGTGAAGGAGAAGAAGAAGATATACCTATTTTATAGGATTAGTGAGGAGAATTTACTGTGAGCTAACATTTACTCTAGTACCCAGCACACAGTAAGGGCTTAATATACATTAGCTTTTTTAGTATATATGCAAACAGAGAAAAGTTAAGAGAAAGCATTTGTGTAAAATAGAATGGGATTCATATATTTCAAATCTTTAGAGGAGAAAAATGAAGAAGTAACAAAAATAGGTAGGATGTAATGGAAGCATAAATCAAATAAGAAAAAATAAAATAAAATGACAAAATTAGGACCAACTATATCTAATATGATGATAAGTGTAAATGTGTTAAACCTCTCCCATAAAAAAAATTCTCAGGTTGACTTTGAAATACTTAACACAGCTTGATGTTATTTATAGGAATGACATGGGAAATGTGCCTTGTATATGGTTTATTGTACATAAACAAAATGTACAAAATGTACAAAATGTACAAAATGTACAAAAAGTGAAATGCCAAATGGAAGCATTTCCAAATGTCAATCATGACAATAGATGGTTTGAAAACTACAGACATTTTATTGCCAGACCAATTTGACAATGCCAATAAATTAATTACTTAATTAAAAAGCTCTACTGTCTTATTTATTGTGTATATTATTTTCCCTTTTATGAACAAAGCCTCTGAATAACTCACTCTATAGAGGGTCCTAATAAGTTTGTTCCTGACAATTTTTACTTATTTTAGAGGTAAGGTGTTCAAGATCATCTGTTTGCCTGGTGAATTGTTCAGGGTTTCACACTAGAGAAGAAAATGTTACAATATTCAAGTGGAGCAACCAGGAGGCTTTTATATCTACTTGGACTCCAAACAATAAGATTGAACAAGCTATCTCAGTGCTGCAGAAAAGGCTAGGAAACGTAGAGGTAACTACATGGAAGAAAAAGCTTGTAATCAGTACAGTTATAGTTAGAGCAAGAGCTCCTTGAAACTTCCCTGAGGATAATGCCTTTATTAACAAGGGCCCACACCCTGGGGAACATTTATTTATTTTCTTTTGTACTTATATTACTTTTTAAATAGCCCCTTACTAGACACTTTCCTAGACACCCTAGTCTCTCTACTTTCTTTTCACATGTTACCCTCTTCAAATTGTAATGGAATCATTTCAATTGACATGATTTGTCATTGTTCCCTTTTCTTTCTAATGTTTTTTTATTCAATTCTGTCTTTATTTGCTCATCCTTTCAAGAAAGTGATAATAAAATCTAAGTCCCTTATCTTGAGAGATGCAGTTTTTCTCTAAATTTGCTTCAAAATTTTCCTTTTTGTTCTTCTCCTTATGGTTTTCTCTAGCCACAGAATACTTGTTCTTAAGTGTCCAAATAGTGTAATATGATACACCTTCAGGAGTTATGAATTAGTATAATTTAAAATTAAGTTTGATATTCAAATAAATTTTCATTTTCATCTTGTCAGTCTACAGGAATTTGCTTATTTCTCTTTTGGAATCTGCAATTTTGGGGCATGTTTACTGAAAAAAATAACCCAATCTTTGTGATATAAATTACTCAATATGTACTAGAGTAAAATAAACCTCCATAACTTTAAAATTTCAATATTTTCTTCTACATGAAACTTTCAATATACGAAACTATCTAGAGTAAATTTGAAATCAGGTTTTCCTCAATAAATGCTCTCTTTTTAAATATTAAGGTGGAAAGTCAACATAAAAAGTGTATTAATTCCTCTTGCTTGAAATGTTTTTAGTAAATAGTTCTCTGTCCAAAAATGAGAAAATGTGTAATATTAATTCTAACTCCAGACTAAATCACTCACCAGTTAAGAGTATCTATTTCTAAATTATTTCAATCATTCTGAAACTGCAAATAAAAACATGTGCAGTATTAAGAATCACAAGCACTTTGAGATTTATGAAATGGGGGAAACTTAGCCATTTTTCCATTTAGCTGTTGCAACCCTGAGAGTTATTGATGGATTAACGATATGTGTAAGTGACAGTGATATAAGTAGGTGGAAAGTATCAGAAGTCTGGAATGTGTAAGTTTTATGTCAAGTGACTTTGAAATGGAGAATTCTTGCAGTTCACTTACAGCAACATTAAATAGTTATTCACTTAGGTTCCAATTTTAGCCTTTATAATTGGTTCACTGAAAAACAATAACACACCAAAATTCTTATTCAAGCAATTTTTCTATAGCAACAAAGTTTTTTTTTTATTACTTATGTATTTTGGTTTAGTTTTTAAGAGTCAGGTAATTCCCAAAGAGATTTGTATGTTTCCATTGAATTTTTTAAAGCAATGAGTTTCTATCTTATGAATGAAAGATAGGATGGAAGGTTACTTTTTCAGTGGAAGAAGTTATAGGAACCAATAGACCACATTTGTATTTCATTCAGGCAGACAATTTGCTGCATTTGCTCAGTGAGAGCCCAGTGGTTACTTCCATCAGTGGTCAATTAGCAGGGGACCAAATTTCAGTAATGTTCTGAGATGTAGACTGCTATTTAAATATTTCACCCATTTTACAACTAATCTTCAAAATCATGGCAGCTGGTCAGTGAGGTAGACATTGGGATCTCATGGTTCCCTACCATTCAATATGTTCTGTGGGGCCACCTGGTAGACAGGAAACAACTAGGTGACTTTTTGGTCTTCGGTTGCCATAGTAGATAATCTTACATTAAAATATTCCATTTTTAAGAAGGCCTATAAAAGAAAGAAATTCATAAGGATTATGAAGTTAGCAAAATTCATATAATATATGAATAAACTTTGTGTAGGTCATAGCACACAGTTAGAATCTTTGAGAAACATCACTCAAAGCTTCATGTAGGAAACCTGAACAAGTTACTACATAGAGAGCGGTAGGCCATCTGTAGGAATGAGCACATGTTGAAGTAGCTATCCCATCACTATGCCATCATTTTCTCTGAACTGTGGTGCCATTCAGGAAATGAAAGTTTGGTTTGATAGTTTTTTAAAAGATTATATTACCTTAATAAGCCTCATTTTGTTTGAGGGAGTATGGTAGATAAACTCCAGGATAACAACCAGAATCCTCACCTTCTGATGTTCTGCCCTTCTTTGGTCCCTTCACCTTGACTGTGGGCATAACTTGTGACTTATCTCTAATGAAGAGAACACAGCAAAGGTGGCAGGATGCATGTGATTAGGTGTATATGATATTCACATAACATTGTAGAACCTGTCTTCTTGGAGTCCCTTTCTATTTTGCTGGATTTGAAGAAGCAAGTGACCATCTTGGGAAACCTTATGTGTCAAGGAACCGTGAGCAGTTTCTAGAGCTAGGGCTGCCTCTTGTTGACAGCCGGCAAGAACCTAGAGCCCACAGTCCTATACTTCAAATAACTGAATTCTGTCAATGTTCTGAGTGAATTTAGAAGTGCATCTTTCCCCAGTCAAACTTCAGATTAGACAACAGCCATGGCCAATATCTTGATTGCAATATTATAGAGAACATAGCTAAACTATGACAGGAGTCCTGATTCATAGAAACTGTGATATAATAAAGAAGAATCATGCAGTGTCCAGTATCTGTTTGTTTTTTAATAAAAATAAATAAATAAAATCTATAAATTTGTAACACATACCTCAGCTACTCAGGAATGTTCTTTCAAATCTGCATTTTGCCCTTTTGGCTAAGGTTTTTTTGAGTTCTTATGCTATATCAAGTATTTCTTCAGTATTTTAAATATATTGGCTTTAAGCCAAGACATTTTTACAAAGGTTTGCATTCTTCATTTACTGATGAAATTAAACATCAAGAAGGCTGTTATTTTCCAAAGTTCATTCAACTGGAAATCCAGGTTTGCAAAACTCCAGAACCCGTTCTCTAAACATCATGATGTATCTCTCAACCAAAATGTCATTACAAATAACTCTTGTGTGAAAGATATCATGCTGTTAATTTTGAAAAACTTTCTCAATCCTCAAAATTCTAAGTGTAATCCTCTTTACAAAGCAGGAAACCGACTTAGAGTGTTTTAGTAATGCCACAATAAAGTAAGTGGTCTACCTAGGAATCAAACTTATGTCTTCTATTCCACATTTATACCATGTCTACTGTACCATATCCCATACTGAAAAGAGTTTTGTATTTTGTGGCAGTTTTTTTGCATCTCCCCATCATAAAGACTTATGTAAATGGGCAATCAGGTGAGTGGTATGCAGGGCTAAATTTGTTGGCTACACTAGAAAAATCAGGCCACCCACTGAGATATGAGATAATTAATTTGATACCGATTTAGTCAGTTCCAAGTGTTTTGTAAAACAAAACAAAACAAAAACAAATACAAACAAAAACAACAATAACCTAGAAAATCAGAAACGTGACCATCTGCAGTGGTAGATTTATTGAATGGAAATTAATAATGATGGTTCAAATAACTCTAAGGGTTAAAACGTGGAGCACTTCCAATTTCAGCATATTCTCTCCAGCTAGTTCTGGGTAACACTGGTGAGGTCAGATCTACTTACTCTCAAGACAATAAGAGACACACAGATACACACATAGACAGTCAAATGCAGAGGACATCTAAATTTTTATAATGACCACTGCTGATGCCATAAAAATGTAAAAAAAACTAAAACACGGGAATATGCATGGATATTAAAAGGAATGAAATAAATCATTCAAATTCTTAAAAATTGACACGTAAATCTTAAATGTGTTTATTTTTTGTTTGTATGTATTATAGAACAAATCAATTAAATGCAACTTTAAAAGATGACATTTCATAAATTACATAAAACAAAAAATTGAAGTCATTAAGTAAGTAGGAATGGAAAAAAAGAAAAGTACTCTAATTATAACCAACATTTGCTGAGTTTTCTTTCACTATGTTTTCAGCAGAATGCAAGGCATACTGTGGAATGCAGAACGGTATAAGCCACAGTTCTCCTCCCTAAAGATAGTACAACCTAGTTGAGAAAACAATACCAGTATTTACAAGACAGAATTGATCTGTACAAAACAGGGATTTTTTTCAGCAATGAGTTTCACGGAATTGATTTTAAGCACAATAAGAATTCAGAGAATGGCCCTTCAGCAGGGCTTCCTGTTCTCTGTCTTGACAAGGAAGATTTTAAGAAGATGAATGAATTAAGGTTTTGAAAGATGAATAAAAATTGTCTGGAAAGAGATGCCAAAAAAGAAGTCAGGGCTTCCCTGGTGGCACAGTGGTTGAGAGTCCGCCTGCCGATGCAGGGGACACGGGTTCGTGCCCTGGTCCAGGAAGATCCCACATGCCACGGAGCGGCTGGGCCCGTGAGCCATGGCCGCTGAGGCTGCGCGTCCGGAGCCTGTGCTCCGCAACGGGAGAGGCCCGCGTACCGCAAAAAAAAAAAAAAGAAAGGAAGTCAAGTTGAGATATATGAAGGAAGCCAAGAGGACAGAGACTGGCAGGAAGAGTATGGCTTTTTGCTTTTTTTTTTAACTGAGAAAAAAGAAAATAGATGAGTAAAAGTCTGATTAAGAAGAACTAGATGATACCAAGAGGAAAAGGTGGGGGCGGTGGGACAGACTGGGAGATTGGGATTGACACATATACACTGCTGATACTATGTATAAAATAGATAACTGATGAAAGCATACTGTATAGCACAGGGAACTGTACTTAATGAACTGTGGTGACCTAAATGGGAAGGAAATCCCCAAAAGAGGGGATATATGTGTATGTATAGCTGATTCATTTTGCTGTACAGTAGAAACTAACACCACACTGTAAAGCAACTATATGACAATAAAAATTAATTGAAAAAAATAATAAGGACTAGAAAGATGGGAGAGGAGGCCAGCCAGAAAAAGTCAGTCAAGGGAGATTCTTTGAGCAAGGAAGTGACTTGATAAAGTTGATTTTGAATAAGTTGTTGTAGAGACTGGAGCTAGAAAAGTGAGCTAGGAGATGATTGAAAATATGTCATGAGGTAGGAAGCTAAGCTAAGCTAAAGTGTTGGTTCAGGGGATGGAGATGATTTATTTAAGTGCAGGACTTACATGAAGAAAAAGCTAAGAATTGTCAGTGTAGTATATCTTCAGAAATCATATACATTGAACATTAGTTACTCTTGGGACTACTTAATAACAAAACAAAATAGATATCCAGTGACAGTAAAAAAGAAAAGTTGTGCACCTGTGTGTATATTTAACCAGCAATTCACCCAACCTAAGGAATCAGTTTTTTATATTACATGAATGAGAGAAATGAGAGAATAAAGAAAGGCACCTCAATAGAAATTCCTAAGTAGTTTAATGAATGAAAGATTTGAATTATACACCAAAAAGGAGCAAAATCAAAGTGCTAGTTTCTGGTTCAGTGGAGTGAGTTGCAGTTTCTGGTTTAGTCCTTTGCCCGCTCATATCCTTATTACAGGGAAGCAGACAATTTTTCCCTTTCTTCACCTACTTAATACACTTGGCTTATAAGATTAGCTCACATTTTAACCACTTACCCTATGTGCAGGTTGAAGCAAGCACACCTCTTCTGTATCCCACTCTACTACTCATTGCTCCTATCACAGCACTTTTCACATCTTATTATAACTTTGTATTTACTGACCATCTCTTCATTAGATGGTGAGCTTCCTTTTCTTTTAAAATTTGGAACAGAATTACAAAAAAATCAAGAAAAATAAAGCCAAAACACAGGGCTGAATAAATGACTAAACGACAAAGGCAACTTCTGAACTTAGGACACCTATGTTTGATATTCACACAGGGTGGGAAGAAGGATAGTGGCACCTGAAAGGAGGTCTGAGATGCAAGTAGAAATTGTGCACATTGAAAATGCTTAACTTGCAGATAATTCCCAGTCAAGTAAAACCTGCATATACTCACATATGCAACGTGAACGTATATTCGCCTTAAGTGTTTGGCTTCTTCCCAAATTTTTCATGAAAACTCTGCTTTTGCAGTGGTCAGCAACAAAACTCAACCTGGCATTCATGGCTTTTCTTTTCTCTGCTCATTCTATCACCATTTCCCTGATAAATGTCTTCCATGAAGACATCAAGGTCTGTGTACCTTCTCCTTTGCCATCCCTCCTTGGGAAATGGGATTTATGGAAATAGATATCGTGGGACATGACAATGTCTCAGATCATGCCCTTTCATTACTAAAAACTGAGAAAGAGCCTCCAGTTAAAATAAAATTACAATGTGTGAAACTAGTGAAATAAGACTCTCAGGTAAGTTGTGAGGTTAACTAAGAATGTGAATTTTTCTTAAATTTGTAGTAAGTAGTTTGAAAAAAAGAGTCCTAAAGCCCAAATTTAACATTAGGTATCTAGTCTGCTGTGAGTTCCCAGAATCAGTATCTCTTCCTTCCTTGAAGTTCAAAGACTGCTGCCCTTCACATTTTGGAAGATGCAGTGCAGGAAGCTCAGCTACAAGCCTGGGGTGATGCCTGTGGAGTATCACTGTTTTATCAAAGCGACTTTGGAAAACTAACTTCCTTCAGTGGCTCCTGGGGAAAAACAGGTAATTGATTCTTTGGGGTGGCTGTTGTTTTCACTTGCTTCATTATACTTGTTTTATAGTTTTGTGTGACATGTGTACAGCAACCAGGGAGCACAAAGAGATGGAAATGTGCAACGGGTTAACATGCTTTATTTTCACTGGAATAAAATGACATTTCAAAAGCAGGGACACCGTGTTATCTGCAGTTTTCCTTAAAAAAACTCTCAACAATGTATAATGCTTATTTTGACCCTCAGTTGCTAGGTAAGGCTGCCATTACCCCAAGCCGTGTGGCTTTCAATAACAGTGCCTTATTCCTCGCTCTCAGTAGTGGCTGTGGGTTTTATGGAACTCTGCAACTCATGTTTTCTCATTTCAGGTTTCAGCCTAAGGAATATACTGCTCCCCAGGAAGACACTGAAAATCACACAGCAGTTAATAGGTAGGAATAATGTTCTAATAGAGAAAGGGAGCAGATAATTGGGCACTTACCCACTGTATCTGTTTATATAACAATTATTTCTCTTGGCCCCCTTTCACTTCCCTTTCCCTTTCTCCTCCTCTTTTTCTCCCTCCTTTCCTACTCCTCTTTCTTCTGACAGCAGAATTACTGTAAAAACACTCTGCTTCAATATTGCTCAAATGTGAGTCATGTAAGGTACAATTTTACAGGAAAATTATACCTATGGACTTCTGCCATTGATTTACTTTTATCATAATGTTAACGTTTAAATATTCACACTATAAAACTAGTATAATTTTCTTGTGCTTATATCTCTTTTTCAAGAAGGAAAGAGAAACAAATTTATATATTAAATGCAAGAAGTCTGCAAAATATTAAAATTTAACTTCAAAACATTAATTTATTGTGCCCAATGATACATTTTTACATAAACTACCTCACCTATGTCAAGTTAAATGGTGGAAAAAGTATTATCTGGCCCAGCTCACGGATAGTGTTGTAATAATGTTAATGCAGAAAATGACTATTTGCATTAATATGTATAAAAATGACATTAATGCATTTAATTTATCTTTGTATCCTCCAGACCTGCCAAGGTGCCTGGTTCACAGTAGATGTAAAGATATTATATGTCAAACTTTATTTACCAGCTCATGATAATCAGGTCCCATATTTAACAAATGTTTAAGAAAATAATCCCTCAGCTGCTTATTTTAATGAGTGCCAGGCACCCTGTCAGGCACTGAGAATATGATGAAAAGCAAAACAGATTATTTCTTAGCCTGCAATGAATAAAGGAACAAAAAAACATTGTAAATGTTAAAAAGTAGAATTATCTGTTGCTCAAGAATATTTAAAGGACAATTAATCTAGTCGGAAAGATCAGAAAGTAATGATTGAGCTAAGATATGAAGGAAAAGAAGAGCTAACTGTGCAGCGGAGGAGAGAGGAAGAAGGCATCTCAGACAGGAAACAACAATTATGAAGGCATTGTGGTGGGAGGGAAACCAGTGCATCAAATAAGGCCAGTGTGCTAGACCACAGGGAGAAAAGGGAGCACAGGGTGTAATATTGCTACGGAGATGCATTAAATGAGGTATCAAGTATTAGTACTCTGAAAGCTGTTATTCTAAGAAAAAAATAGAGGCTACTAATTTTTTTTTTTTTTTTAGTTAGTAAAAATTTTGGTCATTTATTGATTGTGTGATTATATATCTACCCAAAAGAATTTACAATCTACTTGAACTTTCAGGTCTTCTTTAAATTCATTCAGCAATAGTTTATAATTTTTGCATAAAATTTGTACATTTAAAAAATTTATTCCAAGATATTTGATTATCTTGTTACCATTATAAATATTTTAAGTTGATTTTCTAGATGCCCATGTTAGTAAACATTAATCTTGTAACTAAATGTTTTAAGCAGAGAAAAATAACCAATTATATATCACAAAAATAAGTGACTTCAGAATATGGTCAAGTGAGAAGGTAGGAAAATCCTCTCCTTATAAATTTGGAAAAAAAGTACAAAAATAAAAAATACAAACCCACACCCACACAAAATCACATAAAGCTCAAAATACCTTTGTAGTGATGTGGAAATTAATAAAACCAAAGGCGTAAAATATTATGAGAAGTATCTTTGCCAAAAAACCCCAAAAAACAAACAAAAAAATCCTGCTGACCTTAGAAGAGTGAACATCAGAAGAGTGGAAATCTGTAAAATTCTGGCCCAAGGCTGTTTCTTAACTCACTCACATCCCCACAAGTTAGTAGACATGAAAGTTCTGCCAGAGCAGGGCAAGCCATACGGAAGAGCAGCTTCTGCTGCCATCCAAGGAGGCTCCTTTATTTTGTAGTGATGGTGATGCCCACTCTCAGTGGCATGAAGGACCAATGGCTCTACTAGCCTGATTTGGTAGTTGTTGTATATAAGAATATGTTTGAGGCTTGACTGAAGCTAAGACATGGAGGACCTCAGACAGCCACACACTCCTGACCAAATCTGAGGATGCTCACATGAGCACAGAAAATTAAAAAGGGCTCAATAGAAAGTAAAATCTGTAGTATATATGAAACCAATCTGAATTTAAGTGCACTTTTCTATACAGGCAAATACATGTCATATGCAGAGTATAAAAGTCTTATGGACTTGAAGTGGATGAGCATAACCTCAATTATTAGTTGATGACTAAGGTTTGCAAACATTGGGAGACCTCTTAAAAATAATTTTAAAAACAATAATAAAAAAAGAACTGATCAAAGACATCAGTAGCTGCACACTGAAAGGGAGACAGACTTCATAACTTTAGTCCAATCAACCATTAAAGGAAAAAATAAAAATAAAAAATGAAAGGAAATAAACAATAAAAACCCATCCATAATTATCATTCAGTAAAAGTCAGAATCAAAAGTTGCTACAACTAGTTTATCTAAAATGTTCTGTTTCAACAACAACAACAAAAAGTTTGATATGCAAAGAAACAAGGAAGTATGACCCAAACCACGAAAAAACAGCCAATACAAACTATTTCTGAGGGATCTCAGGCATTGCATTTAGAAGACAAAGACTTCAAAGCAACTATAAATATGTGCAAATAGCTAAAGAAAAGCATATTTCAGGATTTAAAGGCAAGCATAACAACAATAAATCAAAGATATACATGCTAAAATTTATAAATTAAAATTAAGAACTAAAATGAAATTTAATGGTAGAAAAGTACAATAACTGAAGTTAAAATTTGTTAGTAGAACTCAATTGAATAACTAATGAAAATACTTTCTCCAAAGAAAAGCCCAGGCCCAGATGGCTACACTGGAAACTTCTATCAAATATTTAAAGAATAAATAATACCAGTCCTTCACAAACTCTTACTTAATTTAGACAAGGAGGACATACTACCCAACTCACTATGAATCCAATGTTACCCTGATACCAAAGCAAGATAAAAACTTCGTAAGAATATTACATAACAATATCCATGATGAATATATGGGCAAAAAATCTGTAACAAGATATTAGCATACTGAGTCCAGCAATGAATAAATGGATTATACACTATGGTGAATTGGGACTCATCTCAGGAATGCAAGGTTTGTTTAACAACCAAAAATCAATTAATATTATACCACTGTAGTAAAGAACATAAAGGACAAAAACCACATTATTATTTCAATAGATATAGAAAAAGCATTTTAAATATCACAACACCAATTCATGATAAAAACTCCCCCCAAAATTGGAATAGAAGAGCACTTAAGCTCAGTCTATTAAAAGCCATCTCTGAAAATTGTGTAGGCAACATCAAAGTTAATGTTGGAAGACAATATGTTTTCCCTGATATTTGGAATAAGGTGAGAATGTTTAGAAATTGTACTAGAAATTCTAACTAATGTGATAAGACAGTAACTAAGAGAGAAAGAGATAGAGGCATTCAAATTGGAAAGGGAATAGTAATATTTCTTTATGATTTTAACATTCTATGAAGGAAACCTTAAGAAATTCATGGAGATAAGGATGGTTAATAGAAATATAAATAAGTTAAAAATTCTAGGATAGAAGATCAATATACAAAAATCAATTCTCTTTCTATTCACTAGCAATGAAACACACAAAAAGGAAATTATGAAAACAATTCTTACTTCAATAGCATCAAAAATAATAAAATGCTTATTTATAATGGAAGAAAAAAATAATTGCAAGACTTGCAAACTGAATATTACAAAACATGGATGAGGGAAAATAAGATGATCTAAAATAATGGAAAGATATTTCATTTTCATGGATTGGAAGACTCAATATTGCTAAATGATGATTCTCCCCTGATTGATCTATAAATTCCATGAAATCTCTTTTAAAATCCCAGTAGTCTTTTGAAGAAATTATTAAGTAGATTCTAAACTTTATACAGGAATTCAAAAAAACAAGAAATCCATCACACTTTTGAAAAAGAAGAAAGTTGAAGAATGTACAGTATCTGATTTCAAGACAAAGTATAAAGCCATAGTAATCAAAATAGTGTATTGACACAAAGATAGGTATATAGATTAATAGAACAAAATTATGGGTCTGAATGACGCTGAAACAATTGTAAATCCCTATGCAAAAAGAAGAATGAGAAAGAGGAGGAGGAGGAAGAGGAAGGGGAAGAGAAGCACTTAAACCTTTAACTTACACCATAAGAAAAAATTAACTCAAAATTAATCAGATCTAAATGTAAGACCTAAAACTATAAAACTTCTAAAATGTAGGACAAAATATTTGTGACCTTAGGTTGGGTAACAAATTCTAAAAAATGGCAATGAACATAAGAGAATAAAATGACTAAATTGGACTTCACCAAAATTAAAAAGTCTGTGTTTCAAAAATACCATTTAGAAAATCCACAAACTAAAAAAAAATATTTATGTCTCATACCTGAAAAAGACTTTGTAAATTGTGATGATTATTAAAAACTCTATAATTTGCTAACAATCATTGAATTGTACAATTACAATGGGGAAATTTTGTCGTATGGAATTATATCTTAATAAAGTCATTGAAGGATGAATGGCTGTGGAAGAGAGAACTGTTTGGTGGGTGGTGAACAAGGAATTTGATACAGAGGATTAGTTAGGAACATATTGCACAAATACAGGTTAAAGAAGATTAAATGAAAGTGCCATGCATGCACCGATGCACAGAATTAGAAATGGAAGTGACCCTAGAGATCTTTGTCTTTTCACACTACTGGATTTTAAATTAAAACTCAATAAGAGTAAGTGAGTTTTCTATTTTCAAATAGCTTTATTGGAAGAACCAAAAGTAGATCTTAGGTCTGTTGAAATATTCAGCACTCATTATACTGTTCATTATTCAGGAGTTGGTAAAAACTCAGTTGAAATCGTTAAGAGCAAAGTTTTCTCTTTAAAAACATTATTGTTCACAATATGCTTTATTAGCACAAGAAAGCAAATGCTTTTGTATGAACTGTGTTAGAATGGGCTCTGAATATGTATTAAGAAAGAAATAAAATAAAATAAAACCAGCTAAAGGTGTTATTCAGAACTTTAAAATTTTTGAATGCATTTTTTTCCAAAGGAAACAATGAATACCAATTTGTCCAAAAAAATAACTAAATAAAACAAAACAAAACCATTAAATTGGGAAGTATCAGATGTAACCAATTTCCTTGAAATCATAGGCAAGATATAATTCTGATCATGTTTGTTCCACTTGGCAAAGAAGGAAAGGATGTTGGTGGATGTGGGTTCGAGAGCGGGGATGATACCAATGAGATCAGTTAACCCAGGTAGTAAAAATTTGGTGTTCAGGTCAATTCATTCATTTTAGAATGACTACTAGATTTATTTGGATTTAACAAAAGGAGTGAAGATTCCAAAAGCCATAATTTCCCTAGAAATAAGATAAGCAAAAATTAGTTCATTTTCTCTGAATTAATACTGAATTAGTGAATTTATTTCTGGAAGCAAAAAATGATTTACGTTCAATATGTCTGCAATTTCAAGGTGAAAAGCCTAGCCTGTGGAATATTACATGCATGGAAAAATCAATCCAAGGAATTTTTTTTTCCCGTGAAGCAGATATTTCAATAATTAACCTACAATCAAGCGACACCCTCTATAATAATATCTTTCTTACAGTGAATACTAAGAGCTTAGTATACAGTGCTCTTCTTATTCTATAAGCACCTATTTTGATGAGTGACTCTAGAGATTGTTAACGCAATGCCAGCTGATTGAAGGCATTGCATAGATTCAGATCTTCATATAAATGTTACCTGACTACAGTGATCATGATCTAAGTTCTCTAGCCCCTCACCTTCCATGGTAAAAATTCCATGGGATGGAAATATTTGAAATCTAATCGTGGTAATATCACTGATTATCTCTGGAACTTTAGGGAAATTGTTTTAAATCTTTGAGCCTTAGTATCGCCTACTATAAAATAGGAACAATTGGACTTGCCATTCCTATCTCAAAAGATCAGTCAGTTTAGGCTAGGCATGTTATGGTGACAATTAAAATAAAATAACCCTCACATGTCTGTGTTTTATTTCCCACTTGTGTGAAATTCAGTCTAGATTGTTGGACCTCCTCCACCTTGTAACTATATTATCTGGAACATGTGCTATTCAAGGTTACCGTCATAGGGAATGGGAGCGATATAAAGAGGCACCTAACTCTCAATTGCCTCAGTGTGGAATTGACTCACATAATTGTCCCTTACATTTCATTTACCAATAATAATCACATGGTCCCAATAAATTGCAATGAGACCTGCAAATGTGGAGGACTACCTGATGAGCACTGTCATTGCACACTATCATTGATGACAATAATGGTAATATTATAACTAACAGCAAATATTTCATGTAATCTACTCTACCATCCTCTCCTAAAAGAACTATCATGCTTCCATTTTAGGGATGGGCAGTTTAATTAATTTATATTTTTTGCTCAAAGTCACATAGCTACTAAGTGTTGAAACTAGGAGTCAGATTCAGATATGTCTGATTCCAAAGCTTCTCCTATGAACCACTATGCTATTCAGTATAGAGATATGGAAGGCAAATTTAATTCTCATGGTGTTAAACACAGGGTGCTTCACCTTCTTCTGTACTATTTTGGTCCTATAGCTTCTGATCTAGCCTCTAGATAACCCGAACCATTGTAAGAGCTCATAATGTTTTTTCTTTGAGGAGCATTTGCAAAGACTAGCAATTTTTAAATAAAGGTGTTTCTATATCTCTTTTTAGGCTTAAATATCGTTGATGTTGCTTATGTTAATTTAAATAAATTGACATTAGTTGATGTTTCATTAATACAATGTTCTGTTCATGAAAATATGACTGCTTAATGAAAACATTTTAATAGCACAATTGACAACAAAAGTGACAGGCTAATAAATATTATCCTGTTGATATAGTGCTTTATATATACAAACAGATACTATATAGAGTTAGATTATAATATAGTGTCTGCCATTTTAACCTTTCCAAATAAACCCTGGACTCTGTTTTGTCTTTTTTTTTTTTAGCATATAACAACTCACATTGTGCCACTAAATGGCATCTCTCTTCAGAGATTACAAAACAATGATATATGCATTAATGAGCATGCTGCTGCGTTGAGAACATTATGAAAGAGAAAGCATATTGGCAGTGATATTAAAGGATCTACAATTCAGAAAGGTAAGCTGTAAATGACTAAAATATTCCTTGCTATTATTTAAGTGTAACTCATTTTTCTAGATATTCAATGTGCGATGAATGCCTTTTATATAAGTGGAAAGAAGAAGTTAGCAACACAATATCAGTTTACATAAAAGCTGGTCCATTAATAACTTTGCCTATCAGGTTGAGGTCAAAAATTCAATTAAGTTCCACTATAATGATGATTCTTTCTACTAGAAATCTGATTCTCACCTATCCTGATAATAGAATGATTCAATCTTGGGAATTAGAAGTGTCAAGAGCAATTAGATTAACATGTTTGTATTTTGCTATAAAAACATTGGAAGAAAGAATGCTTTGTAAGACATTACAACTATATTAAATTGATTGAATTGTAGAACCAATTCCTGGTATGTAGCTCCTATACTTACAATTCATTATAAAAGCTTTACACTGTAGAAGATATTTGTAGTTAGATGAATATATGTTTACTATTGTTTAGCAGTGATTTTTTTTTGTTTGACTTTCTTCCTTTTTTAATTTTTTTGTAAACAAAATATATTTCTTTCCCTGGGCTGTAGTTGTAAATTAGCCTTTGAATTCAAATGACAGCATGTTCCTTTTCTTTTCCTGTACAATTCTTGTCACAAATTGTGCTGTTTTTAATGGCAAATCAGCTAATTAGAGACAGCGTGGTGTGGAAAATGAATGGAGCTAATTAAATTAGTATTAAAACACTTAGTAATTAATCACTTCTTGCATAGCTATTATTCAGAGCTTAAAATTGTTGGCAAAGCTTATTCTTATCCATAAGTTTTTCTCAATATTATTAGCATTAAAAAAAGATACTTGGGGCATATCCTAAACACACACAAGTTTGCAAAGGAACCATTACTTCATTTAAGATTGTGTACACCTACAGAATTCACAATGTCATTAATTTTTCTTAAGATCCTATATTTAAATGCTAACTTTCCTATAAAGAGTTAGTAGATATTGAAAAGAAGACTCTAGGATAAAATATTACTATAAGAGCTTGTTTTCAATCATTAATTTCTCTTGTAACTTGTGGGCTGCTAACTGAACACCAGGTGCTCTTCACTCACACCATCTCTGACTTCTAGGGTAATATTGGCCTTCAAATCTCAGATCTTTCAGTAACTGTTTTTTTCACTCATCCAGCTTGCCTGAAAATCAACAGCTAACTCACATCTTGTGAACCTTTCCTCTAACTTGTGAGTCAACCTAGAGAAAGCTTCTTATTCTCTAATGGTTATAGTTTGTTCTCCTTTGGCAATACAGAAGTATAGGGAAAGATGATAAATTACTGATAGATTGGTTAATTGAGAATAGAACATTGGCATGAAGAGTTTTTTATTTAAATTACTGCTTCAGTTCTGTTGTACAAAAGCTTTGAATTTGGTTGTACAAATCAAGGAAATATCCTAACACGATTTTTACATGTATTTGTGATATTAGTTTTTATTCATGTATTCAGTCACTTATTCATTGAAGCAGTAGTTCTATACAGGTGGGACTCAACCCTCAACCCTAACTGAGGCTCTGAAACCACTTTGGACTATTTTAAAAATAGACATGTCTGTACCCTTGAAGAATCTTCATCAATAGACCTGCAGTGGGTCCAGACCAAACATATTATTAAGGCTATATAGAAGATGAGATAATGGAACATACTGGGGTTAAGAACCACTATCCGAGATGTTATTCTAGGCACAGGGACTATAAAGACTAATAAGAAATGGTCCCTGTAGTAGCTTTCAGTCTAAAACAGTTATGAACCACTAAGTAAAATGAGAATAATTATCCCTCTTACATGTGACACTGAGAGTGAACAGCTGACCATAGGAGTATATCCAATGGCTGAGGAAATTTCCCCCAGAATCATTTTTATTTCTAAGTTATTGAGTTTAAAATCGAATTTAAATATATTCATTTTAGTATATACACAGGAATATTGGGACTGATTAAAAGTGATATCAAGAGAAATGGTGTTTTCTCAATTATAGATTTAGAATTAATATTCAAAACAGTATTTTTAAAATATATTTTCTATGGCATATCGATGTCAGGCTCAGGTTTTATTCACCATTTTATTGCAAGATCAAAACCATGAGAGATGCATAGAGATCACTCTATAAATTTTTGTTGAATTAATGACCAGATGAATAAATAATGTATCTCTGAAATGATGATTATATTGGTTATTGCTTTGCTTTGACTAAATTAATTTCACTAATCACTCCCCCCCCCCATTCTTTTAGTGAATGTCAAGGAAACCTTTTAAGTATTATGAAAGGAGTTTTCTGAATTGCCTCCCCAAAGCATGACAGCCATAATGACTAACAGAAATTTTCTCACCTGCTGAGCAAACTACCTCAGCAATCTGTGCAAAGTCAAATGCTATTACTGCCAAGATGGGATTTTGAATTCTACAAATCTTGGATCCTTCTTCCTAGAATATAACCAAAACAAGATTCATGAAACCAAGAAAAATGCTGCCAAGGCAATTACATTGTTGCTTTCCAATTCCTGACTGTTTTAGAAGGCAAATAGCATTGAGAACCAAATTCTGTCAAGAATTAATTATGGAATTAGGTGATAATGACAAAGATGACAGAGAATTTGAGCCAATTTGGAGAATTAACTGAAGAATTAAAACTACAGTAACATGGCAACAATTGAGAGGATTAATAGTACTTACAGTATAGCTTTTGCCCTGATTTCAGCACGAGTAAACGATGAAAATTCTGAAACTCCAAATATCAGTCTCAGACAGAGAGGTGAGAGAACTGACTTATTAGAAGCAATTCCCAAGATTGATAATAGTAGCTCACACTTATCTAATGTTTCTTGTACCGTGTTGCAATGATCTCATCCCTGCTCTGAGCATGTTATAAATACTGACCCTTTTATCCTTCCCAAAACCCTATAAGGCAAGTTCAATTATTACTTTGTTTCTTCCTAATATATATATATATATATATATATATATATATTTTTTTTTTTTTTTTTTTGTGGTCGCGGGCCTCTCACTGTTGTGGCCTCTCCCGTTGCGGAGCACAGGCTCTGGACGCGCAGGCTCAGCGGCCATGGCTCACGGGCCTAGCTGCTCCGTGGCATGTGAGATATTCCCGGACCGGGGCACGAACCCGTGTCCCCTGCATCGGCAGGCGGACTCTCAACCACTGCACCACCAGGGAAGCCCCCTAATATTTTTATGGATGAGGCAGACAGATCTTCTCAGCGTCAGAAACAAGATTTGAACCCAAGCTTTCTGGTTCTAGAGTTTTATGATTTTAACAACTGTGTTGAAAGAAAAGAATTTTACAACATTCCTTTTTGAAAAATATGCTCTCTTGACATTTTTATGCTTGGCTGTTCAGAGACAATAAATGAAATATTTTATGTATTATTTAGTTTCCAGAAAATATAGTCTTATTTTCAAACCCCTCTTCCTTCTATTATGACACTAGTTCTCCATTATTGAAAAGCCATCCTAGTCATCATTCATTTTTACTCCAAAATATAGTAATATTATTAGATTTACTGTCAATAAGGACCTGCTTACACCTGAAGTATTTGAGATACAAATGTGTACAACAGGATGTTGAATAAATTTCTGAGATTCCATGACTCTGACACTTAGCAGTTTCAGTGATATCTTTGACAGTGTGTTACTGGTGGGAATTCTTTTCAACTATACCATAAATATATTTGGAAAATATTCCTATGTTTTGTGATTTCAGTTTAGAGAGAGAACTGCTAAATGAAAACAGGAATTTAATGGATCAGGTTGACTTTTGAAAAAAGAATTAAAGAATATTACTCAGCTATAAAAAGGAATGAAATAGTTCCATTTGCAGAGACTTGGATGGACCTAGAGATTGCCATACAGAGTGAAGTAAGTTAGAAAGAGAAAAACAAATATTGTGTAATATTGCTTATACGTGGAATCTAGAAAAATGGTACAAATGAACTTATTGACAAAGCAGAAATAGAATCACAGAAGTAGAGAACAAACTTATGGTTACCAAGGGGGGAAAGGAGGATGGGACGAATTGGGAGATTGGGACTGACATATATACACTACTGTGTATAAAATACATAAGAAATGAGAACTTATTGTTTAGCACAGGGAACCCTACTCAATGATCTGTGTTGACCTAAATGGGAAGGAAATCTAAAAAACAGTGGATATATGTATAGGCATACTTGATTCACTCTGCTGTACTGCAGAAACTAATACAACATTGGAAAGCAACTATACGCCAATAAAAGTTAATAACAAATAAAAATTTTAAAAAGGAATTGAATATAAGACTAAAATCCACTTGTGTTACTATCTTGGCTCTCTTTGAATAGCAGAATTTCAGTTGTGTCCAGATAGTCTTGCCACAGTAAGAATCTTTATCCTCTTCTCAAGCCTTCTCAGACAGGCTGCTTGACCTAAAGAGTTGAAAAATCTCTTCCTTTTCCTTTTTGAATTAACCCAGAGGATAAAGCATGTGGGTTTATAAGCTTGTCATGACGTCTTAAATTTTGAACTTTGATAATTCTAGGCTTCATTCCAACCATAGTCTTGGCTCTTGGTTGTCTCCTACAGGTAAGATGTGCCATTTATGGATTCAGAGGAATCATTTTCCTTTCTACTAACAAGGATGTAAAATCTTGAAAACTTGACATGATTCTGGCATCTCTCAGCTGCAGTCAGTAATAAAATTCACCTGCAGGCTTAGTCCAGCCAAATTCCTGAACACTTAAGAACTTCTGATCAACAGAAACATTGGCATCTGGATCTTACCTTATGTCTCTTCTTTTGGCTGGATTTGTATATTCATTCTTTAGTTTCTGGGTACAATGCTCCACTGTCCCTATGGGATGAAAATCTTTCCTTGAGTCCTAGACTGCTTGCCTTTTGCCAGTTTAATCTCATGTTTTCAATGCTCATGGTCACTAGAATCTATGTGTGAATAGTTTAAGCTTAATGAGTATAAACACCTTAACTCTGCATTTCTAACCATGTGTCTTATCCATATAGTCCTTGATTACTGAAGGAAAGGCAATTCTCTTGTAAATAGAGTCTGGCTCCATATTTAATATTTGATTGCTGGTATCTCCTTCTACCCTACATCTGGGAAAGCTGATAAGAAAGCCTACTTTCTCTCTCCTTTGATGCCACTGGGAAGATCAAACCCCATAAGCTCCAGCTAGTGCATGGGAGTCCTCACCACAGCCTCATTCCCTAACCACCTTAAAACCCCAAGTTAGTCTCTTTTCTCTGTTCTCTCAAGCCCTTCTCACACCAGTTTCAGAACTCACCCCTGTTCTCCCAGAAAGTCTCTGTGTGACTAATAAACCTTTCATAACTTCTTGGTGCATATATGACATCATTAGGATTGACATCTGAACCAAATTTGGGGTGAGTGTTTATTCTGCTTCTTTTGAGTGACCAAAATTAGTTGTCATTCTTCTTGGGACTTTTCTCATTTTTTTATTTCTCTATATTTCCTGTAGCCTGATTCCTTTTGATTCTGATTTCATTTCTGAATCCTTTCAACTTTTTTTTTTTTCTGGAAAAAGAAGGCTTATCTACCTATTTCCTCACCCTCTTCATGGCCTTTTTTCTCTACTAGCTTGCGTTCTCTTAATCCTGGATCTGCCTAAGGATATCACTTCCTCTACAGGACTCAAAAATGGACAATATTCGTTTTACCAAACCCATTGTGGATAATCCCACCTGGCTTTTACCATTCCAATTATGCATCACCCCTTTTCCACAAACAAACTTGTACTGAAGAGTTCTATGCCTGGTTTAGATTTTCATTCTTTATCCTAGATATTTTCACCATATATCTAGGAAACATCAATAATTATGAACAAAATCCATCCAAGTAACCAGGTGCTAAATTCCTGGGCTTCCTCCATTTACTGGCTTCACCCATGCTCTGCTTCATTATTTTCTTCCTACACCATTTCATGACCCTTCTTTTATCAGGCAGACCAGCATAAAAGAAATCTTAATATCAAGCAAGATTACTCTCTGTCCAATAAATCTTGTCCTTCCAAGAATCTCACACCCTCACATTTACTAAACTTTCTAATTAAAGTCCTGAGGCCACCAATTCTTTGACCTCTCTTTTCTTCCATCTTAATGGAAGCTCAGCAATATTAAGTCAGTATCACACAGACAGTAACTAGACAATTCCTTGGTTTGCTTGGAAAATAAAGTTATTATGCATGGTCTTTCTCAACTTTCCTCCCCTCTGTCTGCTCCTCAACTTCATTACTATCTATACTTACTTCCTTTTCTGTAATTCCAAAGAATGAGATCCCTCTTCCTATTCTTAGGCAACCTCTGACTCTATCAATGTCTTTGACCTCATCAATCCCTGACTCTTTTGGAATCTTGTACCATCAGTGAGCCACACTCTAGCTTTTCTATCTTCAACCAGTTTTTAGCCTAAGTATCTCATCCTTGAATCACGTTACTCCCAAGCTCTTATCCTTCTCAAGCCATTCTAATCCACGATTTCAAAATAATCAGCAACAGTCTCTATCTCCATTTTCTCACCTCTCCTTCCCCCCAAAATAAATCATAAAAATCTATGTAAATTTTTGGCTAACATGGTACCAATAACATCAATTCTCAAATGCAATGGATATTTTCTATTATTTTCTTCCTTAACCTTTATTCTGTATTTAATTGGCAATTCCTTTCATCTTGAAATGCTGTTTCTCTTTGATTCTGTAACATCATTCTCTCCTGCCCTCTTCATACCTTTGAAGATACCTTTCTGGTCTTGTCTACCCCCTCCTTTTCCTCTACCCATTATGCTCTTATTACTCATATGTTTTCCCATGACAAGGGCATCCAGTTACATAGTTTCATGCTAATCACACTCATATGGATTGCTCAAGTCACCTTCATATATCTACATTAAATTCTGCTCAACTCCTTCACCTGAATATGCCCCAAGCTCTATATATTGATTATGTGCCAATTAAATCTCCACTTAATTCTGTACCATTTGAGTTGCTCGACTCTGTCATCTCTCGAGAACTTAGCTGTCGTTTTCTCTTTTCTTTTACCTTCATCCACCACTTTCAGTTATTTACCAAGTCCTAAATATTTCACATCCAATATATATATGAAATAAAGGCATATTTCACATTATGTGTATATTATATCCATTTATATCTGTCTATATCTATCTGTCTGTCTATCACTCCTCTGCTTTCATATCAATCTTTCTGCCCTAGTCACGTCCCCCAAATCTCAAAACTGGATTATTGCACTAATTCCCTAGCTAACCTCTCTGCTGTCATTCTTCACTCTTTGGATTATGCTGGTTTCAGTGTTCTGTAAATACAAACCCAACTGTGACAATTCTATTGAAAATCCTACCTTTACTCCACATTTTCTAAATATGGTTTACCAGGCATTGTAAGGTTTGGACCTACTCATGCAGACTTACTTCCTGCTATCTTCCTTTATACCTTTCATACTCCAGCAGCAATGAATTGCTTATATTTTCTCTATACCTCAATCCCTCCCCAATATATCACACTGCTTTTGCTTATGTTTATCTTTGCCTAGCTATCCCTTCCTAGGCATAGGCCTCCTCCTTCCTCCACTCCTCTAGTCTACCTGGAAAACTTCTACCTCTACTTATCTTTTAAGATTCAGATTAGAGGTCACTCTTTCCAAAGTCTTTGCTCTGACCTCTCTAGGCTGCATTATGTGTCCCTCTTCTGTATGTCTTTTACTTATTAGACTCTATACCATGTTTTTTGCCTATCTTTACCATTAGATTATGATATCCTTTAGGGCACAGGCTATGTCTCATAAATCGTTGTTACTCCAGCACCTAGCAAAGTTCCTGACACATGGCCAATAAACTTTTATTGCATGGGGAGTCTTCAAGCCATAAAATGATTCACAGGAGAATTAATGTAGAAGTAACATGGTCTGAGCACTCCTTTGGGAATCAGTACTCTGTGTGATGTTGG
Organism: Aethalodelphis obliquidens; assembly: GCF_003676395.1. Taxonomy (NCBI): domain Eukaryota; kingdom Metazoa; phylum Chordata; class Mammalia; order Artiodactyla; family Delphinidae; genus Aethalodelphis; species Aethalodelphis obliquidens. The sequence continues at coordinate 29,823,878 of NW_020837950.1, read as the reverse complement.
TGAGGTCACTTAACCTTTCTGTGTCTCTATTCTTTCAGCCAAAAAGAGACCACCTATATATTAAGATTCTTTTTCAGCTCCATATTTCTATGAAATGTGTACTCTTCATGCTACACTTACATTTTTGATTATAGAAATTTAACAACTCCCTTGAGATATTTTCAGACTTTACACACAGTAACTACACTGAAGTTAGGAAGTTATTTTGAACCAAGTCATTTATACAGATAAAGTTCCCTAGGAAAGTAATATAAGTAAATGTGAATTGAATAAATAATAAATTTTTGTGACTTAAAAAAATTTCTTGACAATATTATATATGCAGTGGAAGTACTAAACATATACATATATGTGTATACTTATTCAATACATTCTATATATAAAATCATACATATAAGCCATACATATTTCTCTCCAGTAATTTTTTTTTGCTTCTGTAGCTATGGTCACTTTTTTCTTGACACTGGATTTAGAAGGTTCTTCCTTCTGTAATGTTTTATTCTCTTTAAGGTCCAACCCAAGCACATTTCACCTTAAAGAAATCAGCATCGAGTCCTTCTTCCTCCTCCTCCTCATTTCCATCCAAGAACTGCATAGAAATATCCTTGATCTTCTGTACCTCATCAGTGTTAGAGACCAATTGAGCTTGAGATCCTTTTGCTTTTCCCAATTTCTTTTTCCTTTTTTATTCATCTTCTTTTTTTCTTCTTCATGATTAATGCAATTAACCAGTCTCTACTCTGCCCCTTCTGGTCTTTTCCCACCTTTTTGAAGGATGAACATTTTCTCATTGAAGTAAGCTCTAAATTCTTCCACCTCATCATTGGTGAGGGAGGGAGCTCTTGGCTCAATTACTTTATTATCTTGACTTACTACCAGTTCTTTGGTGGGTTGTTTCTGAATTTTCTGAAGAAATTTTACCCATGGTGACACAGCAAGACTAAGAGACAGGCACATTCAGGCATAGGTAACATGCCCACGTTAAATACATTTTATCCTTCATTAGATATACTGAATGTATGCAGAGAACAAAACACCTTTGAGCTCTTTCTTTTGAATCTTGGGGCTAAAAAAATTCCATTATTTTTCTGGATGTCTAAAAGGTTTATTCTGGATTTATTTTGATTTTCTTCATAGGCACTTTCTTGTGGAGAAGCTGCTGTACCACCTCTCTTCCTTCTGAGGGAAGCAAAATTAATAAAGTGTCACCATTCTCTTTGTACCTACAAGTTTTATGTGTTGGTGTCCTATGGACAAACCCAAGAACCCAATTCACAGCCAGGAATCCATCCCCCTGGCTGTAATATCAGCGGCAAAGAGTATTGCAGATCTCTTGAAGGCAAATTCATTATAGTAACTTCCATTCTCCTCACTGCTGCTGTCACACATGGAGGGCAAGGATAGAAATATCAGGAAGACCAATAGCTGGCAGATCTTGTTACAAATACTAAACTTCTTTGCAACTGAAGAAAAATGTAATGTGCTTCTTATTTAGGTGGCTTCTCAAAAAGGAATATATCCCACTTCTTTCTTACTGCAGCTCACAATCTACGTAATTCTGTTTCAAAGTGACAGGGGTGATGTATTTTGCTTTTTCATGAACTTTATATATATATATATATATATATATATATATATATATATATATAAACATACATGTATGATTTTTGTCAAAAAAGTGTAAAACATAATCTAATATCTACAAGGTTTTATTTTTTTGGGGGGGTTGGGTGGAGGGAGTATGAATACTTCAGATAAGCTATGTGTTAAAACCAAACCATTCTTCCTTAAACCAACATTTTGTTTTTAGAATCTACTGAATTCCAAGACTTTTATTATATGCAGTGGGAAGTCCAATCATCAATAACAATTATATCACAATTATCAATTTAATTCTATTTTCATTCTACTAAATACTTAGTTTATGTGTCTGGGGAATTTCTTACTCATCTCTCTATGTTCCTGGTAGAATATAAGTTCTGGAAATTCACCATTTGAATTAAGATTCTGGCCCTGCATATCCCACCCGTGTGGCCTGAGGCAAGATATTTGAATTTCCTGTGGCTTAGATTCCTCTTCCATAAAGAGGAGAGAAATATCAGAGAACCTACCCATATATTGGATTAGGCAGATCCCCAAAGCACACTCTGGAAGAGCCCATGTAATCATAACCCAGGAGAATGCGTAAGCTACAGTGGTTATAAAAGGGGATTTCAAAGTGGAAAATGAATTCAGTACTGGATATTCTGTGAAGTAGCATGGAAAGAGTTTTGAACTTGGGTCAGGTTATTTTTTGCTAATCTTTCTCATTTTAATAAATGTGTTTCTTTTCTTTCACCACTTCTCAGTTCCACCTCCTGTGGAACTGGAGGTGCCCTCTTGAAGGCCTCTCCCGTTGCGGAGCACAGGCTCTGGATGCGCAGGCTCAGCGGCCATGGCTCACGGGCCCAGCCGCTCCGCGGCATATGGGATCTTCTCCGACCAGGGCACAAACCCGTGTCCCCTGCATCAGCAGGCGGACTCTCAACCACTGCTCCACCAGGGAAGCCCCTAAAACCTTATTTTGATACACATTGTCTCACTTAAATTTCACAGTTACTAGTGACTTGCACGTAAATTTTCTCATTTAAATAAAAAAAAGGGAAATAAAGCTGATTGGCTTGTGCAAAGTTACACAGCTAATCTTGCTAGAAATCATGTGACCAAACTAGATCCTGCAGATGATGCAGGACAGAGACCCAGTTTCTTTGTACTGATCAGGGCTCAATCTGCAGAGCAAATATAAGGGAGAGCTATTCATTCAATAAATACCTAATAGATACCCAGCAAGCACCAGGCATTGATTTAGGGGTTGAGGATAAAGCACAGACTAATACAAGCTACAGTTCTGTCTTTGTGGAGCTAACCTTCTAGATGGGAAAAGCAGAAAATAAACAAAATAATGAGCAAAATATGTTACATGTTATTCTGGACTCAGAATAAAAATAAAGTAGGTATGGGGGATAAAGAGTACCCATGTGCTATTTTCGAATGGTTAGAGAAATCCTCACTAGAATGATAACATTTAATTAAAGCCCTGTAGAAGAAGGACAAGGGTGCCCTGAGATCTCAGAGAAGGGCTTTCCAAGTAAAGGTAATTATAGTAAAAGGCCCCTTGATAAAGCAGATGTGGGAACTCCAAAGTTGCTTCTCCTCCACTGAGCCCTCTTCTACCTCTCTGGGGATGGTAGGTACTTTAGGGTCTGAAAAACATTAATATAGTCCATTCCCCTCAGTTTAATGATTGAAAACAGAGTTTCAGGGAGTTTAAATGATTTACCCAAGAACAAAAAAATTTTTAATGGCAAAAAAAGAACAAGGAGCCCAGTTCTGTGCATTTTTGTAACATATGCTCCCATTTACTTCCTACATTGTTCCTACAATATTAACATCTGAAGGGTCTCCTATCTCCCACTCAAATTCTGAACCAGTTAAGAGATATATGAAGAAGTTTATCCTGTGGAGATAAAAATATAACTCATATAATTGATGGAGAGCACAGCTCACTGTGTGATAACAAAAGGCAGCTCCCCAGGATCAGGGCTCACCTTGTCACAGGTAGCACTGCTTCCTCCACGTGGAAGGAGCCTTTACCAATAAACTTAACCACTGGGGACAAAAACGGGCCAGAATACAAGCTTCTTGGAGGCCAGATTAAAACTGAATGGGTAATAGGTTGAGCTCTACCTACCTAGTTTCTACTCCCTAAATTTCTAGATTACTATCTTCCAGGGAAGTGAGAGGTCAGTAAGAGTCCAGTGCTACCTTAATATAAGACTCTTGTTGTAAAATGAAACATCGGGAGAATGGGTTTAGTGACTCCCCCTAATGGTATAAGGGGCACAGGTCTGATGAGATCACACATCATAACATATGGTTTTATTTTGTTTAAACTTCTGGTTTTAATTTTTGATTTGTGTATTATTCTATGAAGAATAACATTCTCATGAACGTATCTCAATATTTGAGTACATATCAAATTTATAAATATTATATATTTCCTTGTGGCTTTGTAATTTATAGATGAACTTACTTATTTCTGAAACTGAAAGTTACTGTAGTGAGATGTTATGTGAGGCAAAACCAAATGGGGATAAATCTTGAAACAGCATTTTCCCCTATCACCCTGAAAGAGCAGAGTAGAAGTAATTGTCATATCTTTAAAACAGGAGATATCCCAAGAACAGGGTGGAAGTTGGAGTCTTAGAATCAGTGAGACCTTGCAGGACTTATGAGAATCAAATAAAGAAGCTGTGAATAGACAATTGATGAAGGAAGCTTGTGGTAAAGAGGGGCTTGAAACACATACCCTCCAGGTAATAATATTTACCTAAGTAAATTCCAATACATTTTGAATCTCTGATTAAAAGAGGATTACTAGGGCTTCCCTGGTGGCGCAGTGGTTGAGAGTCCGCCTGCTGGTGCAGGGGGCACGGATTCATGCCCCGGTCCGGGAAGATCCCACATGCTCACGGCTAGGCCCGTGAGCCATGGCCGCTGAGCCTGAGCATCTGGAGCCTGTGCTCCACAACGGGAGAAGCCACAACAGTGAAAGGCCCGCGTACCGCAACAAACAAACAAACAAAAAAGAGGATTACTAGATATTTAATTTAAAATAAATATTCAATTTAATTCAAAAACAAGTTTAGCACTTGGCAGCATCAATTTCAAGAGCAACCATTGAAAAGTCAAGGTACTCTGGAGGTTACAAAAACCATCTTTCTGTGTATATAATTATAATATATGGTTTCAAGAGCTAAGAGTTCAAAATTACTATAAAAATTAATATAAATCCTAGCTTCAATCCCCAAAAGAGAAAATTGCATATTCCTTCCCATTATTCTCTACTTTTCTTTGAATCTCAGATCTAACTTCTATCACTGGGATGTAGATCACTCTGGTGAAAGTCCTGCCTCCACTGTTGTTGATATTGTCACTAACTTCAACCCATCTTCTGATTCTCAGCTTAAATATCACCTCTGCAAGGAGCTCTCCCATGATCTTCAAATGATAATGAGTTCCCCCGGTTGTGTCTCTCATACTACTCTAAGATTCCTCCTGTCCCTTTTTATAACAGCCTCACTCTTGCTCATTTGGTCAATCAAAAATGTTTATTGAGCATATATTACATGTCAGGCATTTTTCTAGGCTCTGGATATACAATGGTGAGGAAGACAGGCTAGATTCCTGCTCTTATGGAGTACACATTCCATGCCACCAGGAATCTTAGTGGCTTTTCTTTTTTTTTCCTACTGATGTTTGCTAAATGTCTATAATAGCTGTTGATATATGTATGTGCTCAATAAATATTTATTGAATACATGAGTGAATAAATAAATGTAAATTATGGGGAATAAATAAATAAATATATAAGATATTGATTAATGTTTTGCAGAGAATTCATACTGGATGAAAAAATTGATAGTGGATGACTTGTCCTAGATTGGTTGTTCATGGAAGACTTCTCTGAGGTTTTAACATTGAAGTTGAGACATGCCTGATAGAAAGAAATCTGTTTTACATGATTTACGTAGTCAAAAATGACCGTGCTTTGAAAAGTTCAAGCAGTGGGGAGAGGCCTAGAGTTTGAGAAACCTCAGAGGGAGAGAATGAGAGTGAGGGAGAGGGGATGAGAAAGAGGGTTGGGGGAAAGAGGGGAAGAAGGAATGAAAAAGAGAGAGAGGCAGGGAGAGGAAAAAAGAGGAGAGGAGAGGAGAGGAATGAAGAGAAGAGAGGAGAGGAGAGGAGAAGACAGGAGAGGAGAGGAGAAGAGAAGAAAGGAGAGGAGATGAGAGGAGAAGAAGGGAGAGGAGAAGAGAGGAGAAGAAGGGAGAGAAGAGGAGAGGAGAGCTGGCAAGATGAACCAAGGCAACAAGCATGAGAGATGAAGCCATTTGGAAGTGGATCTTCCAGCCATAACTATCACCATGTGCATCAGAGATGAACCACCCAAATTCCTTTCCCACAAAATTGAGAGTAAAGGTAAAATGGCTGTTTAAGTCCCTGTGTCCTAGAGTTGTATCACAGCAACAAATAATTGAAATGTGCCTTTCACAGTCACTGTAGCATCCACAAAGCTCAACTACCAGCCCACACTAGGTGAGGAAAAAAAAAATGGAGGAATCACATCACTAGCTCTTCTTAGACTCGAGTTTTTACTTATTTATTTATTTTATTGGAGTATAGCTGTTTTACAATATTGTGTTAGTTTATACTGTACAGCAAAGTGAATTAGCTGTATGTATACATATATCCCCTCTTTTGTGGATGTTCTTCTCATTTAGGTCACCACAGAGCACTGACTAGAGTTTCCTGAGCTATGCAGTAGGTTCCCATTAGTTATCTATTTTATACATAGTATCAAGAGTGTATATATGTCAATTCCCATCTCCCAATTCATCCCACCACCCCCTTTCCCCCTTGGTATCCATATGTTGGTTCTGTATGTCTGTGTCTCTATTTCTGCTTTGTAAATAAGATCATCTATACCAATTTTTTTCAGGTTCCACATACATGCGTTAATATACAATATTTGTTTTTCTCCTTGTGACTTACTTCACTCGTATGACAGTAAAAATATGGAATGCTTCACAAATTTGCATGTCATCCTTGCACAGGGACCATGTTAATCTTCTCTGTATTGTTCCAATTTTAGTGTATGTGTTGCCAAAGGGAGCACGACTCTGAGTTTTAGTGTCTTTACATGTGGAGTAAGGGTGCTATATAATTTTCAGAATGTTTAAGAGAAGTAAATCAGGTAATATATGTAATATGTTTAATACTGTGCTTGCACACTGTAGCTACAGAAGTAGTAGAAATATGTTGTTCATTTCATTCACTGTTTATTCCCAGTGCCTAAACCATCACCTATTAGACAGAGTCCTCATTAACATTTTTTTAATGAATAAGAAAATGAATGCATAAAGCAATCTATTAGACACTGTTTAGGTGACTAGGATCATAAAGAATAACAGCTCACTATTTTATAGTGGCTATAGATATGCTGTCTGTTCTAATACAATAATATAAGTACCATAGTAATGGTCTGTGCAAGGGTTTATAAGAGCCAAGAATGGAGCATCAGATTTTGCCTGGAGAGAGAAAGTCAGGAAATATTTTACTAATGTAAGGACTTCTGTTAGCTCTGAGTCTTAGAGCATGCCAAATTGATCATTATGAAAACATGAAGTCAATTCATTCCTAACAAAGAAATTTTGTCTTTAAAAAAATAGACCAAACTGAGACTAATATATGACATATCAAGACACAAGTCTGGCACTCTTAGACTCTCATTTTACGAAAGTTACTCTAGATCATTGTGAAGAATGGATTGGAAAGCTTGAGATGGAGGCATCTAAGATGCTGGTGCTGTTACCTCTCCTAATACCAAGGAGAGAAATAATGCTGACGTGAACTAAAGCAGTGACATATGATCAGTGAGTAAAGAAAAATTACGGAGAAATTTAATAGGGTTAATTTACTGGACCCGGTTGACTGATTATATGTGGAATTTGAGGAAAACAGTGGAGTCGAGATTCATTTAGATTTTTGTAACTGAGAACAACATGATACAGTCAACAAAAATTTTCAGTACAATTTTGGATACTGTAGCAATTGAATATGGCCTTTCATAATAGTTCATAACAAATAACCTCAAAATCCCAGTGACTAATGAAACAAACTTTTTTTTTTTGCTCATATGACTACATGTCTGCAAGGGATGAGCTGCAGGGTGTGGGTGGAGCTCAGGTCTGTTCCATATGTCATTCACTCTCTTCAGACCAGAGGCTCGCTGGAGCACATATGTCTCATGGAAAGTCCAGGAACCAGGAAAATAATCAGAAACATGCAGGGCCTCTTAAGGTGTAGGTACATATCCCCCATACTGCCAATCCCATCCACATGCCATCAGTGAAAGTAAGTAAAATGGCCAAGTCCAACATCAACAGGACAGCAACACACATTCTGTCACACCAGGAAGTACTACATAGTCATATGACAAAGGACATGGATACACAATTCTAATATAGGGAATCAAGTGAGGAGTTGGGAACAATGACCCAATGACCATGATAGTCATGTCAGTGCATCAAGTAAGTATATCCATGAATAGAGCTGAAAAGAGAAACATTAGAGATGTCCACACTGAGTATCTTTCTTGCCACAAAGCTTCTTTACCCTCACTTCACAGTACTTTGAAATCATTGCTTTATGGGGCTTTCTATACTAAGTTAGTTGTTTTTTAAATCACATTTGCCTAATTTTTGTACTACTCCATGTAAAGAAAAATGCCATAATAAAAATCAAGCCAACCTTCTCCAATAACAACAAGAGATGAACAATGGCACTTGTAGATGAATGTTGATACTCATAGTCTCAAAGATTATTCCCCAAGAATGACCTATTCCTTGGAAACTAAATACCACTTAGGCATCAAGGTACTGCTGTCTTCTTAAGGCCCAAATTTGGACTCATAATTGTTCTCTTACTAACTGCAAACTTGACCAGTACTATGAGGAAGAAGGAAGACAAGGCTTTGCCTAAGGGTTCAGGAATGAAAAAAGGTAAATAGTTCAAGATAGTATCAAGATAAGTTTAACTCCTCTTCACTTCATGATCCAGACAGGGACTGTTTTACCTGGTTCATATATCATGCTCTACACCTCTATAACTACCTTTTCTGGTGGTTATACAGGAGTACTTGAGATTCTGCCAAAACCAGTTGAAATTCATATCCAAGAGAAGGGAACCCAGAAGTTCTTGATCAAACCATTGTGGTAGGCAGAATTAGGATTCCCCAAAGATGTTTGTATCCTAATTCCTAGATCCTCTGAATATGTTGGGTTACAAGGCAGTGGACAATTAAGTTGCAAATGTAATTAATTTTACTAATCTTTACTTACTTAAAGATCAAGATATTATCCTGTATTATCTAGGTGGGCTCAAGGTAATCACAAGAAGATTCTTTAAAATAAAAGAGAGAGGCAGAAGAAGAAATCAGAGTCAGAGAGAGATTTTAATATACTGTGTTGTTGGCTTTGAAGTTGGAGGAAGTGGCCACAAAGTAAGAAAGGCAGCCGTCTCTAGATTGGAAAAGCAAGGACCAGATATCCCTTAAAACTTTCAGAAGAAGTGCAGCCCTGCTGACACCTTGATTTTAACTGACTAAGACCCATTTCTGACATTGTACTTCTAGAACAGTTAAGATAATCAATTTCTGGTTTTTTAGGCCACAAAATTTGTGGTAATTTGTTACAACAACAATAGAAAGTGAATGAAGTCCCATATCTTTTGCTGATGATTGATACCAGAAATACCAAACCCCTTTAAAGAAAGAGCTCTTCGGGCTTCCCTGGTGGCGCAGTGGTTGAGAGTCCACCTGCTGATGCAGGGGACGTGGGTTCGTGCCCCGGTCCGGGAGGATCCCACATGGCGCGGAGCGGCTGGACCCGTGAGCCATGGCCGCTGAGCCTGCGCGTCCAGAGCCTGTGCTCTGCAACGGGAGAGGCCACAACAGTGAGAGGCCCGCGTACCGCGGAAAAAAAAAAAAAAAAAAAAGACGAACTCTTCAACAGGGGATTAAATTTATCTGATGGATAACCATACCAAAATGCAGTAAGATCATTGTCTTCCCATAAAAGACAAAGCCAGCAAATTAATATGATTTTCCCCCTTTAAACCATTTACCATCTATTCTTTAAGAATAGCTTCAAAAATACTGACATTCTGAGGCAAAACAACAAAAATGACACCACTTTACTGACTATGTCTTGGAAATATGGTTTTCTTCCCCTTCAGTAGGGAGAGAGGATCTACTAGGGAGGAAAATTCAATTTTCTTCAAATAAGTCACAAATTTAATTTACCCTTTGGGATTGTAAACTACCCATATAGGTAATAAATAAATAAATAAATAAATAAATACCTCTTTGTATGTATCACAGTCCCAGATTTATGCTTTATGCATAATAAAAAATATTTATGCCTTGCTACCTCAATACCATAACATTCTTATCTCATTCAGTTGTCAGTGAGCTCAGATTAATGACCATTTCATTTCTGACTCTCTAGAGTCTAACAAACATGCCTGGCATATAATTCCCACTGCACCATCATTGTTGGATTCATTAATTAACCTTAAGTGCTTGTTGAATTGATCCATAACACTTCATAATTTATAAAAAGGTCTGAGGATGAGATTTTTGCAGATCTGATCCCTTTTAGATGTAGTTCATGCATAATGGGCAAGCCTAGGATAAGTTAGTAATATTAACATATTCACCATGTTAAATTGCTGAGACTATAAAAGATAATTACTGAAGGGAGAAAAATATCTGTAGGCACAGTTTTAAGAACAGAATGATTTCTCCTAAAATGTATTAAAATTGCTTGGCAGTAACAGTGTACATTGAGCATTTGATTATTTTTAACTGTTTTCATTTTTGTTCATTTTCTCTGTGCAGTATTCTTAAATAACTTCCACCAATATTTTTTTCTTTCTTTAGATCTTTAGATCTATGAAATGTAAATGAATTTAATCAATATGCTCAGAGGACTAATTAGTTATAATATCTTCAGGACATTCAAAACTAAAAATAGTGCAGTTAAAAAAGTGAATATGCTATAAGTGATATTCCAGAAGTGTTATTAAAGGAAATAAAAGCTGTTTAAAATAAACAGACATTTTTGGCAATTGAATACACATGGGTTTCATCTTATGTTACTATTTGGTTTGACTAAGTTAAATTGTCCAAGTAAAATAATGACTTAGCTGTTATAATGCCTCCCAAGTTCTCATCTGCTATTTCTAGTCCTTGAATGTTTCAAGATCTATAAGACTTACAGAACTCACAGTAAGATACTGTATGCAAAAGGCAAGTAATGGTGGCCTAGAAAACACAGAACTGGACTCATATCTATGAATAATTTTATTTGGCTTAAAAATTTACATAAAGTGAATGCAATTAAATTATTTTAGATTAAACCAAGAACATTTCTGACTTTATAAGATGAATACTGCTCCACACTCTGTCAGTGTACGGTCCCACAAAATGAGATAAAAATAAGACATTCAAATCTTTAGGAACGAGAGATACGTATCCTCTGTGCTCATATACAACACGTGAACAAACCAAGGATTTCAGTAGCAAAGACATGTGCTGGTCTTTTCTTTTTAACTTGACGTTGCAGCTGTCCAGCACCCAGTCGCTCACAATCTCTCACAGCAGGATCCAAACAGCTGGGACTTAAGGGAGAGGGCAGCAGGTTTAACCACACAGAGGCCACGATTTAGGAAGAGAAGGTGATCTATAGATATTCGCAGTGACTGAGACCTGGGAATGTAATTAGATGTGGCACCACATCAGCTGCAAAAACAGCAGTGAAATATGAAATGGAGAATGATACTAATGTCATTGGACAGTACTCATGTTGGTATTCCTCAGATTTTGCTTAAATCATGTAGAGCATGTTAGTATAAAGGCATGAGATGGAACTCATTCTGTGTGTGTATGTGTGTCTGCGGGGTGTGTGTGTGTGTGTGTGTGTGTGTGTGTGTGCGCACACGTGTATAATCATTTTGGCTCTTGCCTATATCACTTAGAAATTTAGGCAGGTATTTTAACTTCTCTGCATCTCATGAGAACACTGAAAACTAATTCTCAGAGTTTTATTTTGCCAGAATCTGGAAAGATTTTCTAATTATAGCAGTGACTTAAGAAGCACAGCTGGTTTCCAATGCATTGTTTGCCATCAGAAATGGAGTAAACCCACTGGGCTAAAAGGAGGGGAGGAGGTGCTATTTTTCCTTCATTTTCTGCCCTTGTCTCAGAGACTGAAGAACTGGATATACTTTGTGAGAAGGATAGAATACAGCATTCTTCCTTCCCTTTAATACTTCTCATTCTAAGAATATTTAGTGACTTCCACTTACAAAATCAGGATAAGAAGGAAAATGAGAGGTAGGAACTAACTGTGGCTCATTGGATCTTTGAAACATGCATTTCCAAAAGAAAAAAAAAAAAGATATAGGGAAGCAAAACCCAAAAGCATTCCAGAGTTAGTGCAAGCTGTGGAGTGTAACTTATAAAATTCATGTTTCTATGTGAACAAAATGAGGGAATGGGGGTAGAAAATGATCCCACTTTTATTTAGCATGGCTCCTTTAGTTAAATTTCTTATTGTTTTCCTAGGTTTTTTGAGATATAATGGACATATAACATTGTGTAAGTTTAAGGTGTACAATATGATGATTTGAAACATGTATATATTGAGTAATATTTACCACAATAAGGTTATTTAATGCATTCCTCACCTCATATAATTAACATTTTGTTGTTGTTATTTCATTTCCCTGGGATACATACCATCTGTAGGACTGTTGAATCATTTTGTAGTTTTACTTTTAAGATTTTGAGGAAACTCCATAGTGTTTTCCGTCTTGACTGTACTAATTTACATTACCACCAACAGGGCTCAGGTGTTCCCTTTTCTCCACAGCCTTGTGAATTTTTATTGTCACTTGTCTTTTCTAACTGGTGTAAAGTGATATTTCGTTGTGGTTTTGATTTGCATTTTCCTGAGATTAGTGATGTTTATCACCTTTTCATATACTTGTTGACAACTTGTATGACTTCTTTGGAAGAATGTCTATTCAGGTAACCTATCATTTTTTTTTTTTGCGGTACGCGGGCCTCTCACTGCCGTGGCCTCTCCCACTGCGGAGCACAGGCTCCGGACGCACAGGCTCAGCGGCCATGGCTCACGGGCCCAGCTGCTCCGTGGCATGTGGGAATCCTCCCAGACTGGGGCACGAACCCGTGTCCCCTGCACCAGCAGGTGGACTCTCAACCACTGCGCCACCAGGGAAGCCCACCTATCATTTTTTAATCCAATTATTTGATGAAATATTGAGTTATATGAGTTTCTTATATAATTTGTATATTAATCCCTTATCAGATGTATGATTTGTAAATATTTTCACACATTCCATAGGTTGCCTTGTCACATTGTTGTTTCTTTTGTTGTACTTATTAGTTTGATATAATCCTACTTGTTTATTTTAGCTTTTGTGGATTGAGCTTTTGGTGTCACATACAAAAGTTATTGCTAAGAACAATATCAAGGAGCTTTTTCCTTATGTTTTCTTATAAGAGTTTTATGGCTTCAGGTCTTATGTTTAAGTCCTTAATGTATTTTGAGTTAACTTTTGTGAATGGTGTAAGACAGTGGTCCAATTTCATACTTTTGCATGGGAATAATCAATTTTCCTCAAACCATTTATTAGAGACTATCCTTTCCCCATTGAGTAGTCTTGTCTCCCTTCTCAATATTTGTTCAGTATGTATGGATGGGTTTATTTCTAAAATCTGTTCTACTGGTCAATGTGTCTGTTTTTATGCCAGTACCATACTGTTTTGATTACTGCAGCTTTGTAATATAGTTTAAAATCAGAGTGTGTGCTGTCTCCAGCTTTATTCTTTCTCTGGATTGCTTTGGTTATTTGGGGTCTTTTGTGATTCCATAAAAATTTTAGTATTCTTTTTTCTATTTCTGTGAAAAATTACATTGGAATTTTTATAAAGATTGCATTGAATCTATAGATGGCTTGGGTATTATGTACATTTGAGCAATATTAATTCTTCTGACCCATGTACTTAGGATATCTTTTAATTTATTTGTGTCTCCTTCAGCTTGCTTCATCAGTGTCTTATAGGATTCAGTATACAGATCTTTCATTTCTTTGGTTAAATATATTCCTAAATTTTTATAGTTTTTTTATGCTAATGTAAATGAAACTATTATCTTTATATCTTTTTCAGATAGTTCATTGTTAGTGTATAGAAATGCATCTGACTTTTGTATTTTCATTTCATACCCAAAAACTTTACTGAATTTTTCTATTAGTTATTTGTGGAGTCTTCAGAATTTTCTACATCTATTATTGTTTCATTCTTCCTTCCCTTTTGGTGTGGTTATTCTCAGGGTTTTTTTGTCTCCCTCTGTTGCTTAAAATGGATATTTGGGCTCTGTAAGAACTATTTTCATTTATGGATAGCTGTGTCATTGTTGATCTTTGAGGAGAATGGAGACTGGGTTTTCTACTCTGCTATATTGGTGACATCAGATAAATTTCTTTTTGATAATGGCTATCAGATTTATCTTTGAAATTGAACTTTTCTGAAACTCTTAATCTGAGAAACAGCTTCTACCTAAAAGGCCAGTGGACAGTGAGTATGGCTGACAAATCCTATGCAGGAAACATGCTTCTCAGACATTTATGTATCTATGAATCACCTGTGGATCCAGCAAAAATATAAATCTTAAGACAAAGCTTGTGTGATGCATTTCTAATAAGCTTCTAAGTGCTTGTTGCTGGAGACATTCTTTGGTGGGGTAAGCAACATCAAATTAGTTGGACATTGTCTTAAGATGAATAAACAGGAGAAAAAGGGGAGAGAAGTGTATAACCAAAAATATAGAAGGACAAATGACATAAAACATGAGAAGTACCTTAATTAAATCAGAAAAAAAAGAGATAGGAAGTTTAAAAAGTTAGGAAGTTGGAAGAAGGAAGGAAGAGAAGGAGAGAAGAAGCAAGGAAGGGAGGGAAGGAGGAAGAAGAAGAAATGGAGGGAGGGAAGGAAAGAAGAGAGAAAGTAAAGAAAAATGACATAAAAAGGACCAATAAAAAATATAGTCTGGAAGAGCTAAAAGACAACCGAAAGAAAATTGTACCTTTCCTAAAGAGTGTTTAATTAAAGTTTGGAACTTGTTAAGATTCTAATCTAAAATATATAAATAAGCCCTTCACAATAAGGTGCTAAAATGAGGAAATGGGTTGACAATAGAGACAATAAAGTAGAAGAAATTAACATAAAACACTATTATAGAACAAACTTGTAGACTAGACACAGCAAGGAATAGGATGGACACAACTGAAAGTGAAGAAAACCAAAAATAAAGCAGGATGTGTGGCTGAATCTGCTTGGATTTGAAACCCAGCTCAACCACAAACTAAACACATGGCCTTAGTCAATTACCTAACATCCCTGAGCCTCCATTTCCTTGCTTGAACAGTGGCAACAAGAACAGCAACTTCTTCACTGGGTATTGTGGGAATGTTAAAATAGAGATTCCTGGAAACGTACTTAAAAGAGTAACTGGAATATTCAGTCAATTCCTGTCACTCCTTTACTGGTAATTTCCAATGTTTTCTCATATTCCTCAGAGTACAAAGCGAAGCCCCCCAAATGGTCTCCAAAGTCCTGTATGATCCAGTCACTGCTGCGCCTCTGCCCCTTTCCCTACTATAGTCATCCTTGCTCATTCTCCTTCAGCCATGCTGTTCTCCTTGCATATCCCGACTCAAAGCCTTTACACAGATTCTTCCCTCTTCCTGAAATGTGCTCCTCCTGTTACCTACACAGCTCCTTTGCTCATCTCCATGTCTTTACACATAGTTTATCTTTTCACTGTTGGCTACTCCCTCTAAAATCCACAATTTATCACCTATTTCTAAATTTACAGTCCTTCCCACCTTTGCCCCAACAGCACTTGCAGCTCCTGGACCTTGATTAGCATTGTCACACACACTGTGTTAGTACTTGTCTATCATCTGCCTCCCTCTCACTAGAATATAAAGTCTATGAGGTTGAGACTTTGGCTATTTGGGTCACTGCTGTGTCTCTGGCACCTAAACAGTATCTGAGACTCAATATATACTCGTTGAAAGAATGAATTTCATGCATCAAGTCAGTATTAAGATTTAAAATAAGGCCAAATTTTGTGACATACACATACATATAATCAAACACATAGTCATTTATTGCTGACGTAACTGATGCCTCTCACTTTACTAGATGTTATATACACATTATTTTTCTTATTTATAATGACAAATCTGAAGTACATTATTGTGCCCATTCTTCAGTTTTAGAAACTGTGCCTCTGAAAAATTAAATAATGTACACTCAGTCACACACATAACAATTCTTAAAACTGAATCTGTGTGATTCCAGCCCATTCTGCTCATCATACTTGGCCTGATACTGTATTTGCACTTAATCTAAAAATGAGTTAATACATCCACTCTGACTCCATAAATTGTCAATCCCATTCACACGAGTAATAGGCAGCCATTCAAAAATGAGCCTTGCTTAATTCCTGGCATTGTCTTTTGTTAGCAGAACTCTTGACTTGAGATTAACTGGTTATGGTTATGACAAGCTTGCTTTCATTAGAAATATCTGAACAATAAGAAAAGAAAACAAAAAGTTGGCTTACTTTGCATGTTTTTAGATATCAAGTACCTACTTTTTTTTTTTAAAGTGGTATGTTATAAAATAGCAATTGGCATTTTTACATAAATATCTAAAAGTAATAGTTCAGTAGAAAGGCATGTAAATTTGATCTAGTTTTTTCAGTTTATCAAAATTCTTAGGGTCTCCACTCTGATTTGATTTTGGTCCTTGTTCATTGATGTGACAGGTTTAATGATCACATGTCAGTATTCCAAGAGCCTCCTGTTTAACAGAAGAGCACTGTTCCCTGGAATACTCTAGTCCCCGCTCATCACCTGACCTTTCCCCTGGAAACATTCATCACCAGTGACACTGACTGATGAGCAGCATGATCTCCTGACCTCCAATTTATTCATGTTGATGGTCTTGACACTCTTCGCAGTCTCCCAGGCTCCACACAGCTGCCTAATATCATCAGTGGATTTTTACCTCCCAGAAATACTTTCTATTTCCTCACTGTACAGACAGTATTACTTTCTTCTCCATCCAGCATGAACTGTCACTTTTTTTTCACTGATTGCTTTTCAAAATGCTCAGATTTTCTCCCACCCCCACTGACATTTCTACGTCTCTCATTGAGTAACCTACAGTCTGTCCATCTTAGGGGGTCATTTTCTAAGGAAAGTATACTCTTCCTGGTAGAATATCCTCATCAGTTTGGTAAGAAATTCCTCATCAGTAATAAAGGGACAACTTGACCTAAGCATACCTCTCCCATCTTCAGATTACAGTAACCATTTTCATGACCTCACTTAATGACTACTATTATTAATTCCATGTCCCTTCCTTAAGAAGTTTCAGCAATTCATGCTGCTAACAAATATACTATCACTATTAATAGTAATAACTACCATTGTTTTTACTATTTTTCAAAAAAGAATAAATGAAGGAAGAAAGGAACACATTTAATATCAATATTTGTAATAATAAAATACCTTTCCTGAACACTTACAATGTGTTTGAAACTGTGGTCAGTAATAAGTATTACAGTATCCTCCACTTTTCAGAAAGTTCACTCTGTTTCACTTTTACAAGACCTACATTAGTACCTGTTTTCGCTAACAAAATAAATCCGAAGAGCATTTTCACTTTATGAAAAAAGGCGTAAAGCAAAACCAGCATCCAGCGTTTGCTTTGCAGTGAGTCCTTATAGAGGCAGCACATGTTCCAGTGGTGAGAGGGGCACCCCCAAGCTCTTTCCTGAGGAACTATACTCTGCTTCTCAGGATCAAGCTGCCACAGCTTTGAACTGTGTCTGTGAGCATCTGTGCTTTATCTCAATTTATTTTTTGCATGCATTAGCAAGACATGCCCTAAGGTAATTGCTTCTTCCTTTTATGCCATTTAAACTTCTGAAGTTTTCGTAGAAATGCTGTACTTTCAAATAGCAAGAGAAAACTGTATCTCATTTAACACTTCCATCAATTCTATGTGGTAAATGATATTACCATCCTTAATTTGAAAACAAGAAAACTGAGACACAGTAAAGTAATCAGTAGGTAAATAACATGCCCAATGTCACACTGCTGTTCATTGGCAGAACCAAGATTTTGTTAGATGATTCAATAATTATCTTGGATTAGCAAGTTTCATCAACCGAATTTGACTCAAAGAAAAAAATAGTTACGATGATGAGGATCGTGGTGATGATGGTGATGATGATGATGATGAAGAAATATTACTAATAAAATCTGTTATATTTGGTAGCAGACAATATTCTGTGTACTTTATATACAGATTCTTGCTTGTTTTAGTTCTTACAAGAGATAGTTATCATCATGACTACTCTATAGATCAGGTGATTGAAAATTGGAGAGGTGAAGTATTTTTCCTGAGATAATGGGAGTGATTCTTAACAATTTTGTTGGCCATATGAGTGTCCAGAGCATGAATCATTATATTGAGAAAAATATTTACCCACAGTAACAGCTGATGGGAAGTTTGATCAAAGTCTCTTTACAGGTAGGCATATAATATCCTCATCTTCCCCTTAAATGAACTGGAACTTTCTTTTTTTTTTTTCTTTTGCGGTACGCGGGCCTCTCACTGCTGTGGCCTCTTCCATCCCGGAGCACAGGCTCCGGATGCGCAGTCTCAGCGGCCATGCTCATGGGCCCAGCCACTCCACGGCATGTGGGATCTTCCCGTGCCGGGGCACGAACCCACGTCCCCTGCAACGGCAGGTGGACTCTCAACCACTGCGCCACCAGGGAAGCCCTGGAACTTTCTTGACAGCAAGTGTTCTGTGTTATCTGAGAATCTAGTCCATACACTGTCAAGAAATAGTTGTTGAATTAAAAGGACTGCAGGAAAGAAAGCTGAGAGAGGTTTAGGTGCTTGACCAGGCTCCCAGGGCTGGTTGGTAGATGAGCTGCGATCTAGTGCCCTGATTTGTATTGCAATGCTCTTACGTAGTCATCTTCTGATGCATTTACAGATGAAGAATTAAAATAAGAAATGGAAAATATGCTTGTATGGTAGGTTTTCAATGGTTAACAGAGGTCAAAATATGCTATCCTAATTTCCATTTCAGTCTTTATTTCTCAACTATTTATCTACAATTAATTATTGAACATAACATCTATCCTTTATTCATAAACATTTATTATTTTTCTATCTCTATTTTGTCTCCTCCTTCCAAGTGGTTTGTCACAGCTTATTAGTCATTTAAAAGATAAAAATGCATTCATGTATTTGTAAAAATCTAGTTCATTTATGTATAGGTCTTAAAGGACAATAAATCTTAGATGTATTGCATAATTTTGAAAAGACACTTTCCCCTTAAATATTTGTAAATATTTCTATTTGTAATAGGTGAAATAAATGAGTTTTTCAAGTATTAAAAAGATGCTTATACTTGCTTGTGTGATCACTGCTGATCACATTTGAAGCAGTATACTGATTGTTTTACATTTCCCAAGATAATTTAATTATGTCAATGACTCTGGTTTCTATATGTAATTTGGAAGAAGGCTAACTGAATGATGGGTGTTCTACTTTATCTTGACCCACTGAAAAGCATAAACACTTGGTCTTAAATACACTTTCAAGTATTTAAATATTAACATATAGAAATATATCACATTCATCTAACCTCAGTTTTCTTTTTTGCTTTCTTTTTTGCGGTACGCGGGCCTCTCACTGTTGTGGCCTCTCCCTTTGAGGAGCACAGGCTCCGGATGCGCAGACTCTGGACGCGCAGGCTCAGCGGCCATGGCTCACGGGCCTAGCTGCTCTGCAGCATGTGGGATCTTCCCAGACTGGGGCATGAACCCGTGTCCCCTGCATCGGCAGGTGGACTCTCAACCACTGCGCCACCAGGGAAGCCCTCCTAACCTCATTTTTCTTAACTTTCCAGAATGCACTACTATATTTATGTTCTTAATATTTATGTTGCTTATATTTGTCCTTTCATTTTATAGTCCTCCCGTCATTTACATCACTAACAGAAATAGTTTTATAAGTCTTGATAACATTTCACAATTTTTTTCTTCCTTAAGTATTGCTTGAGGAGTGACATCCGCAAAATGGTGGCATAGGAGTTTCTAGTGCTTATTTGTCTTCCCAGGCAGCCCCCCAACATCAATTTAGAAAATTATCCATGTGTAAAAATAATTCACAATAGTTAAGGATCCCAGGCAAGAGATTATAGCACCCAGATGAGGCACAGAAATAAGAAAAGATGCATTGAGGAGGGTAAGAAAGATAGATTCACATTACCCCCAATAACTACCCCCCAAGCCAGGGTAGCCCAGTGCAGAGAGAGACACCCATCCCATAGAGGAAGGAGAGGAAAGTGAACATCTACTTCACCATGGACCCCAAAGCTAGCCCACCCCAACATCATGCCAACTCCCATGGCATTAGGTGGCTCCCTGCAGGCTACCATGAACCAAGGCCCCCAACTTTCACTGGCAATTGCCAGCTCCTTTGGCCACATGGGAGTCTCACAACACTAGGATGCTGGAGGTCTCCAGCAATTACAGGCTCCCAGTCCACCAATGTGCCAGCAAGTTTCCATGGCCTGGGTGACACTGGGGCCCCAGGATCCCAGCAAGGTCCTGTAAACCTAGGCTCCTGGCCCATTCCAGCAATGAGTGGCTCTCCTGGCACCAGGCTCTTAGTAGACTCTTGCCAACCAGGATCTCAGCTCACCCCAGCACTGGCTGGCTTCCACGGCCTTGGGAGGCTCCCATGGCAACAGACTCCTGATGGGCTCCCATGGTCCTAGGAAGCTCCTATGGCCCCAGGATACCAATTCGCCCCTATGAACCCTGGCTCCTGACTAGGACCAATGCCAGACTAGGACCAATGCCAGAATAACTACACAGACCCAAGCTTTTGACACACCCCTGCCCGAGGCTGTATCACATACACCCAGGCTCCTTGCTTGCTCCAGTGCAAAACAAATTCAATAGCACAATATAAGGATAATATACCATAATCAAGGAGAATTTATTCCTGGAATGCAAGGATGGTTCAACATGAGCAAATCAATAAATGTGATATACCACATTAATAGAATGGAAGATAAAAATCATGTGATCATCTCAATAGATATAGAAAAAGCATTTGACAAAATTCAACATGCTTTCAGGATAAAAACTCTCAACAAATTGTGTATAGAAGGAATATACCTCAAAATTTTAAAGGTCATAAGTGGTAAACTCACAGCTAAATCATACTCAGCAGTGAAGGGTTGAAAGCTTTCCACCTAAAATCACAAACAAGACAACTGTGCTCTCTATCACCACTCTTAATCAACATAGAACTAGAAATCATTTCCAGAGCAATTAGGAAATAAAAAGTAATGAAAGGCATCCAAGTCAGAAAGGAAGAAGTAAAATTGTCTCTAACTGCAGATGAAAAGATATTATATATAGAAAATCCTAAGACACCAACAAAGAACTATTAGAACCAATAAATAAATTCAGTAAAATTAACATACAAAAATCAGTTCTGTTTCTATACTCTAACACATAACTATCTGAAAAAGAAAGAAAGCAATTCCATTTGCAATAGCATAAAAATATATATATAATACCTAGAGATAAATATAAACAAAGAACTGGAATGAACTGTACACTGAAAATTATGACAATGATGAAGTAAATTAAGAAGACACAAAAATGGAAAGATATCTCATGTTCATTGTTATAAAAATTAACATTATTAAAATGTCCATACTACTCAAAGCTATCTATAGATTCAATGCAGTCCCTATCAAAATTTCAATGACATTTTTCACAAAAATAGAAGAAAAAGCAATTCAAAAATTCTTATGGAACCATAAAAGACCCTAAATATCCAAAGAAATCCAGAGAAAGAATAAAAAAGCTGTAAACATCATAATTCCTGATTTCAAACGTTATTACAAGCTATAGTAATAAAAACAATGTAATGAATATTGTACTTACATAAAACAGACACATAAATCAATACAACAGAATCAAGAGCCCAGAAATAAAGCTACATATATATGGTCAACTAAAATTTGACAAAGGAGCCAAAAAAAAACTCAATGTGGAAAGTATAGTTTTTTCAGTAAATGATGTTGAGAAAGCTAGCTCTTCACATACCAAAAAAAAAAATTTGACTCTGATTTTACACTGCTCTCATGATTAACTTGCTATGTATTAAAGACTTACATGTAAGACCTGAAAATGTAAAACTACTAGAAGAAAACATATGGGAAAATTCCTTGACATTAGTCTTGACAATGTTTTTTTAAATATGATGCCAAATGCTCAAGCAACAAAGCAAAAATAAACAGGTAGGACTATCAAACTAGAAAACATCTGCACAGAAAAAGAAATAATTAGCAAAATGAAAAGCTAATTTTGGAGTGGGAGAAAATGTGCAGACCATGTATCTGACGAAGGGTCAATGATCAGTCTGAATCTGTATAAGTAACACATACAAGTCAATAGCAAACAAAAACAAACAAACAAAAAACCAACCAATCAGATTAAAAAATAGGTGGAGGACTTGAATAGACATTTTTCCAAAGGAGATATACAAATGGCCAAATGGTATATGAAAAGATGCTCAACATCACTAATCATCAATGAAATGCAAATCAAAACCACAATGAGTTATCACCTTACACTTTTTGGAAAGGGAAAAAGATGAGACAATAAGTACTGACCATCCTGTGGAGAAAAGGAAATTCTTGTGCTTTGTTGGTGAGAATGTAAATTGGTGCAGTAACTATGGAAAACAGTGTGGAATTCCACAAATATTTTAAATTAGAACTATCATATGATCCAGCAATCTCACTTCTCAGCATATATCCAAAAGAAGGGAAATCACTACCTCAAAGAGATATCTGAATTCCTATGTTCATGGTAGCATTATTCTCCATACCCAAGACATGGAAACAACCTAAGTATCCATCACAGGTGAACAGATAAAATGTAATTCTACTTACCCTTGAACAATGTGGGTTTGAACTCTGTGGGTCCACTTATATGCAGATTTGTCTCAATAAATTCATACTACACCACTATCCGAGGTTAGTTGAATCCATGGATGTGGAACCTTGGATATGGAGGGCATCTGTAACTTACATGTGGATTTTTGATTGTGTGGAGGGTCAGTAACCCTAAGCCCGATGTTGTGCAAGGGTCAACTGTATATATATATATATAATTCAGTCTTAAAAAAAAGAAGGAAATCCTACCTTTTTCACCAACATGGGTGGACCTGAGGACATCATGCTAAGTGAAAGAAGTCAGACAGAGAAAGACAAATACCATACGTTCTCACTTATATGTGGAGTCTGAAAAAGCCAAACTCATAGAATATAAAGTAGAATGGTGGTGCTAGGGACTGAGATAGGGGAAATAGGGAGATGTGGGTCAAAATGTACAAACTTCCAACCATAAGAGAATAAGTTTAGAGGATCTGATGTACAGCATGGTGATTATAATTAACAATACCTTATTATGTACTTCAAATTTATTATGGGAGTACATCTTTAATATTATCACCACAGATTTAAAAAATGGTGGTTATGAGAGGTGATGGAGGTGTTAATTAACCTTATCGTAATCATTTTAAAAAATATACATGTATCAAATCATCATGCGTACACCTTAAACTTGTATGTTACATGTCAATAATGCTCTAACATATAAAAAGGAAAATAAGAGAATTATTTGAAGAATTAATCTATAGTTAAATAATCCTACTCAAAATCTACCTCCACATATATAACCATAGATTCAGTATTTCATTTTTCCAATTACACACCCAGATCTTGATATTCTCTCATGGAGAATTTGATTTCACATGTAGTCCATACCAGTAGAATATCATAGATTAAGAATGATTATAAATCATAGGAGGAACATTTGAATTAAGAGATGGTTTGCTTTTAGAGGTAATACAGCATGTAACATTAATGTGCCTCATCCTTTGTCATTAGATATTTACTGGGCACTGTAAATATCAGGTGTCATGCTGGGTTCCAGGGGTATAAAATAATGGTTAATATTCATTCCTCTATGGAAGTGTATAGTCCAAGTGAGGAGGCAAAAAACTATACAGAAAAGTACAATACATGGTGAAAATTGGTACGTGCAAGGTGCTTGTCAGAGGTTCACCAGCTTAGCCAGGCTTTGGGGTCAAGTAGGGTTCCTCTGACAATATGTTACCTCTACCAAGTTGTGACTAGTGCTTAGGAGTTATCTAGGTGAGAGAAGATGGGAAAAGTAATCCGAGTTGAGACAAACTGCATGTGGAGAAGCTAGGCAAGAGAGCTGGACACTTCTAGTGAATTTTGAATTGATCTTGACTGGAACGGAACAGTGAGGAGTCAGTGTCAGGAGACAGCTATGGAGAGGAGATTGTTATCCAGGCTCTATGGAACCATGATCCCAAAGGTAACAATGACCATGGAGAGTATAAGTTAGAAAGTGACTCATTGGATTAATTTGAATTAATATTTTAGTAAATTCTTTAGGCAAAATATGACTTTATTGTTTAGCATCTGATAAAAGCATTTTGTGTGATATGTGGCAAAAAAATCATAGGTATCTAAGATCCTCTCCTATACTTTTTAATTATACTTGGGATGTGAATAAGAAAATACAAAAAATATACAAGTGTCCTAGAATAAAGAATGGATAATCTAGTAGAAGTAAAGAGAAATCAACCAAAGTTAATTAAAGTAATTATTCAAAAAATATTTATTTAATTTCCATCATGTGCTGGATATTGTGCTCAAGTGAGCACTCAGTGATAGACAAAGTAGATATGTTCCCCATTCTCTAGGAACTCATGGTCTAGTTAGTGAGAAAAAGAACCATGAACATGTGATGTGTGTAGCAGACTTCCAAAGGCAATCTCTGCCTTAGGGTTGGGGAAGTTTTCTGGCAGGAAGGCAAGAAGGTCACAAATTCGTGTCCACAGGTGTCAAGCAAGGTAACACTAATGCATGAAGTAACCCAAATGCTAAGTTTCTTTTCATGGAATCAAGATTAATGCATGACTAATAATATTCTTTTTTGAAATATCGTGCAAACAAAATAAAAACTCAAATCAAAGCATGCTCATTACCTGAGATCTAAATTCTCTGGCTATATGATTATGTGAGGGAGACCTTACAGTGCCCATCTTAGAAGCTCCATGACCCTGGATCATCAAGATTGGAGGACAGAAGTATACAGGTGCCCTTTGACAAACGATGAAGAATAATCACATCACTCAGAGAAAAAGCGTCCACTAGAGAAACAGATTTATACTGTACATCAGCTCAAGATAGCAATTGAGAAAATAATAAGAGAGAAAAAAATAACCCTCTATCCTAAGACAATAATCATAAATCTAAAAAATTGTACACACCAGGAGATTCATAACAATAATATTTGTAGTGATGATTAAATGGAGAAAATATAATTGTCTGAAAATAGTGACCTGGTTAGCTAATGTATGGCAGATACCCACAATAGAATATTATGCCACAGTTGAAATTCGGCTCCAAATGCCTTTAGTATAGCTGGGATGTTAGCAAACCATTTGTTGGTAGCCTAATTTTCTAATTGCACCAACTTTTTTTCTCTTCAGACCACAGGGTAGTTTTTTGTTTATTTGTTTTGTCTTGTTCCTATTGTTAGTAGTTATTTACCCATGTGCACTTCTCTTTCATCCTCTATACCCTATATCCTTTTGTTCTAGATTTATCTAAATCCCTCTCACAAAGTTAAAGATTTATTTATCAGTGTCTAATGATAACTTATCTGTTCACAGAGAAGCACATCCTAATGGGTATTAAAATCTTAAGGTTAATATGGAAGTATTTTAGATGCCAGGCAGTGAAAGGAGATAGATTTCTGAAGATTGAGCCTGTACCACTGAATCTGAAAGCACTATAGATAGCATGCAAATGGTTTTGCACAAAACTGGCCATCCTCATTTCCCTTTTTTAAAATTAAGGTATAATTGACATAGAAGATCATATTAGTTTTAGGTGTACAATGTAACCATTCAATATTTGTATATATTGCAAAATGATCACCATAATGTCTGATCAATATCTGTAAACATACACAGTTACGCTTGTTTCTTGTGATGAGAATTTTTAAGATCGACTTTCTTAGCAACTTTCAAATATGCTGTACAGTATTATTAACTATAGTCATCATGTTGTATATCACATCTCCATGACTTACTTCACATTTTTTTGTGACCATCATTCTCCTCATTTTACAGATAATGGAAGTGAGACAAAAGGAGAATTAACACAGCTGAGAGCCAAACTCAGGTAGTCTGCTTCCAGTCCATTATGCTCTTATGCCCAATACCCTGAGGCTTCCCTAATCATTTCTTTTGCAATCATTTCCGATTACACCTTACTTTTCAAATGGGATGCTTGGTGTTGCTGGCCACAATTCTGTTCACCTCGTTTCAGATTTCCTCTCTTGCCCTCTGCTGCTTTGGACTACTGAAGGCAGTATCTATTCCTAGACACTTCCAACAGTCTGCATCTCAAGATTTACATTTTGTTGCTGATAGAAAGATGTATTAAAAAGGAAATGTAGATCTCTTGAAGAGAAAAATCATACTGTGTATATATTGCCTGGGGCTAGTCTGATTCAGTTTGAGTTAAAATTCTTTACTATACATCTCAATAACTTGTATTTTCTAGAATATGACTAACAGCATGGTAGAATCGTGGCCATGAGTATGAACAACATTTTGCATTTTTGATACCCAACTTATAGTTTATTGATTCCATAATATTTATTTCATCTAAAAACCACTGTCTGAAATTAATATGTGTTCTAAATAAGAATGGTAGCATCATTTTGATAAAGTAAAAGACATCAAATATTGTCTCAAAGTCTAACTACTAATGCCAGTAAAGATAGAGACAAACTTTTAACCAAAAGAGTCACCATGGAGTGACAGACATTATTTTCCTTGGTAACTCTGGCTTACCCTTTCTTTTTCTTTTCCAGTAAAATTATTATCTTGTATGAGGGTTAAATTCAAAATTAACTGTTTCCCTGTACCTTTTACTATCATTAAGAAGTACACCTCACATGAATGATTTAGTGATTGCTTTCATGTTCATGTTTGACTGTATTGATTAACCTTCAAGATGGGGGCTTTTGTGTGCATGGCAGAAGTTGCCAGCACTCATGGGAATTTTTTCTCCTTCTAGGCTCACAAGAAGATGGTATGTCCCAGTTTCAATCAGTTAGGAGTGGCCATGGGATTATTTGAATGAGTGAGTTTTAGGTGGAAATGACATAAGTCATTTCTGGGCCAGAGTATTTAATCACAAGAATGAGACTCTATAGCACACTTTTTGTCTGCTACCATGGACAGTTATGTGGGCATGGAATAGCAATCAGGATGTACCTGACTAGGTTTGAAACATAGAGTCCCCCTTGGAAATAAAATTTATTTTATTATTTGTTGTTTTTGTTTGTTTTCTTTTTTTTTATTTTGCTTAATGTGTTTTAATAAAATATTATTGTTTTTATTGCTTAGGCTATTCTGAGAGATATTGTATTACATTAAACTTTGATTCCACAACAGTACAATACTTATCTCAGTGTTTGAATATGCTAAACATTTAAGACTTGAAATTAATATTTTTCTCACATTTTGTCTTTGCTTATTTATTTATTAGTTTATACAATGTACTAACTGCTAGGGTAGTTGTTTTGAGGATTAAAAATATTATCAGCATTCAAGGGATTTCTTTTCAATGCCATAGACTATACATGAATTTCTTTTAATGTAGGTACACGGAATTCTTTGACCGTGTGAGAATGTTACCCAGAAATATTTTTATTATTATTCCCTTGTCACCATACCAAAAAGTGCATGTAGTTATTCAGGTTTTGTATTAGAATCCAGAAATTGGACCTTTTTTTTAGAAATAAGAAAAAAAAGAACTTTATTTCAGATCAAAATACTTTTAAATGTTTATAGCATTTATTAGGTGGTAAAATATTTCACAATAAAATTCAGCCTAATTTAAAGAAACATAGCAAAGGCTGCACTCCAAAAGTTTTGAATCATGATTTGTCTTAAGAGTTAATCCTATTGACCCTAAGAAAAGCTTTATCCATGTGCATGGAAGTGCAGGATGCATATGTGTATTGAAAAATAATATTGATGAATTTGGGTAATCAAATACTCTAAAAGGACCTCCGGCTACTGTATGAGGGAGGTAAGTTTTCTCTAACTGGAGCACTAGGTATGATCACCAAATTCACAGCCCCATAGGGATAACATTTATTATCATAAAAAGAACTATAACATTTGAAATCTGAGGTTAAACATTTACTACAAGGTTTATGAGGAGACTATGAATCTCAAGTGAATTCACTGCATGAGAAAAGTGAATTTATTATCAAGGGCATGAAAGGAATAAGTCTTCTGAATGCTTAATACCCTCTGTTAAAGCTTCATAATAAACTGTTCACCTCACTGCATGCTATTCCAAAGTCTACAATGCAAGATATGACTAACCTCTAAATCACAGTCCTTTTAAGGCACTGCCAATAAGGTAACTAATTCATGTGTATTCATTATGAAAAAAATATATACCAAATAGTCAGCATTGTGCTACTGACTTTTCTAAGATCTTCTGTGGAATAGATTCTAGCTAATTTCTAATGTAAATAACTTGCCTTCAAAACATACAAAATATTCTAAATGTCAAAAGATCATAAAATAACAGAGATAAAGTGATGGGCAGAGCTGACAATTTTTCAAAGCATCTTGGAGGATACAAAATACATTTTTGTTGGTTCACAAACACTAAACTGGTTACTCCATGAGTACTGGATTTTAAAATATATAACTGCCTCAAAAATCTCACCTCAGGAAAGGTTAATAAGCCTGAACTGGCAATATCATGAGATCTCTGATGGAATCTAATTAGCACGAAGTTCACATTCTGAAAACATTTTGTTAGACTGACAAGAGGTTAGAAAAGGAACAGATGATACATGAGAAAGGTCTTTTCCTCCTTACTATGTGTGTATAATTTCCATTATGGGTAATTAGAACTTCATACATGGAACAGTGAAAGAATAGACCAGAACATATTTTTTTCCTTAAAAAGCACTATTTTAGCAGCAATGGAACAGACTGCTGAGGTCAGAAGGGTCCCAGAGCTAGACAGTGTTTACAAAGCCAGGGAACAGGTTTCAGTGTGAAAGAAATTCTCCTAGCCAAATGAAGGAAACATAAGGAAATTATTCTGATGAATATGAAGCCTGTTATGCATTATTTAGTTTTCATCATAAAATAGTATAATGGGCTTTCATTTTACTACATATAGCTTTTGGAGCATAAATTTCTCCAACAAATAACAAATGGGAAAGCAAGTTGGAATTAGGCAAGCCCTGGAGATGGCATAAGGTAAAATGTCCATCCAAACGGTGACCTTGCTGTTGAACTGATGTTACTACTGAGTAAATGGAAATCAAAGGATGAGAGGAATAAAAACAGTATAAGGAAATTTGTAAGCAGGTTTAGATGACACTCTTTTGGTCCCTGAGTTAGAACCAAGCAAGGCTTCCCCTTCAGAAACTAGGTAATCTTTCAACAAAAAGGCAAAATAGGATGAAAGCAGGTGGCAATACATTCAAATAGAATAAGGAGGTGCTCACTCTCTTGTGGTTTATATGACCACCAATACCAGACTTGCCTACTAATTGTCCTTATCGCTATAATGATTGTTATGATGCTCTATAGCAATCATTATTTCACATACCTTCTTCCCTCTCTACAGTGTGCTAAGGCTATGAGAAGCATGGCTGAACACATTTCCATTTCGTGGTTTTGACTCTCATTTTCTCCTGAAAGTCACTAATTACCACAGAAGTTTCATGAGGAAAAGTCAGATCTCTGACCTGAACTCCCCTGAGGTCAATGTACCTATGTAAAGGAGTAGGGCAGGGTAATGTTCTTACATATAATCCAAAGTACTTTTCTTTTTTAAAAATTTATGTTTCCTCCCTGGAATCATCTTACAATTAAGACTAGGCCAAGGGGATTAGGTTTATTGCCATAGATAAGAGGCAGGCAGACATTGCCTAGGGGGAAAAAAAAAGTCAGTGCTTAGCTTTGAACTTAAAACTAAATGCCTCAGGGTGAGTTCTTTGGAAGTAGTTGCTGAGACAGTTTAGCATGGGAGAAATTTATTCGGGATTCACACCTGTGGCAAAGAGTGAGCGGAAGTAGGATCAGGCAGAGGGAGAAGTGGAACTGCCATACAGGTCAAAGAAAGCCTTGGATAGGTCAACTTCTAGCGGACTGTGGGTGTAAAGCCCTCTCTGTGGTTTGTATGTTTTGTGACCCATGAAGGGAAAAGAAGCTCCCTGCAGCTGAGGCTGCTGCTGGCAGCTGAGGCTACAAATCTTTTCTTGAAGAAGAATCTTGGCAGTGTATCTCTGAGTCAGGCACTGGCTTTGAATAAAACTCAACTGCAAAGTTTTCAGCCACATTTTCAAATGATAGAAAGGGGATTTCTTGAACATCCTAAAGCTGGGTTTTTACATGTCCACAACCTTGAATTAGAGGATTAATCTCAGAGTAAACCAAGAGTAGGGGGAATGCAAGCTTTAAAGTGAAGAAATTTACCACACCACCGACAAACTCCTTCCAAGATAGGTGAGGGTATGAGAAAGGAAAGAGAGGATTTCATTATGATCTCTTGCAAAAACACTCAGAGTTTTTGGAGAATCTCTCAAAACCTCACTGATGATTCTCTGCCTCCTGACCTAGCCTGGAGGTTCTGGCAGCCTCTGGGAGAACCCTGCTTTGTATGGCCTGGGATTAGTAGAGTTGTCATGGCTGAGACAGACCTAAGAGTTGGGCTCCAGGGCTTCCTTACTGGGAATTGTTCATACCAGCCTCTTCAGGGAAAGCAGATGATACTTCTTTATTCTCTAGAGTTAGGAATCAGATATTTTGTGAGAAACAGTAGATATGAATAGACCTGGGGGTCAAAAGAAGGTCACTTACACAAGCAGAAGAAATATCCATAGTCATTAAGTTTAGGTATTGACACAATCTCTAAATGATGAAGGGAACTAAAATTAAATTAAGATCAAACAAATGAAATTAAATAAAGTTGAATAAAATAAAAAATTCAATTCCTTTTTTTTTTTCTAACCACATCTCTGGAGCTCAAGAGTGACAAAAGGCTAGTGGCTACTATCTTGGACAAGTTATATACAGAACATTACCTTTATCACAGAATGTTCTATTGGGCAGTGCTACTTGAGAGAAATGTGAGCTTATTTCAAATACATATTTTTTACATTTTTAACATCTGAATTCTAATGTATCTTTTGATCATGTCATATGAAGAAATAATTTTTCAATGCTGTTTAGAGCTAGGAAGAAGAAAAAAATTTTTTTGAAACTTAGATTGTAGCGAGGCCAATTTTTTCACTCTGCATGAAAACACCATACTCACTACAACTCTTGTGTTTTCATCAATTTGCATTCTAATCCAAATATCATATATCTGAAAAATTCCTTGATGAATCAGTCTCTCCACAAAGCCATCTCTTATAGAATGCATGACCATTAAGTGTTATCCATCATTTCTCCAATACCCAAAGCAATATAAAAGTAATTAAGTTTGTCTCAGAAGACTTTGTATCAGGCTTCTTTCACCTAGCAATTTTTTTTTTTTTTTTTTTTTTTTTTTTTTTTTTGCGGTATGCGGGCCTCTCACTGTTGCCTCTCCCGTTGCGGAGCAGAGGCTCCGGACGCACAGGCTCAGCGGCCATGGCTCACGGGCCCAGCCGCTCTGCGGCATGTGGGATCTTCCCGGACCGGGGCACGAACCCGTGTCCCCTGCATCGGCAGGCAGACTCTCAACCGCTGCGTCGCCAGGGACGCCCTACCTAGCATATTTTTGAGGTTCTTATACATTGCAGCAGGCATCAGTGCTTCATTTCTTTCTGTAGCTGAATGATATTCTATTGTATGGATATGTACATTTTGTTAATCCATTCGTTTGTTTTGGTTGTTTCCACCTTTTGGTTACTGGGGATAATGATGCAAACATTTCTTGTTATGAAGGTACTTGTTTAAATACCAGTTTTTAATTCTTTGGGGTATACACTATAGAAGTGAGATTACTGGTTCATATGATAATTCTGTTTAATATTTGGAGGAACCATCAGACAGTTCTCCACAGCTTTTACAGCATTTTATATTCCAGCCATCAATGTATGAGGATTCCACTTTCTCCACATCCTCACCAACACGTTACCTTCCATTTCTTGTTTGTTTGTTGTTTGTTTGTTTGTTTTCAATACATGCTACTTTAATGGGTATAAAATGGTTTTTATTTGTGTTTCCCTAAGCCCTAATAATGTTGGGTATCCTTTCATTTGCTTGTTGCCCATTTATATACCTTCTTTGTAGAAAACACTTTGTTTAAAACACTCATTTAACATGTGAGAAAATAGACACCAAATAGTTTAATTGTTGTGGTTATATAACAATAGAAATCATTATCAAATATTGATACTTAGCTCCCACCAAGAATATATATTAAGCTTTGCAATTTTTATTTCACTTTTTCTTCATAATAACTATGAAGTTTGTATGAAAGAATTTCTTATTTTACATATTTTACTCTCCACAAGAGTTAAGTAAAAGATCGGTTTAGAAATTGCTTTCTGATTCAAAACTCATTTATTGGTAATATTTTGTTCATTTTTAGAATTGCTATCAAATTTTGGAGAGTTTTTATGTAAATATTTTAAGAATTCAGGGATGTCCTCTTTTTTTTATTCACAATTCCTAACCTTGACTGTTCATTGATTTTATAAACTCACTATGCAATTTCTAATCTATACCCTCATTGCAGAAGCATACTATGAGTTTTAAGCTCATGTTTATGGATTTCAATAAGTCTTCTAAAAGTGGTGTTATTTTAATGAGTTATAATATATGTATAGTAAATTGTGTAAAATTCACTAACTTTAAACCTTAAGCTAAATGTATCTTTATCACCCAACAATACTATCACCCAAATCAAGAAATAGAGCATTCTCAGTATCTCAGAGTGTTCTCTTTTGTCCATTCCCAGTCTAACCTCATCTTTCAGACGTGACAACTGTTGTTAATTCTTTCATAAAATTTGTCTATCCTTAGTACAGTATATTATATACTATTTTCTGTCTAGATTTTTTCATTCAGCATAATATCTCAGAGATTCATTCAAGTTGTTGCATTAGTTTGTTCTTTTTTTTATTGCTTTGCAGATTTCTATTTTATATATATAACAAAATGTATGTATCTATTTTCTTGCTGGTGATATCCAGGTTGTTTCCAGTTATTAGTTATTATAAATAAAACCGTTTTTGGGTGGATATACATACTTATTTCTCTTGGACTCTTAGGACTGAAATTGCTGTGTCATTTTTAGTTGTGATAAGCAACTCCTAAGATGGCCGACAATGATCTCCACTTCCTGGGGATCAGCCCCTGTGAAATGTCTCCCTCTTGGACATGGGATAGATTTACTGATTTACTCCTAAGAAACCTAATATGGTAGAAATAATGAGATGTCACTTCTGAAATTAGGACATAAAAATATTGGCTTCTGCCTGAAGTACACTTTCTTTCTCTCTCTTGGATTTCTAGAAGACATTCGAGCTAGCCCTATAAAATGGCCCAACTGAGTGAGCTCAAAAGTAGATATTCTGAAGACTTTCAACAGTGGTGTGATCCTGGAAACAGCTCTTCTGAAGTCCACTGACAGACGTGTGAGTAGGCTTCATGGATAATCTTCCCTCAGTCAAAATTTGAGATGATTGCAGGATGAGCTGATATTTCAGTGAGAGACCCTGAGCAAGAAACAGCCAGCTAAACTGATTCTAGATTCATGATCTATGGAAACTGTGAGGCAAAAAATATTTATAGATTTTGTCTTAATTAATATAATTTAAAAATATGTTTAGTTTTAATAATTATCGAAAGTAAATTTTTAAGTGTTTTATCACTTTATACTTCAGTCAACAATGTATGAAAGTCCCAATTGTTCCACATCTTTGAAAACAGTTGCTATTGTCAGTCTTTTAAAGTTTAGTTATTGTGGTTAAATTATCATTTCTCTGAAATGATATATGATATCATTTCTCTGAAATGATATGTGGTATGAAGCACATTTTTTATTCTTATTAGCTACTTGTATATTTTTTTATGAACTGCCTGTAGAAATATTTTGCCTGTTTCTATGTTAGCTTTATATTTTTCTTATCAATGTATCAAGCTTCTTTATATGTCATAGACCTATGTCATTTGTCTAATATATATTTTCTAAAATCTTCTCATAGTCTGTGGCTTGCCTATTCCCTTTCCTAATGGTTTATTTTTGTGAAAAAGCAACTCTAATAACTCTGTCATAAATCAGATGACTTTATTTTTTGACTCTATTTATTAACTATCGTGCTTCATGAGTGTTTTGTCTATAATTGGACAATTACCACACTGTCTTAAATACTTCAATATGCTTTAAGTCTTAAATAAAAATAGGGATCTTCAAATTTGTATTTTTATTTAAGACTTTCTTAACTGTTTTGGTCCTTTTCATTTCCATATAAACCTTAGGATAGTCTTACAAATGTTCACACACACACACACCTGCTAGGATTATGATTTGTATTGTATTGAAAGTATGGATCAGTTTGGACTTTACACTGTAAAAAAAAAAAAAAAAATTGAGTTTTCCAATACATTAACTTGTATATCTCTCCATTTATTCAGTTGATTTAAATTCTTTCAATAATTTTGGAGTTTCTGGAGTAGATACCTTACACATATTAGATTTCTTCCTATATATTTTATATTATTTCTGCACTCAATATGTTATATTTTAATTTCAATTTTGCATTTGCTAGTATATAGAAATGTAGTGAAATTACTGCTATTAGATTTTTTTGTAGATTCTTTGCGGTTTTCTATGAACACATTTATGTCATCAGTGAATAAGTACATTTTTCCTTTTGATTATTTCTTTCCATATTTTTCTTGTTGCTTTGCCTAGGACCCTCGTACAATGTTTGAGAGGTTGTAATACTAGAATTATTTAGCTTTTTACCATCATGAGGAAGAAAATACTCATAATTTCACTAATAAGTATATTTTGTCAGCACATCAAAGATAGTATTCCCCTACCTTCTGCCTTCTTTATTGCTGTGGAAAAGTTTGCTGTCAGTCCACTTGTCATTGCTCTGTAAGTATTCTATCTTTAAAAAGTTGTCTTTTCTTTTACAGTTTGCACTTTCACTAAGATATATCAAGGTGTGAATTTTTTAAGTATATGAGCTTTGGATTGATTGTGCTACCCAAACTTTAAGATTCTTGTTTTTACCAAAAAGTCCATGCTGTTTCTGGAAAATTCTCAGCAGTATATTCTTCACCTATTCCTTTCTTCTCTCAAATTCCCTTTATTATCTTCTTTCTTAACTCAAATATATAATAGTTTTTCATTCTATTTTCCATTTTTAAATTTTTGTCAGTTTTCTTATATAACAAAGAGATAAACAGTTATCTCTTCAGATTGGATCACTGAAGACATTTCTTTTTTCATCAAGTAAGGGTTTTTATGGGGAATTCTATTTTCACATAGTCGTATCCGATATGACCTAAGTAGAAAGTCAAAATTATTATTGACTTAGGGATTAACTTATCAAGTAAGAAATAACAGTGAGACACTTTCATGGCAATCAAATTGATATAATACAATGAATAAAGCAAATATTTACTAATGTTTTCAGAAATAACATAATTTTCTCATACTTAATCTAGTTCCCCAGTTTAAATAATGTGTATGGGTTTATGTTTCCCAAGTTTATAATTTTACTACTAAACACGTTCATGAGCTTCAGACTCACATCCAAGGCCTGAGGTTTATACTTCAAAGTTAAACCTTCCCAAAACAAAACTTCTGAATTCCCCCCAAAAAAGCTTATTCCTTCAAAATTAATCTTCATTTTATTGTTGGCAAAATCACCCATCTAGTAACTCAGGTCAAGTTTTTAGATATTATTTTAAATTTTCCCTTTCCCTTACCCCCTACATCATCCCTCCACTACAGCCATGTTGGCTATACTCAAAAATTTCTCCTGAAATTAACATTTTTTCCACTGTTCACTGCTACTCTTCTAGGCCAAACTACCATAAGAACATTCCTGAACTTCTGCAATAGCCCCTTTATTCTTCTCCTTTTTTCATTTTTGTCCCATTTTAGTACCTCTTCTAGGAAACAGCCAGGGTAATCCCTGAAAAAGATACATTAGTTATTTTTCCATTTCTTAAGTGCTTCTACTGCCTTCTTACTTCAATTAGAACAAAATTCTACTGCTTTTCAGAGTCTTCAAGGCCCTGTTTGTCTATTCATCTCTCCAGTCCCCACTTATATCACTTCTTCCTCATTGAAGTCTTTTAATAGCACTTGAGTTCTTGTTAAACCTTGAAAATACCAAGATTTTTCTTGCTAAAGCACTTCTTAAATTTTTAACTTCCTTTCCTCAATATTCTTCTTGACACAGATATTTAAATCATTGTCTCTTTATCATCACTTTTTAAGGAAGTGCTTAAGCAGTGTCATGAAGACAGAGGAGACAGCCTGAATGGACTTTCACCATCCAAGTCTAAGGTAGTTTGAGCATCAAAAATAATGGAAATAATGGTTTATAAAATTCACGTGTCCATAAGAAAGAAAGAAAGAAAAAAGGAAAGAAAGAAAGAAAGAGAGAAAGAAAGAAAGAAAAAATGAAAGAACGGTAATGCTTTTTTTGTAGTGGAATGCCAACTAGTAAATGTAGAAGAAATGGTGGAGTTAAAACATTTATCATTTTTCAACTATCAAAGGAATAATTAGTTGCATAAAGAATCAGAGATGGATGCTAAAGCTAGTGGTAAAAGTTTAATAAGGAAGAGGATATTTACATAATTTTAATATATTTTCCCACAAATTACTTATCAATACAAATGGTAAAAATAATAATGTTATAGTGAAGAAACATAACAAACATAACCTTAATCAAGTTATTAAAGTTGACTTTACCAAAAATGGGTCAAACCTATATCAGGTAATTTTTTATATGATGCACTAAGAAGAACATGATAACAGAGTATGCATAATCTGAATCTCATCATGAGAAAACATCAGGCAAACTCAAACTGAGGAACATTCTACAAAAGCAAAACAAAACAAAACTGGTCTGTATTCTTCAAAAATGTTAATTTCATGTAATACATAGAAGTCTGAGAAACTGTTCCAGATTAAAGGAGATCAAACACACATGCCAAAAAAAGTGGTATCATATCTACAGTTACTCTGAAATAGTCCAGATATATGAATATTGGACTAATTGTGAATTTCAAAAAAAAATTAATAATAATTTACTTTGGACTCAACTCCTCCAATTCTGCCTTGATTCATTTGAACCACATTTCCCACCTCCACATTGTATCTTACCTTTTTGTGGATGGATTTCTGATAATTCAGTGGACCTAGTGCATGTTCTAAGAGAAATTTTTTCTTTATAAAATGATTGATTTGTCAGAGAGGTAAATCAAAAAATATCTATGCATCGAAGCCAAACATATGGCAAACACCTGAAAATAGGTCAAGAAAGTAATCACAAGTGGGACTATTGCTATAAGAACATTAAAACTATCAGTATTACCTTCGGGCCTATAAAGATAATGAAGGCTAGGAAAACTACAGTAAATATCTTGATGATTTCTCATACAACTTTATAACCCTCTTCTGTTTAAAATTCAAAGAAACTGTTTTTGGACTTTGCAATGTTTTTAATATTTTATCAGTTGTAAATGAAATTCAGCTTTTCTATTGAAATTGCTAAGTGGCTAGACTATAATCTTTGGAAGCAATGTTTATTACGTACATTGTATATCAAGCAGTGCTAAAAGTTTGATTTAAAAAATATAACATAAAAAGTGATAGTTAAAATATGTAGTCATTAGAATCATTTTTTTGTTGTTAAATTGCTGTGGAAAATATATAAGAAGATTAGAAAAATAAATGCCTACTCAATGTCATGCTGTTTTGTTTGTTAAAACATATAAGACATAGTATATTATTTACTTAACAAAAATGTTAATTAATCACCAACTATGTATAGGCTATGAGCTATTTGCTGGGGATTGTGGGTACACACATATGACCTGGCATAGGTAGGGGTTTCTAAGCTGAAGACAAGATTGCACTCTAGAGCCTGGAGGAAATGAGATGCTGTATCTTTATCCTTAAAAGGCATCTCCATTTTCCATTATGAAATTCAGAATTTTAAAGAAGTTAGGCGAATTGGATAAATGCCTCTAGAGCACCATTCTTTTGTTTTCATAAAATTGTTGATGCATTAAGAATGGGAAAATGAAGCCACATTTTTGTTTATATCATGCTATCAGGTTTGGTAAGATATAGCACATGGTTCTCTAACTGCTTTCCTTCTTTAATTTTTAGACCCAGACATTTTTTCACAGAAATTCAACCTTAATGTTCTTCATTCCTTTCCATTTAACTCATCAACAAGTGGCTCTACATGAGATTTTTTTTTTTTTTTGTGGTACGCGGGCCTCTCACTGTTGTGGCCTTTCTCGTTGCGGAGCGCAGGCTCCAGACGCGCAGGCTCAGCGGCCATGGCTCACGGGCCCAGCCACTTCACGGCATGTGGGATCTTCCCGGACAGGGGCACGAACCCGTGTCCCCTGCATCGGCAGGCGGACTCTCAACCACTGCGCCACCAGGGAAGCCCTCTACATGAGATTTTGACATTCAACATAAATTTTATTATTTTTTCTTAAACATAGGAAGCTGTATTTTGCCAAGGGTAAACGAAAATATTTAACTTCAGTTTGACTTCATCCAGTAATATACATACTTGTGTGCTTATTTGTGTGTATGCTACTTTTGGTAAAACAGATTTCTTCCTCTGTTCTAAAAACTTTACTGGCATGATAACGAATGAAGAGGAAGGAAGGAAAGAATACACATGACATTCAGCATGAACAAATTAATCATCCTTGAATAAAATGTTGAGGGGATAATGAATTTACACCACAAGAAGTAATAAATTCATTCCATAATTCTTCTTCCTCCAGTGTTTAAGTTGTATTCATTGGTACTAAATATTTTATAAACTAATGTTTCAGAAAAAGTAACATCTAATACTTACTAGAAACCATCTGTCATTTGTTTTGTACAATATGTATTATGTATTTCTTAATTTTTATATAATTTTGAGAATTAAGAACAATTATTTACATTATACAAATGAGAAATTTAAGGCATTGAAAGATTAAGTATCTTCCTCAATCACACACCTGTAATTGAGTGACTAAAACAGGATTCATACTCTTTCCTCCTGATTGCAAAGTCTATGAATTTTAGCATACCTTATACTTTCTCATTCTATTTGGCATATAATCCACTATGACCTTCAAATTTTTAAAAAAGGAATAAATTAGTTTGATTTGTCTCAATCTTCATTGAACTTTTAGTTCACTTATATTAAAAATATGTCAAAGATCACCAGTTGGTAAAATTTTATGTTTCTTCACATGTTCATAAGTAGTTTGTGCATCAAAGTGGGATTAATTTAGGTACTATTATTCAAAGTCCTGGCTTTCACCTTTAAACATTATTCTTCTTTGTCAATGATTAAGATCTTGAAATTAAATATAAATCCATTATTAAATTTTTTAACAACATTTATAAGATTATAAATAACAAATGAACATTATTGGTAATGAGCCAAGGGAGTTAAGTTTATAAACAGTCCTCATCTAGAAGTTTCCATAAGAATTATATAAAAGGTATTTTCCTACTAAATTCGTATTTAAATGTGGTTAAGCAACTGGACACAGAAGTCATCCTGCTATTGAAGCTCAACCTAAGCCTTAAAAACCACTTCTGCTTTTCATTGCACAAACTTACAGAATACATAATTTCATTGACTGTAGAAAACCTGAAGCAACTTGTTCCTTGTAGAAAAGGAACATTGAGTTGGGTAAATATGTAGACAATTATTTTGCCAATTTTTCACAAGCGCATGAAAAACATTTTTCCAAAAATGTAATGTTAGCTTTATTATTATATTAGAAAATCAGGAAGTGATTCTAAGATTCAAATAATCAGTTATTTCACTGGTGATGATGATGATGATGCAATTATTGATATGCATGCATGTGTGCTGACTATGGGACAGAGTTTACAACTAAAAGAAGACCAGGTTTAAAGTCCTTGTGTAGGTTAAACAAATAGATGCATAGAAAGGATGACACAAGTACAGTGTTTAGTCCTTCAGATCGACCCACAAGTTGCCACCTGCTGCTGGATTCAAACATTTTTCTTTGTGGCTGAATAACGCATTAGATAAAAGTTACATAGAGATAACTTTCAGTTAATCTCTGGGAAGGATTATGTAAGAGAATGAAGCTACCCTAAAATAAGAAGTAGGACACTGAGAGCATATATCTCACCTCCCAGAATAGTTGTATTTTTTGACTACCTCCATATACTATTATAGCACCAATTGCAATATATGTTCATGTTTGTTATGTCTGCTGGCTGTAACTGTCCATTTCTAAGATAGAAGCATTGAGGTGTCCAACTATGATAATGGATTCATCTATTTCTCCTTGCAGCTGTATAAGTTTTTGCCTCAAGTAGTTTGATGCTCCATTGTTAGGTGTACACACAGTAAGAATTGCTTACGTCTTCTTGGAGAATTGACCTCTTTACCACTATGTAGTACCCTTCTTTATCTCTGATAACTTTTCTTTAAATTAATATAGCTACTCTCCTTTATTTTGATTAATACTAACCTGGTATATATTTTGCCATCTGTTTACTTTTTTTTTTTTTTTTGGGCGGTACGCGGGCCTCTCACTGCCGCGGCCCCTCCCACTGCGGAGCACAGGCTCCGGACGTGCAGACTCAGCGGCCACGGCTCACGGGGCCAGCCTCTCCGCGGCATGTGGGATCCCCCCAGAGGTGGGCACGAACCCGTGTCCCCTGCATCGGCAGGCGGACCCCCAACCACTGCGCCACCAGGGAAGCCCCATCTGTTTACTTTTAATCTATATGTATCTTTATATTTAAAGTGAGTTTCCTGTAGGAAACATATAGTTGGGTCATGTTTTTTGATCTACTCTGACAATATGTCTTTAAATTGGAGCATTTAGATCATTGACATTCAAAGTGATGACTGATATACTTGGATTAATGTCTACTATATTTATTATTGTTTTGTACTTGTTGCTCTGGTTCTTTGGTCCTATTTTTGTCTTCTACTCTTTTTCTGCCTTTTGTGGTTTTAATTAAGCAATTTGTATTATTCCATGATTTTTTCCTTTCTTAACACATCAGTCATACTTTTTTCACTTTTTTTAGTGGTTGCCCTACAGTTTGCAATATATGTTTATAACTAATCTAAGTTCACTTTAAAATAATAATATACCACTTCATGAGTAGTATGAGTACCTTATAATAACAAAATGATCTTAATTTCTTTCTCCTGTCTCTTGTAACACTGCTGTTATTCATTTTACTTATATAAAAACATACTTAAACAGGTATATAAATATATATATGATATATACATAAGCATACCTAATCAAATACAGTGTGGCTATTATTATTTTAACAAACTGTTACTTGTTAGATCAATTAAGAATAAGAAAAATTAAATTTTTAATTATACCTTCACTTATTATTTCTTCAATGTATTTTCTTTTTTTAGATAGATGGGAGTTTCTGACCTATATTATTAATTTTTTCTCTCTGAAGAATTTGTTTTAGCACTTCTTGCAAGGCAGGTCTATTTTCAACAAATCCCTTGATTTTTATTTGTCTTCAAAAGGCTTTATTTCTCCTTCACTTTTGAAGTATAATTTTGTAGAGTACAGAATTCGAAGCTGGTATTTTTTTTTCTCAACACTTTAAATATTTTATTCCACTCTCTTCTTGCTTGCCTGTTTTTTGAGGAAATGTTAGATATAATTCTAATCTTTGCTCCTCTGTAAGTAAGGTGTTTTTTCTCTGACTTGTTTCAGAATTTTTTCTTTTTATTTTATTTTCTGTAATTTGAAAATTATATGCAGAGGTGCAGTTCTTTGACATTTATACTGCTTGGTATTCTCTGAGCTTCCTGGATCTGTGGCTTAGCGTCTGACATTAATTTACAGAAATTCTCAGTCATTATTGTTTCCAATATTTCTGTCCCTTTCTCTCTTTCTTCTTCTTCTGGTATTCCCATTACATGTATGTTACATCTTTTGTAGTTGTCCCAGTCCTCGGATATCCTGTTCTGCTGTTTTTGAGGATTCTTTTGATTTATTCTCTATGTCAAAGATTCTTTCCTCAGCCATGTACACTCTACAAATATGTCCATCAAAGACATTCTTCATTTCTGTTACAGTGTTTTTTATCTCTATCATTTTATTTTGGTTCTTTGTTAGGATTTCCATCTCCTCTGCTTATGTTGTCCATTTGTTCTTGCAGGTTGCCTACTTTATCCATTAGAGTTTTTAGCACATTAATGATGGTTGGTTTAAATTTCCATTCTGATGATTCCAACATCGCTGCCATGTCTGGTTCTGATGTTTTCTCTGTCTCTTCAAATAGTATTTTTTGTCTTTTAGAATGCCTTGTAATTTTTATTGTTAGCCGGACATGATGTATTATGTAAATAGGACTTTAGTAATTTAATGGTGAAGTGTGGGGGGAGCAGAAGCATTGTATAGTACTATGATGAGGTCTCAGTCTTTTAGTGAGCTTATACTTTCTGACTGTTTACTTTGCAGGTGTTTCTCAGTTTTTTTCTCCTTCATTTAGTGGGACAGGGTGGCTACAGTGGTCTTGAGAATTGGGTATTTTCCTTCCCTAGGTCAGTTAAGCTCTAGTAAAACCCTATGAGGTTAGACTTTGGCTACATAGCTTCCTCTGAGGGCAGACCTTGTTCAGAAGAACACAATTCTCTGGAATATTTCAAATTGGTTTCTTTTTCCCTCCCCATGTTGGAAACCTGAAGGACTTTTTGTCAGATATTTACTATGGAAACCTGTTAGAGCTCTTTGGGGGTAAATCTCATAATATTTTGGGTTCCCTCCTATAACTGGGTCCCCCTGGAATTTTTAACTCTCTGACTCTAGTACTCAGACTCTTATCATTTTATCTATTAACAGTACAGATTTTCCTACCCAGCACTTGTTCCCATGGAAATTTCTGCTTGTGAGTTTCTAAATCATAAATGCCTATATTTGCTTCTCTGTCTCTCCAGTCCTGGGGACTGTGTCCTTTCTCTGCATCCTCTCCTCTCTTATTAATCCAAGAGAGTTGTTGATTTTCATCCTGTTCAGCTTTTTACTTGTTGTTGAGATGGAATGGAAACTTTCTCTCTCCTTACATGCAGAACCAGTAACCAAAGTCTAGATTTCACTTATATATCTCTTTAATAAGACTATGATCTTCCAAAGGACAATGACTCTATTTTATTCAACTCTGTATCCTTCAAGACTCATGGAAGGCTACCACTTATAAAAGTCTTGTGAATTAAGAATTATATTTAATTATAATTAAAGTATTAAAGTTGTTTAATCATAATTGTGCCTTCTTCCTTCTACTCATCACACATTATAAGATCAATTTCAATAGGACCTGTCTGGGATGCAGCTGAAACTTTACTCTTTGAATGGTATGTAAAAATTGA
The DNA here is from genome assembly GCF_003676395.1 of Aethalodelphis obliquidens. Lineage (NCBI taxonomy): Eukaryota > Metazoa > Chordata > Mammalia > Artiodactyla > Delphinidae > Aethalodelphis > Aethalodelphis obliquidens. The sequence goes on along the minus strand of NW_020837950.1, from coordinate 29,780,297 downwards.
TGGACAAGAAACACTCTAGAGCATAAGGATTTCCAAAAATCAACTCTTCCAGAAAAGCAACAAAAACACTGGGAAAAGTGTCAAAATTATGGTTGGCCTCTTGAATATGGTCTGCCAGGATAACATGGAATGACATCTTTAAAGTTCTGAAATATATTCTCAATATTGAATTCTGTATCTAGTGAAAATATACTTTAAATATGATGGTGGAAATACTTTTCCAGATCAATGAATAATGAGTGAATTTGTCACCAGTGAACAACTGGAGCATTGTCATAGTAAATACAATTCGTTGTATAAAACAAGAATGTGTAAACCTGTAAATAAGTAAATAAAATTAATGTAAAAATAAATATGCTGGAAAGGAACACTCTTTCTGACAGAATAATATAAATTAAAATAGAAGTCATGATTAATCAGAAAATCATCACTTGATGCTAAAATTTGTTGGTGAAAGATTGATGAGAAGGAGGATAATTCATAGTTTTGCAATTTTCATGGATTTCTTATTAATATGACGAGAAAAACAGTATCTATACAGTGGAGAAAGTTTTCAGATACCACATTAACATTATCAAATTTATTACTACCAATATGGGAACAAATCAATCTCGTGCCTCCTGATATTATGTTGAGAAGAAAACGTAACTTCTGTGACATTTCTGTCAAAAATGCATTACTTGAATCTCATCCTGAGAAAACATCAGACAAGCTTAAAATGCAAGACATTCCATAAAATGACAAACTTTTAATCTTAAAGAATATCAAGGTTATGAAAAATAAAGGATGAGGAAATAATCCAGATTAAAGTGAATTAATAAGACATTACAGCCAAATGAAATGCGTGATCCCAGATTATATTCTAAAAAGGGGGGAAATAGCTATACATCAGCAAAGTATGAGACATTTGAATATAAACTGTTGGATGGTTAAGAGTATTTTTTCAATGCTAGGTTTCCTAATTTTACTAAGTTAATTATTTTTTTAAAGAAAGTGTTCTGTTCTCAGAAAATGCTTAACTATTAAAGGGTGAAGGAGTACAATTTCTCTAACTTACTCCCAGTTGTTTACACACACACACACACACACACACACACACACACACACACAAAGGTTTACAATATGCACCTTAAACTTCCCTACTCTACTGTCAAAATAGATCATAAACCTCATATATAATGTAAAATCCAGCAACAGTGCACATTAACTTCCCTGTCACATTCTTTATATTCTGCTAATGTTTTTATACATTTTATTTCTACACATCTTATAAACTGTATAGTTCTTCAACATTATTTTTGCTTTAAACAGCCAATTTTTTAAAGGATATTAAAATTCAAAAGAAAATATTTTATATCTACCATCACATTTTATATTTTGGTGCTCTTCTTTGATTTGTGTTGATCAGAGTTTCCATCATGTAGTATTTTCTCTCAGTCTCAAGACTTTAACATTTTCCACAGAGCAACTGGTGATAAAATCCTTTGGCTTTTGCTTGTCTAAAAAGTTATTCTTTTCGTTTTAAATTTTAAAGCACATTTTTTTCTGTATATAAAAAATTTAGGTTATTTATTTTCTTTCAATACTTATAATAAGTCTCTGACTTCCATTTATTCCAATGAAAAGTTAACCATCATTCTTATTGCTGTTGTCCTATGTAATCGTTCTCCACACTTTATGGCTTTTCAGATTTTTCTCTTTATCAGTGGTTAAGATGTGCTTGGTGTGGTTTTCTTGTGTTTATTCTGTTTAGGCTTTACTGAGCTTTTTGGATCTCTGAATTTTTTGGTTTTATTCAAATTTGAAAATAAATTCATCCATAATTTTTTCAAATAATTGTTTGGTACTCTCTCCCACATGCCATTTTACCCTGGGACTCCAATTACATCATATTTGACTACCCAGTATCTTTCCACAGGTACTGAGTTTCATTCACTATTCTCCATCATTTTTTTCTCTCTCTCTTTAAAAATACCTTATAATATGTTTTGTCTTCTTGTTCACTGATCTTCTCTTTAGTGCTGTTTTATTCGTTTTTAAGCCTATTCTATGAATTTGCCTAAAAAACAATCTGATACTGTACTTTCAGCTTTGGAAGTTAAATTTGCTGATTTCTATAGTTGCAGTTTCTCTTCTTGCTATATGCTTTCCATAATTCTTGAACATATTTATAATAACAAAGTCCTTTCTTTGTAATTCCTCTTTCTCTGTCATTTCTAGCTCTGTATCTATGACTACTTTCTATCCTATCGTTCACACTTCTTTGTTAGTTTAGTATTTGTGGGCTGGATGCCAGGCAGTATGTTTGTTATATTCTTGAATATTAGTGTTATGTTGTGCCTTTAAAGCCTGTTGAACGTTTGTTCTATTTTTTAGGGGGTGGGGAGACTCTTAAGTTACTTGCCAGTCACCTTGATTCTTATGAAGTTTGATTTTAAACTTAATCAAGATGCTTCTAGCATAAATTTTCTCTCCTACTACTTTAGACTTACTACTAAGGTGTGATCCTCTGAGATCCCTACTGAATTATCTGAATGCTAAGTAAAGTTTCTCGACTATAGCTAACTGGAATTCCAATGTCTTCCAGTGCTGTTTGTGTTCTGAGGATTTTTAGCTAATATTTGCTTGATAGTTTTTTGTTGGTTTTGTTGGTTTGGCCCAGTCCTGTGACATTTCTCTATGCATATGTAGTTTAAAATTCAGACAGACTCAACTGCAGAGTTTTGCAACTCTTTCTCTGAGTAGCTCCTTCATCTCCAGTGCACTGTCCCACAAATTCTAACCCTGTTGGTTTCTCTGAACTCCCTATTTCCTCAGCTCAGTGAAATACCTTTTCATCATCTCTGTGGTTCTCCCTTCTGTGCACAGCAGTATGGAGATGCATTTCCAAGAAAAACACAAGCTTTATTTATCTATCTATTTATTTGTTTTTTTGGCTGTGCTGAGAGGCTTGTGGGACCTTAGTTCTACAGCCAGGGATCAAACCTGTGCCCCCTGCAGTGGAAGCACAGACTCTTAACCACTGGGCCTCCAGAAGCAATCCTGAAGAGAAAAAAACAATGCAGGAGGCATAACTCTTCCAGACTTCAGACAATAATACAAAGCTACAGCAATCAAAACAGTGTGGTATTGGTACAAAAACAGACATATAGATCAATGGAACAGAATAGACAGCCCAGAAATAAACCCACACACCTACAGTTAATTAATCTTCAACAAAGGAGGCAAGAATATAAAATGGGGAAAATGATGCTCTTCAGCAAGTGATGCTGGGAAAGTTGGACAGCTGCATGTAAATCAATGAAGTTAGAACACACCCTCACACCATGTGCCAAAATAAACTCAAAATGGCTTAAAGATTTAAACATAAGACATGACAACATAAAACTCCTAGAAGAGAGCATAGGCAAAACATTCTCTGACATAAATCATACCAATATTTTCTTACGTCAGTCTCCCAAGGTAATAGAAAGAAAAACAAAAATAAACAAATGGGACCTCATCAAACTTACAAGCTTTTGCACAGCAAAGGAAATGATAAAAAAAAAAAAAGAACCTACAGTATGGGAGAAAATATTTGCAAATGATGCGACAGACAAGGGCTTAATCTCCAAAATATACAAACAGCTTACACAACTCAACAACAAAAAAACAAACAACCCAATCCAACTGATAAATGAGCAGAAGACCTTAATAAACATTTCTCCAAAGACATACAGATGGCCAATAGGCACATGAAAAGGTGCTCAACATCACTAATTATTAGCAAAATGCAAATCAAAACTACAATGAGGTACCACCTCACACTGGTCAGAGGTACCACCTCACACTGGTCTTAACATCATTAAGAAGTCTACAAATAACGAATGCTGAAGAGGGTGTGGAGTAAAGGGAAACCTCCTACACTGTTGGTGGGAATGTAAATTGGTGCAGTTATTATGGGAAACAGTGTGGAGCTTCCTCAGAAAACTAAAAATATAATTACCATATGATCCAGCAATCCCAGTCCTGGGCATATATCTGGACAAAGTTATAATTCAAAAAGATACATGCACCTCTATGTTCATGGCAACAGTATTCACAATAGCCAAAACATGGAAACAACCTAAATGTTCATCAACAGATGAATGGATAAAGAACATGTGGTACATAGATACAGTAGAATACAACTTGGCCATTAAAAAGAACAAAATAATGCCATTTGCAGCAACATGGATGCAACTAGAGATTATCATAATAAGTGAAGTAAGTCAGAAAGAAAAAAACAAATGCCATAAGATGCCACTTACTTGTGGAATCTAAAATATGGCACAAATGAACCTATCTACAAAATAGAAACAGACTCACAGACATTGAGAACAGATTTGTGGTTGCTAAGGGGGAGGGGGTTGGGGGAAGGAAGGACTAGGAGTTTGGGGTTAGCAGATGTAAACTATTATACATAGGATGGATAAGCAAAAAGGTCCTACTGTATAACACAGGGAACTATATTCAATATCCTGTGATAAACTATAATGGGAAAGAATATAAAAAAAGAGTGTCTATATGTGTATAGCTGAGTCACTTTGCTGCACAGCAGAGATTGGCACAGCATTGTATATCAACTATACTTCAATAAAATAATTTTAAAAAGAAAAAGAAAAAGACAAGCTTTCTTATTCGTTCCCCTTCTCTCAGGTTGCCAGTCTTTTGTTGACTATTGTCTGTTGGCAGTCTGAGCATGAACAGACTGTGGTCCCTCATATGTAGAAGACTCCAAATATTTGCTGTTGGAGTCTGTTGCCTAACATTTGGCCTCTGCTTGATACTTTAAACTCAATATACTATTTAATGTATTAAAAATAATCTTCCTCTTTCAGCACCTTCAAATTTTGTTTAATGCCACATTTATTTGTAAACATAGAGCATGATTTTAAAATAAAAGTCAGTTTATATTTATATATTTATATAATTTATTGTTTAATGAAAAAGCATCTTTTTATTCTTATAAAAATAAAGAGGAGCATTCTTAGCTAAGAAGAGCACATGGAATTTTGAAGACTGCCTATTTTCTGGACTGCCATTGGGATTGTGCAGATTGTATTAATTTACTTCGTATTTCTCAGCTTCACATATGTCATGGTTGAATGGAATTTTTGAACTCATAACAATCTACCAAATGTCCTTCTCCTCTGAATTTATATAGTGAAATGAGCTTGTTGTGCATCCTTGGATTAAAGGAGAAGAGAATGGATGGTTAAGTTGCTAAATTCCTCAAGTTCTCAAATGCAAGGCCATTCACTGTAGCTATTCTTCTAGCTCATTTTGGTACTTTTTGATCTCTTGAAATGTAAATATCTCTGTAAATTTCAAGTTGTTATCAGGACATTCTTCTTACTTTTACTACACCTGAACTGTAGTGTTACATATGCATAGTACATTTAGAATTTGCCAAAATTATCTGTAAGTATTATAGGTCCTTGACCTTATCAAGCTCAAGTGCTTAAATATGTTCTGCATTCTTTCACGGTGTAAAGGTCAGTTTGAATTTCTACCTTTTTATCTACAAATGTCCAACTCAGCTGTATATAAGACTATATATATATATAAATATATATATATATTTATATATATGTATATACTGTTTAAATTACATAGCTTCCCTAAATATCAGAAATTTATGGCAGATATGGCAGGAGATTTTATTGTGGCTTAAATAATAATCTTTTCCCTCCTCACTAATGCCAGCCTTAACTCAGAATGTGACCTTATTTATTTCTATAAAGGAATTGAATATTTGAAGCTGTAATTAGTTAGGGTTATTGAGATCAAATAATCCTGGATTTAAGGTGTGCCATGGAGAGACACACAGAGGAGAAAGCCATGTGAATATGAAGCAGAGATTAGAATTAAGCAACACAAGCCAAGGAAACCCTGGGATAAATAGAAGTTGGAAGAGGCAAGAAAGTATTCTCTTTTAGAGACTTCAGAAGAGCATGGCTCTGCTGACACTTTGATTTTGAACTTCTAGTCTCCAAAACTAAAAGAGTAAATTTCTCTGGTTTTATGCCACCAAATTGTGGTAATGTGTTATGGAAGCCTAGGAAACTCATATATGTATATTTAAAAAAAAAATTATTTCAAGGAATGGGAAGGAATAAATTAGGAGTATGAGATTAACAGATACACACGACTATATATAAAATAGATAAACAAAAGGATTTACCATATAACACAGGGAACTATATTCAATATTTTGTAATAACCTATAATAGAAAAGAGTCTGGAAAGAATATATATAACCGAATCACTTTGCTGTATATCTGAAACTAACACAATATTGTAAATCAACTATAAATCAATAAAACATAAATAATTAATAAAATAATTTTTAACTTCTTTCATATGTCATATTAACTATACATCTTTAAGAATCACTTACAAAATACACTTCTGATGACAAAAACATAGAAATTATATAAGTAGCCTTAAAGATAGAATTAACTAAAACAATAGAATACGTTGTACACCTAAATTTTTTTTTTTTTTTTTTTTTTTTTTTTTTTTTTTTTTTTTTTTGCGGTACGCGGGCCTCTCACTGTTGTGGCCTCTCCCGTTGCGGAGCACAGGCTCCGGACGCGCAGGCTCAGCGGCCATGGCTCACGGGCCCAGCCGCTCCGCGGCATGTGGGATCTTCCCAGACCGGGGCACGAACCCGTGTCCCCTGCATCGGCAGGCGGACTCCCAACCACTGCGCCACCAGGAAAGCCCTACACCTAAATTTTGACCACATAATTTGATGCCGGGTTTTGATAACTGCTTGATGCCTGGCTGATTCCACAGTTGAGGCGACCATGGTAAACCTATAAAAATGTTGAGATTGCCAATTACCTTTAACTCTTGGTTCTTCCCTAAAATTTCTTATGATCACAACTCCAATTACAGGCAATTTTAAAATGGAATTTTTCTGTATGGGCATTTTATGGGTGAGAGAGAGGCTTTTCTACTTTTCCCAGCTTTCTAAGAATACAGACCTCTGTAATTGACCCAATCAACTTGGAAATGACTATATCAAATACTCTGGCTAAGTGCAGACTTATATGAAACTAATTGAAGAAGAAACTAGATTTTGGTACCACCTCATTATCTGCAGTGAAGTGACCACCATCTAGTAGGATAACATTACTTAAATTGTGAGTTCCACAAGAAAATAATAGGTATTTCCTCCAAAAAATTGTTCTGTGGTGAAAAATACGTAGTTAAATTTAAATGTGTTTCTTTAAGAAATCCTTATAGTCTTTAAGAAACTAGTATGTACTATGAATCTTTATTTAGAAAACTACACACGATTTCTCAAACTTATTTGCCCTTTTAACCCTATTGTCATAGAGTAGAGTATCTATAGCAACTGCAAGGATGTGTGCTCTGGGGAGTATAGTTTAGAATTAGCTCTCTAATGATTGGTGGCATCATGGACTTTTATAGTAATAATGACAATATTTACTCTAAACACTTTCTTACTCTTTTGTAATACATAATATTAACTTACATTAATAGTTTGTTTCAGGAACTGTTCTAGATTTTTTTTTTTTTTTTTGGCTGTGCCGTGCAGCATGTGGTATCTTAGATCCCTGACCAGGGTTTGAACCTGCAGCCCCTGCAGTGGAAGCACAGAGTCTTAACCACTGGATGGCCAGGGAAGTTCCTAGACATTTTCATTTTATTACAACATTTAATCTTCTCAATTATCTTGTGAGATGGGTAATTCTAATATCTCCATTTAACATATTCACATAACATACTAAATGTACCATAGCTGGTTCTTGTTACAGTAGGAATTTGGAACCCATGTAATCTGGCTACAGAGTTTTTGGATTAAACATGCAACAAGGACTTGTGGGTAAATGTTTAAGCTTGATAAAGAGAAGAATAAGCTAAGAAAGAAAATCACTGTTTCTTAACTTTTTTTTTTTTTTTTCAGTATGCGGGCCTCTCACTGTTGTGGCCTCTCCCGTTGCGCAGCACAGGCTCCGGACGCGTAGGCTCAGCGGCCATGGCTCTGCGGCATGTGGGATCTTCCCGGACCGGGGCATGAACCCGTGTCCCCTGCATCAGTAGGCGGACTCTCAACCACTGCGCCACCAGGGAAGCCCTGCATTTTTTAATAGATCTTTATTGGAGTATAATTGCTTCACAATACTGTGTTAGTTTCTATTGCACAGCAAAGTGAATCAGCCATATGCACACACATGTCCCCATAACCCCTCCCTCTTGAACCTCCCTCCCATCCTCCCTAGCCCTATCATGTGCTCATTTGGGAACCCTAAGAAAGCTAGAGAATCTATCCTCATAATAATGTGTACACATATATCCATACAGATGTATTTGTTTTACATGCAATCTCCTAAAGCATCCAATGAATACTAGGTTGAAATTTACTTACCTAACTCTCATTAAGTATGACTAAATTAATGAGTGTCATAAGCAGAAAAATCATGAAAATAGATTAGTGTGTAGTAGAAGTATATGAAACTTTTGAAGTTGGGGTCTAAAAAGTCAATTAAATTATTCTCTACCATTCAACAGGCTGGAATGGTATCCAGACAGATGTTGTTGTTTGTTTCGACAATTTCTGTCTTTATTTTCTGTTCATTTTCTCAAAATTCTTTGGGTAACTGATTATTCTTAATCTGAACAAAATAACTGCTGTGATCTGATGGGATAGGACAGACCTCTAATTTACTCTTTCACTCTTATTTGATTAAATCTATGTAGTTCAGGGTTTTATTTTAATTTGACTCAGTTTATCAATTTATTCTCATAGAAAAGATGTAAGTTAAAATTCTGACTTAATTTTAAGTCAGAATTGGATTTGCAAATCCAAACAGTGAAATAAAAGTTTATGTAAAATTAAATAGGTTTTTATTCAGTATTTAAACAAGGGAACCTAAATGAGTTTGTTTGTGTGTTTGTTTTCATTTAAATGAATGTATTAGTAGAATAGGAGTTGACTGTGCCCCAAACATATAATTTATCTATAATAGACTATTTGGTATTTTCAGAATAATGGTGGAAATGTGGATTACTTGAATGTAGCCTAGCAGAGTGAAATGATGTGGAAATTGGAGAAAGATAAGCCTGAGTTCAAAATAATTTATTCAAAAAATATCCATCGAGTATGTGTTGGGTAGTATAACCTTATGCTGCTGAGGGCAGAGATTACATTTTATTTTCCAATGTATTCTTCAAGTATTCTTCATCTCAAATAGTTTACCACTTATGATCTGTATTACTTGGGGCAAATGACTTAATTTCTCTTTATGTGCCTAGAAGCAATTATTTTTACCTGCTTAATGACCTCCTATAATTACCTGTTCAATTTAAATCACATGACAGCATCCAGACAACAACTCAACTGGGTCTAGCACAATGTATGTGGCTCAATGAGAATCTGTTGAATAATTGCATAATGAAGAAATAACTGTTGTTCTGAAGGTTAATAAATATTAAATATATCATGGTATATACCAGTATACAGTAATTGCTGAAAATATATTTTTATTTTTCCTCTTTTTCTTTCTGTATAATCTTACAAAGCCCAGAAAATCTTAAGTTAAAAGTAGGATGTCATGTGCATGATAGTTACTAAATTTGAGGTTAATGAACACCTCTGGGCAAACAGTGTATTTTTCTGAATGTCTCTTTAGTGCTTGCTTTGCTCTTATATTCAGTGTTCTCACATTATATGTTTATGGGTAAAGAAACAGTGACTTATCAAGTTCCCACTCTATAAACAGCATTGTTTTGAGTTTCATGAAGACTACAGGAAGACCAATCTCCTCTCGAAAAGAATAATATTTTAGAGGAGGCAAAACAAGCTTAGTCCTCAAAAATACTAGCAAAGGAAAAATATAACCATATATGGCTTTGTAGTGTCAAGTGGAATGCCAGAACAATTGAAGTGCCTAGAACAAGATGGGCTTACTTTGAAAAGATTAATGGAGATGAAATTGCTTTTTTCCCATTAAATAGGAAATCCATTTATTGTGCCACTGGTTCAGTACAAGGCGCTTTACATATATTTTGTTTACTTTTCACAATAACCCAGAGCAAGCATCCGTTTTTAGATAGTCAGACTAAAGCTTGGAGAGTTTAAGTCATAATTTTCAAGATTATACATCTTAAAATAAAAGAGCCAAAATTCGAGCTTGAACTTCACATCCATGCTACAGCCATCAGCTCCAGCAGAAATCTCAGAAGTAAAAATTAGATAGTTTCAGTTGAATGTAATTGGAAGCCTGCCTCAAACTAACATACACATTGAGAAATGTATTGGTTCTACAAACTGGGTTTCTGTGTGATTGGTAGATACAATGGCTTAGGGATGTCATCAAGGATCCAGTATCTTTCTTCCTCTTTGCTTAGTTGCTATATATATATATATATATATATATATATATATATTTGTCCTTGTGTTTGTAGTATGGTTGGCAGCAGCAATCAGTGCTAAGTGTTTTCAGAGATAAAGATAGAGATAGTGAAACAGAGAGAATATATTTCTAAAAGCACCCAATAAAAGCCTTCAGTCTTCTACTGCTTGAATCCCCTCTCAACAAATTCTACTGGCAAGAAACATAAAGATTACTAATTATCTTAGTTCAAGAAACCTAAATTAACTGCTAGAAACATGGATAGGGTTACATTCATTGTTTTAGACCAGTGAGAGTCTAATACTAGATTTGGGGGTGCAGTCAATCCCACGCAACACCAGGGCAGGTACACAGTGTGGAATCAAATGGATGGTGGGGAAAGAACCACTGACCCACTAAAACTACTACACACTTAAGTGAACACACTGCTGTGTATATTTGATTATTTCAAAATTAAAAAATCCAAATAAGTGAGAAATTGTCTCTGTTTAATTAATAATTATTTTAAAATAACTCACTATTTCATATGAGGATGACTTTTAATTTCAACTGGCATATCAAGGTACTAAAGAAATCCAGATCTCTCTGGATTTATAAATCAATGGCTGTAGAACTATGAATTTAATTATGTGCTTTGGAAAAGAAATGAAATAAAAGAAATGAGAGTTTTACTATGCTAAGGAGGAACAGAGTAAATTTGGACACTCTATGACAACTGAACATTTGAAATAAAATTTGGGAAAGTAGAGGTGGTAAACATATTAATTAATTTATTTCATCTTGAGATAGTAATATTTCCTCTGGGTTATCTATATGAGAACCAGTAAGGCATTTCCCAGAATACAGATGAGCTGAATGTCAAAATGATATAGAGGCAGATTTGCCTGTGCTCAGGTTCTGACAATGCCATTTCCTAGCTGCATTATTTTGGACATGTAACCGTTTATCTCTCACTCTGTTTCCTCACTTGTAATATACTACTAATAATAGTAGCTGCTTTGCACTGTTGTTGTAAAGAAGACTGAATGAGATAATGTATATAATGTTCAAATGCCTGATGTTTATAGGCTCAGTGAATGCTTGATATTAACATTCTTTTTTTTTTTTTTTTTTTTTTTTTGTGGTACGCCTCTCCTGTTGCGGAACACAGGCTCCGGACGCGCAGGCTCAGTGGCCATGGCTCACGGGTCCAGCCGCTCCGTGGCATGTGGGATCTTCCCGGACCGGGGCACGAACCCGTGTCCCCTGCATCGGCAGGCGGACTCTCAACCACTGCGCCACCAGGGAAGCCCGTTGATATTAATGTTCTTTAGATTAACAGAGCGTTAGACTTCCTAAGATTTTGTGCAAGCTTATTCTGCAGAGCCCTCTATCTGCTTGTTATTTCTGATATTCTGCTTAAATTACTCCTATCCAATATCATTTTTCTATCTGTGAAGACTTAAAAGAGGAGTGATAGGAACAAGGATAAACAAGTTGTTTTGGCATTCTTATAAACAGACTTTCATCATTGATCTGCTTTCCTTTTCCAGGCATTTGTTTATTTGCATAAAGACAAAAAACTAAAAACTACTAAGGACTACATGCCATGCAGTCAGAGGAAAACTTAGCATGACTTTGAAACTTAATGATCAAAGCACTAGAGATGCATATTATGGGTGCCCCAAAATCTTTGGTTTTGTGAAGAGCTAATGATGGGCTTCATGTGATGGTAACAGGCTTTAATTTAAAGGCAAAGTATAGCATGGACTAAAAAGAAATCTAACATAACATGTTCAAAGGTACCTGATCACTCTTATTTATCATCAAATGAGGTTATAACCATTACTAATCTTCAAGCATAATGAACTTCAAATATCTAGTGAAAAGTTGGGCAATTTCAAATCATCACAATAAGAGAAACCTTTGAAATCACATGTACCCAAGTCCTCTGCTTCTGCCACTTTGGGTGAGGTGTTTAATACTGGGAGGAGGATCCCGTTTCCTCATCTCATAAATTGGTATAATAATATATATATCAGATTTTTTTGAAGCATTAAGTATATAAAGCGTGTGTGGCATAGAATAGGCACTTAATACCTAACATACTTTTATTCATATGTGAATTTCTTCATTTATATCACTTGTTACAACAGAGACAAAGCAGCTAACAAGTGTATATCTATCTTAATATGTGCATCTATAGGGGAATGGACAAGATGGCAGAGTAGGAAGACCCTGAGCTCACCTCCTCCCATGGGCACACCAAAATTAGAACTATTCACAGAGCAATTATTGATGAGAAAGACTGGAAGACTAGCAGAAAATAGCTTTTACAGCAAAGATATAAAGAACGAACCACAACAAGGCAGGTGGGAGGGGCATAGATGTGGAATAGTCAAGACCCGTACCTCCAGATGGGCAACCACAAACAGGAGAATGACTACAACTGCAGAATTTCTCCCCAAGGAGTCCAAGCCTCACATCAGACTTCCTAGACCAGTGGTCCTGCACCAGGAAGATAAGCCCCCACAACATTTTACTTTGAACACCAGCATGGCTGTTCTTCTGACAGCCAGAGGGCTATGAGAAATAGAGACTCTACTCTAATGAGTGCATACAAAATTTCAGATTTTCCAGGATGCAGGGTGGAAGCAGTAATTTGAAAGGAGCCTGATCAGACTCACCTGATGATCTTGGAGAGCATCCAAGAGAGGCAGGAGGCAACTAGAGTTCACCCAAGAGTCATAGACACTGGTGGCAGTCATTTTGGGGAGCTTTTCTACCTTAAGGATACTGGAACTGGCAAGAGCCATTTTGAAATCCTCCCTCTAACTTATTAGCAACAGGGCCCAGCCCCACCCACCAGCCTGTGACACCAGTACTGGGACACCTCAGGCCAAGCAACTAGCCAGGAATGTACACAGACCCACCCAACAGGAGGCCAGCTACTGAGGACCCTCTGTGCCTACAGCCACTCTGGGACACAACCCTGTCCACCAGAGGGTCCAGGATCTGGCCCTGCATACCAATGTACTGATACTAGCACTGGGACCACCTGGGCCTCACAGCCAGAGACCCTGGGACCTTTCTCCACCTACCAGTGGGTGGTCAGTAGACCTGGGACCAGTTTCACCCATCAGTGGACAGGCACCCGCCCCAGGATCTCATGGGCATTGGCCTCACTCACCACTGGGCTGAAACCCCAAATCTAGGACCCCCAGACCCCTGCAGTCAGAGGCCCCAGGAACCAACTTCACCCACCAGTGGGCAGGCATCAGCCCCAGGACAACCATAACCATGCAGCTTGCTGTGTCAGGACACAGGCCACATACCAGCAACATTGTGCCAGCCCTGGAACACAGTGGGACTTGGCCCTGCCCACCAGCAGGCTGACACCAGCTCTGTGACACCTTGGGCCCTTCAGCCAGTCACTCCAGAATCCAGCTTCACCCAGCAGCCAGCCAACGCAAGCTCTGGGCCTTGCAGCCAGAGACTCTGTGACTTGACTACATCCACCAGTGGGCCAAGACTAGCCTCTGGACCCCCCAGCGAGGATCCAGCCCCAGACACCTGTAGACTGACACCAATTCCAAGACATCCTGGGGCTCTCAGCCAGCCAATCTTTGATCCCATTCACTCACCAGTGGGCCAACACCAGTTTTGGACACCTTAGATCCCATAGTCAGCCATGTCAGGAATGACCCCACCTACTAGCAGGCTGACACTAGATCCATGACGCCCCCACCCTGCAACTACCCACCCTGGAGCCAAGCTCCACCCACCAGTGGGCCAGCACTAGTGCTAGGACCTCCAGCACAAAACCTCAGCCTGCCACCTTCTGACCTGGCCCCACCCACCAGCTGCTAGCAGCCTCTTCACAAGGCAAGGCTTGGTAACCAATTGGACTGAGGTGTAACCACACAAACCAGACCACCTACAGTCGTCAGCCCACCACAACAGAAGGACCTACACCGCCTACACAGGGGGGTAACCCTAGAGCATATAGCTCCGGTAACTAGGGGAGCATGTACTGTTCAGATACACAAGGCATCTCCTACCAAATGTCACTTCTCCAAGGTCAGGAAATGTAACCAGCCTGCCAAAAACATAGAAATAAAAACAGCAAATTAGGCAAAATAAGTTGACAGAGTAATATGTTCCAAATAAAGGAACAAGATAAAACCTCAGAAGAAAAACTAAAGAAAGGAGAGAAGCAACTTACCCAATGAACAGTTCAAGGTAATGATTGTAAGGATGTTCAAAGAACTCAGGAGAAATTGCATGAACAGAGAGAGAAGTTAAAGGTTTTAACAAAGACTAAGAAAATATAAAAAAGAACCAATACCAGTATTTCACTTATTATAAATGTAGGAAGCAGCCTCTGTCCTAAGAATACTCTAGACACTATACATATCATTAATCCTCACAACAACCTTAACAGTTAAGAATGGCTATGAACCTCATTCTATAGGTAAGAAACAGATATAGAGTGGTTGTGTACATTATCAAAAGTCTTATTAAACTTCAAAAAAATTTATTGAAACACGTTTCAATTTAACATTACATGTCTGCTTTATAATTCTGTTAATAGTGTTAATAGTATTTTTCATACAGATTTTCAATACGCAAAGCTCTTTGATATTATGGTCCTAAGGATCAACCAAAATTGTACAAATAACCTCCTATATTTTAGTATATTATTGAATTACCAAAAATAGAAATATAATTAATCCAGAATTTATTTTTAAATATAGTATAACATAGGGACTTAATTTTATTTTAATAAAAGATTATAAATCCCATTAAGCTAAATGCATATTTCTCTGTTAATACAGTGTCATTTAATTTTGGTCACTTTATATCATGTTTTTATAACTTAAGCAAATCTCTTTTTGTTGCCTTTTTTAAACCGTTTTCCTAAGTTTTCTTCTATATTCACAGGCCCAATTGAGCTTTAAAATCAATTTATCAAAATTCATTAACAATAGCAAAATATTGTTTCAATTTTTTTAAATACATAAATTATTTTGAGGGGATAGTCACTTTTATTATATTGTCCTACTGCTCGAGAACAACATTTCTGCATTTATTTGCCTAATATTTATGTTGCTTAAGTGGTATAATTTTTCATATTGTCCCCATTTGGTGAAGTTAGTTCTTAGGGTTTTTTTCCCCTTTTTACTACACATCTGATTTTTTTCATTAAATGTAAAGTTATTATCAATTTTTAAGAAAGAAAATGTAATTTTGAGAAATTTCTGAGCACTACTATTGCTTTACAGATATTACTCCTGATGAGAAATTTTACTAGCATTGCAGAAATTTATGGTTTAAACTCCTGTATTCAAACACATTGTGCTGTATTTTTATTTCTCTTTAATTACAATGTAAAGCAATTCAACTAATTTTAAATAATAATGATGATTGTGGTCTTCCTTTTATTTTTTTATTTTACTGATGAATATTCTTCTAGTTTTTTGCCATTAGGTATCATTTTGGTCCTTGATATAAGATATTATTTTTTAACAATGTAAAGGAAATATTTGTATATTCTTATTACAATATAAATATATTTTATTGGAAAATGTATTGAATTTTATGAAAAGCTTTTATATTTATTAAAAAAATTATATATTAGTTTTATTTTCATTATGTATCGAACATGATACATTTCATTTTCATAAAGTCTGTGCATTAGAGAGCAAAATGCAATTTCTTTCTAATATTGTAAAGAATTGTTACATGCTAAATGTAAACATATCCCTTAAAGAGTTTTTAGGATATGAATGAAATAAGTAAAGATGTTTCAAGTACTTAACATACACAAATATTTTGTGGATTGTTAAACAAGGGAATAAAGTATTTAATATCTTGGAAAATTTGTTGGACTTTCAGATGGGCTATGAACACATTATTTTTCTCATTTAAAATCAAGGTGTACAGGTCCACTATCTGAAATTTTTCTAACATCTTTTGGGAAAAAGTTTAGATTTGTATATTCAGAGGAATACACACACACGTACACATATAATTCCACATATACATTTGTTATATATAGTCATACATATTTACATACATATGTGAATATATGTATGTGCTTATATATGTATATAATGTATATATATATCATATGAGCCAGAGCCATATTGCAGTCCTATTCTTTAATACTATTTTCCTGATTGTAGGATATGAATGATTTCACTGAACTTTAACTCCCTACTTATTAAATAAACCTACATTAGAATATTATTCTATTCTAATATTATATTATTAGGATATATATTCTAATTACACATTAGAATATATCTACTAATCATATTTTTATATCTGTGTCAATTTAATCATTTTCTTAGTCTCTGGTAATAGCAGCTTCCATCCTGTGATCAAAACACCTCCTTTCTAATTATACTTAAAGTACCCAATACACTGTCTATTTGTTATTTAAAGCTGTGGAGTGGGGTACTATGTTAGGAGAATGAAAGACTTGCTATGTCTTATTGTCTTCTGCATGTGCGTGGCTGGGACCTGCAAGGCTTTCCAGCTTCCTATAAGAGCAGAATAATGCATAGCAAGTGCCACTTACCCCAAGTGAAAATTCTCACTAAATCTGAATGCCAAGCACCTCATCTGCTAATTAATGCCATCTGCAAATTCCAAGTCTAGAATTTGATTTATTTGGAATTTGATATATTTCATGTTCAGGCTTAAACTGTTCTTTAGGGAAGTAAGTATCCTCATTTCATCACTCCTGATAAAGCTCAATTTATTTAAATCCCTTGCAAAAACTTGAGCATCTCACATTTAAAATATAGTAATTATTCCTAATCCTTGTTAAGCAAATCACTATAACTACCGTATTGTTGACTTCTACAGGAGCGTACTCAGGGTTGAGGGAATTGTTTTTCCCTAGCTTGAAAGTGTCTCACTGTAATGAATGCAGCTCTAGATCAGTGGTTCTCATGCTCAACCTATAAGCAGAAGCATCAGAATCACCTGGAGAGCTTATTAAAACACAAACTGCTGAACCTCACCCCCAGGCTATCAGATTCAGTAGGTCTGGGGTAAGACCTAAAATGTGCATGTCCAACAAGTTCCTAGGTGATGCTGAGCTGCTTTTCCCAGACTGTTCTTTGAGAACAACAGCGCTAGGTCAAAAATCTGATACTCTTCTTATTTTTTACCGTTTTTAAAATATTTAACTTTAAATTTGTCTGTTACTTTCTCTGAGCTTCAAGTTTCTCATCAGCCCTTGTAATGTATTAGGACCACATATCTGCCAGGTAGCTGAGCTAAAAGGGAGTGAACATACAAACGGACAATGATTAGACCATATAGAAGAGAAGAACTCTGCAAAGGACTGAATGTTTGTGTCCCCCTCAAATACTTATATTGAAATCTTAACCCCTAATGGGATGGTATGAGGAGGTGAGGAATCTTAGATGTAATTAGGTCAGGAGGGTGGAGCCCTTATAAATGGGACTAGTTCCCTTGTAAAAGGAACTCAGAGAACTCTCTCTCCCCTTCCTCTATGTGAAGACACAGAGAGAAGATGACTGTCTGTGAAGAAGTGGGCCCTCACCAGGCAATGAAGCTACCAGCTCCTTGATCTTGTACTTCACAGCCTCCAGATGCATGAGAAATAAATGTTTAGGGGGGACCATCAAGATGGTGAAGGAGTAAGATGTGGAGATCACCTTCCTCTCCACAAATACATCAAAACTACATCTACATGTGGACAACTCCTACAGAACACCTACTGAAAGATGGCAGAAGACCTCAGACTTCCCAAAAGGCAAGAAAATCCACACGTACCTGGGTAGGGAAAAAGAAAGAAGAAAAAACAGAGACAAAAGAATAGGGACGGGACCTGAAACTCTGGGAGAGAGCTGTGAAGGAAGAAAAGTTTCCACACACTAGGAAGCCCCTTCACTGGAGGGGATGGGGGGGTGGGTGGGAGGGAAGCTTTGGAGCCACAGAGGAGAGCACAGCAACAGGGGTGCAGAGGGCAAAGTGGAGAGATTCCCACCCAGAGGTTGGGTGCTGACCAGCACTCATCAGCCTGAGAAGCTTGTCTGCTCACCCACCAGGGTGGGCAGGGGCTAGGAGCTGAGGCTCGGGCTTCGGAGGTCAGATTCCAGGGAGAGGACTGTGGTTGGCTGCATGAACACAGCCTGAAGGGGTTAGTGCACCATAGCTAGCTGGGAGGGAGTCCAGGAAAAAGTGTGGACCTGCCTAAGAGGCAAGAGAATATTTTTTCGCTGTGTGCGAGGAGAGGGGATTCAGAGCACTGCCTAAACGAGCTCCAGAGATGGGTGTGAGCTGCGACTATCAGTGCAGACACCAGAGACAGGCATGAAACACTAAGGCTTCTGCTGCAGCCACCAAGAAGCCTGTGTGTAAGCACAGGTCACTATCCAAACCTCCCCTCCCAGAAGCCTATGCAGCCTGCAACTGCCAGGGTCCCAGGATCCAGGGACAACTTCCCCAGGAGAACACATGGTGCACCTCAGGCTATTGCAACATCACGCTGGCCTCTGCTGCCGCAGGCTCCCCCCACATGCCATACACCCCCTCCCCCTGGCCTCAGTGAGCCAGAGCCCCTAATCAGCTGTTACTTTAACTCAGTCCTGTCTGGGTAGGGAACAGACGCCCTCAGGTGACCTACACACAGAGGCAGAGCCAAATCCAATGCTGAAACCCAGGAGTTGTGCGAACAAAGGGAAATTTCTCCCAGCAGCCTCAGAAGCAATGGACTAAATCTCCACAATCAACTTGATGCACCCTGCATCTGTGGAATACCTGGATAGACAATGAATCATCCTCAAATTGAGGTGGTGGCCTTTGGGAACAACTGTAGACCTGGGGTTTGCTTTCTGCATCTAATTATTTTCTGGTTTTATGTTTAACTTAGTTTAGTATTTAGAGCCTATTATCATTGGAAGATTTGTTTATTGATTTGGTTGCTCTCTTCCTTTTTTTAAATAATATATATATATTTTATCTTTTTCTCTTTTTGTGAGTGTGTATGTGTATTTTTTTTTGTTTGATTTTGTCTGTATAGCTTTGCTTTTACCATTTATCCTAGGGTTCGGTCTTTCCATTTTTTTTTTCATTTAGAATAGTTTTTAGCACTTGTTATCATTGGTGGATTTGGTTTTCGGTTTGGTTGCTCTCTTCTTTTGATCTCTCTTTTTATTATTTTATTACCTATTAATTTTTCAATTTTTTATTTTAATAACTTTATTTTATTATTTTCTTTCTTTCTTTCTTTCTTTTTCTCCCTTTTCTTCTGAGCTGGGTGGCTGGCAGGGTGTTGGTGCTCTGGCCATGTGTCAGGCCTGAGCCTCTGAGGTGGGAGAGCCGAATTCAGGACATTGGTCCACCAGAGACCTCCAAGCCCAATGTAATGTCAAATGGCAAAAGCTCTCCCAGAGATCTCCATCTCAACAATAAGACCCAACTCCACTCAACGACCAGAAAGCAACAGTGCTGGACACCCTATGTCAAACAACTAGGAAGACAGGAGCACAACCCCACCCACAAGCAGAGAGGCTGCCTAAAATCATAATAAGGTCACAGACACCCCAAAACGCAACATTGGACACGGTGCTGCCACCAGAAAGACAAGATCAAGCCTCATCCACCAGAACACAGGCACTAGATCCCTATACCAGGAAGCCTACACAACACACTGCACCAACCTTAGCCCTGGGGTGAAACACCAAAAACAAGGGGAAGTATGAAACTGAAGCCTGCAAAAAGGAGACCCCAAACACAGTAAGTTAAGCAAAATGAGAAGACAGAGAAATACACAGCAGATGAAGGAGCAAGTTAAAACCCACCAGACCTAACAAATGAAGAGGAAATAGGCAGTCTACCTGAAAAAGAATTCAGAGTAATGATAGTAAAGATGATCCAAAATCTTGGAAATAGAATGGAGAAACTACAAGAAACGTTTAACAAGGACCTAGAAGAACTAAAGAACAAACAAACAATAATGAACAACACAATAAATGAAACTAAAAATTCCCTAGAAGGAATCAATAGCAGAATAACTGAAGCACAAGAATGGATAAGTGACTTGGAAGATAAAATAGTGGAACTAACTATCACAGAGCAGAATAAAGAAAAAATAATGAGAAGAATTGAGGACAGTTCAGAGACAACTGGGACAACATTAAATGCACCAATATTTGAATTATAGGGGTCCCAGAAGAAGAAGAATAAAAGAAAAGGACTGAGAAAATATATGAAGAGATTATAGTTGAAAACTTCCTTAACATAGGAAAGGAAATAATCAAGTCCAGGAAATGCAGAGAGTCCCATACGGGATAAATCCAAGGAGAAACCCACCAAGACATATATTAATCAAACTACAAATATTAAATATAAAGAAAAAATATTAAAAGCAGCAAGAGAAAAGTAGCAAATATCATACAAGAGAATCCCCATAAGATTAACAACTGATCTTTCAGCAGAAATTCTGCAAGCCAGAAGGGAGTGGCAGGACATATTTAAAGTGAGGAAAAGGGGGCTTCCTGGCACAGTGGTTGAGAGTCCGCCTGCCGATGCAGGGGACACAGGTTCGTGCCCCGGTCCGGGAAGATCCCACATGCTGTGGAGTGGCTGGGCCCGTGAGCCATGGCCGCTAAGCCTGAACGTCCAGAGCCTGTGCTCTGCAATGGGAGAGGCCACAACAGTGAGAGGCCCATGTACTGCAAAATAAATAAATAAATAAATAAAGTGAGGAAAGAGAAAATCCTACAACCATGATTACTCTACCTAGCAAGTATCTCATTCATATTCGACGGAGAAATTAAAACCATTACAGACAAGTAAAAGCTAACACAATTCAACACCATCAAATGAGCTTTACAACAAATGCTAAAGGAACTTCTCTCGGTAGGAAGCACAAGAGAAGGAAAAGACCTACAATAACAAACCCCAAACAATTAAGAAAATGGTAATAGGAACATACATATTGATAACTACCTTAGAAGCAAATGGATTAAATGCTCCAACCAAAAGACATAGACTGGTTGAATGGATACAAAAATAAGAACCATATATTTACTGTCTACAAGAGACCCACTTCAGACGTAGGGACACATACAGACTGAAAGTGAGGGGATGGAAAAGGATATTCCATGCAAATGGAAACCAAAAGAAGCTGGAGTAGCAATACTCATATCAGACAAGATAGACCTTAAAATAAAGACTCTTACAGGAGACAAAGAAGACACTACATAATGCTCAAGGGATCAATCCAAGAAGAAGATATAACAATTGTAAATATTTATGCACCCAACATAGGAGCACCTCAATACATAAGGCAAACACTAACAGCCATAAAAGAGGAAATCAACAGTAACACAATCATAGTAGGGGACTTTAACACCCCACTTTCACCAATGGGCAGATCATCCAAAATGAAAATAAATAAGGAAACATAAGCTTTAAATGATACATTAAACAAGATGGACTTAATTGATATTTATAGGACATTCCATCCAAAAACAACAGATTAAATTTTCTTCTCAAGTGGTCATGGAACATTCTCCAGGATAGTTCATATCTTGGGTCACAAATCTAGCCTTGGTAAATTTAAGAAAATTAAAATCATATCAAGTATCTTTTCTGGCCACCATGCTATGAGGCTAGATATCAATTACAGGAAAAAAATCTGAAAATATACAAACACACGAAGGCTAAACAATAACCAAGAGATCACTGTAGAAATCAAAGAAGAAATAAAAAAATACCTAGAAACAAATGACAATGAAAACATGATGACCCAAACCCTATGGGAGGCAGCAAAAGCAGTTCTAAGCAGGTAGTTTATAGCAATACAATCCTTCCCCAGGAAACAAGAAACATCTCAAATAAATAACTTAACCTTATACCTAAAGCAATTAGAAAAAGAAGAGCAAAAAAAGGCCAAAGTTAGCAGAGAGAAAGAAATCGTAAAGAACAGATCAGAAATAAATGAGAAAGAAATGAAGGAAATGATAGCAAAGATCAAAAAAATAAAAGCTGGTTCTTTCAGAAGGTAAACAAAATTGATAAACCATTAGCCAGACTCATGAAGAAAAAAAGGGAGAAGACTCAAATCAATAGAATTAGAAATGAAAAAGGAGAAGTAACAACTGACACTGCAGAAATACAAAGTATCAGGAGAAGTAACAACTGACACTGCAGAAATACAAAATATCAGGAGAGATTACTACAAGCAACTATATGCCAATAAAATGAATAACCTGGAAGAAATGGACAAATTCTTGAAAAGTACAACCTTCCGAGACTGAACCAGTGAGAAATAGAATATATAAAGAGAACAATCACAAGCACTGAAATTGAAACTGTGAATAAAATCTTCCAACAAAGAAAAGCCCAAGACCAGATGGCTTCACAGACGAATTCTATCAAATATTTAGAGAAACACTAACATCTATTCTTCTCAAACTCTTCCAAAATATAGAAGACAGAGGAACACTTCCAAACTCATTCTACGAGGCCACCATCACCCTGATACCAACACCAGACAAAGATGCCACAAAGAAAGAAAACTACAGGCCAATATCACTGACGAATATAGATGCAAAAGTCCTGAAAAAGATACTAGAAAACAGAATCCAACAGCATATTAAAAGGATCACACACCATGATCAAGTGGAGTTTATCACAGGAATGCAAGGATTCTTAAATATACGCAAATCGATCAATGTGATACACCATTTTAACAAATTGAATGAGAACAACCATATGATCATCTCAGTAGATGCATAAAAATCTTTTGACAAAATTCAACACATGTTTATGATAAAAACCCTCCAGAAAGTAGGCATAGAGGGAACTTACCTCAACATAATAAAGGCCATATATGACAAACCCACATCCAACATTGTTCTCAATGGTGAAAAATTGAAACCATTTCCACTAAGATCAGGAACAAGACAAGGTTGTCCACTCTCACCAGTGTTATTCAACATAGTTTTAGAAGTTTTAGTCACAGCAATCAGAGAAGAAAGAGAAATAAAAGAATCCAAATCAGAAAAAAAGAAGTAAAGCTGTCACTGTTTGCAGATGACATGATATTACACATAGAGAATCCTAAAGATGCCACCAGAAAACTACTAGAGCTAATCAATGAATTTTGTAAAGTAGCAGGATACAAAGTAATGTATAGATATATCTTGCATTCCCATATGCTAATGATGAAAAATCTGAAATAGAAATTAAGGAAACACTCCCATTTACCATTGCAAAAAAAGAATAAAACACCTAGGAATAAACCTACATAAGGAGACAAAAGACTTGTATGCAGAAATCTTTAAGACATAGATGAAAAACTTAAAGATGATACAAACAGATGGAGAGATATATCATGTTCTTGGATTGGAAATCCACATTGTGAAAATGACTATACTACCCAAGCAATCTATAGATTCAATGCAATCCCTATCAAACTACCAATGGCATTTTTCACAGAACTAGAACCAAAAATTTCACAACTTGTATAGAAACACAAAAGACGCTGAATAGCCAAAGCAATCCTGAGAAAGAAAAATGGAGCTGGAGCAATCAGGCTCCCTGACTTCAGACTATACTACAAAGCTACAGTAATCAAGACAGTATGGTACTGGCACAAAAACAGAAATATGAATCAATGGAACTGGATAGAAACCCCAGAGATAAACGCATGCACATATGTTCACCTTATCTTTGATAAAGAGGTAAGAATATACAATGGAGAAAAGACGGCCTCTTCATAAATGGTGCTGGGAAAACTGGACAGTTACTGGTAAAAGAATGAAATTAGAACATCCATAATACCATACACAAAAATAAACTCAAAATGGATTAAAGACCTAAATGTAAAAGCAGACACTATAAAACTCTTAAAGGAAAACAGAACACTCTGTGACATAAATCACAGCAGATCCTTTTTGACCCACCTCCTAAAGAAACGGAAATAAAAAGAAATAAACAAATAGTACCTAATGAAACTTAAAAGCTTTTGCAGAGCAAAGATAACCATAAACAAGATGAAAAGATAACCCTCAGAATGGGAGAAAATATTTGCAAATGAAGCAACTGACAAAGGATTAATCTACAAAATATACAAGCAGCTCATGTAGCTCAATATCAAAAAAACAAACAACCCAAACCAAATATGGGTATAAGACCTAAATCGACATTTCTCCAAAGAAAATATACAGATTGCCAACAAACACATGAAAGGATGCTCAACATCACTAATCATTAGAGAAATGCAAATCAAAACTACAATGAGGCATCACCTCACAACAGTCAGAATGGCCATCATCAACAAATCTACAAACAGTAAATGCTGGAGAAGGTGTGGAGAAAGGGGAACCCTCTTACACTGTTGGTGGGAATGTAAATTGATACAGCCACTATGGAGAACAGTATGGAGGTTCCTTAAAAAACTAAAAATAGAACTACTGTACAAACCAGCAATCCCATTACTGGGCATATACCCTGAGAAAATCATAATTCCAAAAGAGTTATGTACTACAACGTTCACTGCAGCTCTATTTACAATAGCCAGGACATGGAAACAACATAAGTTTCAATAGACAGATGAATGGATAAAGAACATATGGGGCTTCCCTAGTGGTGCAGTGGTTGAGAGTCCGCCTGCCGATGCAGGGGACACAGGTTCTTGCCCCGGTCTAGGAAGATTCCACAAGCCATGGAGCGGCTGGGCCCGTGAGCCATGGCCGCTGAACCTGCACGTCCAGAGCCTGTGCTCTGCAATGGGAGAGGCCACAACAGTGAGAGGCCCATGTACTGCAAAAAAAAAAAAAAGAACATATGACACATATATACAATGGAATATTACTCAGCCATATAAAGAAATGAAACTGAGTTATTTGTTGTAAGGTGGATGGACCTAGAGACTGTCATACAGAGTGAAGTAAGTCAGAAAGAGAAAAGCAAATACCATATGCTAACGCATATATATGGAATCTAAAAAAATATAAAAATGGTTCTGAAGAACCTAGGGGCAGGACAGGAATAAATATTCATATGTAGAGAATGGAATTGAGGACGTGGGGAAGGTGAAGATAGGCTTGGATGAATTGAGAGAGTGGCATGGACATATATACACTACCAAATGTAAAATAGATAGCTAGTGGGAAGCAGCCGCATAGCACAGGGAGATCAGCTGGGTGCTTTGTGTCCACCCAGAGGGGTGGGATAGGGAGAGTGGGAGGGAGACGCAAGTGGGAGGAGATATGCAGACATATGTATATGTATAGCTGATTCACTTTGTTGTACAGCAGAAACTAACACACCATTGTAAAGCAATTAAACTCCAATAAAGATGTTAAAAAAAAGGAAAGAAATGTTTATTGTTTAAGTTACCCAGTCTATGACAATTTTGTCATAGCATCTCTACATATAAAGGCAAATTTTGTCGCAAAACCTCCACAGCAATCATCCCAGGAAGTCAAACCACAACCTCTGCACATATTGGTCCAGAATGTCTGGACTTGGGCAACAACTCCCAGCTTTTCTATGTGTTGCCCTTGCTTCCACTGCAGGACAAACAAGAGAAAGATCTCCAAACCTATCACAGAAGATGCTTGCTTTCTCCTTAACCCACTTCAGCTTCCCCATGCCAACAGTCTTCAAACTGGGCATACCTGAAACCTTTTCCTTTTTTCACTATAAAGCTTTCCCACTCTTCTGTCTGCTTTTGGGTCTTTGCCAAACACAACTGGTGGTGGCAGACTCTCCTGCTGCAGTAAGCTCTGGATCAATATCCTCTTTTTCTTCACATTTGGGTGGTCTTCAGTTATTTTCACAACTAGTACTGAACTAATTATACCTCAATAAAAAAAATTAAACTTAAAAAAATAAAAATGGCCCTACCATATGACATAGTTATTCCACTCCTATGTGTCCTCACAAGAGAAATAAAAGCACATATCCAAGTAAAAATAAAAGAATATTTATAAAAATTTATTTATTCTTGTCTAAAAACAGAAACACTCAAGATGTCCTTCAATAAGTGAATGGATAAACAAATTGTGCTATAGCCATGAAGTGGAATAATATTCATAATAAAAAGAAACAGTTCACTGAAACATATAACATGGATGGAATAATTATACTGAGGGAAAATGTCAGAGGGAAAAAAAGTAGTACATACTACATTATTCCATGTATATGAAATTCCAGAAAATGCAAAGTAATCTGTAGTGACAGAAAGCATATCAGTGACTGTATAGAAATGGGATAGTTTGGAGGCAGAAGGCTGGAAGGAGGGATTATACCAGGTACCTAAGAAAACTTTAGGGGTGATCATTTCTTTTTTATCTTGACTGTGGTTATGATGTTTTTGCCTGTGTAGTTAAAACATATCAAATTGTGCATTTTAAACTTACGAAGTTTATTGTCTATAAGTTATACCACAATAAACCACTAAACAAAACAAACAAGTATAAAACGAAAACTAAATATGATGGGGAATCCAGAGACTCTTTTAAATTATTTGTTTGATCTTGGTTTGGAACACTAGAACACTATTCTCTCAGATCTATAAAAATATTTCTTGCTACATTTATTTAATTTCATTCCACTGAGTAATTTTTGATAGTTCACTCTTCTGTGTTATGGTGGGCTTATTTCTAGGGAGCTTTTTGTTGTATTCTATACCTTATACCCCTCTGCCCACAGAGTAGAGGGAAAAAGAGAGAAAAGGGCAAAAGATTAATTTAAACATTTGAAATTTACATATCTATGTACAAACTCCATGAGATAGATAGAGAGTTAGATAGATAGATATAGAGATATAATACACACTTATTTCAGGAGCGTGGAGATCGAATATTAGGAGAGAAATCAGCTTCTTATTTGGTAAACTCACTATGGAAAAATGCATACTAAAAACAGGTATCACTGGTAATTCATGGTCTTTAATAGGATAAAAATAATTACTCTGCTTAATTACAGATATAAAAATATCTATTTGCCATAAAACTCCACACAGCATTTCCCTCTCTAATGTAATGTGTGCCATTAAAGCACAAATAGGGCTGTGTAAATGCCAATGTGTGCTGTTAATGAAGCAGCATGTTTCTCACTATAGAAGCCATCAGCATTCAAGATTTCCCCCAAAGTTGTTATTAAAAATTACATCTTGCAGCTTAGGCACTGTAAATATAACAGATAAAGAAAGGAAGCAAAATGTCTCTTTTTGCTTCACATCCTCACCAGCCTTTGGTGTCAGGGTTCTGGATTTTGGACATTCTAATAGTTGTGTAGTTATGCCTCATCGTTGTTTTAATTTGCATTGACCTAATGATATATGATGTAAAACACCTTTTCCTATGCATATATGCCATCTGTGTATCTTCTTTGGTGAGATGTCTGTTAAGGTTGTTGGTCTATTTTTTAATCAGGTTGTTTATTTTCCTACTGTGGAATTTTAAGTGTTCTTTGTATGTTTTGGGTAACAGTCCTTTATCAGATGTGTCTTTTGAAAGTATTTTCTCTCATTCTGTGGCTTGTCTTATTCTGATAACAGTGTCTTTCACAGAGCAGAAGATTTTAATTTTAATTAAGTCAAGTTTATCACTTATTTCTTTCATGGATTGTTCCCTTGATGTGGTATTGAAAAAGTCATTGCCATACACAAGGTCATCTAGGTTTTCTCCTATTTTTTCTTCTACGGGTTTTATAGTTCTGCATTTTATATTTTGGTGTGTGATCCATTTAAGTCAATTTTTGTGAAGGGTGTAATGTCTGTGTCTAGGTTCATTTTTAGCATACCGATGTCCACTTGTTCCAGCACCATTTGTTGGAAATATTATCTTTGCTGTATTGTATCGTCTTTGCTGCTTTTCAAAAATCAGTTGGCTACAGTTGTGTGGCTCTATTTCTGGAAACTCTATTCTGTCCCATTGATCTATGTGACTATTATTTCACCAATACCATATTGTCTGGACTATTGCAGCTTAATCGTAAATCTTGAAGTTGAATAGTGTCAGTTCTCCAACTTTGTTCTTCCTCAATACAGTGTTGGCTATTCTAGGTCTTTTTTCTC
The DNA here is from genome assembly GCF_003676395.1 of Aethalodelphis obliquidens. NCBI lineage: Eukaryota > Metazoa > Chordata > Mammalia > Artiodactyla > Delphinidae > Aethalodelphis > Aethalodelphis obliquidens. The sequence goes on along the minus strand of NW_020837950.1, from coordinate 29,751,827 downwards.
TCCATATAAACTTTAGAATCAATTTGATAAAGATTCAGATTGGGATTACATTGAATCTACAGATGGAGTAGGGAAGTACTGACATCTGTACAATGTCAAGTCTTCCTATCCATAAATATGGAATATTTCTCCATTTATTTAGTTCTTGGATTTTGTTCATCAGAACTATAATTTTCCTTATGTAGATCTTGTTCATATTTTGTTAGATTTATACCTAAGTATTTTATTTTGGAGTGTGCAAATGTAAATAGAATTGTGTTTTAAGTTTCAAATTCCACTTTTTCATTACTGGTTCATTTTTGGTTTTAATATTGATTAACATTCATCTAGCTTCCTCCCCATAACGGATACAAAGCTCTTCTTCCTTATCACCAGTTCAACAAGTCTATGACTTTCCAGTTGCATAGGAAGAGCAGGTAAAGGACCATCTCACACACACACACACTCACACACACACACACACACACACACACACACACACACACACTCACACACACACACTCATACCCACTCCAAGAAGGAGGAAAAAATGATTCCTTACTTGAAAAAAAAACAAACTTCCACTCCTCCTTGGTTGCCATAATTTACGTCTCAAAGAGATAGAATGTAAGTCCTTGTGTGTCTTTTAATTTCAACAAGCAGTGGCCAACTCCACTAGCCATCATGGGTCCCTCCCTTGATGATTAATTCCTATTTGCTCTTGAACCATAGCTAGTGATCTCACTCAATAGTTCTCTGATTTTTGTATTCTTGGCCTCTGCTGCCCTTCCTACAAGTCTGCAGTTCACATTTTCACCTACTCTGTATGACTCTCAAATCAGAACTTGAGAGCACATGATTGATCCATCTTCTAAGAACCCCAGAAATTTGAGGGATGACCTTACAGCTCTCTTTTAGGCTGTCTCACCAGGCATCTTTCTTTAACTCCTTTCTCTGATCTTCAGAAGCATTAGGCAATCTGCCAGGTCAGTGGATTGGCAAACTTTAGATGGGAGATAATTACAACCCTTTATCTGGTAACTAAGAGGCATTTTGTACACTCCTAACATAAAAAGTGAGTTTCTCTCCCTTCATTTTTGGTAGGGCATTTTGATGCCTTGTATTAAGATTTAAGATACATGCAAACATGTTTTAAAAGTCATGAAATCTCTTTCATTATCACTGTTTCAAATGACACTATAATTGATTATTTTCATAGTGTGCCTTTTCTAATATTTTGTGAGTTTCATGAGGATATTTGAACCTCTAGCACCAAATATAATTCCTGGAATATAATATGTCAATAATTATTGAATAAGTGGATCTATGAATAAATGACTGATATAGTCTGTATATATGTATGTTAACGTTTCTCAAGTTTTGTTTATAATTTTCACACAAGTATTACAGTAATTTTATATATGTATTTTACTGTATGTTTAATAGCTTATTCCCTCTTGAGAGCCTTTGCTTTAATATAAAAAAAGCATCTTAACTTTTCTTGCTGTTTAGTTTCTAAGTGATATATTGATTCCCTTTATCAAATTACAAAAATAAAAAAAATATGAACACAAAGGCAGAAGAGATTTGGTAATCAGTGATCACATTTTTTATTGAGTGTTTACTATATCCCAGGTCTTGCACCAAGTACTTGGCATTAATTATCTTATTTACTTCCACAAGAACTTGGAGGAAATATTATTAAATCCCCATTTTACTGATATCCAAATTTGCAAAAATCAAATAAGTTAGAGATAGAATTTGAAGTCATTTTTTTAAGCATTGAAATATATAGCTTTAACCAGTATGCTGTACAATTCTGAATTTATTTAAATTTATAAAATAATCTGGGAATAAGTGACGTGTTTTAAATGATATTTCCCTCCTCAAAGTACATTGAGTATATCTGCATTTATTAAATTTCCATTTTTAATCTTTCTGTAAAATTCTCTCATTTCTTCATATAAATGCAACACAGGCATTGCCAAATTTACTTATGTTTTAATTGCCATGGTGAAAGGGAAATTTTTTCACTATATTTTCTGTCTCAAACTTTAGTGTTCTACAGGAAAGGTGTTAATTTTTTACATTTGTATTTTGTGCCATGTCATCATTAATAGTAAAAACATTCAAGTTGAATATCTTTTATTTGTTTATTTTTAGGTATTAAAGTACTGGCAGTTTTAATTTTTTCTCAGTAGCCATCAATCTTATTAGTATTTCATAGTAGATATATATTGAAAAGTATATTTTTTTGAAAAATGTATTCTGATTTCATACTGGTAAAAAGTTCAAAACAAGGAATGGGTTTTATATTTTATTAAATAACTTTTTTGTAGCTATCTTTAGCTAAAAAATATAGAATATGTTATCTTGATATAGTCACATCAACCCCAATTTTAAGTATAAACTAATATTTCCTTAAAATATCAGTTTTTCTTTCCATTTTATTAATGATGCAAAATGAAAAAAATATATGGGATAAAGCAAAACAAACTACAGAAAACACTAATGAGTCCCAATCCCTAGAGTACCACAGCTAATATTTTTGTGTATTTCCTGCCTATATACATATTGTCCTCCTTTTTACTATCACTTTGTATCTTTATTGATCATTAGTTTGTATAAAATGTATCCTATTCTATAATATTAATAATACACATGTCTAAATTATACTTAACTGTCCCCCTTGTGGAATACATATCCTAGTTGGTGGGGTTTAAGGAGATAATAGAGAAAAAATAATGAATAAACATAATAATAAAATTTTATAGCATGTTTGATACGATAAATGTTATGGGACATGGGCTTTCCTGGTGGCGCAGTGGTTGAGAGTCCGCCTGCCGATGCAGGGGACACGGGTTCGTGCCCCAGTCTGGGAAGATCCCACATGCCGCGGAGCGGCTGGGGCCGTGAGCCATGGCCGCTGAGCCTGCACGTCCGGAGCCTGTGCTCCGCAACGAGAGAGGCCACAACAGTGAGAGGCCCGCGTACCGAAAAAAAACAAAAATGTTATGGGACAAAATAAAAGCAGAGATAAGGGGATGAAGCACTACTGGAGCTAGTGCTGCAATTTTAGTAGGTTGATAAAAGTAGCCATTCGAGCAGAGATTGGAGAAAAGAGGAAGTAAACCATACCTACAGGGAATGAAGACATTTCAAGCAGAAGGAACCTCTTAGGAAAACACCCTGTGGTGGGAGTGTGCCTAGTATATTTGAAGAACAATAAGGAGGCCAGAGAGGTTGGAGCTGAGAGAGGGACAGGGAAATGAAAAATAGAAGAGGCAAGTTCTGAGAGCTAATGTAGGCTCAAATGGAAAGGGCCTTTCAGGCCATTGTAGGGACACCGAGTACAACCTTTCATTCTCAGAGAGATGGGGTCTTTGGAGAACTTAGAGCAGAGGGCTGACGGATACCGTCTTATATAAATCTTTGATCACATATTTAATTAATTCTTTTGGAAGAAGTCTTATTAGGGAATTAGTGGGTCAAGGGTCTGATCATTTCCAAGACTCTTTTAATATATAATATTAAATTAATTTCCAGTCAGGTTGTACAGTAATGAATACCCCTGAGACAGGACAAGAAAGTGTTCTACTACACCACACCTTCAACAGTTCAGACTCCTGCCGGTGCCACCCACTTAAGAAATGAGCTTTGGGCTTCCCTGGTGGCGCAGTGGTTGAGAATCTGCCTGCTAATGCAGGGGACATGGGTTCGAGCCCTATGCCACATGCCGCAGAGCAACTAGGCCCGTGAGCCACAGCTACTGAGCCTGCGCGTCTGGAGCCTGTGCTCCGCAACAAGAGAGGCCGCGATAGTGAGAGGCCCACGCACCGCGATGAAGAGTGGACTCTGCTTGCCACAACTAGAGAAAGCCCTCACACAGAAGCGAAGACCCAACACAGAAAAAAAATAATAATAAATTAATTAATTAATAAACTCCTACCCCAACAACTTAAAAAAAAAAAAGAAATGAGCTTCACACCATAATCTAGTACATAAATACACATGTGAATGTGTCTATAAATATAAGCGTCATCCAAATCACTGTTCCCAGTTACTCATTACCCTTAGCAATGGTTCCAGTTACTCATTACCCTTAGCAATGGTTTCTTACATTTTCTACCTCATTATTTCAAAACATACTTTTGAGGACATATTTGCTAGCCAACTCTTGTTTGGATATTAGAAGTGATCTTCATCCTTTGGATGAATTATTTTATTAATTAATTTTTTTATTGGAGTACAGTTGATTTAAAATGTTGTGTTAGTTTCTGCTGTACAGTGGATGAGTTCTTTGTATATTCATGACATTAAATATCTATAATATTTGCTTGTTAATGCAGTTTGTGTTGACTTATGACAGTTATTCTATTTACATATAATAGAATTGATTAACTCTTTATTGCAATTCTTTTTTTTTTTTTTTTTTTTTGTGGTACGCGGGCCTCTCACTGCTGTGACCTCTCCCGTCGCGGAGCACAGGCTCCAGACGCTCAGGCTCAGCGGCCATGGCTCACAGGCCCAGCCTTTCCACGCACGTGGGATCCTCCCGGACCAGGGCACGAACCCGCGTCCCCTGCACTGGCAGGAGGACGCTCAACCACTGCGCCACCAGGGAAGCCCTGCGATTCTTTAATAATTAAAATTTTAGGCAATTAGAAACATCTACCTTTAAAAATATTTAGATGCTTTATATCCAACTCTTGAATTAACAGGGTTATGCTTTGTTACATGCTTTGACATGAGGCCCAAACTTGATTTTACTCCAGTATATGAAGCCCACTTGTAATGGTTCTTTTTTTCTGATTTCTTTTAAGACTCATTACTTGTAATTCATTTATTTCCATGGATAATCTATAATTATCATACTGGTTCAATTATAATAACCCTATACCATATGTATTAGTTTGCTAGGACCGCCATAACAAAGTAAAACAGACCGGGTGGCTTAAATGACAATAATTTACTTTCTCACAGTTCTGGAGGCTAGAAGTCCAAGATCAAGGTGTTGATGGTGTTGGCTTCTGAGAAATCTCTCCTCAGCTTGTACATGGCCATCTTCTCCCTGTGTCTTCACATGGTCTTCCCTCTATGCATGTCTATGTCTTAATCTCCTCCTTTTATAAGGACACCTGTCATATTGAATTGAGGCCCACCTTAACCACCTCATTTTAACTTAAGTACCTCTTTGAAGAATTTACCTCCAAATATAGTTGCATTCTGAGGTCCTGGAGGGTTAATAATTCAACATATGAATTTGGGGGAAAGGTGCAATTCAGCCCATAACACCACATTTTAATATTATGCAGTGTATTTTACAGTGCTTTTTAAAAATATATTTAATAAAATAGACTTTGGAGTCAGACAAAATTGAGTTCAAATCCTGGCTCTTCAACTTTTCAGATGTGGGACCTTATGGATAGGTTACTTTATGTCTCTGAGCTTCATTTTTCTTACTTAAAAAGGGCAATAATAATTGAATTACATAATATATTCAAACTACTTAGGATGGTGCTTGATACAAGGTGAATGCTCAGTCAATCACAATCAACTATTGGCAATTTGGTTTAAGTGATTCTTAAATAGAAGATGACATCTACATAATGCATTTTCCTTACATCAAGCTATTTTACTGAATACTCTTATTTTTATTGTCTTTAATAGTCTCTCTATACAAAATATATTACTTGCAAATGTTAAAAAATGGTAATTTTCCTTTGATATATCTTCTTGTGTTTGTCAAAAGTTACCAAAAACTGCAAAGTTATAATGGCAATTTTGTTCCTAGCTTTAATTGTGACATCTGTTGTTTTTAACCGGCATGTAAACTGTTGACTTTTGCTTTTCAATGTTGAGAAGAATGATACATTTTGGTCACTTTTCTAGAAATTATCATTAGGGGAAAATTTTTTTTTTTTTTTTGCAGTATGCGGGCCTCTCACTGTTGTGGCCTTTCCTATTGCGGAGCACAGGCTCCAGACGCACAGGCTCAGCGGCCATGGCTCACGGGTCCAGCCGCTTCGCGGCATGTGGGATCCTCCCGGACCGGGGCACGAACCCATGTCCTCTGCATCTGCAGGCAGACTCTCAACCACTGCGCCACCAGGGAAGCCCATGGGAAGCTTTTATTTTATGGAATTCCTATTGTGTTCTTACCAAAATATTAATGTAATTTGTCAGATTCTTTGTGTTTGTACTGAGAGTAAAGGTATTTTTCAAGGTAATTTTTAAAATATCCTGTTGAAATCAAATTTTTAGTCTTTCATGTATATTTTTTATTTACATCTATTAATAATGTTTTTTATTTTTCCTTTAGTACTTCCTCTGACAGGTATAAATGTGCTTCATAAAATAAAGCATGTAATATTCCATCATTTTTAATTATCACAGTTTATAGAGAATTTAAATTAAACTTTCTAAATAAAAATTTAAAATGTCTCACCTGTAAATTTCCTTAGTTTGCAATATTTTGTAGACATTTCCTTGATAACTTTTTATTTTCTTTTATGGATTTTATCTATTTAGATTTTTAAATCTAAAAGTTTTTTTTTCAAAAAGGGTGTTAATTCCATAAAATTTCCTAAAAGCAAATAGTTGTGCAGAGTATTATCCCATACAAAGTTTAGTCCTTGCCTTATAGTTATATTTCTTGTCCAATTCTAATTTTCAGTATTGGTTTTCTTCCCCTCGGGAATTCCATAGTTTCCATTTTATATTATTATTTATTTTCAAAGAACTAGCTGTTTGTTTTCTTTTTTCCTTTTCCACTTTTCAAATTCTTACATTTATTTTTATTATATATAACTGTTTATTATAACTTCTTATTATAATAACTGCATTTATTTTATTTTTTTGTGATTATTTTTATCCCTCTCCTAAATCGTGAACTGAACTTAAAAAAAATACATACTGTTTAAATAATAAAAATAATACAGCAATAAATTCTGCTAAGGCCTTAATCATGATGAAGCATTTTTGTCTCGAGTTTATGACTGCAATTCTTACACTCTTTTTAAATAAATAAGGGGAGTATTGCTGTTATTGTGACTGCTTTGCTCTTGTTTGGGTGGAGAGGGTGTTGAGGGTGAAACTTCTAGTATTTGAGCTCCAAATATTTTTTTTTCTTTCACTCAAAACCTTTGTGTATTTTCATGGTCTTTCTTGTGAATAGGTAGAAAACAATTTCAAGTGGAGACAGATTTATAGATTTTGACATAAACTATTTCGAGAGATAAGAAATAAATATATGTTTGTCATCATTATTTAAGAGCTATTATACCAAAATTGTAGAAAAACAAGAGCTTTGCATTGAAAATTAATGGATATATAGTTGATAATTTTTTTATTATTAGAATATATGTGTGTGTACATATGTATAGATATATTTGTGTGTGTATATAGATATGATCTCACAGAGACATGATCTTCCATCTGAAATTGTATTTCACCAAAAATTGGTTGTTGTATGATCTCCATGACAAAATCAATTGAGGGATGAATTTCACGCCTTAGCAGTTGTGAGTCCTTGAAAAGATTATTTAACTTCTCTAATCCATGGTTTATGTTTCACATGATTAAATGAGGGAATGCATTTCAAGGCCTAGCACAGTGCCTGGTTTATAGCTTTTACTCGATAAATATTGAAGATGAAAGTATCTGGTATAGCATCTATCCCCACAGCTCCTCATCCTTTATCTCCCATCAGCATTCTCCCACCACCCATGCTCCAGTTTTATTGTACGAACAAGATTATTCTAGAATGAAATATGAGGTAATTACATAGCTAGGTAAATATTCTACCCTCCAAGTATCCAAGAGCCTTCCTTGTTCTACCTGTTAACATCTTTCATTTCAGGATTATATCTTAGTGCATGTTTTGTATTAGATGAATAATTGGCTTATATATAATAAACATATTGTCCAAATGGTCCAATGCTATACAGAGAAAAAAACCTACAAAGTTCAAATCCAACAGAGTAAGATTCAAAGACTGGCTTAATTAACTTCATCAGGATATTTAATCTGACATAAGCTTTTTATCTTTATTTTCAAAATAAGTTAATCACAATTAATACCCAGTGGGCTTGTGTGGATTGAATAAGATCATACAAACAGAACTGCCAGGCACATGAGGCACCAAAGAAGAAACATTGGCCTTTTTTCGTGCTTTCATGTTGGTCATCTCCCTATTCTAACACACAATCTGCTTTGGAAAATGTTACTTTTTTAAAGTGAATAACTCTTCCTACAGACAAGTGTCAAATATAGAGTTCAAATTCACAAATACAGGAGGTTGTGATTTCTTGAGTGGCTGTATTTAATTTCTTAGGTTTTAATATTAGAATATCACAAAATTATCTATTACTTCTAACTACTAATTACTATGATGAATAAAATTTTGTTTCCAAAAATTTATATATGTGTATTTTTTTCTTTAACATCAATTCAGTGCTTAATTACCATACAGTACTGTGATGTAAAAAATATTTAGTTTTAAATAGGCTTTTAATTCTTGGAGAAAAATTCAGCAAATGAGGAAGTATTTTTAAACTGTTACTGTTGAGAGAATTCCTAAGTGATTTAAATTACATAAATGAGCTTGGGATTCTTTCAACTTATTTCTTAGTTAAAGATGAGAAAACTTAAATGTCTACTTTTTGTATGGTGAACACAATTAGTTTGTGTTAGGTGAATATTTTTAATTAACCAAGTCAAGATAGAACTTTTGAAATATACATTCTTTATTGCTAGGTCTATTCCTTAAGAGAGGTAAATCTGGTCAATTTCTATCATTTACTTCTGTGAATGTAGGAGACAGTTGTAAACTGAGTCAGACACAGAGACATGAAAGAGATAAGTGAGACTCAGAGAGGTGAAGGACACACATACAGAGTGAGAACATTTTGAATAGTAAGGGGATTTTCCCCACCATTCCAAAGAGTGAGGTCTTGGAGTGACTTTGAGATGCAAAATGGTATTTGCTGTTCCTTGATTCACTCTCACTCCCTTTGTGCTTTTCATGCAGTCATAATGTAACCATGCTGAATTTGGTTTCCCCAGGGCCATGGTTACAGTATAGAATTCCTGAACTAAAAATATTTTTTTAAAAAGTGAGACACTCTAGGCAACATATAAAGTTGGATATTAGAGGCTTCCAAAACATTCCGGCGCTTGATGTGCAACATAAAGTAACTGGCTCTGCTTACTCAGCATGATCGATGCTGTTCTAGTCAATCTTAAGAGCTGTTCATAAAAATATTGTTGCATTTAGTTTAAATGTTAACTTCCGTTCCTCAATAGCTTGCATCTCTTACACTGCAATGCCTATGTTTTGTGGTTTCTTATATAGAGTCTTTCTTCTCTTGTGTTTTTTGCCAATATTCATCCCACAGAGTTTCATTTTGCTTTCATAATCTATTTCATCTCTCCTCTAATGTTTCATTCGCTTTCTTTCCAGACTACCTCTGAAATCTTACATATGGTTCAGCCATTTTACACTTCCTAAAACATTTAAACCCTTGATTAAATAAATATATGCTTAAAAGAGCATAAAATACTCTGATTAAGTACATAAACACTCAGAAACACATACAGTTCTTATAAACACTTTATGTACCGTTTTAAGTTTAAAATTGGTGACACATGTTTAATGTCACATTTGAATAAATTCAAAGCTTAATGCAAAAAAGATTAAATAAATAAATGTCAGAAACATAATGGAGCAGAACCTGTCACCTGCTAATAACAGTATGTTTAAATTATTGAGTAGGATTTGTATGTGATTACTCATTGATTGACCATTATTTGGAAAATTTTTACAAAGTTCGTCATTAATTCATCATGAAAAATTTAGCAAACTGGAAATAAAAAGAAATTACTTTGTTAAAGGCATTCATTGAGCCTTAAGAAATACCATGCTCAAACATGACATTTTGGAAGTAGTCCTATTAAAACTATGCAGAAAGTAAGTATGCTCACCATCACCCTTACTACTGAACTCCCTAGACAATACAAAAATTTGTATAACAATTGGAAAAGAAGAGATAAAATCATCATTTATTTTCAGTAAATAGGATTTAATTCATTATAAAATCCAAGAATATCTGTAAATTAATAGTAGTATGATGACATTAAGAATGCTGGGGACAAATAAGCACACAAATCAGAGTGTTCCCATGCATCACTAATAGCCAATGAAAATGGGAATAAATTATTACACATAATAGCAAGAACTACCATAAAGTACATATGTAAACATAAAAAATTAAGTACTAGAATATTACAAATAAATTTTGAATTTTATTAACCCAAAGTTTAAAATAAAAATAAACCAGATTAATGTTCCTGAGTGACAAAACTCAACACCATAAAGATGTCATATGACACTAAATTAATTTGTAAAATCAGTACAATTTAAAATGAAATCTCTCTAGGGTTCATTGTGGAACTTGACAAGTTGATCCTAAAATCTGTATGGGTCAAAAAGGAGTTGAAAATATCTAAGATGTATTTGTAGAAGAACAAAGTTGGGCAATAGGCCCTCTCATATATCAAAACTATTCTAAAAGTATGTTAATTAAGACCACATGATATAGAGGCAATAATAGACAAACAGGTCAGTAGAACAGAAGAGAAAACTTGTAGAGCCACACACACAGACACACACACATACACACACACACACACACACACACACACACACATACACAAAATATTTATAGGGCAGAGGTTGCATTTCAACCAAATGAGGAGCAGATATATTGCTCACTAAATGGTGAAAGGAACGTTGATTTTCATTATGCAAAGTAGATGCTTATGTCATACCATGTACAAAAATAAATTCTATATACATTATAAGCATAAATATTAAAATGAAGCTATCAAACTTTTAGAATAACATGTAGGAAAATAGCTTTATGGTAGTTAGAATGAATTATTTCACAGAAACTAAGAACAACTTGTAAAAATAAGACTGATAAATAAAATAAAAAACTTCTACTAAAAAGACAATATACCCAAATTTAAAAGACCATCCATAGCCTTTGAGAAGATATTTGCAATGTATATTAGACAAAGATTTAGTGTTCAGAAAACTACCCTTCTTGTTATTATCTTTTTAAAGGTAAATACCACCCCTACACAAAATGGATAAATCATATAAATAGATAATTCACAAAATAATAGAATTGAATGAATAAAAAATTATGTGAACATGCACAGCCTCACTAATAATCATAGAAAAGTGAGTAAAAAAAGTGAAATGTTGTCTCAACCATCCATCAGATTTACAAAACTTAAAGAGTCTGATGATACCAAGTTAGGAGAAAGTACAAAGAAAACATCTCATCAACTCTAATAATTTATAGATGCACAGACCCTATATCCCAGTAATTCTATTCCTCAGTTTAATTACTAAGATAAAGAAACACATCTACATGTTTTAATTTTCTAAGGCTGCTGTAACAAATCACCAAAAACTGTGTGACTTAAAATGACAGAAACATACTTTTTCACAGTTATGGAAGTCAGGAGTCTGAACTCAAGGGTTTGGCAGGGTTGGTTTTCCGTGGAGACTTGGAGGAAGAATTTGTCCCATGCCTCTCTTCCAGGTTCTGATGGTGGTGGACAATTCTTGGGTTGTGGATATATCACTCCAATCTTTGCCTTGTCTTTCACATGGTATTTGCTCCTTTATGGGTCTGTGTGTCTGAATTTCCTTCTTCTCATAAGGACAAGGTCACTGGATTAAGACCCACCCTAATCCAATATGATCTCACCTTAATGTGATTATATCTGCCAAAGCTTTGTTTCCAAACAAAGTCACATTCTGGGTGAACAATTGGAGGACTGTATTCAACCTAGTACACTACTCAAGGAGAAACATATAACCAGAAAGTTTATCACAGCACTCTCTGCCATAAGGAATAATTTTAAAAAACAAAATGTCCTTTAGTATTTCAATGGATAATAAATAATTGTACAGACATACAAGGAAGGTTATACAGCTTTAAAACAAATGACCTTGACCTATGAATATCAACGTTGCTAAATCTAAATAATAACATATCATTGAGAAAAAAAGTTGTAAGATATTTGACAGTATATTACCTAATATATAAGTATGATAAATATACAAAACAGGACATAGTTGTGGGTGCTTTCATTGATACATATAAAATATAATCTACAAATATAGAGAGTTTCCTATTCATCAATTTTAGGGTAGAGGTTATCTCTAAAGAGGGAAGGTAAAGAATGAGATCAGGATTAAATGAATGCTTAAAATATATATGCAATCTTTTATTATTTAAGGGTGCGGGGATTTGGAACAAATGTAGCAAAATGTGGCCAAAAAATGTCTGATACAGCTAAGTGGTGACTTTAGAGGAGAGTTTTTCAACCTCTGTACCATTGGTATTTGAGGCAATATTTTTTGTTGTGGAAGCTTTCCTGTGCATTGTAGGATATTGAGATGTTTAGCAGCCTCTCTGGCCAGCCTCTATCCACTAGATACAAGTAATAAACCTCCCCAGCCTCCTCAGTTATGACAACCAAAATAATGACAAACGTTTTGCTCTGAGGGGAAAAAAATATCAACTTTGGTTGAAAACCACTGTTATACAGTATTTATTACATCTATTTGTTTAAAATAGATTGTGATATAAAATATATACCTATATTTCTTACATGCTAAATTTACATAGATAATTAAGGTAATTGTCAACATGTAATCATAAAATTCCATTTTATAAGTTACAGAAATAAAAAAAGGCCTAAGTAACCCATACAATTTGTGATTAATTTTGTCTGAATTATTTAAGAAAGATTATACCAAAGAAGAATATTTCAAATTCACCTTAAGGAATGTGTAATGTTTTATGAATTTGAAAAGTGATGGGATAGTATTAGAAGTAGAAGGAACAGCAAGGAGGTAGAAACTGCTAATAATTTTAAGCAATTGAGAATTCTTCTATGAAATCAAAATACAGAACACAGCTGTCAAATTTAGTGTCTTCAATGGTGCTAACATATATGTGTGAAGCAAACAAGTATAAGGAAATTGAGAGTAGTATGGGTCCGTGAAAAATTGGGGGAGAGTAAAGATATGCCTTTATCTAGAGTAAAGATGTAAGTCTGGCAAATAATGACTAATGTCATGAAAAGATAAAATTAATATCCCTGTTGAATGTTGACATGTTAAAAATTAACTTGAGAAATAACTTCATGGATTGGGAGTCTTCATATGGTTAACATTTCAATTCTCCACAAATTGATTTTTAGATTAAATGCAGTCTCAAATATAATACCAGCAGGATTTCATGACAATGCAAAATATCTACACTATCCAAATCAATTTTGTAAAAGACCCAAGTTGTAGAACTTATACCACATGTCTTTGAAAGATACTATAATCAAGAAATGTGATAGTGGCATAAAGATCAGCAAATAGATCAGTAGAACAGAGTAGGAAGCCCAGCAGCAGACTGAGTCACTCAGTCGTTTGATTTCTATGGAAGAAGCCAAGGCAATCAGGGTTTATTTTGTCTTTTCAACAAATCATACTGGAATAAATAGATACTATAACTTGACATTTACATCACAATATATACAAAAATAATTCAAGTTTCATGATAGATCTAAACATAAAAGCTAAAACCTTAAAGCTTTTGCAGGAAAACGGCAGAGAATTTCTTCATAATTTGAGGCTGTGCAAAGGTTTCTTGGACTAGAGACAAAAAAACAAGTATAGTGAAAGGACAAATTGACAAATTAAGACTTCATCAAAAATTAAAAGCAAGTTTAAAATTTTTTTCTCAATAAAGATATCATTATGAAAAATAATAAGAATGTTACAGATGCAGAGAAAATATTTGCAGAATATGATATCTGACCAGGGACGGATATCCGGGATACATATGTAACTTCTATAACACACTAATAAAAAGACAAAGAGGGCTTCCCTGGTGGCGCAGTGGTTGAGAGTCTGCCTGCCGATGCAGGGGACGTGGGTTCGCGCCCCGGTCCAGGAAGATCCCACATGCCGCGGAGCGGCTGGGCCCATGAGCCATGGCCGCTGAGCCTGTGCGTCCGGAGCCTGTGCTCCGCAGCGGGAGAGGCCACAGAGGTGAGAGGTCCGATACCGCAAAAAAACAAAAACAAAGAAACCAATTTAAAGATGAGCAAAAATTTGTACACTCCGCAAAGAAATCTATAGGAATAGCCAATAGATACTTGAAAATATGCTTATAATCAGTGTAATCTGGAAAATGGCAATTAAAAAAAAAAAAAAGAAGAATGAAATACCAGTACACACCCAACAATAAGAACAAATGTTGGGAGTAAGTGGACCAATTGGAATTCTCACATTTTATTGGTAGGAGTGTAAAATGCTAAAGCCATTTTAGGTTTTGTAACTTAAATTTTTTATTTGTCCAGAGAAAGATCTAAAAAGGGGATCCCTGTTTCTGCACCATCATGAAAGTTTTACGTAAAGCATTCGAATACTTCCCACAATAGTGTGTTGCATTTAACATGTTAATTTAATGTCTAAGATCATGCCAGTTATAGAATCATGTACAAGCTTCTGATGCATACTTGAGTTTTCATATAGTCTGAAGGGTGTTCCAAGATATGCACAATTTGGATTAGAACTAAAAATTTTCTGAGTAAACAGTCATTCATATTATTATTTTTTATTCATACACTGTACAGAATTGTTGTTAGATACTATACATATGCTCTTTATACTGTTTATATAGATAAAGCAGGATAACTCTTCACTTAACAATGTATGCCTTTCAATAGAATGAAATTCCATGAGGGCAGATATTTTGTCTTGTTCACAGTCTTTCCTCAGTGTCTAGAATTATATGTAGCACATAATAAAAACTCAGTGAATATCTGTTGAATGAAGGAATGTGACTGTCAGATGATAATATTTGCAAGACTATGAATGTTTATGAGCCTACTATTTGTGTGTCTTCATAAAATTTGACATTTTAAGAGGCTATGTGACTTGCTGAATATCTACAGTTAACATATATTACTTTGCTAGAAACTAAATAATTTTTAAAATTTGGGTGGATTTCTTTAGGTGCTTTAGAATTTTACTTCAAATGTTCTGTAAAGCATGAGTTTGTATTTATATTTGTAATAACACATACTGAATTATAATTTGGGGACACAAAGTCTTATATAAATGCTTGGAGAAATTTATGTGTGTACATTTCAAATGATTTTCAAATGATTTTCACAGCTCATGGGGGCTTCAGTTAGATGCAATCACTCTTTAGATTTCATGGCTATGGAATAAGAACCTCTGAGAGAGATGCACTGTTCCTCTACCAATTAATTTCTCTCACTGTAGGTCACTCTTTTTAATATGTTAAGAACTATGTTTTTCATTGTTGCTTTTTCTTTATATCTGTTATTTTCCTTAGTATTATTAGGAATCAGAATCTTTGATTCTTATATTATGTATGTTTTATTTAGGTATTTTTTGGACAGTTTAGGTAATTTTAACATATTAAATTTTTCTTAGAGAATTTCTACTAGTGCAGGTATTGAATAGTGGTTGTAGCATTTTCCAAAATTAGATATCCACAGATCAGGAAGTCAGTTGTTATCTTTGTCACTTTCTGATGATTATGCACTCTCAGGGATTGAATCTCACTTTTAAGAGTCAAATTCTGATTCTGCAAATGTGTTTTCCTCTCCCTTTGCCTGATCATTGAAGGTTTTTGGTAGAAAGCCAAGAAAGGAAATGACTGTTTTCATGTTTTCAGTTTTAGGAAACATATCTGTCTTGAGAGGTACACAATAATGAATCTGCAAATAGCTTTTACAGTTAGAAGAAAAGAATAAATTAATCATAGTGTATCACATAAATATACTTCAAAAATGAAATTAAAAAAAAAGCATATTCTGATAATTTAAGTAAAACATATTCATTATAAAAATGGGGGGGGGGATAAAATGGCATAGAAAGGAGGTAAAGACCCTAGGTAAATCCACTGTTAACACTTTGGTATATATCTTCCCCACAAACTATCCATTTATCTGGCAAATTAATATCATATTGTATTTACTATGTTGCTATCTGAATATTTTGTTTTTCACTTAGCAATAATCTAGAGTAACTAAATATTCATATGTCACAGTATTTTTAATGATATCTTAGTATTCCATTAGTTGCACACAAAACCCAATCACTACTGGACATTTTATCTATTTCAGATTGCAATGAATATCCCTGTCTCTACTTCCATATCTGACATCCTTTTTTTAGGGTATTCTGGAGTAAAAACAGCACTTTCTATTAGCTCAAAATATTAACAGAAATAGCTGATAACGATGATCATTGTGACGTAATAGAATAACTATGGTGTGACTCTGGTTCTGATCCAAGTTAGTTAAGTAAATTCAATGCTCCGGTCTGGATAATTACTAATTATCCCTCAAGCCCTGGTATTCTTTTATGGCTGTGGATGTTTTCTAATGATTTGATGGAATACAATTCCTGAGTACACAGTAAGAGGTAGTTTTATCCATGATTTGGGGGTTAATTTACTCAGTTGTTTTTATTCTTAAATTGTATTATATAATGACCAGCAAAAGGTGCTGGGAATAGTAGAGCAGGTCATATCACGTAGTACCAGTATATACTTCACCCAAAGCATGCCCTGAAGTGACCTTTATGGATCTCACAACTGTAACAATAGATCTCCCATATATTTGAAAAACATGTGTTCAGATGACTTGACTCTAACTCCTAAATCCTCAGGGTCATTCTCCTTAGATAATATACTTGATTTATTGGAACTGTGGTCTTTCTAAACATCTTATATCATTTAGTCCTTACGGAAAATTTTTATGTAATATATTTCATGACGGCAGAGTTTTACACATTTCATAACCATTTGATTTTCAAGGCTGTTTGTGCCAATAACAAATCAGGATGGTCCTGCCTCTCTGCATGCCTGCTGGGAAGTTCTTTTAAATTGTCAGGAATTATATTAAGTTAACATAAATCTGTCTAGAAAGAAGAGGCCTATCAGAAGGAGGTTCTCACTACCTCCAGGACATAGATTTTGGTCATCTCTGGGAAAATCCTTGTGACAAAAATGAACAACTGAAATGGGGTATTTTGATACTTTGTCTCCTCAAGGAATACTGATTATTCTGTCCATGTAACTTAAGAAAATATCATTTAACTTAATAATATTCTGAATAAGACCTAAACCCTTAGGGTATCCAAACCCTTACCTAATTTTATTCCTGTGAATGGACTGCTATTAGAACCCATGATCCATAATCTTACCCTTATTGCTGTTCAGCAATCAATTTACTTTATCTCCAATGTCTGTTCTCTGTTCAGATCTTTCACACAATGTTTTCTACCTTTTCCTCAAGCCTCCAGTAACCTCCTCCTCCATCATCATTTACATATGATGAATTTGTTCTTACGTACCTGAGAAAATTATAGGAATTATAGGAATAAAAAGAGAACATCTACACTCATGTTTTACACAAGGCTAACTCCCTCTCACAAACATAAACACATGACTCCAGCAATTCACCCCTCTCCCACATGATGAATTTTCACCCGCTAGGTTATTCATAACTAAATATAGTGTCATTTCTACCATCTTAAGAAATCTCTTTCTCGTCTCGACTCACCATTCCAGCTATTGCCTCATTTCTCTTCTTTTTGCAGTACAAATTCGTAAAAGAACTAATTATACTGATGTTTCCGACTTGCCTTTCCCAATCTCTCTTGAAACGACTCCAGTCTTTTGCTCCCACCATTTCTTTAAAACTATTCTTCACGAGGTTACCTACTATAGCTGATAATCAGTTTTTAGTATTCATCTTACTTGAGCTATTGAAAGCATTTGATACAGCAAAACTGTGTGTTTTTTATTGGCTTTCCAGGACCTCATATTCTTGGGTTTTTTTCTTCTACATTGCCAGTGATTAGTTTCTTAGGACTTGATCTTTGAATATACCTGCCTTAAAGTCTGCATACTTTCCACAGTGAAAACATCTAGTTTCATGGCATTAGCACCACCTTTCTGTCTCTTTATTTTACCTACCTTTGCATCTATCTACTTACCTCCCTATGTACCTATCATCTCTGTAGATGTATATACCAGAATTCTTTCAAATTCCAAATTCATATGTCTAATTGCTTACTAAAATTTTTTCATGTGTATATCTAATAGGCAATTGAATATTGTGTGTACATTTGAGTTCTTAATTTTTCCTTCTCAAACTTGCTCTGGTTCAGTTCTTCTCCATCTCAGTTAAGAGTTAAACCATAGGCTAAACCTTGGGTCCATGCTTGATTGCCCTTTTTCAAATTTTACATTTAATTCATCCACAAATCTTATAGCTCTGCATTTAAAATACATCCAGAATATAACCACTTTTTGACACTTTTGTTGCCAGGACCCTTTCCTAAATAACAAACATCTCTTTCCTGGATTATTGCAATCACCTCTTTGCTTTCTTTTTCCTATTTTCAGAACAATCTCTCTCAAACGTCTATATAACTCACACCTTCATTGCCTCACCTCCTCATTGAAGCCTATTTGCAGTCTCCTTTAGCAATCCCTATCCCATTGCCTGCCTTGATTTTTTCCCTGGCACCAATCACATTACTTTAAGGCACATAATAGATTCTTATTACCTTCAAGACATGGGCCTTGGTCATCTCTGTGAAAAGGTTATGACAAAAATGAACAGATGAGATGAAGTTTTTCAATATTTGGTCTCCTCAGAGAGTACTGGTTATTCTTTCTAAGTAACTTCAGAAATTAGCATTTAACTTAGTAATACTCTAAGTAGTAACTGAACCCTCAGCATATCTTAAGCATTAGGATGAGGTTCCATATGAAATGAATCTCTTATAAGTGAAAAAATTAATCTAGAATACTATTTTATTTGCTGATAATGTTCTTTATCTAGATTCTAGAATATGAGTCAGTTGGGTAGTAATACTGGGCTTTATATAAGTTTTTTCATATTGTTATGAGAAAACTAGAAAACATTCATATTGCTTCATTCAAGATTTTTTACCTCTGTCTCTCAGGGGAAAAGAATTGAATGATGAAGGGTGTTTTGGCCACCACTCACGTCTGCTAATTTCAGGAGGATATCTGTTAATCTTCCTAGCTCCCTTGACTAAAATTTTCATCTTCCTTCCGGTCTTAATTCAATTTTATGACAAGTTGGACATGATTTGTCTTAACACTTACACTCCCCCGTCAAGGCAAATGCAGTCTGCTCCAACATACGGTCTCTTTTGGACAATATTTTAACTATAATTTATTCTACATACCCCTATGACTTGGAAATCTCTGGGGACCTTGAATGCCTGGATTGGAGGCAGATGTGATGATGAAGGCCTTCTTGGCCTCAATAGCTAATGGGTGAATTGCTTACCATTCTTACAGAGACAGCAACATTAATCCAAACTGAAAAATTCATCACCAGCATTTATGGTTCTGAGTGGTAGCATATGGTGTTAATCTGGGAGAGTTTTACCTTTACTGTTACTCTTGTAGGTCAATGACCTAAATATTATTAAAGTGAGAGAACCTCACTTTTAATTACTAACCTTATGGTGGCTCTTCTGTAGGACAGAGAAACAGTGTTTCTTCTGGATTTTAATTCTGGGCATAGGTATCAACATTTGTATTGTAATTTAATCATTAAAGAAGGAGGATGAGAAGTCTTAGATAAACATAGGTACTTTCAAACCCTATTAGTGACCACTTATCAGTTTTTTTCTTCCCATAATGATGCCATTTCCTAAGATAAATTGAATAAAGACATATTACCCTCACCTTTTGAAATTACATATGACTTATAATACACTTGGAAATATCACCATTTTATGTTTTATGGACACGTCTGAATTTAGGAAACAACCAAAGACATACTGAACTGTGTTCGGTGAATCACTGAATGAACAATCTAGGAGATAAATATGAACAAATATTGGGTTGGCCAAAAAGTTCGTTCGGGTTTTCTGTGAGACGTTGTACAGAAAAACCCAAACGAACTTTTTGGCCAACCCAAATAGATGTTTTTATACATGTTTTTCTGAAGATGACTCCTTAAAATTTATTAAGCTATAGCCTAATCATCAGAATAAATAAACATTTTACTAATTAGCCTATTGTGAAGCAATGCATTCATACAAATTTTCAGCCTGTCAAGTTTAATAGTTTCACAGTAATATATAGTCACCCTGAATGTTTTGGAATGTTTTGGAAAAGAGCATTCAAAGATGTCTTCTTAGGATCAATACATGTATTATAATAATGATAGCTAATATTTGTTAGTAGTTTTCATGAACGTGACAATCTTGCTCACATTTTTATAAGCATCATTTATTTTTTCTTTCAATAAACATGTATTGAATGCTTATTCTAGGTCAAATACTGTTCTAGGAACTTGGGATACATCAATAAACAAATAAACATAAATAAAGTTCCCTGCTATCATAGAATACTAGAGTGAAGGAGACTTTCAGGAAAGAATAGACATAGACTGTAGTAGGCTAGTTAGATCACAGTACTGTTATGGGTTGAATTGTGTCCCCCTAAAATTCATATGTTGAAGTTGTAAGCCCCACTACCTTGAAATATGGCCTTACTTGGACATAGGGTATTTACAGAGGTAAGCAAGTTAAAATTAACTTACTAGGCTGGGCTCTAATACAATATGACTAGTGTTCTTATAAAAAGGGAAAATTTGGAGATATACATGCACATGGAGAGAATGCCCTGTGAAGACGAATTCTTCATAGATTGTTTCCACAAGCCAAGGAACACCAAAGGCTGTCAGAAAACTACCAGGCAAGAAGCATGGAACAAGTTCTCTGTTATAGCCCTCAGAAGTAACCAACCCTACAAAGACCTTGACCTCAGACTTCTAACTTCCAGAACTGTTAGACAATAAATTTCTGTTTTCAAGTCATCCATTTGGGTTACTTTGTTATAGCAGCCTATTAAACTAATATAAGTATGTAGGATCATATGGGATAATGTCTTTTAAAGATGGCCATCAACAATTCCTGTTCTCTCCATTGGTACATGCTACTCTTCCCATCATGAGGTGGAGTCTATTTACCTTTGTAGCTGGACTGGGCACGTGACTTGCTTTGAACAATAAAGTGAGTTGAACGTGAGACTGTGCCAGATTAGTACTAGGATTAGTCTATAAAAGACCTGATAGGTTCTATCTTTGCTCTCTAGGAATCCAGCTGCCATGCTTTAAACTAAAAGCAGGTGTAGACTTCTAGAGGAGGAATGGTAACATGAAGGATGACTGAAGCATCCCAAGTGCAACAAATACCAACTGACAGATAGACCAGTGAGGTGGTCTTTCACATTCCAGCTCCCAGATGACTCCCATATGAATGCAGCTGCAGAAGCAACCTGAGCCAGCACCACACAGAGCAGAGGAACTGCAGAGCTGAGCCCTAACTAATGCACAAAACAATGACAAATGCTACATCAGTTGTCATTTTAAGTTTCTACGTTTTGGGGTGATTTTTTACACAGCAATGTATCATTGAAAAATAGATTAAATTCTAAGGAAAAAGATTTTTAAAAGTAAAGTGAAGGAACTGAGAGAGAGTATTTGTGTGTGGTAGTCATAGTGGGGGAGGGGAGGGTGCTGTGATCCTCACTTAATCCTCACAACAATTGATGAGATAGATATAATTAATATTCCATTTCCCAAACAAGCAAATGAGGCTTATAGAGCTTAAGCAAAGTGTCCATTTTTACCCTGTGAAGTCCTGATTCACATTCAGGGCACCTGTCTAAAACACTCTACCAAATAAATTATTGGGAGTGAAAGAGAATAAATCATTGTTGGTGACAGAATGTCATCAGAGTGAATTTTGCTCTCCTACATAACAGCCTAGAAAATATTTTTAAGAGAAAAATTTCAAGGAAAGTGTGATGGTTAATTTTATGTGTCAACTTGACTAAGCCACCATTATTCTATGTCTATGAAGGCATTTCTGGATGAAATTAACATTTGAATCTGTAGACTGAGTAGAGCAGATTGCCTTCCCTAATGTGGGTGGACCTCATCAAATCCGTTGGAGGCCTAAATAGAACATAAAGGCTGCCCTCTCACGAGAAACAGAGAATTCTCCCCACCTTACTGCCTTCAAGTAGGAGTTTTTTTTTTTTTTCCTGCCTCTGGACTTGAACGAAAACATCAGCTCTTCCTGAATCTAGAACTTACTGGCCTTTAAACTGGAACTACACCATCATCTCTCCTGAGTCTCTGCTTGCTGATTGAAAATCTGGGGCTTATCATCCTCCATAATTGTGCAAGCCAGTTCCTTAAAATAAATCTGTAAATATGTGTCCTTTGATTCTGTGTCTCTGGAAAACCCTGACTAATATAGAAGGTATTCTTCCATTTTTTCTTATCAAAAAATTAAAAGATACCTAATAAGGTTGAATAGAATGTCAGCGCTTCCATGCTAAAGATAAAATGCAGTTGGTATTTGTCTGAGAAAGAAGCATTGCTTTTGTTATAGATGATGGGTGAATATGACATCTGGGGTTTGGAGAGCCATTTTAGAAACTTAGTCTAAAATAACTTTTTAAAAAGCAAAAAACACTAAACCTCATGGGAGGAGCTGACTAATATAGATATGGTATAGCACACTGAAAGGCTACATGAGACTCATTAGATCCAAATTGAGCTTTCTCCCTAGATTTCTTTATAATGTAGAAGATTTAAAAATGATATATTCATGAAAAATTGGAAAAAGAAAACAGCATCAAGAGAAATGAACTATATATAACTACACACATTAGACATCTTGCATTTCTTTTATCATGGAGTGTGTTCTTTCATAACATGATAACTGTATTTCTAGGTAAAATTGCATAAGAAAAAATATATTTTCCTCATGAGAAGATAAAATTATTATTCCCATGTCCTCTGGATCCAGATCTTGATTATATTGCAGTTAGTAATAGTCTGTGTAAGGCAAGTAATGCTTTCTTATTAGTCAAATTCCAATTGTCCTATTCACTCTTTAAAAACTGACACTGTAGGAGAAATGCTTCTACTTAAATTGTGCAGTATTTCCCTGGAAAGGGAAGCAATTTTTCTCCGATACATTTTTAAATAGAATTAGAAAATATATGGTTTGTGTTTTTCAGCCAGTAGTGTTTTCATAAATTGTGTCTTGCAGGGTGAAAATAGACAAACGCTTTGTAATAGAGATTCCTCCTTGATGAAAAGTTTTGTGAATTTTGTCATAAGAGGAAAGCATGTGGGTGATGAAGTAAGAAAGATTCGTGTGGTTTCATTATTAATTTGCTGTATGACTTTGGTCATGTTATACCAACTTTATGAATTAACATTTCTCTCTATTTTTAATAATAATAATAATATCTAATTAGAAGGATTCTGGAATGGTTGAAGGTAGTATATGAAAAATAAGTTCATCTTGAACATTATGATAACATTAGTTATTATCTACGATACCGTTTTTAACATACTTACCATCATTACTACATTTCAGGCAAGCAGAAAAGTGTCAACTATTTCAATAACCTCAGTAGGGAAGAAATAGAAGCACTCATCTGTCCTGAAGGACCTGGCAATGCCTTGGGTACCACATGTAACCACAGATCCATGATATAAGCACTAGTCAGCTTGATTCAATAATTCATACCATCAAGATTGTAAAGACTGTCTCTCATTTGAAGAGTAAACATTTATATAAAATGAGAAATGCAAGACTTGATTTTAACCATGTATTCTATAAATAATTGGGCCATAATAATTCTAATTTCATGAATGTGTCCTGGTAACCCTGAGTCACTTATCCTTCTGAACTTCTGTTTCTTCACATGGAAAAAGTAGATAATGATGTTAATTAAATTAATATTCATGGACTTCCCTGGTGGCTCAGTGGTTGAGGGTGCGCCTGACGGTGCAGGGGACGCGGGTTCGTGCACCAGTCCGGGAGGATCCCACATGCGGCGGAAAGGCTGGGCCCGTGAGTCATGGCCGCTGAGCCTGCACGTCTGGAGCTTGTGCTCCGCGGCGGGAGGGGCCACAGTGGTGAGAGGCCCACGTACCGCAAAAAAAAAAAATTAATATTCATAAGACTGCTATAAGCAACCAATAATACATATACACATACACATGTACATGAACACATGTATGTGTTTTATAACTACTTGTAAAAGTAGTTGTACAAACAAAGCTAATGGAATAATATAGCAATTATATATAATACAGGAATGTATTCATATTATATGAATATTCAATGCATGAAAGTTAAATAAAATTCAACAATATAAACCATGAGTTTAATTAGCTGTAAAGTTATGATTCTTATAAGAAATAAACACAGGGTTTCCATCACATTTTTCTGTAAAAATGTTTCCGGTGGTACTCTGATCTTCGCATTATGCTTGCAGATACTTATATTTCAGTCCATTAAAAAATTATATTTTGATCCAGATACATTATTATGGGTTGTTAATTTGCCTTATATACTCAGCCATGTGTGCAGAGACTGTGACATTTTTTCAGCAGGACAATCTTTGCACTCATAAACAGTGATAGTTCTTAAAAATGACACTACTGTGACAATGTTACTGGCCAGATACTAATCCTTACCACATGGAAAGTTTCAACCTAACCAAAGATTTTATCATTAGCCTTCATACCATTTTGAGAAAAATATATAAAAATTCTGACACCCATCTAAATAAATTATACATATATGAGCAAACGTGGAAGCCATTTACTCTAGTACAAAAATCATCATAACTATATCCAGATAGAATTTTGTAACCTCTAACCAAAATTGTGCAATATGTTTTACCTGGATCTTTTTTTCTTCTTTTTTAAGCCTGGCAAAGATTGTTTCTGTAGTTACATGTAAATTATTAGTCCAAGCAAATCTGTGTCCCAGTCTTTGAAAGTCCCTTTTGGATAAAGTTTTCTTAGCAATTTAGTTTGATATAAGTTAAGATCATGGTTAGCTTGATATAAGCATGGTAGTTATTGTGAGGAATAAAATAACAAGCTTTTAAAGCAACCTGAACTGCGCCTAGTACATAATCAGAACTGAATAAGTTATAATTTTTATTATTAATGAACCAAACTATACTGCAAAGGCTAGAGGGGCAAATTTCCTCATGTCCACCAGGCCTTGCTGTGTTTAGGATATCAAAATATCTTAAATAACACTAACTATGAAACTGAGGCTTAGTTTTTTTATATGTTCAAAGTGATTCTAGGAAGTGTTTATGATGATGCTATTTTTCAAAACAAACTGAGGCCCAGAGAGGTTAAGAAATTTTCCTGAGATCACAAAGCTGGAGAGTAGTAGAGATGGCATTAAACTCATGCTTTCTACTTTATATTTAATCTCTTTGAGTAATTGATCCAAAATAGGTGTTACTTATGGGCACGACCCAAATTCCTAGGAAGGCTTGTTCAAGAAGAAGATTCATATGATGATTTCAATATAGCAAAGATAGCTTTAGAAAAGAATAACTGAATTATGTTTACATTTCTCTTTAATAAAGCAGGATAAAGAACTGGATTAGTCAGCTTGTTGTACGTTGTGCTGTGTAGTAAACGATCCCTAAAATATGAGAGACTTGGAAAACAAAGATCCATTTCTTGTGAAGTGTAGAGTTGGTTTCAGTTCTGTTCTGTGTTTACTCCTTTTACTATCCAGGTTAAAGAAACAGCCCTCCTACTAGACTTGTCCATTCTTGTGGTAGAGGGATAGAAGAAGGCTCTGGTGGAGACTCAAGATGTTTCATATGGCTTCTGCTTGGACATGGCACAAGTAAAGTCTTCACATTCTATTGGCTAAAGCATGTCAACGACCATACCCAAAGTCAGTGACACATGGGCTTATATTCCTCCCACAGAAGACATATTTAGACAGCGGTATCTAACTCTCTGACCAAGAGAAGGGAGGGAAGTGGATTTACAGGGTAGTAGAGAATAAATGCAAGTAATGATATTATCTGCTGTAGTGTTTATCATATCTTAGATTTTTTTCATAACAAAGATGGATAGTGTTTAGGAAAACCTTATTGTTTTCCTTTACTCTCATACTACTACCATACTCACAACACTTCTGAGCCAGATGTGGGTTTTTTTTTTCCCTACAAAGTAATTATCCACAGCACCAGTGGGATGTCCTACAATTCAACTCAATTCTTACACTAACGAGAGTTAGCACAGACCCCACAGGTTAAGGACTCAGTCCCATAAGACTGCTCTCCCCATCTCAGATGTCAGTTGCAACTTCTGGTTTTCACCTATGCTTCTGACCACTGGCTATGAATCAGAGTTTCCCAAGATCCCCTCTTCAGAATCAATTATGTGAAAGAACAACTCCCAGAACTCAAGGAAACACTTTCATATACCAGTTTATTAGATAATAAGCGTTATGATAAAGAATACAGTTGAATAGCCAGATGAAGAGTTACGTAGGGTGAGGTGTGGAAGGGTCCCAAAGATAAGAAGTGTGCACCATCTCCCTGGAATATAGATGTGTTTACCAACCTGGAAGGTTTCTGAACCCTATACTTTAGGGATTTTAATGGAGGTTTCATCATACTGACATGATCAATTATCAACTCTACTTCCCCTCTCTGGAGAATCAGAGGTGAGAATGAAAGTCCCAAGCTTCCAATCATGGCTTGATCTTTCCCGTGACCAGTCTCCATCTAGGAGCCCACCAACAATTGCCTCATTAGAACAAAAGATGTTCCTCTCACCCAGGAAATTCCAAGGCTCTTAGGAGATCTCTGTCAGGAACCAAGGTCAAAGACTAACCATTAGAACAAAAGATTCTCCTAGCGTTCTTATTTACAAGAGTTTTAGGAGCTCTGAGTCAGTAACTGGGGCAGAAATATATATATTTCTTAGTTTTCTCATTATTTCACAGACAAAATTGTTTCTGGAAAGGCTTCAAGTAAATATAAATTTCAGCAGGAGAAAGAGTAGTGGGAAAGGGATAGTGGTGGACATAAGGCTTTAATCTTCTCAAGCTCCTAAAATATCTCTATTAACTTTAATGGGCTTCCGCTAAGAAGAGATTGCTTATCATAAAATCAGTGCTCTGGATTTTTTAAAATAGATACATGAATAAATGAAAGAATAATTAACAAATCATTCTTTTAAACCAGATACATTTTAATGGAAAATGAGAGAGTACTAATTATGTGAAAAGCAAAAAAATAACTCTGTATGATGTTGCTATCTAGATCCTTACCTATTCCCTATAGCCTTTTACCTAGCCTCTGTAGATCAAATCTTTGCTTCTGTCCTCACCCTATTCTATAATCAGAGTTTCCCTTTTTAAAACATGATTGATCACATCTGCTCTAAATTCTTACGTTCTTTACGTTAAGTTTACACTCTTTAGCTTGGGGCGGAAGATCTACAATGAGCTGCCTCTAATTTACCTAAATGGTTTCATTTTTAACTTCTTTCCACATGCATCTTGGGTTTGAATTAGATAGTCTCTTGAAAACGGCATGTGCTACCTTTCTCTGGTGTTTCAATGTGATTGTTCCATCTGCCTGGAAGAGGTTTCTTCACCTTAATCTAAATAATAAGCTATTCAGACATCAAGACTGCCTGTGCCATCTTCTTAACAATGTCTCAATATTTTTTCGTTGTTTTAAAATCATAATTTTAAAATGTACTTATTGAAAAAATTAGCAATGCAGAGATATACAAAGGAAAAATTACAAATTTCTGTCACCTCTGATGACAACTTGAAATTATAATGGAATAATCACAGTTTAGACATACAAAAATGGAGTTGGGGAGACATTGAGGATCTGGTCTCAAACATCTCTCTGCAGCACTGAAAACGTGATTTTTTTTTAACTGTCCCAGGCCCAAAGACACCTGCCAGCGCAAACTTATGGTCTCATGGTTTCCCTTTGTAACTATGCAACCAATTTCAAAAACAACCAATCCTTATTTAGCAAGCACCCTTACTTCTTGCCAGCTCCAATTATAATTCTCGATAAATAACTCATGTAATTAACCACATTCAATGCTTTATTTCGCATTTTCTCCTATAAGGCTCACAACATCTTGGTTTTACTGTTTCCTAGATGACGCTTCTGTCTTAGTGAGGACATTTGATATTTACAAGGGCACAGGATCAGGATATGTCAGAGCCAGGGTTTATACCTAGGTCTTTCCACAGTTTCACACAGCTTCTTTTGACATTTTTATTTGTCAAAAAAGTAAATACTGAACCATCTTAAAAGATCTCAGTTAATTAACTCTACTTAGCAAATAAAAGACAAAATCTACCCTATCTCAGTAAGGTAGACATGTATCGATAGGTTAACAGAGACCTAAGTGATATTAGCATTCTTCTGGGAGATGAATTAAAATGCTCCCCACATGTTTTCTCTGCCACACATGTAGAAAAAATCTTAACACCTAGTGGTTTCTGGCCAGAACTTGAGCATTACCGGACTCCCAAGAACATTGCACCTTGGTCGTGTATGAAGATAAGATTGGAAACATCTATAATTTGTGTTGTGTGATGTCCTAGCTAACTGGTTCACCATTGTGTTTTAGTTCCAATACAGTTACTGAGTACAAATCAAGGATTCAATAAATATTTATTGAATGAGTTTGTTGAATGGACTCTGTTTTTTTATGAAAATGTGTTAAAGAAATGTCTCATTCTGTGGTATTATATATCTGTGCCATATTAATGATATTTATTTATTTATTTATTTAATCATTCTTGTGATTCAACAGTTATTGACTGATACCTTTGCTGTTCCAGATTCTATACTTTCATGGAGCTTATCTTCTGTGTCTTCTTTACACTCTTAAAATTATCTAGTTCATTGTTATACAAAAGTCTTTACCATGTTTATGATTTTCATTATACCAATGTATTTTAACTAAATCAACCCCTTTTTAATTCAATAGTTTAAAGATTGCATCATTTTAACAAAATGTAATATCCATGATGTCACAACTTTTATGTGGTAATTAATTCTTTCCAATACAAAAATTAAAATATATTATTAATATAAAATATTCATTAATTTAGCACTTGAAATAATTGCACAAAAAACCTAATAGGTTTAAGTGTATGGTTTAGGAAACCCTGTTCTAGATTTACCCCACACTTTTAGAGCTAGGACATTAAAAGCTGTGGTGGAGAACTGACACAATGAAGGCCAAAGATGTAGTTCATGGCAGTAAAAGCCAAAACACAGGCTTTCTTTTATGAATAAGATAATAATGCCATATGTACCTCATTTTAAGTTAGAAACATTATAATGCATCTTCCATTTCTCTCATATTTCAGCACACTATTTTTAGAAATAGTTTTATTTTTTCTTCCAGTTTTATTGAGAAAATTGATATACAGCATGGTATAAGTTTAAAATATACAGCATAATGATTTGACTTACATACATCATGAAATGATTACCAGAATATGTTTAGTGAATACCTATTATCTCATATAGATAAAAAATAAAAGAAAAAAATTTTTTCCTTGTGTTGAGAACTCTGAGGACTTACCCTCCTAACAATTTTATATATAATATACAACAGTGTTAATTATATTTAGCATGTTGTACATTGCATCCCTAGTACTTCTTTATCTTACAACTGGAAATTTGTACTTTTTGGCTACCTTTATCCAATTCCCCCTCTTCTCAGCTACCCACTTCTGGTAACTGCAAATCTTCTTTTCTATGAGTTTGTTTGTTTTTGAAGGATAATTGACCTACAACATCATGTTCCTTCTTAGTGCATGACATAGTGATTTGATATTTCTATATATTTCAAAATGATCAATATGATAAGTCTAGTTACCAACGGTCACCATACAGAGATGTTACACTGTTATTGACTATATTCCCAACATTGTACATTTTTATGTGACTCATTTATTTTGTAACTGTAAATTTGTGCCTCTTAATCTCCCTCACCTATTTCTCTCATCCCCAACTCTTTTCCCTTTGGGTAACCACCTGTTTATTTTCTGTTTCTGTGACTCTTTCTGTTTTGCTATGTTTCTTCATCTTTTTAAGATAATATATATAAATTAAATTATACAGTATTTGTTTTTTCTTTTTTTTGGTCTGATTTATTTCACATAGCATATTATCCTCTAGGTTCATCCATGTTGTTGCAAATGTCAAGATTTCATTCTTTTTATTACTAATATTCATATATATATATATATATATATATATATATATATATATATATATATATGTATGTATCACATCTGTACTCAACTATCAGTAGGCCCTTAGGTTGATTTTATCTTGGCTATTGTAAATAATGTTGCATACATCTTTTTGTGTTAGTGTTTCATTTTCTTCAGATAAATATCCAGGAGTGGAATTGGTGGATTGATTGGTAGTTCTGTTTGTTTGTTTGTGTTTTAGGGACCTCCACATTGTTTTCTATAGTGGCATCTCCAATTTACAGTCTCACCAATAGTGCACAAAAGTTCCCTCGTTCTCCACATCCTCGCCAACATTTGTTATTTCTTGTCTTTTTGATAATAGCCATTCTGACAGGTGTGAGGTGATAACTCATTGTGGTTTTGACTTGCACTTCTCTGATGATTAGTGATGTTGATTTGCACTTTCTTGATGATTAGTGATGTTGGACATCTTTTTGTGTGCCCATTTTTTTAATTGGGTTGTTTGGCTTTTCTTAGAAATAGTTTTAGAAACCATTATAATTTCTAGGGACTTTCTTGAATTTATATTATACTGTGATAAACTATACTATACTGTATTTAATATATACCATACTATAAAGTAAATTCTCTGCAGTTTTAAAAATTTTGTGGGGGTATTGACCTAATAATGTTAACCAACTGTGCGTTCTATGGTCTGGCTACTTACCAACTTTTTAACATTGGAAAATTAATTTAACTTTACTGGCCTTCTATGTCCTCATCTATAAAAAGGGATAATAATACTTATCTAGAGGCATAGCTGTGGTCATAAAATAAAATAATTGATGCTGGGCGTTTCAACTTGGCACATAGTAATTGGATATGTTGAGTATTCATCTTATGATGATTAGAGAATTTGATGAATGCTATGGCTCTTCTTCCCCGAAAGCTCTATATTTACACATAAAATAAAAATTTTGAATACAAATGTCAGTATTTTTTCAGACCTCTGAAAACTTACCCTTCTAGCTTAAGTAGAGATCTACTGATATTTTTAAGGGTCCAAGTATTAAGGAAAAAAGAATTACACTATTTTTAATCTTGGTGGTTGTAAACAAAACAGTCGTCAATTTTCTAAGTCAACTAATTAAATGCAACAGAATTTGAAAAAACAAATGTAGTATACTGAGCAGCAGAAATCTTCCTACAGGAATCTTAATGATATATGACACAAGCACACTTTAAAAATATATGGTGCAAGTATATTGTTGATAAAACAAAATACATTTACTTGGATTATTGAGAACAGAAATATGGAATATAATAAAAGTAGAGAGTGTCAATGAAAGTGGATATAGCATTTCTATGTGTTAAGGGATCTGTTAGATAGAGAAAATGACCTTAGGTATCTGGAGCTCCAGTTTTTTCCTTGTTTATTTACAGTGCTTTCATCACTGCTGAGATATTGTAGAAGGATAATAGGTAGAGTGAATGTTAGTGACTGGATTATGAAGCCAATAGGTTTCTAAGAACCAACATTTATAGATATGGCACTACACTGATAACAGACACAGTTACCTGTTGATGATTGGAGAGGGACAGAAAAGAAATGGTAACAAAAGTTTAAGAAGGTATATAGTGAAAAGAAAAAAGAAATGGAAGCAATGCCTAGACTCATAATGTACTGAGGACAGAGGAATACAAGTAGAAACAGGAGAAAGCTTTGGAACAACTATTTAGTGGGGAGAAAAGAGCAAATCAGAAAAAAAAAAGAATCTAGAAAGCTTTTGGTATAATTCAACCAACCCACAGGGAATTCATAGATAGAAAAGGAAATGAACTTTAAATGGAAGCAGAAGAATTCAACTTGATAATCATTCTCTATCATCTGTTAGAGCATAAACACAGGCATGGGCTTTAGCTAGACTATCAGGTGCAAATACCTGAACTGGAAATGGAGCACCAGTGCATAGATGGACCAAATGAGAAAAGAAAGCATTAAGGATAAATCCAAACTGAAACTAAAAATACAAGCAACATAGATTGTACTTTTTAAATATAAAAAGAAAAAAAGCATAAAGTTACTAATGAATTTAAAATTCATCCAAAAATCAACAGCTAACCATGAAAAAGAAAATTATACCAAGATGACAAGTGTTTAAAAGAAAATAGATAAAACAAATCAAATCATAAAATACAGAAATATCTTTTTTGTCTTCAAATACTTTTGGCATGTGTGTTTTTCCTGATTTCCATTAAAATAAACAGTAATGCTTAATGATACAGTAATTCATTTTCAACAATAAATTTCCCTTCATCTGGATAAAACATATGATACTGAAAAATCTGGTGCGGGTAAATGTGAGAATTTAGTTTCCTTTATACCTAAGATGTGGGTTTTTCCTCTTTGGGATAATTATGGGGGAAAAAAAGTGGAAATTGGGACTAGAAGAGGGAGCTAAACAGCAGGCAATTTGGAGTGGAGGCTATCGCAATTCTTGGCGAAAGAAGAAAGGAGGTAAGAGGAAGTAAATTCAGCTTTGAACTATACTGTCCCATCTGCTGAGATACTGGGGGAACATATGAATAAAAGGGACTTAAATAAGCAATGCTTTTGTCCTATCTGAGGCCACAGGAACTCCCGAGAGATGGGAGATCAACATTCTTAAGCATAATATCAGAAAGCATTGGAATTTTGGATGGACAACCAGATGTAGAAAAAGAATGCTTTTTAATTAAGTGATGTTGATGACAAAGCTCAATGATTTACAAGCAACTTACTGCAGCTGTGGAACAAGAAAAGCCTGCAATTGTCACTAAGAGAAGAATAAATAGGAATTAATGGAACAGTACTCAATTTATTGATTAAAATATACAAGGAATAACTGATATTCTCTTCACTTACTGTGCTATGTAACATTGAGTAATTTAGATAGGTCAAGGAGTGGGCTAGGCAATTTTGATACACTGTCTCTTAATTTTAAAAGTACCATGTGAACCAGCAATCCCACTACTGGGTGTATACCCAGAGATAACCATAATTCAAAAAGACAAAAACACCCCAGTGTTCATTGCAGCACTATTTACAATAGCCAGGACATGGAAGCAACCTAAATGTCAGTCAACAGAGAAATGGATAAAGAAGATGTGGTACATATATACAACGGAATATTACTCAGCCATAAAAAGGAACGAAATTGGGTCATTTGTAGAGATGTGGATGGACCTAGAGACTGTCATACAGAGTGAAGTAAGTCAGAAAGAGAAAAACAAATACAATATATTAACGCATTATGTGGAATCTAAAAAAATGGTATAGATGATATTATTTGCAAAGCAGAAATAGAGACACAGATGTAGGGAACAAATGTATGGATACCAAGGGGGAATGGGATAGTGGGAGGAATTGGACATTGGGATTGACATGTATACACTATTAATACTATGTAGAAAATAGAACTAATGAGAACATACTGTATAGCACAGGGAACTCTATTTAATGCCCTGTGTTGACCTAAATGGGAAGGAAATCCAAAAAAGAGGGGATATATGTACATGTATAACTGATTTATTTTGCTATACAGTAGAAACTAACACAACATTGTAAAGCAACTATACTCCAATAAAAATTAATTAAAAAAAAATAAAACTACCATGAGGTAACTTAAACTCTGAGAAATTAAGTGACATATTAAAATCATAACCTGACAAGTGACAAACACACGTGACAGTAACCGTTAAAATTAATTCATGCCTGATACTGAGATAAGTTGATTATCTATATTATCTCATTTAACCTTTCTATTAACCTTGTAAGAGAGATATTATCATTCCCATTTTATAAAAAAGGAAATTGAAGCTCATAAAAACTTACAAGGATCACACAACCAGTAAATGGCAAAGTTTGTTATTTACACCCATGCCAACAAAAGATATAATTCCACCTTTAATGTTTTAATTATTGCATCAGTCACATTTCAATCAGAAAAGCAAAATCACTGAGTGATAAATAATGAGGATTTTGTTTACTGACTATGCTATACAATTTGGGTCAGGGACTGGTTAAGAAGATCATCTCCTTTGTATTTCGTATTGGTGGGCATGGACAATCCATAGGTTAGCTGGGCCAGCAGATGGAAAGAAAAACCCAAGCAGAGGAGAACAAAGATCATGGGAAACCCAGAAGGACAAATAAGAGCCCACTGTCTCTTACCATCTCCAACCTTAATGGTACAGGTGACCTGCAGGAAAATTTGTCATATTTTGTCATGGAACTGATCATGCACCTGACCCAGGATTTGGAGAAGTTGACGGGAGAGGTCTGCTGGGAATGGAAGGGGCTGTGGATCTTCGGGCAGATCCCACCAGTCAGGTGATCCAGCACATCAGGAAGATGCCTGTAAATGCCATGGTGCCAAGCCCCTTGTACCTGCCTTCCAAGTATAAAACTGACTCTTCCTTCAACTCTTTCCAAAGGTTAAGCAAATCTCACTTGTAGTCATCTCTCCTTTGGAACCACACAGAGAAGGGATTTATGGGAAAAGTAATTCAGTTGAGCTAAGTGGAAACAGTACAAAGTCATGTCATGACAGAGATCTAGTTAGAATGTGGTACAGGCACCCACGTACATACACACCCACAGTTAGGTGTGTGTGTATGCATGTGTTTGTGCATGTTTGTTCACTTCTGATATTGGCCTTATTGGTTTTTGCCCCATTCGTTGCCTCTTTACTCTCACCTTCCTCAGTTCTATCATAGAGCTTTTCAGAAATTCATGATTAAAGTGGGTTTACTGAATATATTTTTAAGAAAAGTCAGAGAGCCATAATAACATTTTGAAGAATATTTTAACAATCAATAGTCACAATGATAATTATTATTAAATTGCCCAAGACAAATCTCTAAACCAAATAATAAATAATAAATAAAATCATTATGCAGTTTTACCATAGATTCTGGATGTGAAAATGTGACGTATTTCAGGACAAGCCAAGTCAACCTGTAGTGACTACTTAAAGTACTACCTCAAGACAACTTTCAAGAAGCAATTGAGCTCAAGGGGCTTGAAGGCCATGATTCCTTACCAATGTGTTTCACGGACACTCTAATCAAGGAGTAAGGGCACATATCCTGCACATTACATGTGACAGCCATAGTTTAAAACAAAATCACGACATACATATAGCTACCAGCACCCATCTCAGGCCCTGTTTAGTAGTAATTCAAAATCTCACAACTTTGCCACTGTGATTGTTCTATGTGGTGTATAGCAGAGTATAAAAAACGTTGCTTCCTGTGATCTGGATAATTTGCTTCTATTAATGCAACCTAAATTTAACTAAACTGTCCTTTTTTTGCAACCACAGATGACAGTTAAATCCCCAGGATTGTGACTTCATGTTCTGTTTTCAAGCAGGGACTTCATCATCTTATACTTACACAGTTGAATTTCTGAAGCAAAACAAAGGACTCTGCATTTGATATGTTTCCATGTGTTTGTTCTGACTCATTGCTTTCAGCCTGTTGAGAACCATTTTCAGTATTGACTTTGTCATCTGGCTATTTATTAGATGTCCTATCTGTGTAATCTCTAGAACAGCTAAAATGAGTTTTGTTCTCCAAGTAAAACTCTTTATGCAGCTCTCTGAAGCTATAAGAACAGCATTCTCTAGCTTGGTTTTCGTACTTCTTGGCTGAACTCTTGCATTTCTTTTTTTGAAAATACTTAGGAAATTTAAATCAATTTTTAGTAATATCCACATCCTGGAGGCTCAAAGTCAGCTTAACATTATATTCTGATGTCCCATATTATATATGGATTTTTGAAGGGTAAGTCCTTTTTTCTTTCTCTTTTGTCCTGCAATGCACTTCCTTCCTTCTTATATGTGTACTTTTTCTCGTAAATTAAAAAAGCTGAGCAATAACTGACTCACATCAAACTTTATGTAAGCTTTCCATCATGTATATAGTTAGGGCATTACTTGTATTTACCACACAAGTTTGTTGTGAAGATAAAGGCACAAAATAATTCATATAAGCTACCTTAACGTAATGCCTGGTATGCAGAATATGTTCAATTTATTACTATTTTAACTGCTATTACTATCCATGTGGTTTAATCTGTCCTCCAGATTCCTCTCTGAATTTTTTCCAGGTCCCTTAGACAGTTCACTGCTTAGACAGTTACTTTGCTTCCTGTCAATTCACTTTCTTCTGCCCTCATTATATTGGAAGGAAGAGTAGACCGGAGTGAACATGATCTCAGAAAACAAGAAATGTACAAGGTGGTCAACGGACTGACAGGGAGAGATGGTTTTTTGGTATCCAATGATTTTGAAAGGAAGTTATTTTAACTCCATATCAGGCTTTGTGAAATGGGTGGAGGTATTTTGGTCATCACAATATCCAGTGTATTTTTTGTCCAGAAGACAGAAGTACTAAATGCCTTGCACCAAAAAGGACATTTTTGCCCCAAATATCACAATGCTCAAATGAAATCAGTGCAATGAGTAACAAAGCAATGAGCAAAAGAATCATGAGGCTAACTCGAGGGGAATATGGAAAAACAGTAAAGAGCTATAAACTGTACAGAAGCATTTTATATGAATCTGAAATGCAATTTTATATTATAATGTAAAGATGTAATTTTATGTGCCCAAGTTAAAATTATGTGATGCTCTCCAAATCGTCAAAATTCATCCAGAATCACATAATTTCCAATCTTACAATTCAAGTAAACAGTATATTGTACTTTAATATTGTCACAAGGAAGTGTCACTTATATGTTAAAGAGAAATACCAATAACAATTGATGGTATTACTTGGCCCACACAGTTATATATCTGTATTGGACCTTCTATAAATGTTTTGATGATTCAAGTTCTGCACTTACATTATTCCCTGTTATTATGATTTAAAATCTTTAAAAAATATCCTCTAACAGTGCCAGGCAAAAGCCAGTGACGATGCACGAAAATGCACTAAGAAATCAATAACCTAGAAGGAAAGTTAAATGACATAAAAATGCCACAAAGAAGCCTAAACAACCTCCAGAACATCACATACCTTTAAGTTAAGAGTGAGTATTCTGACCAGTATTAGACATAATTCCAAGGAAGCATAAAAGCATCATTAAGCAATTACACCTTTAATTTTCCAAAAATAGTCATATAAATGGGCAAGGATACTGAGAAGATGCTGGCTGCAAGATCAATGCTATTGAAATATACTTCTAACCCAAGTTACTGTCTGTTCTAAGGTACAAAGTATTCTTGATGATGTTAAAGTGGATGGTGTATGTAAATATAAATATTTTTGCAAACATTCACTGTGCTTAGGAAGTATGTCCGTATGCAAATATATATTTCGTTGTTTGTAGATATATGTGCTTTAGAAGACATCTCCCCTTATTTATGTTTATTTAATGAGGAAAATAGCCTTAAATCTTTTAGTTCTGCTATTGTTGTATGAATTCAGGAGTCTGACAGGCTTCTCCATTTTACCACTGTGAAACTCTGAGCTATAAATCTCTAAGGTCTGTTTTCTCAAATACACAAACCTCCAGAGTTGACTGGCAAGTAAATGAGATAATGTGTGTTCAGTACTTAATGTAGCACAGGCTCTCAACCTTTGTCACTTATCATCACAATAACAATAGAAGACTGCTATAGCGCTAACCACATGCCAGCCTCTGTTCTTAACGCCTAGTGTAAACTCACACAGACCTCAGAATACTTCTCCAACTTAGCTACTATATCATCACTCCCATTTTACAGATGAAGGACACTGAGGAACAAAAGGCAAGTTTTGTTAGTCCTCATAGCCAGAAAGTGGCTAAATTGGGGTTTGAACCCAAACAGTCCCATTCTAAAACCTGTGTGCTTCTTAATTAGTGCCTGACATCGACAAGCACTGGCCCTTGGTTTAATCCCAAGGCACTTAGAAGCAGAACGTCACTTCAGCCTAGATTTTCTCTCATTATGTATTAGTTGTCCAGCCAGCATTCAAAATGAGACCAATTTAGATATTCAGTGAGGACGCTGATGAGTGATTGTCAGCAAAGCAGTCACTAGTTTGAGTTTGGGATGATTTCCTAGCCAGATGCATGCTCCAAAGATAACTATTCATTCCTTTGGTTGTTAAAGGAGAATCGAAAAAAACAAGGACATAAAGTGATGGAACAGGCTCTAAAAAGACATACTCAAAAGGAGAATGATATTCTTCTAACAGTGGTAGAGGTTGGGGTTAGGGGGCACGTTGTAGTAGGCAGGGGCCAAGGAACATCATGATTCTAATGAAATTATAAGATAGCTAAAACTTAAGGCATGAGCGATATGTGCTTGAAAACTGCCTGGCATTTTACTGGAGAGCCTTCTTCTACTGTTAGAGAACATTAAAGCATACAACAGTTGGCCCAGAGCCAAATGTACATAACCATCCCACGTTGTCAGGAATGGTAGGGTTGTTGTTTCTACCTGGGTAGAGCTGACCGGAAAAATGAAATCCTTTAACCACTTTGCTCTTTAAATAGTGTTTGGGGGTTTAGTCTCAGAGTGAACTCTAAACCACCTGTGTTTTTATTTTACTTATACAGAAATGTTCTTTCCAAATTCTAATTAAAATCTGCTGCTTACGCCAGCCTTTAATGTGGTGGTTACAGCCGTGAAGTATGTGATCCTTTAATGTCTTGGTGAGCCACTGCAGTTGTTCAGAGAGAGGAGGAGAATAGAAAGCAGGAAAAGAAGATGTTAATTTGTTTCTGCCTAGTGGTAAATATTTGAAATCATGGAATTTGTATTTTGGAAAGTTTATTAAATATAGAATAAATTGATATGAATTTGACCTCGTTCAGACTTGGAGCTGTTGCAGGCATCATGCATTGTGATATTATGGAAGGCAGATGCTTCTTTTTTTCTAAAACCTCTTGGTATCTCCCTGGCACAATGTTATAAAAATTCTTGAAATCTTTATTTCCTTATTACCTTTATGACCACATGATGCAGAAGTAAGCAACATCCCTGAAAATGACCTGAGTATTAATGAGATGGATTGATGTGGAGGGGAGATCCAGTTCCTGATATCTACAGAGCAATAATCTCAACTCCCAACCTCCCAAGCCATTCAAATTCAGGAAGCTAACAGCACAATGAATGAGAGAAACCTGAGTTGAAATCTTGGTTTGGCTCCATTTCTTGCTAGCTCTGAGACTCTTCGAAGTTTTCTTAACTTCTCCGTGGTTATGAAACTACATAAAAGTGTTAAGGATAAATAATATAACATGTATAGAGTTCTTAGTGATTCCCAATAAATAGCATCCTTTTTGGTTTAGCTCAACACTGCCTCCTCAGTGAAGTCCTGACTGAGGACCTGCCCCCTGTGGACATTCATTCCTCCATGTCCACTTCCTGTATTGTTTATAATGTGTAATTTTTAACAAGACAGCAAACCTGATGCTATGGTCTAAGAGTCTCTGCTAAGGAGAGCAGCACTGCTGTTCATTTAATTTCTGTGAAGTACAAAAGAAAATATGCTCCCCCCATCCCCCCAAAAAGAGATTAAACTTGCAATTTAGACCAGGGGTTAGCCAGCTAGGACTCTTGGACCAAATCCAGCTGCTGCCTGTTTTTGTAAATAAAGTTTTATTAGGAAACAGCCATGTTCATTCATTTACATATTATCTATGGCTGCTTTAGTGCTACAACAGCAGAGTTGAAAAGTTACAACAAAGACCATATGACCTACAAAGTCTAAAATAGTTACTATCAGGCTATTTACAGAAAAGTTTGCTGACTCCTTGGGGCAAACGATTCTATTTAGCATTCTACTCTGAGTTTATGTCCCAGGGTGAGTCTAATAAATTATGTGAATCTGTAGTTGTTAGTTTCAGTTCTATTCTATAGCTCTAACTGGGATTCTAATGTTCAAGGTAAAGCAAAGATTTTTTTCCTACGCACTGACTATTAAACAGAAATCAGCTTCTTCATCTGGTGTCAATAAAAAACCAAAAACCTGTCCACAGCATAGGAAGGAAATTGACAGTTGAATGTATTGAAAAATGGCTTGTTGGTCTACAGCATGTCATTTCTCTGAGGAAATGTAATGATAATTTCAGCACTAAAGGTATTTTTACCTTAGGCACTGGTGTTTGAACCTGGCCCATATACCCTACCACCAGCTTAAGCTGTGACTAAACTGTATAATATAACACTTCACAATTCCCTTCAGCTTTCTCTTTAGATGTTTTGCAGAATTTTGAAATTTGTTGCTGCTGGGGGGTTTTTGCGGGGAGAGGGTGGGTGTTTTGGGGGGTTTTGTTGTTTGGTTTGGTTTGGTTTTTTAAGTTCTACCCTGTCATCCAACCACTACCGTAAATGCTTCTGATCAAAACAGATTTCCTGTTCCAGTTAAGTCACTCAGTTCAGTTCCTACAAGCATGCTGGCTCTCATATGTATATCTAGGCCTCGGTCTTGCTTCTCTTGCTTGGTGTAGCAGATACTTCTGGGAATCTCCCAATATCTGCCCAGCCCATCTTTCAAGGAAATAGCATTTTTATTAAGGCACATGCCTCGCCAGCCTCCTTTCTAGCTTAGTATGGTCATGTGATTAGGTTTGCCTGAAGTAATGTGAGGGGAAGTAACAGATGCAACCTCTGGGTCATGCTCTTATAGGGAGAAGGCATGCTTGCCCTTTTGCCCCTGCTCATCTTGCCCTCTTCTGCTGTGTGGATTGTGAATGTAATAATGAAGTATCTTGAACAATACATAACTATTCTAAGGATACTGGGGAAGTAAAATAGAGAGACTCTGGGCTCCTGACATCACAGAGCTGCTGGAGTACCCATAACTATTATATGCAGGGGAAATATGCTTTGGTCTTTTAGAAACTGTGTATTTGGATCTCTCTTCTATGCAGTAATTCCTGTTTCCTAAGGAAAACCCAGTCATTAATCTCATAGAGTATATAGCCAAGTAGTTGAGGTAAATGTTTATCAACTTATTATACCAACGAATATACAATTTAAATGTGAATTTATGAGGGAACTTTATCTTATAAAGGCATATTATTTAAAATAATCTGATCAATCTAGGGTGAGAGGAGAATATGAAATCCTCTTCTGAAGTAGTGACTTAGAAAGTTTTAGAATTTTATACATATTCCTCAGGGACTTTGCACTTGATATTTCCTCTGCCTCGTAAGCTCTTCCCCAATATATAGCATCTACGCTATAGCGTAGGTCTCTGCCTTTAGGTCTCTGCCTGAGCATAACTTGATTAGAGAGGGCTCCCTAATGTTACATGGAAGCATTCACTGCACTGTTAACCACCTTAAATACTCTATATTCATGTCCTTACTTTGTGCCTGTCCCTTCACACTCATACACACACACACACACACACACACACACACACACACACACACAAAACCTCCAGACAAGTGTATTCTGCATCTGTTTTATTAACTGCTCTTTCTCTGGTGTGAAGAAAAATGCCTGGCAGAAAGCAGACCCTTGATAAAGTTTTGCTGAGTAATTGAATGAATCAATGAAAAGCCAAGGAGACCAGAACCAGTGGAGCAGAGATAGTAAGGCAGTGGTACGTGAGATGGGCCTGGAGAGGTAGTTCCGCCAGGGTGTGAAGGGCTTTGCAGGTCACATGCAGTGTTTTGTCTTTTTGCCAAGAGCATTGGTAGACACTGAGGGGTTTTAAAGGGACCAGAGTACTCCATGATCAGATGGGGGAATTTGAAGAGATCATTCTCTCTGCAGTATAGAAAACAGATAAGAAGGAGGTCTGAGTTTATTAAAGGAGAACGGTGATAGAGTACTGCAGTCATTCAGGGGAGAGATTATGGGTAGCATAGCAAGGCTGGGCTTTGGAAACAGTGCTGGTCATTTTCCACGTTGCTCTCACTTTCATTCCTCACCCTTTCTCTGCTCTGCTCTGTACTAGAACAGACCTTCATGGATAGGCTCTGTGTTCCAGGACACCTTGCTAGCTGGCTCCTGGCTGGGTTCACCAATGGGAAGCAGCGGCGGGAGACTTCACAGTGACAGAGAGGGAGAAACAAGATATCTCTCTCACTTCTTCAACTAATCAATCACCTCTATTATATTACCTATTTGGGGAAAAACTCAGAACTTTTTCTGTTTCATTGACTGGACTCTGACAGATACAGTTCTATATATCCAGCCACATCAATACATGTGTCAAAAATTATTAGTATAGAAATAATAATATAATTATTGTTATAGAAATCATTATATTTTTCATGTAGCACCATCTCCCCCAAGAATGAAATGCTACTTTTAAAATGGTAGCTAGCATTACAAGCTTCTTGGAAACACGGCTTACATCCCTTTATCGTCTTATTTTCCACGCGCCAGGTCCAAGTTTGCATTGCTTCGAGCCCAGAGCAATGTCAGAGTTACGATAACGTTTTGCACATGGACGCTTAGAAGCAAAGGTTGCAGTTGTTGACTTTCTTTTACTGACATCTCTCTGAATAAAATGGAATTGTCTTACATGTTTTTCTATTTCCCATTAAAAAGATAGATATTATTACACCATATTTCTGCTGCAAATGAGCTTAATAGTGGTTATCACAGTATAGCACTGGTGTGGCCCAGCTGCTATTGTTTTTATTGCACTATTCCAGTGCCTCGGGGTAATTACCTTTGAGACCTCAAATGCATTCTCATACGTAAAACCCATTCTTTCCAGTTCAGTATTTTGAGGCATATATCCTCAGTGTTTGTTTTATTTTCTCCTGTTTATTCATCCACAATGACCATTTTGTAATCAGCTTTAGATGTTCTAATATAATCCTCAAGGAGCACAGCCAAGGGCACACAAAATGAACTCCGTGTCTTTCAGAGCTGGAGAGGAATTTAGCACTTTGGCAGGAGTTTGGGACTATGTGGGAGCCATGAGTGATGATTCTAGCTCCTGCTTTTGCATGCATTAACTGCTGGTCGCCTCTGAATAATTGGCTAAGAATATTGGTTAACACGTCATGTGAAAATGTATGTGGCAGTGCCTGTCTCCATCATCCCAGGAGAACATCTGTCCACTTCCTAAATCTAATCTGGCTCTCCTCGGTGTGACTGGCAACCTGTCCCAGCGAGGCCCTTTGCTACAAAGCAGCGATGGGGAAGTTTGGGTTTGAGTTGTGTTGGCAGGTTTTGTTGAAGCACTTTGGAGAGTAATTTTACAAAATTTGCCTGCTGGTGATATTAGTCCTTTATTTTTGTGAAAGTCAGAGGGAAAAAAAACCACAACTCTTTCTGTGCATTGAAATTATTTTGGGAAGTAGCTTGTTGGTTCTATTCAGGAATTCTGTAAATGTGTATTGAGTTCCCCCGACCTGGAGGCATGACCCATGCTCTAGAGGAATTATTTTGCAAGGGGACTCTAATATTAAAAGAAAAAAAAAAAAGATACGTGCTCTTATAGTAATGCACGCAGAGTATCCTGAGGGAAGAAGTCATTGTGTCCATATGGAGAAAAAGGAAAGCTACAGAAAAATCCAACAAATTGAAAAATATCGTAGCACAATTTTATTAAAAGGAAATAAAGTACAAGGTGTATGACCTGATTTGAGATTACAAATCAATGGTAAACTTAGAATTTGCAGCCCAAAGAGCCCATATTGTTTTGTTTTGTTTTACTTTGTTTTGTTTTTCTTTGCTTTGTTTTGTTTTGTATATACCAGCCTTACACGAATATGCCATAATAATAATCACAAAGCTATTGGCTCCTCTTTGAGAAACACACACTGACAAAGATTGACTTCACTGCTGGAGGGGCCATATGGAATAATTCACCTCTGGGATCACCTACCTGTATTTTCTACTAACCTTGGGAACTTCTTCTACATCATACACTTTCCTGCCCATTTGTTCCCTTCATTAATTATCTGTTCTGAACTTCATTAATTAACTTCATAAATTATCTGTTCTGAATCCACCAAGTAGGATTTTTCATCAGCTTTGCCTGAAACTTTAGAGTCTTCAGCCCAAATTTCTGTGATTTTCCAGACCTGGCTCTCTGATCCCCAAGCCTTCCAAAGGCGATT
This sequence comes from Aethalodelphis obliquidens, assembly GCF_003676395.1. Classification (NCBI taxonomy): domain Eukaryota; kingdom Metazoa; phylum Chordata; class Mammalia; order Artiodactyla; family Delphinidae; genus Aethalodelphis; species Aethalodelphis obliquidens. The sequence goes on along the minus strand of NW_020837950.1, from coordinate 29,707,542 downwards.
TTGGTCTATCTAGCATAGGACTTAAGTTTCTTTTGGTGACACGAGTTATCTATTAGAGGATTCAACTTCTTAAGGCATCAGTCTTTTCTCTTCATAGGGATAAATTTCAGGTTCCAGGGTAGATAAGCAGCGAATCAATCCCTCCTCAAAAATGATAGACTAAGAAGTTAGTACTTTGGGGACTGTGATTCTGATTACATTAAAAGTCTTAACATCTTTACAAGGAAAATATTTATACCTACTTCTCCCATTTATGGAAAGAATTTGATAGAGATCCCAAATGAACTTAAAGGTCCACAGACTTCCAGTTGGATATATTAAAAATGTGTTACAGGCTTCTAAGATTGGTTTGTACATGTATTAATTTATAAATGTAATTTGTTACCCACTTTTAATATTTATGTCACTTTTATTAGTGTTGTCATACAACAGAATTCACTCTACAGATGTAGCACAAAATGGCATCATCATTCCTACCACCTTTTCAAGTTCCTGTTCCAGAGATCCCTCTTAAATTATTGAAAATGTATTTTTGTTCACTCTCTCTGCATTCACTGGTGGGCCCCTTGCAAAATGTGTTCTACCCCTACCACTCTCCCAGAATTACTGCTTTATAGTGATAAGATATTGCTGCAATCTTAGACATTCTCATTATTTTTAACCTCTCTCCAGCATTCATCACTTGTATCATTCCTTCCCTTTGTAAAGTCACTCCTCCCTGAATCCTCATTTTTGGGTCCCCTACTATAGTAATGTCCCTAGATTCTATTTGAACCCTCTTTTCTTATCTTCCTCTAAATTCTCTTCCTCTGGAATCTCATTCCCATGTGCTCTTTGACATCTACATCGACAACTTCATACTAGTTTCTCTGCCAAGCAACCATCCCCCATTTGTAACTGATTGCCAATCATTTCCTCCTAAATCTCCTGCTGGTATCTTTAACTCTACATATCAAAAAATGAACTTTAACTTTACATATCAAAAAATGAACTCATCCTGTTAATTATAACCAGAATAGCTCTTCTTCCTGACCTCAATTACTTTGACCATCACAATCTTTCTGTCACAAAGCATTGAACCCTGGGAGCTATCAACATCTCTTGTTGTTGTCTTAGTCTAACCAGGGCACTGGGCATGAAGCCCTGGAGATGTTGTCATATGTATGGAATATGTGTCATCCCTTCCGTCCCTTCTGCCTCAATCCAGTTCCTGCTACCTCTCATTACCTCTTAGGTGGGTCATCCCAGCAGCTTTCTAACAACCCTCCTTGTCTATAGACTTCATTCACCTAAACGTCCTACCTAACACTGACAGATTAATTAAGGGAAGCTCAAAATGTTAAAAGGACTTCCCATCACTCTCTAAATTATCTTCTAATCTCTGGCCATAGAGTATTTTCTAGCCCAGTCTTAAAGACTTCTCTTACATATGCTCTACTTTTGTGCTGAATTGGTCTACTCGCTGAACCACAAAAATGCACTGTGTCCTGTGCCTGTCTTATGCTGCTCTCCCCCTTATAAGCCACACCCCTTATCCTGCTGTCAAAGACTACCCATCCTTCAAAGACTAACTCATATATCACCTCCTTTCTGAAGCCTTTTAAATGTCCACCATGTAACAGTGAACAACCCTTCCTTGAACTGCCATGGCATTCAATATACTTCTGCTACAACCCTACCACATTTTGAAGTTATTTGTGTAATTAATTTACTTAGCAGTCTGAATTTTATATTCCTCAAGTTTGAAACCTCACCATGTTCACTTTCATATGAGTAGCAGTACCTGACACTGATCCCCCTTGCTGAGTTAAATGAAGGTGAAAGTTTCCTGATACAAATAAGACCAATGACTATAGTTTTCATAATATTATCTTCAAGTCTTAAGTTTAGTTACAGACCTAATAATTCTAGTATTTTAAAATGATGTTTGACTCATTTTTGAAATTAAAAAGCAGGATGTGATAATTTCATGAGACATAGAGCAACTGTCTTAGAATATGAGCCATTTAATGTAGCCATTGAAGTATCTCACATTTCTCTGGCTAAATAAATTGAAGGCTATTAGCTGATTATGTATAAGAAATGTAGGAAGACAGAGATAAATAGATAGGAAAACACTGTTAATACAGTAAAGAGATAGTCACCCTCAAAACTCATAAAAATGATTCACCTAACTCTTAGTCCAGGGGGCTACCAGTCAAGTCAGGGAGACAGGATAAGGTGTTGGATTGAGTGAAGCTTTGGATGTCTTCTAAGTTTTAGATTTCCATAGAGAAGTATCGGTTGGTTAAAGCACATCATTTTCTCTTCAAAGTGGGTAGATTGCTCATAATGCAAACTGAAATGACTATTTAAATATTAAAATTTGATTGACTATTGAATACATGAAAGAAATAGTAGTTAAGCAATATAGTTAAAAGGTTAACTTGTGGCCCACATGATGCTGAAGTGACTGGCTGATTCTTATAAATAAATTAAAAAATTGTTAGGGACACCAGACAAAAAATAAACTTGTAATTGTAATAGTGTTTCACTGTCAACTTATTGCTCAGGTCTTGCACAGATAGAGTTGAAGGCTGAGATAGGTCATCCCTGCTTTCTATCAAGAATGTGTTACACGTTGCTGGATGTTATCAAGGAGAATCAGAGCCAGACACCAGTTAAAGTGGTAAAGACAGATTTCATTCACTAACTATTGCAATAGGGGAAAAACACATTTCAGTAAAGAACCAAACTCAGTTCCAAATACAATAAGAAGAAGTGGCAATTTATAGCCAAGGAGCAGGATGAGAAAATTACTAAACAAAGTTATCAAGGGTATGGAAATTCTAGCTAAACCAATTTAATAGAATTTTTGCTGAGGGCAGGTCATGACGATCGGATTGTGGGGGGGGGGGTGGATTCTTGCTAGACTGACTTAGTATACTGATTCTTGCTCTAATTGGATGAGTCAGGCCAGGGTCAAGGATGAGCTTAGTCAAAAACAGGGCTCAGAGGAGCACGTCCAAAGTTTGGTCAAGGAGAGAATCTTTGTTAGTATCCCTATTCTTTCTACCCTTCAAATGGGAGACAGTAGTCCCACATGGCCCATCCAGAGACATAATAAACTCTTATTAGAGGATGAGAATAATGCCTCAGAATTTTAAATGTCAGATCATGATTTTTTTATTAAAAAAATAAAAGAAACAATATCTTTAGAAAAAATCTAGGGAATTCCCTGGTTGTCCAGTGGTTAGGACCTGGCGCTTCCACTGCTGGGGCCCTGGGTTTGATCCCTGGTTGGGGAACTAAGATCCCTCAAGCTGTGAGGAGCTGCCAAAAAAAAAAAAGAAAAAATTCTACCTGATGTTAAATTTCTACTGCTGTTGCAGCAAATTTTCACAGATATAGTAGCATAAACCAAAGGCAAACTTATCATCTCAAAGTTTTATAGGTCAGAAGCCTGACATAGGTCTCAGTGGGCCAAAACAAAGGTGTCATCAGGGCAACAATTTTTTCTAGAGGCTCTAGAGACAAATCTGTTTCCTTGCCTTTTCTAATTTTAAAGGAAGCCCACATCCCTCAGCTCATGGTTCCTTTCCTGCATCTTCAAAGCCAGCAATGGTGGGCTGAGTCTTTCTCACATAGCATCACCCAACCTTATTTCCACCATCACATTTCTTTCTCTGAGTCTTCTCCCCTGACTCCCTCTTCCACTTTTAAGGACTTTGTGATTATATTGGGAACACCAAGATCATCTCCCCTCAGCTGATTAGTGACCTTAATCCCCCTTTGCCATATAACATTATATACTCACAGGTTCCAGAAATTAGGACTCAGACATCTTTAGAGTCCATTATTCTGCCTACCCCCTAACAATTTGTGCAGAGTCTAAATATACAAAATATGCCAAACAATACAAAAAATTAAAAATTTGAAATTATTTTAAATAAATAAAATAGATTTTCATGCTTCTCAGAACAAAATTTCAAATCTCATTTAATATATTCCCTTATACACAGAGTGTAAAAATAAGAGGTAAACTATCTCTTAGAGTTGATAATCTCATGGCAAAAGCATTTCAGGAGACAAGAGTTCTTATTTCAAAAATAAAAAGCCATTATTCCATTTATGAATGCCTATCATTTGTGTTTTGTATGTTCCATTCCTTGTATTAGACTGACTTGCTTTAATTATATTTAATTAGCAGAATCTTTTTGTTTTTCTACCTTGACCCTAAACCAGTTTAAGACATCCACTAACTGGTACTTTCCAACCATAAGGAAGGTTGCCCTTGGCAATTTCCTTGCACTCCTTTCCTACCTGTACGGCCTTTTCTCAGACCAATCTCAAATCAGCCTGGACACAGACTCCTGGGTTAGTAGCTTGTTTTACAGGCAAGAAAGTTCTGTGACCTGGTGTGAGCCTTCCTACAAGGTGCCTGTCACTGTGCAGCCTTAAAAGAGATCCTCAACACCTCATAGTGTCTGCTGCCTCATCTTTGATGGAAGATCACTGTGGCTACTGTAGGTTAGATAAAGTAATTCATAAAAGATGCTTCAGACAGAGCATGTCACATAATCAACATGCTATGCAGTGCTTCTATTTAACATCCTTTTCATCTGCTCCATTGAACTCAGGGTGCATTTGACTCTCAATTTCCTCTGATTAGCTTTATTTTGGATGCAATTCTACCTTTTGTAGCTCTGAACTGCCTTGGTAGTTGAGGCCCCTGGGAACCCAACTTTGGCATGGGATGCTTGCCTATTATCCTAGCCGACTTATGTTCTCCCTCCCATTCTTCACAGGGGATGGGAGGACTCAGAACTATTTGGAGTCCAGCTGCTTCATAAATCATATTGCATTCTAGTTGATTCAATATTTTATGAATAATTGTGGAGAAAAATGAAAGAAGGGCATTTATATTACTTAGGCAGCTTAGGGATGTCTGTGATGTCGGCAGTTACATTGCATTCAGGGAGAGTCAGCTCTGCTCTCGTATGTCTGCCAGATCTGGACAAAAGACGTCTGTCATTCCCATCCAGACGAAAGAACATCAATATCAACAATACGTGCAAAGTTGGAGTTATCCAAAGCCAGCGCATTTGTCTTTCCAGCCAAGTTTGAGAGAGCAGAGGGAGTCTGCTGTGCCAAACATGTGGGACATACAAACATTCCCCACAAGTCCCATCTCCAACCTGCTGCAATCTGCCCCCAGCCTGAACTTTAGACCAGAGCTATGCAGAAGTGTTCCTGGATCAGGTCCTGTTACGCTTCCTGGCACCAGCGTCGCTAATCCAAACATTGAGCACAGAGCGGTGGGCACAGTGTTCAGACAGAGAGAGTGCCCTTCAGAAACTTCTTCATGCCTCAGTTTCCTCATCAGAAAAACAGAATTGTTAAGGTTACTACTTTTTAGGGTGGTTGTGATGAGTAAATTAGGCAATTCATATAAAATGCCTAGGACAGTTCCTGGCAAAAAGTAAGAGTTTCATAAGTGGCAGCTGCTGCTATTCCTTTTTGCTTAGCAAAGGACATATGCAGTCATACTTGATACAACTGGGAGCTGTGCTATCTGGACAAAACAGACGGGAGAAAAAGGAGTTGATGAATATTGCTGAGGACCTCCATTTACTCAGTGATGGTTGCTTTCTCCAACTCACCCCTCAGTCCTCAGTAATCCCTATTCACAATAACTCCCAGGAAATTATCTGAAATTCATTTGCACTAATATGAAAAGATTCCTAGAAACTCAAATTGAGACCTTTTCTAAGAAGAATATTTTCTATTTTAGAGAATTAATATAAACTTTGGTTAAAGACAAAAAACAAACAAACAAAAACTCTAGTTGGAATTTCACTGATGGAGCCATTCATTCATTTATTCATTCATCAAACTTTCTTAACATTTACCATAGCCAAGCACCTTGCTACGTACTCCCTGACACAGAGAAGGTTAAGACAGGGTCTTTCAAAGCCTGGTAGGACCTTATATCCATAAACAGATAGCTATGTATCAAGTACAATGACTGCTACAATGACTTATGTGTAAAAAACTCCAAGAGCATAAAAGAGGCTTTCCTTTACTTCCAGTGAAGGGTAATAATTGGGTTAGAGGGAAGAATTTATGTATCCTACAGAATAGGAAATCAAATCCCCTGAGCAGCCATCTACTTCTATTAATGTAAAGAATGCCTTTGGATATCTGATAGCCGGCAGGAGATATATATATATATATATACACACATATATATATATGTATATATATATATATATATACATATATATATATACACACACACACACACACACCTTATATAGCCAAAATTCATACAATAGATTACAGTGGTATTTCCAGAATTCCTCTAATTCTATAAAAAGGGGGTTTAATGCATGACATCAGGTTGGAAAAGTGGGCTGGGGGCTTGTCTTGAAGGTCAATTTGCCTAGCGATTACATGCTTTATTTAGTTTGTATGTTTACTTGGGGTGATTTGTGGTGCTGCTGAAGATACCACGATTCTATTAGAATTCATGATATCTTTGCACTTGTCCCTCTTTTTATGCAAACTGGGAATTAGCAACTAAAAACTAGATATTCCAGCTTCAAGCAGCAAGTTCATTAAAAGCTGAGTAAACAGCTTCTAGCTGGCTGATTTTGTTTCTCAGTAATTAATAATTATATTTTATATGACTTTCTTTAAAACTAGTTATATTTTATATGCTTTTTTAAAAAGACTTCTAATAATGCTGGTAATTGAGATCAAAAGAATGTTATAAAATACTTTGTAACTTAATACATATAACTACATATGCTATGTCCTTGCCTCTTTCTAACAGTTGTGATGTTGGCATGATCACTTCCATGTTACAGCTGGGGAAATTGAGGTTCTGAGCAATTAACTTTGGATCCAGAGATATACACCTGAAGAATTTGGAGAGAGATTTCAAGCCTAGGTTTTCTTGGTCCAAATTTTCTATCTTCTCCCTTAAGACAATTGAATTACATTTTATCAAGGAATAGAACTCCCAAATTTAAGAGTTATTAATATTATGGTGTCTAACATACTAAGTTTACATATAAGAAAACACAGAATTTAAGTGACCAATATCACAAAATTGTTGGGTATCAGAGGCAAAATGAAAACGCGTATCTCCTGTCTTTTCCATTATACTGAGTTGCCCAGCTCTTTCTGACCATGAAGTTCAGAAAAAATGGATACAGAATTCCCTTCCCATGTGTTTTATTCCACTTGATTTCCTCTCTGTTTGAGTTAGCAACAGCTTAGGTAAGAGGAAATTCTGGAGCCAATTCAAGTCTGCTATTAATTATTTCTCTAAATTTATAAGAAATTCTAGATTAGAGCGTATAGCTCAGAGAGATGAAAGATGGTTTTTCTTGTTGTTTAAAACATAAACACTCTCAGTTAATCATCTGCATTTAAAAGGGGGAATTTCAACTAGAAACTACAACTGGAAACCTGTGGGCCAGGAGAGCTCAGACTATTTATTGAAGATACCAGTGCACAGTCAGAGTTACAGAACTGAGTGCTAAGGAGGCCCAGCATCCTGCAGCTGGGAGGGGAAGGGCAAAAGGTGAATTGTATTTTTTAAGCCTGTCACTTTGAAAACTCCCTGCCTCAAAATGCATTTCCAGGATTGTCGACTTCACAGCAGCAGTGAAGCAGCAGAAGCAAAGGCATCTTTGGAAGGAACTGCGCATAGCAGCACTTAATCTCTCCCCAGGCTTGTGAGAACCTGCTTATCTGGCAGGCTTTTCCAAGCGCGCTCTGCTCCATGGACAATGGAGTTGGCAATCTGGAGACTGTAGCTACATAATAGAGAGGCTTTGGGGAGAGAAGCTTCCTTTTAAAAGGATCTAAATGGATAAGTATTAAATGACTTCCCTGCAAAAAAGTTCAAATAGTTATTGAATATATTCAGGTTCCATTCTGATCTCCTTCTTTGAACACTTGAACTCTTTTTCATTGGGTATTATGCTGCAATTTTATGGTAGGTTAAACGATGCCACCATGTGCATTGAAGTTATTCTTAAAATGGCTATTATAGCATCTCTTATATAATATTGAATAGCTCATCAATGAATGACATCTCTATTTTCCAACCATTTTTTAAATAGTTTGTGGTATGTAACCAGAAAAGCTGACATAGCTCACCTGTGTTCTGGTAACAGTAGTATCACCACTGAACCATATCATGATTTTAGTCAAAACTTTTAGAAATATATCACTAAAACCCTGTGTTAAGGCCAATGTTATTTGTAAGGGATGGAAACAAATGTAAATAATTTTTTAAAAAAAGAAAAAGAAAAAAGGAATAGAGAGGCTCGTTTTATGAGAATACAAGAGAAAATCACCAAAAAATTAGGTTGGGTACAGTTAGGCTGCATGGAGATTGATTCACTAGAGATTTAAAGATCAGGACATAAGATGGCTTGTGAATTAAGATGCTCATGGCAATTAAGATATTGTATGCCCAAGTACTATGTGTAGAAAAAGAAGGATATCTTTTATCATATACATCAAGTAATCTAAAGATACTTTGGTTTTAGGTTATTTCAAAGCTTAACAAAATTACCAGAAACCAAGGCTCTTTTCTTGTTTCCACTCTATCATCTTCAGTGTGTGGTCTGTGGTCCTTTGGTTTGTCACCTCATAGTTACAAGATGGCTGCTATAGTTCTAGACATTATATCCTTAACTAACATCATCCAAGGGCAAAAAGAACGGTTTTTTTTTTTGTTTGTTTTTAATGTCTCTTTCAGACCAGAATAAAATCTTTCCAAGAAGTCTCTCGTATCTTTTCTTGGAGTTTGTTCACCATTATTGGGCCACATGCCCAATCTTTATCTATGTGGGAGGCTGAGGAAGTGCTTATCTGGCATCATCAGCCTGTAGAGTAAAAAACTTCTCTGCCAGAATGGGAAAATAAAAAAAGGAGATAGGTACTGGAGAAATCAACTACTGCTGGAGTCTACCATCACTTTTCTCTTTCTCACAGGCCACTTTGATGTAATGTGTAGTTCTTTCTTTTTCAATGAACTTTTGGTCATTTTGTTGGGCTTACTTCATACATGACTGTAAGTTGAGAGTCTCTACCCTAGATTCTTCAGGAAGTTCCCATACATATTTAATCCTCATCTTTCAGAGCTCCACCTTCAGATTTCTGAAATTCTTGATAGAAGAAACTTAATAACCCAACTCAATGATTCAAGCTACCTGGTAAGTGATAAACAAATGCCTTTGTTAGGTCAGATTGGTTGAGGATGGGCAGAGAGTAGGGTCACATGGTCCAGTTCAGATTCAGCAGAGTTATAGATCGTGATGATAGATGTGTCTAGTGTTCTCTGAATGTAGATCCCCAAGTCTTACAGACCTGCTTCCTCTTCTAGTATGCCGCTGATGCCATAGCATATTATTCTGGTCCTTATCTATTCCATATTCATATTTTCAATATCAGCATCAGCCAGTGAAAACAACCCTTATGCTACTTATCAAGTAGGATTTTTGCTGGGTATACATATACTTATAAATACCCTTAACTAATGCATATGAGTGTACTTTGGCTAAAAACCCTGTTATAGTTGTAAATTATCCTAATTGCATTATTAGAATAAATAATTCAATCATCCTAAAAATTTTCTAGACTGAAAAACAGGCTCAAGCATATTTTTTAATGTAGAGCATAATAGTGCAAAATGTACAGAATCTGCTGGGTTTGCATCAATGTCTATTATATTTATTCACACAGTTCCCAGAATTTAGATGAGTAATATAATTAAAAAGTGACCACAGTAATGGATTCATTATATGGTATCCTTAAAAGCTAGAGTTTTACTTCAACATATTAGAAAGAAATGATCTAATAATTTGAAGTGTATTAATTTCTTCCCTGTTTAAAGAAGGCCCCTGTGATTTATTGATAAATGCAAACAGCTTCACTCTGCTATAGATATTATCATTTATACCTTACTCTTGAGGAAACTGTGACCCCTACACAAAGAATTTCTATAAAATTTAAAATTAGTGGTATAGCAAATGTTGGTCAAAGTCAACTTAGTTGAGCATGGTAGAATACACCTGAATATTTCCAAAGATAATGTTGACAAGAGAAAAGTAATGTTTTGAAAGATGTATTCTAGAATTGGGGAAGGGCCATAAGAAAACAAAAAGACAACCCACAGATTGGGAGAAAATATTTGCAAATGATGTCTGAAGGGATTAGTATCCAAAATTTACAAACAGCTCATGTGGCTTAATATCATCAAAACAAACAATCCAATCAAAAAATGGGCAGAAAACTTAAATAGACATTTCTCCAAAGAAGACATACAGATGGCCAAAAGGCACAGGAAAAGATGTTCAACATTGCTAATTATTAGAGAAGTGCAAATCAAAACTACAGTGAGATATCACCTCACACCAGTCAAAATGGCTATCATAAAAATATCCACAAAAAATAAATGCTGGAGAGGGTGTGGAGAGAAGGGAACCCTCCTACACTGTTGGTGGGAATGTAAATTGGTGCAACCACTATGGAGAACAGTATGGAGGTTCCTTAATAAACTAAAAATAGAGCTACCCTATGATTCTGCAATCCCACTCCTGGGCATATATCCAGAGAAAAACATGGTCCGAAAGGATACATGCACCCCAGTGTTCATTGCAGCACTGTTTACAATAGCCAAGACATGGAAGCAACCTAAATGTCCATCGACAGAGGGATGGATAAAGAAGATGTGGTGCATATATACAATGGAATATTACTCAGCTGTTAAAAAGAATGAAATAGTGTCATTTGCAGCAACATGGATGAACCTAGAGATTGTCATACTGAGTGAAGTACATCAGACAGAGAAAGAGAAATATTGTATGATATCACTTATATGTGGAATCTAAAAAGAAATGATACAAATGAACTTATTTACAAGACAGAAACAGACTCACAGACTTAGAGAATGAATTTATGGTTACCAGGGAGAAGGGTGAGGGGAAGGGACAGTTAGGGAATTTGGAATTGACATGTACACACTGCTATATTTAAAATGGATAACTAACAAGGACCTACTGTATAGCAGTGGTCCCTAACCTTTTTGGCACCAGGGACTGGTTTTGTGGAAGACAGTTTTCCACAGACCAGGGGCAGGGATGGTTCAGGCAGTAATGAGAGCGATGGGGAGCAATGGGGAGCAGCAGATGAGGCTTCACTCGCTCCTTCACTGCTCACCTCCTGCTGTGCGGCCCGGTCCCTAACAAGCTGCGGACCAGTACCAGTCCAAGGCCCGGGGTTGGGAATCCTGATGTATAGCACAGGGAACTGTGTTCAATATTATGTATAAACCTAAATGGGAAAAGAATTTGAAAAAGAATAGATATATGTATGAATCACTTTGCTGTACACTGGAAAATACCACAACATTGTTAATCAACTATACTCCAATATAAAATAAAAAGTTAAAAAAATAAATTAAATAAATATGAACATAAAAATAATCTAACAAAAACTAAATAAATTAAAAAAAATAATTAAAAAAATAGAATTGGGGAAGGGTAGTATGGGTAGAGGCCTGGCAAACCAATTAGGAAGCCACTGCAATTGCCTGTTATTCAAGAATGGGTTGATATATGCCAGCACTATGGTGGAAACAGCGGGAATGTTGTGGAAGAAACAACTTTAAGAGGTCAGGCTTGCACATGAGAGTGAGGGAAAAACAGGGTCAAAGTTACTTCTGAAATTTCCAGACTGAATGATAATGAAAGTGGAGCGGTCTTTAGTTTTATTCAAAAATCACTTCGATTTGTCACTCTGGAGAGAGCAGTAATGAGCAGAAATCATGTCAAAAGGAGAGGATAAAGTACATTGAGGGAGACAGAGAGTATTCTGGGAGATAACTCTTAACCACGACAGAGACATGTCATTCTAAGACAAGCCTACGCTCAGATGTATCACAGAATGTTGGTCGTGTAGGGATCGGGGGAGAGAGCACCCCCATTTCAGGGGTTCGCCCTCCGTGCCACGTGGGCCATTAGCTCAGACACATCCCCACTGTTCACAGTGAGTGCTGGTGGTGCCTGCTGTGTAGCCGGTGCACAGCATGACACGTTTACAGCATCCTGTTGATGAAATCTCCAAGCCGCTGACTCAGTGGCTCTACAGCATGAAGCTATCTTGAAATTTGTGCACTGACCCCCAATTTAACCAAATTATGTATACAATTCTTTTTAGAAGAGGTGGCTTATTAACAGGGAAGAAATTAGCAATGAAAATTACATGTATTTTTCCCCCTGAGGCATGTTGTTGGATGAGTTCACTCATATTTGTTCTACTTCAAGCAAGTCTGTACCAGGCATCTGGTTACTTCATTCTGTGAGTGAGCCAAATACATAACTGAGTAGGTGTAACCACTGAGTTGCTAAGACTCCAAGGATTGTCATGTCTTTGTCTGGGGAAATGAGAGAAATGCACTATTGAAATATAATGCACAGGATTACAATATAATGATACTACAGTTGTCCTTCAAATCTGCTTTCTCCTCTCTGAAACATAATCAAACACATCAAAATGACTGCCTCAGCTTTTTGGATGAGATTGGATATAAAGACAGTAAAACAATTCAGATATATTAATTTCTAATTGAACTTCTCAAACCATTGAACTATCAAGGAAATTGTTCCTACCAGCTCTTTTGACCTAACTCAACCATCCAGCTGCTGACCAAAAGTAAAAACCCTACTGTGCCAAGATGAGTATTTACTGCTTTAAAAGTTGAGGGCCTACACTCCCCTCTTCTTCTGGTGAGTTCATCCTCCCCACTCCCACTCTCTGACTCCAGGGCCTGGATGGACTGACCCCATTCTCATTTTTAGTAACTGGCTCGTGGATAAATATGTGACCCCATTGGGGCTAGTGAGAGTGGGACGTAGGACTTTTATTTGAATTTTTTAAGAAAGAATGACTTTGTTACAGACTTGGAGTTGGGATTCAGTCTGTTGCTGGAAGCCATTCTACCTGAAAATGTATGAGGCCTACAATGAACAAACAGAGAAGAGAGCTGAGAGATAGGGAGTCCTGATACTGTCTGAGCCTGTGGATCTGGCTATGCTTTGAAGTCAAAGCTACCCTAGGTTCTTCAGGCATGTGAAACACTGGCTTTGTTTTATGCTTCCTTGTTTGTTTGTTTGTTTTTGGAGCCATTTTGATTTAGATCTTTTTTAAAAAGATGAATCTAAAAAATCTTGCTCAATGTACTTGAGAAACATGCTCAATCCAGTCTTCAGCATGGTAAGATTTCTTACCTTGGTCTTAATCGCCAACACTTTTTCTTTCTGTGACGTTATTTGTATGCCCTGTTAGAGCATCTTGTGTAGTTTGTTTTACAGGATAGCCATGTTTGCATAAACCTCTTCAGTAACTTCTAACAACGCGGTGCATAAGGACTATGCATATTCATTCACCTTCATGCACAGAAATATACATGCATGGCTTGAATAAAATAGACACTTTCCAAGGGTTTCTTCAACTACAATGAATTAATTTATTGGGTTTCAACACTCCAAAGGGAGTTTCAGTGTCTGACTTAATGAGAATCATGGCTGCTTAACTTTGTCATTTGTTGTTAATTTTATTTTCAGAAAGTTAGGAGTGTGATTTGAGGCTTTTTCTCTAAGCTTCTATGATGGAGATGAATTTATCAAAGAAGGGTTGGGGTGAGGGGGTATTTTACTGTCATTTTGAGGAACGTTAAAACCAAGTCATCAGAATCAAGAGCTATCAGGAGTCAAGATCGATTTTCAAAAACAGGAAAATAAAAACAGAACTCAATTTGTGTTAAAATTAAGGGATTTAGGAGCTCATTTAATTTGATAACTAATGAACAGTATAGATATCATTTATGGGGAGTTTTCTCTGGGTCAGTCACCTATACATATTATTTGTAATCCCAAAGTAACACTGCAAGTTAGTTATTATTAATCACATTTTGCATGTGTCATTTAACTTCTGCTGCATAAGAAACCACCCCCAAGGGCTTCCCTGGTGGCGCAGTGGTTGAGAGTCTGCCTGCTGATGCAGGGGACACGGGTTCATGCCCCGGTCCGGGAAGATCCCACATGCCGCGGAGCGGCTGGGCCCGTGAGCCATGGCCGCTGAGCCTGCGTGTCCGGAGCCTGTGCTCCGCAACGGGAAAGGCCGCAACAGTGAGAGGCTCACATATGGCAAAAAAAAAAAAAAAAAAAAAAAAAAAAAAAAACTACCCCCAAAATTAATGACTTGAAACAACAAGCATCTATTATGCCTTAGAATCTTGTGGGTCTGAAAAGTAGCTCTTCTGTCATGAGTTAACTCAACTGATCTCTGCAGTCATCTGACATCTGGCACTAAATGGTCTCCAATGGCTTCACTTTCATGTCCAGTCATTTGTAGGCTTTTGGTCAGCGACCCTCAGCTCTCCTACATGTGACTGCTCTAAAAGGCTAGTTTGGGCTCATTCATGTTGTGATCTGAAGTTTTCAATCACAAGAGAGGCAAAGTCCCAATGAGCAAGTACTTTTTAAATCTCTACTTGTGTGAACATTTCTAGCATCCTATTGTCCAAAGCAAGTCACACAGCCATGCCTGGCTCCAAGAGGTAGAGAAATAGAGCTACGTCATGATAGGAGGAATGGCAAGGTTACATTTCAAAGGTATGTGCTTTGAGATCAGAGGAGGTTATTGTGGTTATTTCTGAAAAAAAAATAATTGAAAGAAAAATCTACCGCAGGAAAGAAAATTAACTCATGTAAAGGCACAGAGCTCAGACCAAGGCAAGAGAGTTTGACTTAAAAAACATGGTATTCTACAGTCCATGAGACTAACAAACTAAAATCGTTAAGGCAGAGTTGTAATTCATTACACAGAGAAGATCCTTACATACGTGTTCTTCCTAGCTGGCCTCCCTCTTCCACTGCACGTATGTTTATGCCTTCTCTGATCAAATGAGAAGTTCTATAACCAGATCACTTAGTTTACATAGTCTTTGATTAATACCTTATTTGCAGTGTTGTTCAATAGCGAAAGTTCCATATAAGAGAGACCCAAACTCAAATACTTGAAAGAGCCAGGCGGATAACATAAGGTATGAGCCTGACTGGATATAAAACAATAGGGGATGTAGAGTCTGGAGCAATGCGAATTATCTGACTCATCTAAAAGTATCCAAGTTAGAAAAAAATATATAACACTGTGCTACCCCCCATAAAAATCTGCCTCAGGGGCAGAGATAGCCAAGAACTACCTATTTGGTTTGTGGTCTCTGCCATATAAATACCTACCCATCTTTAGCTAGAATTAGCAACATCTCCAAAGTAACAACTCCACCAGAGTGCTGTGCCCTTGAACAGCTGAGACAGGAATGTGTCAGAATCCCTCCACATTGTTTTCAAAAGGAACCCCAATGGACTTTTGATAGGGATGAGGTCACTGGTGTATCTACCTCTTCCCAGGGTCATGGTGTTTGGCGCATCCTGAGGAGGGACTGTCTGTCTGGGAGGCTTGATGGGTGTTCAGGCTGTATGAGACACCATTGCCAGCCTCGGAGATGAGGGCTTGGATGTCCTGAACCCTGCCGGGTGGAAGAAATGCCCACAACAGAAAGAACTGGAGGTTCAGTTTGTCAACAGTCAAAGGGCAATGAAAAACTGTGTATTTTTTCTGTATAACTGTGAGAAAACCAGGCATTTAATACCACCGTTTTAACTTCAAACCAATCAAACATTGGCAGTTTGGAATTGTTTTATTTTGAGGCTTTAGCTTATCTCCGTGGAAGAAAAGTCTTTCCAAACTGGCTTTAACTAAAAATGTCACCAATCCCAGCTGCTCACTGGTGAGCAGAAACCGTGGTAACAGAAGGCCCCTTTTGATAGCCTTCTTCCATAATATCATCCAAATTTGCATGGCAAAGATGTGGGAGCTATTTATGTGTTGATTATTACAGTGCTGCAGTTTATATTTTTCCAAGCACAGTTGAAAATTATATTTAGAAAGGCTGACATCATCTTTAAATATATATTATAGCTCTCATTTGGTAGAGATGAGCTGTTGAAATACATGCCACCTACTCAACTTCTCAGAAAAACGGCATAGATGTTTCACACATGGTTATATATAAACGTGTACACTGGCAAAGAGCTGCACTGGGACCTATAGGACTGAGAGGGAGTTTTGTGGGCTCTGGTTTTTGCCTTCTCAGTTTGCTCTCTATTTAAAAAGAAAGACTGGCAACGTGATTTCATTGGAAGAACATGGGTTTTGTAGCCAGAAAGTTCTGAATTCTGAATTCTAGCTCTGAGACACAGTAGCTGTGTGATCTCGGAAAACCGGGGCATTAGTGTCTATTCCTACCTTTGGACTCAAACTGAAATATCAGCTATTCCTGGGTCTCAAGCCTACTGACCTTCGGATGGGAGCTACACCATCCACTCCCTGGTTCTCAGGCCTTCAGACTCCAATGGAACTAAACCACTGGCTCTCAGGTCTTTAGCTCTCTGATTCACCCTGCAGATCTTGGGGTGTATTAGCCTCCATAATCATGTGGCCAAATTTCTTATAATAAATATTTTTCTACATCTACACATTCCATTGATTCTATTTCTCTGTTTCTCTTACTAATACATACATTAACCTGTTATGTGTTAAATTCCCAAGAACAACTTGTTGAGGCAGAAGATAGTGTGCTATTAGCTCTATTTTACTTACCCCTATCAACAGGTGAGGAAACTGAGACCTCCAGAATCAAATGAATATATTTTAAGGTCAGAGACATTACATAGTGGAAGCAGGATTTGAAATTTAGAAATATAATGCTATTTTTCACCCATTTAACCACTATCTTATATTGTCTAGAGGTTACGTGTTAGATAAAAGTTAGCTGCTGCTACAGCCCTGAGAACGTTTTGGAAATCTGATGCTCATGGTGAAAGAGAATTAAGGATACAGTAATACACCAGTGTACCTCAGGGACAGGGCATGGGGAAAACCATGGAATCCGTAGGCGTCATTCTGTGGAGTGTAGCTGGGACTGGGAAATGCTTTGGTTTCCCTGGCCTATCATCTAACTTCCACCCATCATCTAAACCGGATCTGGAATCTGACTGCTGATACCAATTAGATTTGTGTTTGCAATTCTGTGGCACATCTGAGCGACCATGGCCCTAGAGGGATATCCATGACAGGAATGGAATCTAAAATGTTTTAATTTTATAAGAGAGCAAAGTTACAATAGTATTTTCCTTTTTAGCTTTTAAGTGTCAGAGTCCAAAGTTTCACCAAAGGAGCTTCATGGCTTAGAATGATTAAAATTTCACTTTGTTTAATATAATAGGCCAACTTTCACACTTCAGATGAGAAGAGCCAGATATTCAAGACAAATGCACCTTTTTGAAGGATTATATGACCACCACATTTAATAAATTGAGGCCTCTAAATGACACTTAGATATTGTATTTTGCCGAATTTAACTATTATGAAAAATTCTTCGAAAATCATTTCCCCACAAATGGAAATGAAAATACAGCTGCAAGGGCTAAGAGTAGTGAGATGACATTTTATTTTTTATAAGCTAGTTGGCAAAAATTCAACTTTTATAAGCACATATGGCTGTCTCAAGCTTTTAAGGAATCAGTTTTATGTTTCATACCATTCTTTCTTCTTGCCTATTAAGCAAGTCTGAGTTTGCACCAAGATCAGTTTTTATATGAAGCTCAAAGGTAAGTTAATTTCTGTAATATTTGCATAGGCATAATTGTTTCCACACACTCCATCCGTACCACCACCCTGTCCCTGGGCTGCATAGCACTGTAAAACTAATCAGTTTGAAAACTCACTTTCAGTGTGTCACACCCTTGTTCAAGAAAAAGTTCTTGCTTCATGCTGGTACTCATGGTTCTCAATAACTTGACCCCACTCTCCCTGATAGTTATAATGAGAATAAGATATTTTTTTTAAAAAGAGTATTTTCTTTCTTTTTGACTGCCCCAAATCAACACTTCAGTAAACAACCCTGTCTTGCCCTCTCTAGCTCAGAAACAATTGAGAATTCAGATATGGGAGCCATCAAGATTCTGGTTAAAGTATCAACCTTATTACTAAAAAGTAGACATGGAGCAAAAACATGGCTTGTAACTGCTGTCACATATTCAAAGTTTCTCTCTCCCTTATTCTAACTTAATCTCTACAACTGTAGCTATTCCCTTGCAGGGACAGACCCAACCCTGGTCAGTTCATCGTACCAAGCAGAGACGACCAGAATTTGCCCTCTCGGAAGGAGGCTGGCCCAAAAAGATTGAGGAATGAGCTAAATCAGGCTTATCTGCTTGCTTTTCTTACACTCACCTATGCAAGAAATAAACATACGGTAGGTGTGGGTAGAAAGAAAACTGGTATGTTTCTCATTTCATCTCTGTATTAGCTTTTTATTGCTGAAAAAAAAAATTACCACAGACTTAGAGGTTTAAAACACCTGTTTATTAACTAAAAATTAGGTATGTCAGTCCTACTCAGAGTCATCAGGCTGAACTCAAGATGTTGGACAGACTGAATCCTTATCTGGAGGCTCTGGGGAAAAAAATAGACTTCCAGGTTCTTTCTTATTGTTGGAAGAATTCACTTCCTTGTGGCTATAGGGCTGAGGTCTTGTTTTTCTTGCAGGCTGTCAGCTAGGGGCTATCCTCAGTCCCTAGAAGTCACCTTCATTCCTTGCCTCATGGCCCCTCCACTTTCAAGTCAGCAAGGATCCATCAGATATGTCTTGTGCTTTGGATCTCTGATTTATCTTTCTCTGACATTTAGACCTAGATTTTAAATAAACTTTTTATTCAAGAACAGTTTTAGAGTTACTGTGCAGATAAGGAATTCCAATATACCCCACACTCCTGATTCCCAATTATTAATATATTAGAGTAATATGGTATATTTGTCATAATTAATAAAGTTGGTGTTTTGTTATTAATTAACCTCCATATTTCATCAGATTCTTCTGTTTTTCTCTAATGTCTTTTTTCTATTCCAGAATCCCATCCGGTATCCCACACTACATTCAATCTAAGTTTCCTCTTGGCTGTAAAACTTCTCAGATTTCCATGTTTGTAATGACCTTGGCAATTTTGAGGATTCCTAGTCAGGCATTTTGCATAATGTCCCTCAACAGGGATTAGACTAATGTCTTTCTCATGATTCAACTGAGGTAATGTGTTTATAGGCAGAAGACCACAGGGGTAAAGTGCCATTCTCATCACATTATCTCAAGGGCACATGCTATCAATATGACTTACCACTATTGAGGTTAACTTTGGTCACCTTGTTTGAGGTAGTTATTGTCAGTAAAGTTACTATGTTCTTCCCCTCTTTCCATACTGTGCTCTTTGGAAGTAAGTCACAACGTGCACTGTACACTTAAAGGGTGGAGAATTATACTCTACCTCCTTAAATGTAGAATATTGACGTTATTTGAAACCTTATGCACAGGATATTTAGCTCTTCTCCCATATTTATTTATTTGTTTAGACCTTTATTTACATCAGTATGAACTCATGGATATTTATTTTATACTTAGGGTTATAATCCAGTATTTATCTACTTATTTACTCAAATGGTTTCAACTTCAGTCATTAGGAGTTCCTTCAGTTGGTTCCTGCATCCCTTTGATATCCACCCAGAATACCTCCCTTTCTTATAGTCAACCCTGCCATAACATAACCTAATCACAAAAGAGAAAGTGAAGTCCATTATATTTCTAGTCTCAGAGATTGTACAGAGTAGGTACACCAAAGAGCAAGAAATCTTGGGACCACCTTACAATTTTGCCTACCACAGTCACCCTCCTAAAAAGTGAAACAGAAAGCTACTAAATCCCATAAAACATGACAAATGGGAAATAACTCTCTTCTATGTCAATATTATACACACATATTATGGAGGAAAGAGGGTTTTCCTGTGTTTCTGTGTATACATCCTTACTGAATTTAGTTTTCTGTCTTTTTCTCCTCCCTTTCACTCACACCTCACATTTAGTCTATCAGCAATACTTATTGGGTCTGTGTGCAAATATATCTCAACCACTCCCCACTATATCCACGGTCTAAGTTACCATCTTTTGTTTTATCTAATAGAGTACTGTAGTCTCCTCACTGGCCTCTCTAGAAAAGTTGCAAGAACTGAAAGTATTAAAACAATGAAATAAATTAGATCAGATCCTTACTCTGCTCAAAACCCTCCAGCTTTCCCAAAGGTATTAAAATATAACCCAAAATCCAGCTTTCCCAAAGGTATTAAAATAAAACCCAAAATCCTTATCATAGTCTGCAAAGACCCAGGTCAGTTCTTTGAACACTACCTGTGGAGAAGGACTGGTTCTTTCCACTAATTTTTGCAGATCAGTACCAGTGCAAATCTCTTCTAACATAAGACTGACCATGTAAATTCAATGACACCTGTATTTGAACATATTATGCTCAATGAAGTGAGTCCACTGATCACTGCTTAAATGTTGTGCAATGTCAAGTTGCTATAAATGTCTCTAAATGCTTGCTTTCAATTTTATTGTCATGGAGAACTGGTAGTTCAGAGATGGGAGTGGTCAGTGCGCTACACTTTGATTAGCACAGTGCTCTCAAAATCTGAGCCCTGGCCATCTCCCTCCCTCCTGCTCTCCCCATTGCTGCCTTCTTTCCAGCAAATCTCACATCATGTTCTCTCTATAACACACTGCACTAGTTTTCTATTATTATATAATAGACTACCACTAGTTTTAGCAGCTTAAAACAACACACATTTATTATCTCACAGTTTCCATGAGTCAGGAGTCCAGGCATGACTTATGTAGAGCCTCTGCTTAAGGTTTCACAAGGCTGTAATCAGGTTCTCATCTAGAATTTGGTGTCTTCTTCCAAACTCCCGTGGTTATCGTCAGACTTCTGGTCTGTGAGGTTGTAGAGCCAAGACCAGCAGCTCCTTAAAGGTACTCCAAAGTTCTCTACTAAACGGGCCTCTATATACACAGCTACAACATAGAAGCTTTCTTCTACAAAGCCAACAAGGGGGAGTCTCTCACTACAGTCTTCTAAAATGGAGCCATATAACAGTATGTAAATATGGGTAGTCAATGTCATAAAAAGTAGCTTAGTTAGGGATATCCCATCATCTTTGCCATATTCATCCACTGGAAGCAAGTCACAGGTCCTACATATACTCAACAGGAAGAGATTACACAAAATCGTGGACAGCAGGAGGTGGGAAATCATTGAGGGTCACTTTAGGGTCTGTCTAGCAAACACCAAGCTTGCCTAGGGGTTTGTCCTTGCATTTCCTCTCCCTAAAGACTCTATTCCTCATTTCTTCTAGGTCTCTGCTCAGATCTTACATTTTGAGAGTCCTTCCCAAACCTGCTTCCTAAAGCAGCCACCCCATCATAGTCATCCCCAGTGCCTTACTCTCCTTTATTTTTCTTCACAGCATGGATCATTCTCTGACATTAAATGATTATTTGTTCAAAATCTGTCTTTCCCATTAGAATGGAAACTAATGGAAACTATTAGTTTGGGAATAGTTGGAAACTATTCCAACTATGGAAACTATTTTCCAAGTTGTAAGAAATGGACCTGTCATGGAGTACATGCTCAAAAAATATTTGTTGGATGAATCAGTAAAAAATTTTAATTTGTAGCACTGGTCACCAAAGTTGGCTAATTTGATCCACACCTTTTAAAAATTTTTATTGGAGTATAGTTGATTAACAATGTTGTGTTAATTTCACGGGTACAGCAAAGTGAATCAGTTATACATATGCATGTGTCCACTCTTTTTTTAGAGTCTTTTCCCATATAGGCCATTACAGAGTATTGAGTAGAGTTCCCTGTGCTATACAGTAGATCCTTATTAGTTATCTATTTTATATACAGTAGTGTGTATATGTCAATCCCAATCTCCCAATTTATCCCTCCCCCGCTTACCCACTGGTAATCATAAATTTGTTTTCTACATCTGTGACTCTACTTCTGTTTTGTAAATAAGTTCATTTGTACCCTTTTTATAGATTCCACTTTTTACAGTAGATTATGAACAATGTGAGTTGCTGTTAATGTTTAATCTTATCTCTATTGCAAGTTTGCTAGTGGAAACAATGTAATAGAATACAAATAGCACAGACTTTGGAACAGTACAGTCTGCAATCAAATTCAAATTGTTATTCACTACTTTTGTGATCTAAGAGGTTAATTTCTCTGAATTTCAATTATAATACCTGAGAAAACAGTGCATGGTTTTCATCAAGTAGATTTGGGTTAGATCTTAGACCCACTATTTACTAGTATGACTTTAGACTAGTTTCTCAAGCTTCTGGAGGTTCAGTGACCTCATCTGTAAAATGGGAATAATAATATTTTTTCCCACATACAGTGACTGTGAAGTTAAATGAGCAAATGCATGAAAAGCACCTAACTTGGTGATGGGCACACTATTTGCACTCAGTACACATTAGCTTTTATTAATATCAATACTTTTATGCATATTAATATAATAAAATTATATAATCAATATCAATATAAATTCTGTGGTACACAGTATGCTGTTAAATGATATTCACTATCTTTCTATATCTTTCATTTGGACTTAACATAGAGCTAGATATAACAATAATAATAGTGATAACTACCTTCTATGGAAAATTTTATTTTGTTTTGTTTTATTTTATTTTGTTTTGTTTTATTTTATTTTGTTTAGGGCAAGTCCTAAACAACTCTTCAGAACAGGTGACCAAGAAGCTAGTGTCAACATTCCACACATAGCTGACTATTCTGGCTAATGCTGAGGAAAAAACACATAAATTACTCTCTATAACTAACTATGGGGAGTTGCTGTTCAATGGATATAAAGTTCAATTATTCAAGTTGAAAAAGTTCTTGATATCTTCTGTACAACATTATGCTTATAGTTAATACTGTACAGTTCACTTAAAAATTTGTTAAGAGGGTAGATCTCATATCATGTGTTTTTACTGCAATAAAAAAAAATGCCTGGGGCTTCCCTGGTGGCGCAGTGGTTGAGAGTCAGCCTGCCAATGCAGGGAACACAGGTTCGTGCCCTGATCTGGGAAGATCCCACATGCCGCAGAGCGGCTGGACCCGTTAGACATGGCCGCTGAGCCTGCGCGTCCAGAGCCTGTGCTCCGCAATGGGAGAGGCCGCAACAGTGAGAGGCCCACGTACCGCAAAAAAAAAAAAAAAAAAGGCTGTACATAATATTTTCATTATTTTTTAAGTTTTTACTCATAGCATTTCACAAATGATGTGTTTCTATGTAAGGATAGGTTAAACAACAAATTAAAAGAAGCATTTTATTATTAAGCTGTATGAAATACTCATAAAATTATGATTAAAAAGAAATATTTTCCCTTTTGTTAACATCTAATTATATAGAGTCCATGAAATCCTCTATTACAACTTAAAATACTAATTAAGTAAAAGTCTAATATTCTGAAAAAGAAAAAATGTGTACATTCTAAATATATCTTATTGCAGAGTTATGAATTTAGAAACATATACATGTTTTATGTATTGCAAAATACAATGTAAAACAAAGCAAACTGTAAAAACTGAAATAGAATTCTAACATAAGATGGTGAGTTAACCACCCAGAGGAAAGAATTATTTGAAACGATTTTAAAACATGCTAATTTTACTATTTAACCATAGTGGAATATAGTCTACGAATGAATAAGACAGTCAAGTAATCCTAAATAGCATTCAGTAGTCAACTATTTATTTTAACATTGTTACTGCTATATTGAGATCATATGTTTATGCATGTGGATACATTCACTACAAAACTTTAAATACATAATTATGTTAATAGGATAGTTGATATTCTCAGTGCACAAGAAAAGAAATAGAAAGATAGAATCAAATACTCTAAATAAAATCATATTGTGTTAAACCTCAATTTGAAAATATCAGTGTGGACTCAGAGTTATTTATTTATTTATTTATTTATTTATTTATTTTAATATGTACTCCCTAGATATGCCTATTGGAAAAGCCTAGAAGCTATGACAACCCAATAGCAATAAGAACACCTAGCACCCAGATTGTGCTCTCTATATAATATACTCCACTAAAAAGAACCAGTGATCCTTGGGGAGTGATTGATTTCAAGTCTCAAGCAGAAAATATCCAACAAGTCTGAGACTTCTTGCTGTACAAAATGCAAGAAAGAGCTTAAAAACTAATTGGTCAGTCCAAAAGGCCCAGGAGCAAGCAGGAAGTGTCTCTTGTTGGCCATAAGTGAGAAATTTAAGCATATAGTAGCAATAGTAATAGTACCAGCAGTAATAATAAAACTAATTAATAAAATAATTAAAACATATTGAATATATTGAAACCCATGGTGCTGTTCAGAAAAGAAAGACAGGAAGGAAGGAAGGAAGGAAGGAAGGAAGGAAAGAAGGAAGAAAGGAAGGGAAGGAAACTCATTTAACCTTTAAAACTTACTAGGACATCAACTCCTTTCTTAAAAAAGAATCATTTTTAAAGGAAATAGTTAAGAATAAATAAAGATAGTTAATAACAAGTTAATAAATAATTAATTTAACAGTACACAAATTTAATATTGATGCTTATTAACAATTATTATTAATAAATTATTAATGATAAATTTTAAATAAAGTAATACATAATTTAAAATAATAATTTCTTTTTTGTAGAAGAATTGTATTTTGAGGTCAGCAAATAGCTTTTGTTGATGAGGAGATCTTTTTAGAAAAACCTCAGCTGGTAAATGAAGGAAATTTGAATGCAAATCACTATTTGGCACCCCGAAATAAAGTAATTAATTTAGGTAACCATCAACAATAGATGAAACCCTTAGATAAAAGTTTGTGAACTTTATAATGGAATCATCAGGTAGCCACAACCTGAACCCACTGATCACTTTATTTCACTATAAGTGAGATAGACATATGTATGCCTGATGTGATCTGTCACTTATGAAATATTCTTTTAAAAGAAAAAACAAAACGAAACAAATCAAGGCTTTAGAACTAACATTCAACCTAAGGGACAACTCACAGTGTGTCTGCAAAAAGTCAATAAAGTGAAAAAAAATTGTGAATAATATTCCACCTAAGAATAATGATAGGACTCATTTGGATCCTGATATAAACCAAGCCAACTATAAAGACACACTTTGCTGTGGTTTAGAAAATGTAAATATGGACTGAGTATTAAATGTATATGTGGAATAGTGCTAATTGTACCTAGTTATGATCATGTGATTTGGAAGAAAAGACTTAATTTTAGATACTCTTAGTGAAATACATAGAGATGAAATGACATAATGTCCGTGATTTTCTTTAAAATACATCAGTGCATAAGATTATAAAAAAGACAAAAGGGATAAATCAAACAAATGTGACAAAATCTTGATGATTGTTAAATCTGGGTGATATATGGCAATACTGTGAATTAGTTTACCCTCAAGTATGTTTAACAATTTTCATTAAAATTAAGAAGAAAAACTAAAACAAAACCCCTTCCTCTCTGGGGTATGAACTTATCCCTAAAGGGACCCTGTCACCATTCTTAGGGACCACAAATCTGATTGGAGGATCTGGATTCTATCCTAGATCTGAATCAACACCAGGCTTCCCATGTTCCTCACATGCTCCTTGTTTTCCTGTCTTTTTCTTTAGTCCTAGAAACCATACAATATCATAGTCTTTCATTCTACTAATGGCTTCATACTGATCTCACTTCTTGACTATTCTGAGTTGTCATGAGAGCATCACATTGTTCAGAACTGAGTCCTGACTTCTGCTTCTTGTACTAATTCAAGTGTTAAATCATGGATTGTGATAAACAAGAAAGAATTTACTGAAGACCTAGAAGGGGAGAATAGTTTGTACCATTAGAGAGTCAGATATTGTCACTCTGGATAGAGGAAGAGGGAAAAACAATAACCCAAAGGCCTCTGTGGGCCCAATACACCTTAGAGATAATCAAGGGACTTATCTGATTATTAATTATAATAACTAAGTGAAAAACTAATATTAATTGAATTCAGTTTATACTAGGCACAAGGGTGAGGTCTTTACATTCATTACCTCATTTATTTATTGAAATAACCCCTCAAGGTGGTCATTATTAATGTTCATATTTTACAATGCTTAATTAACTTGCAAAAGTAAAACGACTACCAAGTGAAGAAGTCAGGATTTGACCCCACATCTGACCCCAGAGCCCACATTCTGGTAAGAAATAGAGAAAATAAAATTTGGGGGCTTCTGTTAAGTATAGAAAGCACTTTGTTTCTTTGTTTGTTTTTAGGAAGAAGGAGCTTTTTCTTTCATTTATTTAACCACCATTGATTACTCATATGCTATGTGTCAGATCCAGTGCCAAGACTAAGAGGATAGTGGTAAATATGACCTGGTACCAGCTTTTGGAAAGTTCAAAATCTAGTTGGTGAGACTGATACACCAATAGATAATCAGAATGCAATACTATAGTTATTAAAATTGAGGTATACAAAATTGTTGTTTTTGTTTCTTTCGCAGTTTGTCTGCAAGTCAGACTTTAGAATAAGGACTAACATGGAAGTATTTATGAAAGGTGTAACTGAAGGAAAAATTAAATAACATGAAATAGAGCTGGAGAAGACAGTTTCAAGGGAATGACATAGGGTAAGAAAAATAAGTAGGACTTCAGCAGGACAGATAGTGGCAGAAATAAGAAGGGTGAAGGGTCTGCAGAAGTCAGAGCTCAGAGGGTGGGGTAAGGCAGGGAGCCATGGCTCTGAAGGTGGCTGGGGACTTAATAGTGATGGTTTTACCCGGGACGTCCCATCACCCTCACTTTTTTAAGGCACAGGAAATATTCAGCCAGACATATTCGAAGAAGGTGGTCATTTTGCACAAAATTTTGCTACAATCTTTTTGGCCAATACACAATCTTGTGTATGAACTTCGTGGTAAACTATTAAAAGACAATATTTCCTTGAAACAATTATTTTTTTTTCCAGTTGGGGGTTAAACATTCATATACGTGGTCTCTATTTTTGTCTTGGAATTTGCAGGGAATACAAACCACCACATGGCTTTATAAGTAAGTAGTCCCTTCAGGATGTCACCTGAACCCTTGGCAAGCACAGTGGCTCTTCTGATGCCAACCTTGGATGTGGTAGATAGAGGGACTAATAGGAATTGCTGTTTCCAACCCTTCTGAAACTTTCCAAGCTGTCTTTGACATCTGTTCCATGCACATTCCACTAGCAGCTAGGGAGTAAGGGATTTTGAAGATACTATTAACATTTTTTTGTCAATTAGGAAATGTGTGATCAAATAATTGCTCTAAACTCTTCAAGATGACCTAACTTAGAAAGCTGGAACAAGGCAATGGAAGGCTATCTATATTCACCCTAAGAGTATGGTTTACTTATGGTATAGTGTTAAACAAAAAATCTAAATTTTGAAAGTTCTAAGGTGTTTGTCCACATGACTCTGAAAAAATCTGCTTATTTGTAGATCTTTTATTCAACACAGGCTCCTGGCAAAATAAACCATTCTATTTTCTCCATATGTACTCTGGGATGCCCTACTTCAGTGCCCATAATGATGCTCTTCTTTCCACAAGGAAGCCTGTTTCTTTCTTCTCAACATTTCTAAATGCTATTTGCTTCATCCATACCTGGACTAATTCCTGATTTTTTCATATAACAGTTGAGTGACCTTGGGCAAATCTCTCAACCTCTTTGCGACCCCAACTTTCTTCATCTGTAAAATGGAGATGATGGCTATAGCTAATTTAGAATCATGTAAGGATTAACAGATAACATCTATGAAGCACTTAGTACATAATAAAGGCTTAATAATTATAACCTATTATTTTAATATAAATTATTATAGTATTAATAGCCTGTCCTACTTTCATCATTGTCATAGACTCCTTTCTGATTCTCTTTAGAACAATTATTCCCTGCCTGCTCTGAGTTTCCATTGCAATGTACCTATACCGTTTTCATGCAGTACATCATTTCTTACTTTAGATATCAGTTAATATATATGTGTTCTGTCTCCCTTGTAACTTCTGGGGATCAATATCCATATTTGAGTCACCTGCATGTCCACATTTTCTAGGATGGTGATATGCTTAGGGGAACGACTTAGAAATATTTATTTCATAGATATCACATTTTGAAAGTGAAAAGCAAATAACATGTCTATGTAAGTTAGGGGGTATTGGTGGTACCACCAGCCACTCTTGCTCAGATGGCCCTCAAGTTCCCCTGACTGGCCTCTTTGACGCCAAGCCTGGTCCTTACAGCCACACTCTCTAGACAGAGTGATTTTCCTAAGGCACAACTCTGATGGAGTTGCTCCCTTGCTTTATTTCTTTCAATGGCATTCCATGATCAGTGCAAACTTCACTATTGCCATAAGAGACATTTCATTATCTTCTGACCTCTACTCCCTCTTTTCCAGCCTCATCCCTCACCCCTCTCTTCACTTCATGCAATATGTGGAACACATACTGGATTACGTGAAATATGACATTTTCCAGACTCTCTCTACCCTCCTGTTCTGTGCACCTTTCTTTTTGTCTGGAATAAACTACTTACCACTTTCCAGTGTCATCTAGTTGACTGTGACTCATCCTTTAGAATCCAGTATAAATATAACCACATTATCTCACCAAGAAAGCCTTTCCAGTCCCTCTCTATTTTGGCTATTTCTCTGTCCTATATGCTGCCTTGTCTCCCTGTGTGTATCTCTATCATAACATTTAAACCACAGTATTAAATTTTATCTTACATATAGGTTTCACATCTCAGATTCTGAAGTGCTTGAGCTAAAAAGCTCTCAATCATCTTATTCACCGCCCCCCACCGCCCTTCTGAGAGTTCCAATACTTCCAATAACTTAGAACCTACCTCACTACCTTCCACCCTTATATTCACCCACTGTCTGCCTCACATTTAATTAATATCAACTGCATAAATTTTCCTTCAGATATCAACTTATTTAATGTGTTTTCATGAATTTTTGCATGCAGTGTACTCTTCCTATAAAACCCATTCCACCTTTATTCTCTTGACCAATATTTGTCTTGTATTCATCGTGAACACCATGGTTTCACAACCTTGAAACTATTGGCATTTTAGACCAGTTAATTGTTCACTGTGAAGGCTGTCTTGTATTGTTTCCTTACCTCTATGCACTAGAGGCCTATAGCATGCACCCTTGCCTTACTATAGCAAACAAAAATATCCCCAAATACTGCAAAATACCACCGATGGGGCAAAATCACTCTTGGTTGAGACTGTAGGCTACACCCTAATAATAGAACTTTGTGTTCCTCTCTCTGTTTACAGTGATGAATGGATTTAACCTGGTTCAATGAAGACTACTTTTTATTGGTAGTGTTATTACTGATAAAGAATATGTGATTAGAACCTAGGAAGCAAATCCTATTTCCCATTAGTGTCATACTCTTTTATTTAAAAGAGGGTTTTCTAGACAAAAAAAAGTCAAATCAAAGATTTTCTATTTGTTGAAAAATACAGAAGGCAAGAACCCAAGAGTACTATAACATTGTCATTATAAGTAGTAGGCAGTAAGCACCAAGGATTGATAATGGAAGCTCAACCTAAAAAAAAAAAAAAAAAAAAATGCCAAAGAGGTAAGGATGTGAGAAATTTTCTATTAATTTAATGCTATTTTGTGTTCACATCAATCATCTAAATCAAATCAAAATTCATTACTCTTTTCTTTCAACCCTAAATCACACTATGAATTACACCTATTTCTTTTATGACGTGGCTATGGAAAAAAGGGATAGTCAGTTTTTCAATTTAACTCAATATAGGTGAGTTTTATGCAATTCAACAAACATTAAGAACACTCTTCTGTGTGCCTAACTCTTTAATAAAGTTTTAGGACTTCACCCATATATTCAACATGCTTAAATTCTAATGGTTGTTCTATATCTAAAAAAGACTAGAGTTATCAGGGGGAAAGTCCACTGGTTATAGAGACTTCTCAGGGAAAGTAATGCAGATAGTTGGTTTTGAACAATGAGTAGGAATCTTTAGGTAGACAAGACAATGAGAATGTACCAGAGGATGCCACCAGAATACACATCAATGTATTGCTTCCAAAATGTCTTGCTGCAAGAAACTCAGCAAAGCAGAGGATTTAAATTCTGTCACAAGTTTCTTCTTGCTTTGGGGACTGGTTACAAACATTTTTTTAAACCAGAAGAGGTCCATCGACTATGCTTTAAGTAAGTCTGTGGAAAGCGCAAAGAACAATATGTATGGGCATGAATCATAATGTCATTTGAGTAAGCTTATTCTATCAGAAATTTTGAGAATCTAAACCAGGGCATAACACTGAGTATGGTGAAGGTAGGGAAGGAATTAGGGGAAGAAAATATTTCCTCCCTATAGTGCATAGGGTCTGTATCCTGGTATTTCCTTTCATATTTTATTTTATTTTATTTTGGAGCAGAATTTGGCAGAATTTCTTTCTTATTTTTTAATTTAATTTTTATTTTATATTGGAGTATAGTTGATTTACAATATTGTGTTAATTTCAGGTATACAGCAAAGTGATTCAGTTATACATCCTATAAGTCAATATTTGAGTGAGGCTTATATGGGAACTCTCCATATTACCTTCACAACTTTTCCGTCAACCTAAAACTATCCTACAATAAAATGTTTATTTAAAAAGAGATTTTAAAAATCATGAAAAAAAGAAAAATAATGGTCTGAACAATGGAGAAGGTCAGCAGAAGGGAATAGTCAGGCAAGGCAGGGTGCTGAAACATTGGAAGGGGATTGAATTCCCGGTGTTTTTGCAGTTATAGATCCCTATCCTTAGCCCCTCCATGATCCCTTTCTTACCACATGTGCCCTTGCTCTCACTTCCTCCTATTACTAATTAGGCTGTTTTATATGAATTTCAGCATGCAATATTTCATATTTAATAACCTTGCATCAGAAGAAATGGGAAGTCAAAGAGGCTGGAATTTATTGCCAGGTGTTCTGGACAGCATCTAGGGCATTTATAGAGAACCCACAAAATTCCTCAATACCCTGAGGAACTCAAAACCCACACTTTCAGGAATCCAATAATTTTCAGCTGAGAATCCTATAAATACCACAGGAGATGGGCTATACCCTGATCAAGCTCATTCGCTGGTTATTCAGGCAACAGGAAGTTGACATTCAGGGGTACTCATAATTGGCCTTTGCATTTAGCACCTTGTTCACATAAATTGAGGAAGTTCACACCTCTAATCTCTTGCTACTAATGTCAGCCTGCTAGAATCTGAACTCAATAAGATAAGGTTAGCTTGCTGGAAAAGCTTATTTTTCTCAACAGGAGGAAAAGAATCTAAATGTTCAACTGAGAAACATGGAATCTGACATGAGCGGTATGCTTCCAAAGCTGAAGGTTAAAGGCAGAATGTCACTAAGGTTGTTACTCAGTCTTTATGATTTCTGTCTTTTTAAAACATGACTTCACATTCTCTCTTTGTTTGTATTTTATATTAGAGCCAAGTTGATTAATATGGTACACCCATACACACCCATGCTGTCTCTCTTCTCTCCTTTGCTCACAATGTACCCATGACCTCAAGTACCATTTTTTGTATCATTAAAAGTCTAAATCCCACCTTAAAACTCCTATTCAAATTCATTCCCTTTAAATTCCTATTTCCTTGAAATCTTCTTTACTCTGTCAAAAATCGTTGTTCATTTCCATCTGTGTTTATTATTCTTATTTTTAAAAGTTGACACCTAAATTTTGTCATTTATTTTTCCTTAGCCAAATGGCATGCTTCTTGAAGACAGCTAGTTCAAATTTCTCTATTCTAACAGTGCCTAAAATAGTGCTGGTGTTAGAGATGACACTCCCAGAAAAGCAAGTCACCTGTTGTAAAGCTTCTTGTTGGAAGCATTAGGATGGCAATTATAAGTGGTGATTGTTTAAGCCAGAAATGAGCCTCTCTTTAAAAAAACACCACAGTTTGGGGCCTTTATAAAGGCAGTATATGGGCCATCTGAAAAGAGATGAACAAGGACTTCAGGATTAAGACTCCTTCCCCAAGAATCCAATAAAGTGAATAAAATATATATATACAGTAGAAAGGAAGAAAACTTTACCAAGAGCAGCCAGACATGGAAAAGGAAACCATCTAATGCTTCATAAATTAGAGGTCATGGAATGAAAAAGATATTTATATAGTAGCTTAAAGTATCTGTGTACCTTGGCACAACTGCTTATCTTAGATGCCTTACTAACAAGCCCACAGATCCTAAGAATTTCCAACATTACCCCAACATTTTGAAAGTAGCAAATTAAGTGGATAGTCTTAAATTCCTTTTGTTCTTACTGGTGAGTTGTGGATACGGTCCCTGGAAAACCTGTTTAAAGAAGGAAACTCAAGAATCCAGAGCTACTCTGAATTGGGGGAATAATCCAAAGCACAGTGGTAACTATGCCATGAGATTGGATTTTACTTACAACTAAGAGAAATGAAATTTGATAAAGGACACTTAGCCAAAAATATATTTTAAAGTAACAGGTAGTGTAAAAACACTGCACACCGCTATTTTGAACTAGACATCTTCCCCTGCCACTGAGCTATGGAGGAGCAGACATAACACCAAATGCCTTACCCTCAAATCACTCTTTGGCAGGGAAAACAAACTAGTCCTGGATAAGTAAGGAAATATTCAGCATTCAAGCAGTCACCCAGCTGCCTGAAAGTGAGCAAAATTACGGCGGAAAATGGCATAGTAAATACACAAACCTAGCTAAGGAAGAAGGAGAGGTAGCAACAACATAGCATTTCAAAGATAAATATCAAATCTAAAAGGAAAAATAAACAAAGGAACAAAAAATCCTTCATAAGTGTTACACTTTACAACATATATAATTACTATATGAAGTTAATGAGCCAAAGTCTGAAAGACATGAAAATAAACTAACAACCAAAGTCATGAAGATAAACTAACAAGAAAAGATGAAAAGATATATTGAAAACTTGATTAAGAAAATAACATCATTACTGAATTGATACATACATTGGAATCAACAAGGAACCAAACAGAGCAAGCTGAAAAATCAAATTATGACAGAAAACAGCAATAACAACACACTTGGGATAATCAGAAATAATGCAGGTGAGAAAGGCAAAAAAAAAAAAAAAAAAGATTAAACTAGTTAGATGATAAAAATTGATTGAAATAGAGAAAAAAAGAAAAAGCAACAAAGAGAGAGAAGGAAGTGTGTTGTTTTTGAATCTTTCTTTGAAATGAATATAGAACTAAATTCCCAGGTACTTTACAGAGACTATATTTCAGTAAAATGTGATAGGAAACCATCAGTACCAATATGCATCATGTTTAAGTTATTGAACTTCAAGTACAAAGAAAGTTTTCTTTAGGCTTTTGGGCAGAAAAAAGCAAATTACCCACAAGGTAGATATAACCAGGCTGGCTTCAGACTTCTCTGCATAGAAACATTCAATGCTGGAAGACAGTGGGTCTTTGTCTCCAATGATCTGAGAGGGAAAAAATGTATGGAAAGAATATCATACATATATGAATCAACCAAATCAACGAAAACCATCTTATACGCTTTTATTTCTAGTTTAGATTATCAGCACCTATAAGATGGAAACCTTGAGTGATTATAATAGGTGAGTTCAAGCTATGAAACCAGCATAAGCAAAAGCTTGAAGATGGAAGATATCTGATCCGTTCTGGAGAGTGTAGGTCATGTTAGAGTGTCATAGGTGGCAAGGACAGAAGAAGGTAGTAATAGTAATAGAAGAGTGGGCTGACACAAGTTTGTACAAAGCCTTGTGCACTTCTTATATGTTATCCATTAAACAGCAGTAAACCATGAAGCTTCTAGAAATAGAGTGTGTATTCTAAAGTGTCTAGTTTATAACCCACTCTAAAGGGTTAATAGAGTTTTAGCTTCCGTAAAACCTTAAATGACGTGAATACAGATCCTTCCATTGCGCCATTTTAAAATTTTTTTTCCTTTTTTTAAGAGACAGACAAAATGCATGACTTTCAATTGATGTTCTGAAACTATTTTTAGCATTAGACATTTACTAGATCTCGACCATGTGTGAGACCCTGGTCTTGGAGTAGAATCAGTAAATATCCAGCATCATTTCCATATTTACAATTCTGTATATAATCATTAACATTTAGCAGGACAACTGTAAGTTTTGTAAGTAAAAGTACTCTCAGGATTAGTAAGGTAAGGGAATAAATACGTTAGTTTAGACAGAGTGTCCAAATGGTTAGCGACCATAAGGTGAAGTCTCAGAAATCAAGAAAATTCAATTATGCTAAGCGTCATATTTCCTAAGTATTCTGGTTTTATGAATTCAACTCTAGTGAGTAAAGCACTGTGAAAGATTGGCTCCTTCTTTTGTTCACCCATCAATCATTTTCAAATTCTTAATCCCTGTAGAAATGGACACATTTTTTTCACCGTGACCTGACAGTAGTGTAGTGTGTTGAAAAGAACATTGATTAAATCTCAGAATGTAATTATTAGCTGTGTAATCTTGGCCATGAGAATTAATCTCTGGGACTGTCGGTTTCCTTATCTGTAAACAGTAAAACCACTAAGCAGTACCCACGGTTATGGTAAACAGTAAGTTAATGTATAGAAAGGGTTTATAATGACAATCTGCATATATGCAGAATAAATATCAGTCAGTTACGTTTTTCCTTCCTTTGTCACTGGTCTTCAAATCAAGAAACCTGATTTTTTTATGACTCAAGTTCACAGTGTGATCTCGCACAGGCACTTAAGCAATTAGGGTCCTTGTCTATAACACATCTCTTATGTTTCTTCCAGCACTAAAACCAGTGAGGTAAATATCATGCAAAGTTGTTGTAAAGAGCAGTTATAGAATGCAGGGGAATGAAATCATCTAACACTGCTGCCCAAATGGCTATGAACTCGGTCTGTAGGATGACCGAGACATAAATCATCACTTCCCAACAAGTGAAGAAAGCCCAACCACTATGGAGAGCATTGTGATTGTACATAGATGAGCTTTATTGTTATTTTGTCCATCTTACGGTGGGTGATGTTCTTCATATATGGCAAATCCATACCTCCAAATGAAACTCATGTGTGACCCATATGCACAGACATTCGTGTCAATCTGATCACTAGCTGGAACTTGTGCATCCCCAAATTGCTGCAACTTAGGTTCTTTGGGAAATAATTATTTTGGAAAAGAAGTCATGCAGGAGATAATTAAGAAATGGCAGGACTTTCATTTTCCATTTCCATTTCTTTCCTTTTGCTTTCTTTAATGTCTGGAAAGTGATGAAACAAACTTGAAATGGTAAGTGATGGAAGTGAGTTTGATTATCATTTTGAATTTTCTCAACTCCCGTTTATCCTTTAGGATAACTGATGATATATAAAAAATGTAAGAGTACTCCATTAAACATAGGTTAAAAAAATTATCAACTTGTGGTCTACATATGTGAATACTGATTTCAAATTTCAGCCAGGCTACATTTCACAGACCAGTTAAGAAACAATCATACCTGAAGAATGACAAATAATGTAGCAGACTATCTAAGTTGTATATTGTCTATTTAACTAGGTTTTCTGGCATTCCTGCCAAGTCTGGTTCTCATGAAAGATAATTTATTTTGTCATTGGGTGGCAGTGGAATCTATTTAGGCAACTGTGATATAGATTTATATTCCACTAAACTGTCACATTGATTTAAATGACTTGGTCTTATATGGAGGCTGATCAAAATGAAGATTGGTTGTAAAAGTATTCTAGATGGAAACACCACTGTATTAGGAGTATTATGAATTGTCTTGCTACATTTTCTCTAAAATTAACCTTTGGCCTAAGGAACATTATCACTTTAAGTTTATTCAGATCCATGGATTCAATAGGGTGAAAGCAACTTATTTCAAAAGTAAAAATATCATCTGCAAAGATCAGCTCTATTCCCTTGCCAAACAAAATTCCATTAACTAACTTAAATTGAACTTAATAACAATCACATAAACCAATTAGTTTCAATTTTTAACTCCATTAGGAGTATAATTCATCACGGTATTGCTAGATATAACTGTGCTTCTTCTGATTTTCAGTGGATTAAATAACTATAACGGGGGTGCTAATTATACAATGATGATGCAGGCACTTCAAGATTACTTTCCTTAATATAGATAGAATCATTGGAAAATAGTTTTTTTTTTCTTTTTCAGAACATATCCTTAGCCCACATTGCATTTTCTGATTTTATAATTTAAAGTGAGTGTGAGTGTCTAATATATAATTGAACCTACAGTAACCTGTGGGCTTTGGTGATAATTATTTCTTTCCATGAAAATCCAGATAACCTTTACTTTTCCATTCTCTGTAAAATCCATGGCTTACCAAGTGCTCTAATCTTGTGTAGTTTTATAATCCTTTAGGGTTCACAGAGGGAAATTTGGTGTCTCCATGGCTTGTGATCTGATCCTGGAACTCTTCCAGTATTAGTGCTCCAGGGCTTGGTTCTAAACTCTTTTTTTCTGTCTACAGTACTTTCCAGTGTGATCTCATGTTCATAGTACCATCTATGTGCTTTTGCCTTTCAAATCCATAACTATAGAGAGAACCTCTTTAAGAAACTCTAGACTTGTATATCTAACAGCTGACTAGCATCTCCAATTTGATATGGTTAAATGAACTTCTCTATTATGCCCACCAAGGCAGTACAGCCTGATGACCTAAGTGAGCAGCCCAAATCAGAAGAGGATCTGGCACCTATTAAACTCTCTATATATGTGAATCATTATTGTTATTATTGTTACTGAGGAGTTGTGAAATATAATATCAACTTCCTGTTTCTTTTCCTTAAGGACCTGGGGAAAGTCTACAGCCAGATATAACTAAGAAGAGCTTCCTACCGCTACCTAAATATTTCTTTTTATTTTGTAGCTATTCTTCAGGTTTCTTTCAAGTGGCTCCCTGTTTTTGTTTTCACATCATTTAGTCTGTATGCTATTTGCTTGTACAAGACCCTTATTACTATTCTCAGATTTTTTATTCACTGTCTGCTATTACCTAAAGTCCAGAGTCAACACCGAATACCAAGGTATTCCCAAGGACCATTCATTTACGTTATGTCTGTGACTACTTTCATGCTCTAACAGCAGAACTGGGCAGTTGCAAAAGAGATCATATGACCAACAAAATCTAACACATTTGTTATTTCATCCTTTACAGAAAAAAGGTTGCTGAACCCTCCCTGCTCTAGAAATTTATCTAGAATCTGCATCATAGCAATTAGTATCATATGCCCAAAAATTATCTATTTAGTTTCAGTGAAACAAGTTACATACATGTTAATTACTTGAACTTTATTAGTTTTGTAATTTGATTTTAAACTTATTTTGGTTCTACAGTTGCATAAAAACTATACACATGAACAGTTCATGTATTTTTGTTTACAAATTAAATACTATATTATAAATCATTTAGGAACATATAAGGAGTCTAGAAACATTTACTTTTATTTAACAGAGTTCTATACTCTCAAATTTGAGAAACCCTTCACTAATTACCTAAAAATTCTGGCTGTCTTGGTTGTGAGCTGGCGCTGGGCTTCATGAGTCTTCCCTGTGCTTCATCTCAACTCTAACTTTAAAATAGCAGGTTCTGCAACTATTTGTGATGAAGGAAAGATTTTGTTTTTCCCTAATCCATTACAAATAATACTCTTTAAAATGAATCAATGAAATTATTATTTTTAAACATGGTCACACATTTGGCTTGTACAATGAAGTCAAATTGCTACAAAAGTTTATAAATGTGTACTTTCAATTTCTGTACTCATCAAAGACCAGTGAAAACAATGGGTGGTGAGCAACACAGTAACATTGCACTGCAGGATTCAAGTAGGGTATGAAAGTCACTGAAATGAGATGAGAAGGAGGGATTATCCCTAAATTTAAGAATCATCTGGACTCCTAGAGTGAACTGAGGAATAGATAAGTTCCTCCCTGTTCCTTGGGGCAAATACTCAGGACTTTTAAATTTATGTTGCAAAGAAACTAGGTCTGGGGACTAGGAACCATGTTTCTTCAGCAATACTTTTCAAAGTATATCCACTGACCACTAGATTCATGTATTCATTCATTCATTTAAATAATAGTTTTTGAACAGATAAGATGTTCCAGGCACTATTCTAGTTACTGGGGATATAAGCTTGAGCAAGACAAAAATCCCTGCTTTCATATAATTTACAGCCTAGTAAGAGAAATTGGAAAATAAATAAACAAGAAAAAATTTAGAACACTGATTAGTGTTATGCAGGGTATTCAAAAGGTGTGATTTGATGGATAGTGACAGAGTGGCAGCTTTTGTCTGGGTAGCCAAGGAAGCCCTAAAATGTGAATGATAAAGAAAAACCAGTCATAATTAGGGAAAAGCATTCCAGGAAGGAAAAAAAAAAACCAAACAAACAGAAGTGGAGTCTTCTCAAAGTAGCAAAAACCTTAGGGAGTTAGAAGAGCAGAAAAAAGGCCTTTATGGCTAAACTGTTGTAGGTAATAAGGAGAGTAGTAAAAATAAAATCACAGAGGTAATTGGGAAACAAATAACATAGCATTCTCTATGCAAGAAAAAGGGAATTAGATTTTAATCAAGGTTTAATGGAAAGACTCTGGAGGGTTTAAATGGCCTGACATATTTTTTTGTCACTATAGTATGTTTGTAGAGAAGGAATGGCAGGTTAGCCAGAGTGAAAGCAGTCCATACCAAAGAAGCCTTGGATTCGGGTGGTAATATTGACAGTGGAACAAAATGGTGATATTTGAGGCATGGTTCAGAGGTAGATCTATATATTGAGTTAGTGGGAAAGAAGGTGAGAATAGTTAAATAGAATACTTCTAAAGCTCTACTCCAAGAAAAATGAAAATATTAACATTTCCAAATAGAAGTCAGTTGAGAGATTGACAGGATAGCACACTTCAATTCATACTACTAGCAAATAGGTTACTGAAACAACTCAATTCTCAATAGCTATGTGAAGTAGTAACTCATTAACTCTGCCACTTTAGGAAGATAAAAAATATTGCCACCACAGAGACAGATTATACCAGTTAAAATCTATGGGCTCTGTTCAACACATTGTCCAAAGATATTACTTCCCAAGCATCTTGACATTTGCTGTTTGGATCAATTCTTCCAACTCTTAATTTCTATGTTATGTCCTTATGACATGACTGCTGAAAACTTGCTCATGTCCTTTCATTTCACCACTATAATAATAAGTTGATTAAACACTGTAGCAGATAACTCTATTACCCATGTCACAGCTCTATGGCCTGCCTCTAATTTCAACTGTAGCAAGAACTGGCCATTATTCCCTAGGAGCTCAGACTCATGGGACCCTGAGTATTTTTTAATTTTTGCTTTCTGTCTTGGAAGTTCTACTTTAGAGGAGCCTGTTCTATCTGCTTAGCTCTCTAAGCCCACAAATACAAGTACAGCCTAGATTTATGAAAGGGTTAATCATTCAGGGCAACTGTCAATCAATGGGGAATGGAAACCCTTAGCCAATGGAGAAGACTGGCTGAATGCTCCAGCCTTCTGCCCTTTGAGTCACCCAATCTGGGAAGCATTCTGATTGCTAACTAGGCAGGCCCAGCCAAGTCAAGTCCCTGATGCCCATGATGGTAAATGTTACAATGCCTCCTTGTATTGAATTTTATTTCTTCCCTCTCATTTTCACAGTTTGCCTGGTACCTCCATTTCTCCCTCTGGATCTATCTTCCATACGAGCTGCTTGAATGCAAACCTTGCTTGAGTCCCTACTTTTAACACAATCCTAAAATGAGACAAATAAATAACTCTGATAAATAATCTGTAAAATATTTTACCTGTATTTTCTCTAATTCTCACCACAATCTAAAAGTTATGACTTATTTTTTCCCATTATATGTTAAGAAATTTAAGATTCCATGAAATCAAGCAATTTGAACGTAGTGAGTAGACAATGAAGCCAGTATTCCAAGTGCAATACACATGTCTGATTGAAATAGAGCATGTTTTCACTCTACAGTATAGTGATGCTACAAGATATCTTTTATTCAATTTTGGCTTGTTATTTTGGCAAAAGCTTTCCTACTCTGGTCTTGCTCTGGGCTTTGTCTCTGGTGTTCACTCTCAATTTATTCTTTCCTGGGAAGTCTCTAACCCCTGATTAGGATGGCTCATATCCCCAGAAAAGCCCCCACCACTCCTACATGACATGAGTTAGATTCCAGAGCAACCATTGCTTACAGATTAAAAAGAGCTTGGCTTTATAGGTGACAGTCTTGAATAAAGATTGACAATGCCTGGTTTGCATTTTTGGCTCCAGTGAGCATCAGATTAGTTCCTATAAAGATAACAAGCAAGTTCCTAGGCTCTCTTTAGATGTTTTTCTTAATTTTAATTTAAGATATGAATTATTTTAGTTTATTACACTGCCTTAATAATGTTAGGCTATTATAATTTTTAGAAACACTTAGTGAGTGGAAAATTATGAATTTCCACACATAGTGTTTTTTTTTTCCTCCGGATGTAAGAAAAAATAGGCACAATGGGATGTAAAGCTCTTTAAGTACTCCCTGCTGGTTAACTTAAATTATGTACATTTTTCTATCTCTTTAAGGCTATGAAACCATATCTTATTGATTTCCATGAACTGAATAAGCTTTTTATCTCAAATTAGTAGTTGGGAGCAGTTGTAATTTATTGAGTTGTTACTATGTATTAACTGTTTTTCATGCATGTAAAAGAAATTGTTGATTGGCTAAACAAATACCCAAAACTCATTCCTAAACTCATTTTCTTACCTCCACTATAGAGGCTGGAAACATAATCACATTTTTATCTTCCTTGGCAAGATAGCCATGTGACGTAATTCTGCCCAATGGTACCTAAGGTAGACAACTATTGATGAGGTACTTTTAGAAAGGTATTGCTATTCCTGATGAAAAGGATGAATAAGGCTGGGATGACCAACCATCATTTCTTTTTCTTGTTTTGAATATGTATTTAATGCCTAGAGCTGTGGCAGCTATCTTGTGCCCATGAGGTAAAGACCAAGAGGATCACATTTATTTTGATCAACAGAATAGTTATAAAAGCTTCTTGTGGTCAGCCTCTTAAAGGCTTAAATTGGAGAAAGAGGTCACAAAGGGATATTCTCTGTTGAGATGCTCACTGGCTTGAGGAGAGTTCCTTTGGTGTTGATTTGAATAGTATACACACCTCTGGCTGTTTTCCGTTCCCCCTTAGTAATGTTTTGGAGACTGGTAGAAAAACTATTCCCTTGGCCTGGACAGTAGATCCAAACACTCGAGCCTTAGTTTTACAGAGATGCAAAGCCCAGAAAAGAGAAATTACCCAAATTCACACTCAGTGTATAGCCTATACAAGAGCCAAGTTCTCCAGATACTCAGCTCAGTATTTGACTATAGGGAGATGGCTTTCTTGAAGATAAACATCAGAAAAGAGGGAATCCAGAATTTAATGAGCTAAGAGGAAGAAACTGTCATGCTAAATGGCACCATATAATACAATGAGAACCTGCTTCATCAGGTCAGCCTACCAAATGGAACATAATTTCCTCAAACTTCGACACTAAATCCTTCATATTTCTCCCGAGTCTACCTGCTGCCATTTCCCCATATAGATGCATAGCAAGGAAAAAGTTAGAAGCGCAACATAAAATTTATAGGTTTTGGCACATCCAAAAGGCTGCCTCTGGAGTGTGGGGTTCCAGAGTTACAAGCCATGTGGCTGACAGAGTCCTGGTCCTCCAGCCTGATGTCAGGCCTGAGCCTCTGAGGTGGGAGAGCCGAGTTCAGGACATTGGACCACCAGAGACCTCCTGGCTCCATATAATGTCAATCGGCGAGAGCTCTCACAGAGAGCTCCTACTCAATGCTAAGACCCAGCTCAACCCAATGGCCAGCAAACCCCAGGGCTCGACACCCCATGCCAAACAAATAGCAAGACAGGAAAACAACCCCAACCATTAGCAGAGAGGCTGCATAAAATCATACTAAGTTCATAGACACTCCAAAACACACCACCAGATGTAGCCTGACCCACCGGAAAGACAAGATCCAGCCCCACCCACCAGAACACAGACACAAGTCCCCTCCACCAGGAAGCCTACACAAGAGACTGAACAAAACTCACCCACTGGGGGCTGACACCAAAAACAATGGGAACTACAAACCTACAGCCTGAGCAAAGGAGACTCCAAACAGTAAGCTAAGCAAAATGAGAAGACAGAGAAAAACACAGCAGATGAAGGAGCAAGGTAAAAACCCACCAGACCAAACAAATAAAGAGGAAATAGGTAGTCTACCTGAAAAAGAATTCAGAGTAATGATAGGAAAGATGATCCAAAATCTTGGAAATAGAATGGAGAAACTACAAGAAATGTTTAACAAGCACCTAAAAGAACTAAAGAGCCAACAATGATAAACAACACAATAAATGAAATTTAAAATTCTCTAGAAAGAATCAATACCAGAATAACTGAGGCAGAAGAATGGACAAGTGAGCTGGAAGATAAAATACTGGAAATAACTACTGAAGAGCAGACTAAAGAAAAAAGAATGAAAAGAATTGAGGACAGTCTCAGTCTCTTCTGGGACAATATAAAATGCACCAACATTTGAATTATAGGGGTACCAGAAGAAGAAGAGAAAAAGAAAGGATCTGAGAAAATATTTGAAGAGATTATACTTGAAAACTTCCCTAACATGGGAAAGGAAATAGTCAATAAAGTCCAGGAAGCACAGAGAGCCCCATACAGGATAAATCTAAGGAGAAACACTACAAGACACATATTAATCAAACTATCAAAAATTCAATACAAATAAAAAATATTAAAAGCATCAAGGGAAATTCAACAAATAACATACAAGGGAAATCCAAAAAGGTTAACAGCTGATCTTTCAGCGGAAACTTTGCAAGCCAAAAGGGAGTGGCAAGATATATTTAAAGTGATGAAAGGGAAAAAACAACAACCAAGATTACTCTATCCAGCAAGGATATTATTCAGATTCGACAAAGAAATTACAACCTTTACAGACAAGCTAAAGTTAACAGAATTCAGCACCACCAGATCACCTTTAGAACAGATGCTAAAGGAACTTCTCTAGGCAGGAAACACAAGAGAAGGAAGAGACCAACAAAAATAAACCCAAAACAGTTAAGAAAATCATAACAGGAACATACATATCAATAATTACTATAAATGTAAATGGATTAAATGCTCCAACCAAAACACTGGCTGATGGATACAAAAACAAGACTCATATATATGCTGTCTACAAGAGACCAACTTCAGACCTAGGGACACATACAGACTGAAAGTGAGGGGATGGAGAAAGATATTCCATGCAAATGGAAATCAAAAGAAAGCTGGAGTAGCAATTCTAATATCAGGCAAAATAGGCTTTAAAATAAGGACTGTTACAAGAGAAGAAGAAGGATACTACATAATGATCAAGGAATCAATCCAAGAAGAAGATATAACAATTGTAAATATTTATGCACCCAACATAGGAGCACCTCAATACATAAGGCAAATGCTAACAGCCATAAATGGGGAAATCGACAGTAACACAATCATAGCAGGGGATTTTAACACCCCACTTTCACCAATGACAGATCATCCAAAGTGAAAATAAATAAGGAAACACAAGCTTTAAATGACACACTAAACAAGATGGACTTAATTGATATTTACAGGACATTCCATCCAAAAACAACAAAATACATTTTCTTCTCAAGTGCTCATGGAACATTCTTCATGATAGATCATATCTTGGGTCACAAATCAAACCCTGGTAAATTTAAGAAAATTGAAATCATATCAAGTATCTTTTCTGACCACAACACTATGAAACTAGATATGAATTAGAGGGAAGAAAAACTGTAAAAATTAAAAAGACATGGAGGCTAAAGAATACACTACTAAATAACTAAGAGATCACTGAATAAATCAAAGAGGAAAGCAAAAAATACCTAGAAACAAATGACAATGAAAACATAACAACCCAAAACCAATGGGATGCAGCAATAGCAGTTCTAAGAGGAAAGGTTAGAGCAATACAATCCTTCCTCAAGAAACAAGAAACATCTCAAATAAACAACCTAACCTTACATCTAAAGCAACTAGAGAAAGAACAAAAAAAAACCCAAAGTTAGCTGAAGGAAAATAATCATAAAGATCATATCAGAAATAAATTAAAAAATAAATGAAGGAAA
This sequence comes from Aethalodelphis obliquidens, assembly GCF_003676395.1. Classification (NCBI taxonomy): domain Eukaryota; kingdom Metazoa; phylum Chordata; class Mammalia; order Artiodactyla; family Delphinidae; genus Aethalodelphis; species Aethalodelphis obliquidens. The sequence continues at coordinate 29,663,174 of NW_020837950.1, read as the reverse complement.
CAATATCAAAGATCAATAAAACTAAAAGCTGCTTCTTTGAGAAGATAAACAAAATTGGTAAACCATTAACCACACACATCAAAAAAAAAGGGAGAAGACTAAAATTAACAGAATGAGAAATGAAAAAGAAGTAATAACTGACACTGCAGACATACAAAGGATCATGAGAGATTACTACAAGCAACTATATGCCAATAAAACGGACAACCTGGAAGGAATGGACAAATTCGTAGAAAAGCACAACCTTCTGAGACTGAACCAGGAAGAAATAGAAAATATAAACAGACCAATCACAAGCACTGAAATTGACACTGTGATTAAAAATCTTCCAACAAACAAACCCCAGGACCAGATGGCTTCACAGGTGAATTCTATCAAACATTTAGCAAAGAGCTAACACTTATCCTTCTCAAACTCTTCCAAAATATAGCAGAGGGAGGAACACTCCCCAACTCATTCTACGAAGCCAAAATCACCCTGATACAAAAACCAGACAAAGATGCCACTAAGAAAGAAAACTACAGGCCAATATCACTGATGAACATAGATGCAAAAATCCTCAACAAAATACTAGCAAACAGAATCCAACAGTATATTAAATGATCATACACCATGATCAAGTGGGGCTTGTCCCAGGAATGCAAGGATTCTTAAATATATGCAAATCAATCAATGTGATACACCATATTAACAAATTGAATGAGAACAATCATATGATACTCTCAATAGATGCAGAAAAATCTTTTGACAAAATTCAACACATGTTTATGATAAAAACCCTCCAGAAAGTAGGCATAGAGGGAACTTAACCTCGACATAATAAAGGCCATATATGACAAACCCACAGCCAACATCATTCTCAATGGTGAAAAACTGAAAGCATTTTCTCTCAGATCAGGAAGAAGACAAGGATGTCCACTCTCACCACTATTATTCAACATAGTTTTGGAAGTCCTAACCATGGCAATCAGGGAAGAAAAAGAAATAAAATGAATACAAATTGGAAAAGAAGTTAAACTGTCACTGTTTGCAGATGCTATGATACTGTACATAGAGAATCCTAAAGATGCCACCAGAAAACTACTAGAGCTAATCAATAAATTTGGTAAAGTAGCAGGATACAAAATTAATGCACAGAAATCTCTTGCATTCCTATACACTAATGATGAAAAATCTGAAAGAGAACTTAAGAAAACACTCCCATTTACTATTGCAACAAAAAGAATAAAATACCTAGGAATAAACCTACCTAAGGAGAAAAAAGACCTGTGTGGAGAAAACTATAAGACACTGTTGAAAGAAATTAAGGATAATACAAACAGATGGAGAGGTATACCATATTCTTGGACTGGAAGAATCAACATTGTGAAAATGATTATACTGTCCAAAGCAATCTACAGATTCAATGCAATCCCTATCAAACTTCCAATGGAATTTTTCACAGAACTAGAATAACAAATTTTACAATTTGTATGGAAACACAAAAGACCCTGAATAACCAAAGCAATATTGAGAAAGAAAAACTGAGCTGGAGGAATCAGGCTCCTGGACTTCAGACTATACTACAAAGCTACAGTAATCAAGAGAGCATGGGATTGGTGCAAGAACAGAAATATAGATCAATGGAACAGGATAGAAAGCCCAGAGATAAACCCACGCACATATGGTCACCTCATCTTTGATAAAGGAGGCAAGAGTATACAATGGAGAAAAGACAGTCTCTTCAATAAGTGGTGCTGGGAAAACTGGAGAGCTATATGTAAAAGAATGAAATTAGAACACTTCCTAACACCATACACAAAAATAAACTCAAAATGGATTAAAGACCTAAATATATGGCCAGACACTATAAAACTCTTAGAGGAAAACATAGGCAGAACACTCTATGACAAAAATCACAGCAAGATCCATTTTGACCCACCTCCCAGAGAAACAGATATAAAAACAAAAATAAACAAATGAGACCTAATGAAACTTAAAAGCTTTTGCACAGCAAAGGAAACCATAAATAAGACAAAAACTCATCCCTCAGAATGGGAGAAAATATTTACAAATGAAGCAACTGACAAAGTATTAATCTCTAAAATATACAAGCAGTTCATACAGCTCAATATCAAAAAAACAAACAACCCAATCCCAAAATGTGCAGAAGACCTAAATAGACATTTCTCCAAAGAATATGTATTGATTGCCAACAAACACAAGAAAGGATGCTCAACATCAGTAATCATTAGAGAAATGCAAATCTAAACTGCAATGAGGTATCACCTCACACTAGTCAGAATGGCCATCATCAAAAACTGTGCAAACAATAAATGCTGGAGTGGGTGTGGAGAAAAGGGAACCCTCTTGCACTGTTGGTGGGAATGTAAATTGAAAGAGCCACTATAGAGAATGGTATGCATGTTCTTTATAAAACTGAAAATAGAACTACCATATGAGCTAGCAATTCCACTACTGGTCATATACACAGAGAAAACCATAATTCAAAAAGAGTCATGTACCACAATGTTCATTGCAGCACTATTTACAATAGCCTGGACATGGAAGCAACCTAATTGTCCATCGACAGATGAATGGATAAATGGCAAATATACACACTGGAATATTGCTCAGCCATAAAAAGAAACGAAATTGAGTTATTTGTGGTGAGGTGGATAAACCCAGAGTCTGTCATACTGAGTGAAATAAGTCAGAAAGAGAAAAACAAATACCGTATGCTAACACATATATATGTAATTAAAAAAAATGGTTCTGATGAACTTAGGAGCAGGACAGGAATAAAGACACAGATGTCTAGAATGGAGTTGAGGACATGCGGAGGTGTAAGGGTAAAATAGGATGGAGTGAGAGAGTAGCATTTACCTATATACACTACCAAATGTAAAATAGCTAGCTAGTGGCAAGCAGCTGCATAGCACAGGGAGATCAGCTCGGTGCTTTGTGACCACTTAAAGGCGTGGGATAGGGAGGGTGGGAAGGAGATGCAAAAGGAGCGGTTATGGGGATATATGTATACGTATAGCTGATTCACTTTGTTATACAGCAGAAACTAACATAACATTGTAAAGGAATTATACTCCAATAAAAATGTTAAAGAAAAAAAAGCCTCTTGTATATTTAAGACTGCAGGAAGCACTGTAGAGAGCATAAGTAAGTGTTTACATGACTCTTGCGCTAAAAACACTTCAATTTGTAGAAGTATAGAAAAGAGAATAGGAAGGAGAGTATGGTCAAAATTTTACAATAATTGGGTGCCACGATAGCTTCCAAATGCAGTTGTATGCCCAAAGGAGAAGATTCAGAATTCTTGCCAATGCAAAGCTCAGAGAGATGTAGCATGATGGTCTTGGCACAGGGTTCCACTGACAGGTATGCTGATTTGGGGAACGAACTTTCCCATCATTAGCCTCTCCTCCTCAGGAAGAGGTCTTTAGTCTATATCCCACCACTGAAGGAATAGTCCAAACAGACAGACTGTGCCTTCCAGATCAATATCATAGAGGGTGTCTGAATTTAAAAAATGAAAAACATTATTATTCCTTCCAATTGCTAAAAGCTCAGAGAGGAACAATATTTTCATCCAAATTGTCTGGCTTATATTGTACATATTAGAGCCAGACCTGGAGTAAACCAGATGCAATTTGAGACTTGTGGAATTTATTTCTCAGCCAAGCAAGAAGCTGAATTAATAGACTTTTACTTTTACTTTTGTTGAATTGAGGAAGCTGAAGATTTTCTAGCATATTCCTACCAGATGGCATGCTCTATAGCCTACAATTTTCCCCCTGCTTTGGATGGCCTCTAAGTCGGCTGCTGCAAAGGTGAACAGGAAAAATACGTATTTACCTATTTGTATGGTAATCAAAGCAGGATAGAGAAGAAAGATAAGTCTGAAAAGATCAGTCTAAAAGACTGATCAGAAGAAAGTCCAGCTATGGCTCAACTCGACCTAACTGCACAATTCTTTCAGACTCTTGTAAGAAAAGATATGTCTTCCTGAAATTTAAAGGCATATAGTATTAATCAATTTTGGTATGACAAATAAGTTTAGTGGATGTTTAATGGCTAATGACCTAAATATAAGAGAATGTGCTGATATTTATGAGGCCTATGAGTGATGATGGAAAATAAGAACTTAATATGATCAAAACCAACTGAACAAATTCGCCATTTTAAAGACTGTTTAAATTGGAAACATCAATTTGTTACCCATATTTTTATATGGAATCTCTTAGAAATTTTTGCTGTGTTACAGAAAGATATTAGAGACTAATCGTCTTTAGAGTTATAAATAATAGTAGAATCAGAAAAGTGAGTTTTTGAAAGTTATATTTAGGTTAGTCGGAATTAACATCTCACATTTTACAGTTTAAATGAGTGATCCAGAGAAGCAAGAAATTTAACAGTAAATTAGAAAAGAGAATGTATATACAGTAAATTGAACACAAATTCAATGTTCATAGAATGATAATAGATGATTACAAGTAACATATTTCTGATGACATATATAAAAATATCAGTACATTCTGTAGGGATAGTTTTCAAAATAGCTGGTAATTTTTCAGGATGGTATAGCTCTTAATCCCAGCTTTGACTGACTTTTGGTATCTACTTGCTGGGAAAGCAAATGACCATTTATTTACCAGAGTAGGAACTGACATTAGTGAAATAGAACCAATCCCTTTACAATTTCTACCTGTTCCCACATTGATTTAAATAGCTAGAAACCATCTGTAATTTATTTCACTTTGTCAAGAAGTGTACACAGACAGCAGACATCAAAGAGAAGGCACTGGATGCCATAATTCTTCAAACTTATTAATTAGAATTTGGTTCAGCATTTTATAAGTCATGTGCATGTACATCAACTCTTTGAGCTCCATTATGCCTCTTCCTGTTTCAGGTCTGTGTGTAACTTTCTCAGGTTTCAAAGTCCATGGAGAGCCTTTCTTGTTGGTCCTTGGGTTATCTGACTGCCCCTGGCTGTGACAGGGCAGGAAGAGTGTGTTCAGATTCCTTTACAGCCTTAGTGAAGGATGTACACTTACAGGTTTACTCCCTCATTAATATGTAGAATCAGAGGCAATGATTCCACCAAAAGTTATTCAGAAATAAATCAGGTAGAGGGTGAATTCTGAGAAGTCACAAAAATAAAAACAAAATCCACATTTATCCATCACAAGGCAAAATTAGATCTTAAACCCATGTGTTCTTACCATTGTGCTTTGGCTACTTCAATCCCTGCATATTCCTTATACTCCAAACACTGAGTATTTTCATCTAAGAATTAGGTTGTTTGGGCTTGGTATCCTCATATGAGTATCTCTCTCTTTCTCACCCTCTCTCTCTCTCTCTTAATATTTTATATAAATTCAAAAACTCATTTCTGTTTCTGGTTTGGTATGTTAGGAATATCACATTTATCAGGTGAGTGATCTGTGTGGTCTCTCATTGTTCTACAAATATTGCCTTGAATGTAATTTTTCATATTTTCTCCTGTCTTTCCAAACTGCCTTATCACATCTGCCAGTTGTTTAGGGAATTCATTCTTGAACAATATCATATTATCAATATTAAAATTGTATGTGGTAAGCCTTTTTTGGCAAGTGATTCAAAGCTTACTTTTTTATTACATTCATGATTCACTTCTTCCAATAATTTCTCAATATAGACATTAAATTAAAGTTAATTTCTATTTATTTTGAGCTGTGGGAGCATATAATATGTAGCAATATTTATGGGGCAAAAGGAAGTGTTAGTTGTTAAACTGCATAGGAAATTGAAACAAAATGATTTATAACTTTAGGGGAATGCATTGATACCATCAAACATAACTCTTACTTATAAATAAAATGGCAAAGTCATCCCATCCTAGCTCTTTAACCATTTCACATTTTGATATCTTTAAATAAACTAGATAAATGCAAAGTGTAGAAAATTTTCTGCCACAAATCTTAACTTTTTCTTCCACAAATCTTAACTTTTTCTTGCTCATTTATTGAAGACAAAAAATACTATTGTACTCTTCAGTCAAGATCCAGGAGTCCAGCCACTCCCTTTTCCCCAAACTCAACCTGGACTCCCACATTCCCACATTCAATGAATCTTGTACCCATGTCAATGCTCTTCACATGACTCTTCATTGACTATTTACTTCTCTGACCACTAAAAGTGTAACAATTAAACTAATCTGAACAAAACTGCAGCAAAAGAGAATCTTTTAAAAGAAAGAAAAAAGGGAATACTAGTTTTCCAGTAGATACTCTTTAGTATACTGTATAAAGTCTGATAAAAGCCACCTTGTGAAATATTCTGAATAATCCACCCTGTTCTAGAATTGTGCAATGACTTTTTTCTCCCTTTGGATTTCTCAATCAACAGATGGAAAATTTCTCACTCTCCTACATGCTCGGCTATTAAACTTTCAATTCACTGCCAAAAACATCTTGTCAAACAAATAACCAGATATACCACAGAAAGCAAATTCTAAAATGATGAAGTAAAATCTAATCATGCTCATAGGTATGATATTAGAATGGTAATATTAGAAGGTTTTTTTGTTTTGTTTTTGTTTGTTTGTTTGTTTTTGAGTGTGAGATACTCCATGCTTAGCAAGCCTTAAGTAGTTTAAGAGTTATTTGAATATTTTTCCTTGAATCTGAGTCACACTTTACAAAATTCCAGGCACTTTTATTCACTTCCCCATATGTACACCTTTGTGAACAAAGGCCCTGACTGTTGTTAGGATAAGTTGCAAAGATTTGATTTCCTTTAGCCTCTGATCGAGAAGAGAGAGGTTTTCTTTTTTCCTTTTGTTTTTGTAGTTTGGGCATAGCATAGAAAGACAAAGGTCAAGTACACCCAGTTCATCAAAGAAGAAGAAAATGAGGAAGGTGGGGGGCTGGGGGATGAGGAGGAAGAAGAGGAGGTGAAGGAAGAGGAGGAATAGAAGAAGAAACCACACTATACACAAATAAGGTTTTATTTTATAATCAGAGATATTCACAGACATCAAAAGGAATGAAAGTATCATTTAAATACATCTAATTTATAAAATTCCTCATCTAATTTTTTACATTTCAGCTTTATTGAGGTATAACTGACATATAAAAATGTAGAATACTCTGTTTTTATTTTCATTTTCTTTGGATATATACCAAGAAATAAGATTATTAGATCATATGGTAGTGCCACTTTTAATTTTTTGAGGAACCTCTCCACTGTTTTCCATAGTGGACCTAGCAATTTATATTCCCACCAACAGTGCACAAGGGTTTCCTTTCCTTTACATCCTCACCAACACTTGTTATCTCTTATATTTTTGATGATAGCCACTCTTACAAGTAAGAGGTAATATTTCATTGTAGTTTTGACTTACATTTCCCTGATGCTTGCATTTCCCAGATGATTAGTCCTGTCAGACACCTTTTCACGTACCTCCTGGCTATTTGTTGGTCTTCTTTGGCTAATCTATTCAGGTCCTCTGCTCATTTTTTAATGGCATTGCTTGGTTTTCTTTGTTTTGTTTTTTTTTGTTTTGGCTATTGAGTTCTATGAGGAGATATATATATATATATATATATATATAGAGAGAGAGAGAGAGAGAGAGAGAGAGAGAGAGAGAGAGAGAGAGAGCGCGAGAGCGCATTAACCCCTTATCAGATATACAATTTGGAAATATCTTCTCTCATTCTGTAGGTTACATTTTCATTTTGTTGATTGTTTCCTTTGCTCTGTAGAAGCTTTTTAGTGTGTTGTAGTTTCACTTTTAAATTTTTGCTTTGGTTGCTTTGCTTTCAGTGTCATATCCAAAATAGTGTTGCCAAGACAAATGTTAAGGGGTCTCTTCCCGGTGTATTATTCTAAGAATTCTATGGTTTCAGGTCTTATGTTTATGTCTGTAATCCACTTCAAGTTAATTTTTGTGAGTTGTGTAAGTAGGGATCAAATTTCATTCTTCTGCATGTGTGTATACAGTTTTCCAAGCACCTTTTATTAAAGAAACTATCCTTTCCCCATTGAGTATTTCTGGCTTCCTTGTTAAATATTAGTTAACTCTATATGTGCAGGTTTGGTTCTTGATTCTCTTCTATTGGTATTTGTGGGTTTTTTTTATGCCAGTACCATATTGTTTTGATTAGTGTAGCATAGTAATATAGTTTGAAATCAGCAATCATGATGCCACTACCTTTGTTCCTCCTTCTCAAGATTGCTTTTGCTATTTGGGGTCTTTTGTAGTTCCATAAAATTTTAGGATTGTTTTTCTATTTCTGTGAAAAATGCCTTTACAATTTTGATAAGGATTTCATATAATCTGTAGATTGGTTTAGGTAGTATGGACATTATAACAATATTAATTCTTCCAATCCATTAGCATTAACTAGCTTTCCATTTATTTGTTGCTTCTTCAATTTCAATCATCAGTGTTTTATAGTTTTCATGTATAGATCTTTCACATTTTTGGTAAAATTTATTTCTATATTTTTTATTCATTTTGGTGTAAATGGAATTGTTTTCTTGATTTCTCTTTCTGATAGTTCATTATTAGTATATACTAGTTTTTTGGTGTAGTCTTTAGGGTTTTCCATACACACCATGTCATCTACATATAAGACAGTTTTACTCCTTCCTTTATGTCTTGGTTAAATTTTCTTCTTTTTTTTTTTTTTTTTTTGACTAATTACTATGTCTACAGCTTCCAGTGCTATGTAGAATAAAAGTAGTAAGAATGGGCATTCTCATCTTGTTCTTCATCTTAGAGGAAAAGCTTTCAGCTTTTTATCATTGAATATGGTGTTAGCTGTAATATGTGGCCTTTATTATTTTGAGGTACTTTCCCTCTACACCCAGTTTGTTGAGAGCTTTTATTATAATTGGATGTTGAATTTTGTCAAATGCTTTTTCTGCATCTACTGAAATTATCATATGATTTTTACTCCTTTTGTTTGTTTGTTAAAGTGATATATCACATTCATTGATTTGCAGATATTGAATCATCCTTACCTCACTGGAATAAATTTCATTGGATCATCATGGTGTATGATCCTTTCAATGTATTTTTGAATTTGGTTTGCTAATATTTTGTTGACAGTTTTTCCATCCACGTTCATCTTGACCTGTAATAATGTTTTCTTATGTGCTCTTGTTTGGTTTTAGTATCAGGGTAATCTTGCCCTCATAAAATGAATTAAAAAGGGATCCTTCCTCTTCTATTTTTTGGAAGAGTTTCAAAAGGATTTGCATTAATTCTTCTCTAAATGTTTAGTAGAATTCACCAGTGAAGCTATGTGGTTCTCTACTTTTCTTTGTTGGGAGGTTTTGGATTACTGATTCAATTCTTTTAGTAATTGGTCTGTTAAGAGTTTCTGTTTCTTCATGATTCAGTCTTGGTAGTTTGCATGTTTCTAGGAATTTATCTATTTCTTCTAAGTTGTCCAATTTGTTGATGTATAATGACCTTTAGATTTGTTTGTTAAAAATTGTAATGTCTCTGCTTTCATTTCTGATTTTCTTTGAGTCCTCAGTCTTTTTTCTTTTGGTAAGTCTAGCTGACGATTTCTCTATTTTGTTTATATTTTCAAAATACCAGCTCTTAATTTCATTGATCTTTCCTATCATCATTTTAGTCCCTATATCAGCTCTGATCTTTTTTATTTCCTTCATTCTATTACATGGGAACCTGGAGTGAACCATAGGGTCAATGGGAAGACAGTGCCTGCCAGCCTTGCCAGAGGGTCTTAAGGGAGGATCACAGTAGACCCTAGTGATAAATTAGAAGCCTAACACTCAGGAACAGTTTTTAAAGTATGCAAATAGGTCTTTTTTTCAGGGAAAGACTAGAAGATGAGCTTTTCTGGCTGCTCCCTTTGTACTTAGCCGTGGGGGGATAAACACAGCAAGTCTTCTTGATCCCATTAAGAAATATTCCTTTATTTACTCTAGTCTTGTGGGTCTCATGAAAGCAAGCCCCATTAATATTCAGAGCTAGGTGATTTGCGGGCCCACCTATCAAATTGAAGTCTTGAAAATCGGAGCACTAGATGTTGGGTCTAAACCTTTGCTCCTCAGGGAGAAGCTGAGGATTTTGAGTCCCTTTCCTATATTATGTTACTGTGCTGGGGTGTGGTTTATGGTGAGAAAGTATCTCAGCCTTTCCTACCTATTTCAATGTAGGCATTTTCTAGTTTACCTGATGTGTAACTTAGTTTCTGGATTTCTTTCAAAAAAAATTGTTCCATGTATAGCTCTAGATTCAGTGTGTTCATGGTAGGAAGTGAGTTTAGGAACACCTTATGTTGTTATCTTTGCCTGACTACTTTATTTTTTAATTCAAGATGCAGTTCTGGCAAGTGGCTGGCTCCTTCTTAGTTGGCACTAGGTAAGTGACTGAGTCTCTTATTGAATCAAATTACTATCTAACTCAACTCTAAAATCTAGTGTCAAAGGAATTATCTTTTGTGTTATTTTAAAACTTGTGAGATATTTGTACAAAAAGATATCCAAAACACATGCACACACAATCATATAGTACATATATAAATATAAAGATTAACAAGTAGGTTAAACTGAGCAGATGAATAACACCAATAAGTTTTTAGAAAAGCCTGAATTTCCCCAGTACCTTGGAAGCCATGGTACCATAACCCAGTTATTTTCCCTTCCCTCTCATACAAGGAGCTACTATTCTGAAATTTGTGTTAAAATCTCCTGGATTTCTTGTTTTCCTTTACAATTCTCTCATTCATGTATCCAGCATAAACAGATAGCTTAGTTTTCTTGCAGTGGGAATTTATATAAGTAGAATCATACTGTGTGTATTCTTTTGTGACATTATTCTTTCACTCAACATTTTATTAAGATACATCCATGTTGATGTACGCATTTGTAGTTCAATAATTTTCATTATTATTTTGCACCCCATTGCTTATGCAACATGGATTATTTGACCTTTCTATGCCTGATGATCATTTGGGCAGTTACAAGTTTGGAAATGTTACTAACAATTCTCCTATGATCAGTTTTATATATGTATCCTGATGTAAATGTGCATACATTTCTTTTCTAAGCAGGGAAATATTGGGTCTTAGAGAATGCCAAAATATTTTCAAAATATTATAAAATATTTCAATTTATACTTTCATAATTAGAGTATATAAGCTCTTGTTATTCCTACATCCTGAGTAATCTCCCATTTTTTATTTTTTCTAGTCCTATCATGTGCACACCCTGATTGCTAACAGGGCTGTGCATTCTTTCTCCCATCCAAGTACTAACCAGGCCCGACCCTGCTTAGCTTCCTATATCAGAGGAGATCAGGCACATTCAGGGTGGTATGGCCATAGACTGTGAATTCCTTTGTGATAATATCACTGTCATGTATTGTGTCATCCTAGATTCATTGACTATATACACTTTTATATCTGTGAAGTGCTTCTTTAAATTTTCTGCTCATTTCCTCTTAAATTGTTTGCTTTTGTGCATTTATATAATTGTTCTTTCTGTATTATGACTATTAATTCTCCTATACAAAATACTTTTGCCAGAAAAACACCCTTAATATCTTTGTTTCAGATCTTTATAACAAATTCCTCAGATTTCTGTACAGGCTCCTCATCTTAATATTAAAGATCCTCCTGGTACTGCAGCAATCTATTTTTCCAGACCGAAATCATTTTCTATAATGTTCCTGTAAAAATACTCTATTTTTTTCAAAATAAATGTTCTTTCACTCACCTTTTCTAGAGAACTTAACTTGTCCTCATCTGTAGAAAATCAACCAATCTATTAACATATACTTCTACTGTGGCAGCCTCCAAACTCTATTCTTTTTTTTTTTTTTTTTTGCGGTATGCGGGCCTCTCACTGCTGCGGCCTCTCCCGCTGCGGAGCACAGGCTCCGGACGCGCAGGCTCAGCGGCCATGGCTCACGGGCCCAGCGGCCATGGCTCACGGGCCCAGCCGCTCCGCGGCACGTGGGATCCTCCCGGACCGGGGCACGAACCCGCGTCCCCTGCATCCGCAGGCGGACTCCCAACCACTGCGCCACCAGGGAAGCCCCAAACTCTATTCTTGAGTCTCATCTAGAGATGAATTATTCTTTATTTTCCCCTTTTCTGTCTCTCACTCTCTTTTGTTGTTGTTGTTGTTCTTGTTTGTTCATGGGCAGTAAAGTAAACTAACATTTTGTATTTACCTGCTAGATGTCAGACCTGATGATTTTATTTAGCCTTTCTTTTTTTTTAATCTTCAGAAAATGGTATGGTAAAACTTTTTAATAAAGCACAATTTATAGATGGCAAAACTAAAACTTGGATGTAATAGGTAACCTGCCCAAGGACAAACAGACTATAATTATAATAAAGACAAAGTTCATATTCCTTTCTGCCTAATGCCAGTACTTTTGCCTTTTCTACTTTCTATCTTACTATTCCCTTCAACTTATTTATTTACGTATTGAGAATCCTAGCAAGGGCATTGCAGCCAGAATACTTGGTGGACTCAATTGAATGGTGGCCCTTAAAAACTTATCTCCACATGCTAATCCAGAGGACCTCTGAATGGGACCATATTTGAAAAAAACAGTTTTTGCAGAAGTAATTAAATTAAGGACCTCAAGATGAAATTGTCCTGTACTATTCTGGTTGGACCCTAGATCCAATGACAAGTATCCTTATAGGAGAGAGAAGAAAAGACACAGGAGAGGAGATGGTCATGTGAAGACAAGAGGCAGAGATTGAAATTACATAGACACAAGGGATGCTAACAGCCACCAACACCTAGAAGAGGCAAGAAAGTGTCTTCCCTTAGAGGGTACAAGTCTCTATTGACAACTTGATTTCAGACTTCTGCCTTCCAGAACTGTGAGAGAATAAGTTTTTGTTATTTTAAGTCAGCCAGTTTGCAGTAATTTGTTACAGCAGCCCTAGGAAACTAACATACCTGGATCTGCAATCTAATTTACAAACTTTTTTGCCATTTAACCTGGAGCAAAATACTAAAGCTCTCTGAGTATCGGCTTCCATATTTAAAATGAGGATGAAAACAGCAATCTGATTGTTTTTATAATTAAATGATTTAATAAATGCAGAGTGCTTAAACATTCCATGGTGCAAATTAAGCCCTCAATAAATCTTAACCATTTTTATTATTGATTTATTTTATCCTGCCAACTAACTTTTAAACACTTCAAGAATAGGAACTAAAATATATTTATGTTTATATTCTGACAGAGGAGCCCAGCATGGTTCTCATTCCAAATATTTACCAACCTGAATTAGGGAACAACTAGGAACCACCAACCAATTAAACTATTCCACAGCAATTCTAGGGATAGAAGTTATTAAGAAAATAACTATTACCTAAAATTAGACCATACTTTAGTCATTACTTAAACTTTAAGGGGAACATCTTCCTGATAATTCAATAATGCAGTGCTTAGAAAATATAGGATATTAAATATAAAGGAGAATTTCCAATTTTACCAAATGGAAGATCTTTTTAAAAAAATTTTTGGAAAATAACTGAACATTAAATATGGTTGCATCCCTCTAATTACTTTAATTGTCCCAAGATTACCACTCTTTGGCAAGCCCAATTCAACATTTTTCATCAACATTACTTCTCAACTACTCACAAAATAAATTGGGCATGGCCATCCTTCTCCCTATGAGTGAACTTGAGACCAAGACATTTTCTCACAAACCAGTCAGAAGCAGCCTTGGCTTGGAGGGCTGGTTATCATAGCACAGATTACATCATCTGTTCATCTTGGCTAACGCTCAGAGAGTCTGGATGTTTTGGAGGTGTCTCTTTGGTTAGAATTTCTTGTTTCACCCATTAAGGTATTTTATTACCAGGGAGTCTGCCACTGTATATATGGGCTGAACCCAAAAAGCTTGTATGCAAAGCTTTCTTGGCTGGTAAACAAGAAGTAGGGGAAAGAATTGTATCTGGCAGGATTTTACAAGCCTGGACAAGGGGGAGCTGCCTAACGTCATTAAAAATCTCTCCTTCTAGTAAGTTTTTCAACAAAACCAAATTATATAAATAACTATTTCAAAAATATATCAGTGACCCTGTTTCATTTATATACTAGAAATTGTATAGTATGCATCAGGAAAATATCAAGGACACTTACCAGGTATAGGATTAAGTGAGCATGTCTGGAGACAAAAATCTCTGAGTTCAAATCTTGACTCTATCAGTAGTTGTGGGAATGTGGGCAAGTTACTTGACAGCTCTGTTATTCTTTTTCTTTGTTTATAAAATGGATTAATAAGAAGACACAAAACACAGGTTTGCAATAAGGATTCAATGAGTTAAGGAACGTATGCTACATAAGTAAGTAGTCAATAAATGTCATCTGTTATTTCATAAATATTCATCTTGAAGGAAAGCTTAGAAGAAGTGAAGTTTATGCTTATTGACTCTAGAACAGGTGAGGCTGTCCTTTTCAGGAATGACTAACTATACTTTCAAAGTAGTTCACTTTAACATAGGTACAGCCAGAGCTCATAAATGGTATCTCTAAGAAGGCAAATAAATAGCACCTCCTTTCCTCAACAAAGTATGGAACCAATTGTGATATAAAACAAAGGAGTTGGCCTTCTCGTAAAAGCAATGGTGGTAGATGCATTCCAGGCCACATTCCTTAGGTGTCACGTTGGAATAACACTCCCAAGGGAAAGATTGAGTCTGCAGAGCAGACCCAAATGCCAGGTCAATGCCTCCCATTATCCTTGATGAAGAATATCTTGGTTAATTCTGGCTGCTGCAACAAAAATACTATAAACTGATGGCTTAGACAACAAACTCCTATTTCTCACAGTTTTGGAGGCTGAGAAGTCCAAAGATCAAAGTGCTGGCAGATTCAGTGTCCGGTGAGGGCCCTCTTCCTGGTGCATAAAGGAACATCTTCTTGCTGTGTTCTCACATGGTGGAAGGGGGCAAGAGGGCTCTCTGGGGTTTCTTTCATGCATGCTCTAATTCCATTCATAAGGATCCTACCCTTATGAACTAATTATCCTCCCCAAGGCCATGCCTACAAATACCATCATACTGAGGATTAGGTTTTGACATTTGAAATTTGGGAGGACATAAACTTTCCATCTACAGCAGGGAGGGAAGAAGCAAGGGTCCAAAGCCTCTACCCATGCCCACTCCACGTTTACAACGTTTGATAGCTTTGTTCACAAATTAGAAATGTGGAACAATGGCTGACCCTCATAAGTGAGACCCCTCTCAGAACATCAATAAAGGTCTGAGGTGTTCAGGGATTAATTAACAAGTAAAGAGCACTTTTTTAATTTTTTTTTTTTTAGCAGCGTATACTTGAGTCTTGCTTTTTAATACAGTCTGACCACCTTTGACTATTTAGATCATTTACATCTTTTTTATTTTCCCATAAATCCCAAAAGTATAGGTTAATTTTATCTTTTTTTCTTATTAGTTATCTATTTTATACATATCATTGTATATATGTCAGTAAAGAGCATTATGAGTAAAGAGCATTATAATTAAGGAGCACTGGGAAAGGGCTTCCAAGGGTCACACTGGGGTGGTCATACAGAAGCAATGTGACTTTTCCATAATAGTTCCACAAAGCCTCTTCTATTTTGTAGACACCAAACTGATGATTAAGAGTGGAGAGAGAATTTTTCAATTAAAAAATTATTAAAACAAAGGACTTATCTAACTAGTGGGCTAAAAATATTTAAAATATACCAAATCATGAGCTTCTAGGTGTAAGTCTTTGGCCACTGATGGAAAGCAGAGACTCTGGAGGGAGGCATGTGCGTTTGAATTCTGGCTTTGCTCCTTATGAGCTGTGTGACCTACACCTAACTATAGTGAACTTAACCTCTCCGGACCTCCATTTTCACATATATAAAATTCTGGTAATAACATCCACCTTAAAAGATGATGTGAGGTTTAAATAAGTAAATAAACACATTACTTAGGAGAGTGCCTAGTACGTAGTAAGTGCTCAATGTTTATTAACAAATAACATTATTCTTAAAATTGCCATTGTTTTTTTCCTTTGTAGAGTTCACAGTGAATTTCACATAGCAGATGTTCAAAAAAAGGTGGATGAAGATATGAACCAAAATACTTCACCAAATACTCTGGCATTATATTTCAAGGGCTTATTTTTATATAAATATAATGAAAGAAATATATAACTAGGTAAATCTCCACAAATGTATGCAACCAGTAACTCAAATTTCAGTTAGGTAGAAAAGAAATTGCTAAATAAAAATTAAA
Organism: Aethalodelphis obliquidens; assembly: GCF_003676395.1. Classification (NCBI taxonomy): domain Eukaryota; kingdom Metazoa; phylum Chordata; class Mammalia; order Artiodactyla; family Delphinidae; genus Aethalodelphis; species Aethalodelphis obliquidens. The sequence continues at coordinate 29,646,908 of NW_020837950.1, read as the reverse complement.
ACAAAATCCTGCAATGAGCCATTTGAAACTTTAGAATTGAGTTAACAAAAAAATAAAATAAAATAAAAAACATATTGAGAAGTATTTAACAGAGCTTATGGCCAGTGGAGCAAAATGGTGCAGTCATGGTAGTCATTTCGGTTTCAGGATGGGCCATACTTTTATGGAAGTCTGGACTTCATTTAGAGAAACAGTTCCAAAGGAATCATCATTTTTTGACTGTAAAAATGAAATATAAACGTAAGGCAGAGGGAAGAAAACATGGACTGCATGCCAACCTCATGCTGGGAATTGCATTAAGCCCTTTAGATATTCAATCTTATTTAATCCTCATCACCACCCTGTGAGGCAGGTATAATTATCCTTTTATTTTATTTCTTTCCTTCTTACTTTTTCTTTGCAGATGAGGAAATAGACACTCAAATGATTATGTGAATTTTCAAGATCAGACAACTAGTAGGTGAAGGAGCTGGAATTGGCACTCACACTTAACTACAAATATTGTGCTGCTAACAACATTAAAAAGAAGATATGAAGAGAGATAGAAAGGGAAGAATTTTACTGAAACTCAAAGTGAATTTTCTGCTTCAGCAAAACTGCCTACAAATGTAATAATATTTTACTAGACGTGGAAGTGCCATATCTAGGAGAATAAAGGAATGTACATGAGAATTCATGTGCATCCCTATATACTATATGCATATTTTTAGTATTTCTCCATAAGAAATTTCATCAGCTGGAATTTAAAATATGAAAGCAGTTGAGAAGTCCTATAAAGATTAAGGCACAATAATTTGAATTCCACTCATTTCTGTGTCCTCCTTTGGAAAGATCCTGCTATTACTTAAAATGAATTCAGCATCTAGATTGCTATCTGACAAACCACAGTGCTGGCGTTCTCTGAAGTTTGCAAGGCAGGTGAGTTCATGTTGCCAAAAATGCTTTTAAAAGAAAGAGTAAAAATAAAATGTGGCTGAATATATTACATCAAATACATAATTTCTAGATACAGTTATGTAAGTTGTATAAATATTTTAATAGTGTGCCCTCATACTGTAAAGAGTGTGGAGAGAAAACAGCCAATTTCTGCAGAGCAAACTTAGCCCCACAGACAGCCCCCTACTCTCCACTCACACTAACCGTACATTAAATTCTCATTGGCCAGATTTTAAAACTTCCTCTTACTTTTATATCAATATGGGCTTTCTGATAAACGCTAATTTATTATTAAACAAGTTTCCTTTCAGAAAACTTGGTAGAAAAATTGTCTGAGGAAAGACTCTGAGGTGACTTCTGTGATCCCCACATTCTGGTTGTCATACTCCTGCATAATCCCCTTGCCTTGAGTGGAAACGTGGCCTGTGACTTGTTTCTAACCAATAGACTACGGCAACAGTGAAGAGATGGTATGTGATTATGTATAGGTGATTACATCCCATAAGTTATAACATCCATCCTTCTGAGACTGTCTCTCTTGCTAGCTTTGAGGACGCAAGTCACTACTTTGGTTTCACATGGCTAAAACCTGATGGAGCTTCCGGCCCTCTGACCAACACCTGTAGGAACTGAACATTGCCAACAGCTACGTGAGCTTAGAGAAGTAAATCATTCTCCAGTAAAGCTCAGATGACACTGCAGCCCTAGCTACCACATTGAGTATGGCTTTGTGAGAACCTGAAACAGAGGACTCTGCTAAGACAAACCAGGATTCCTAATCCACAGAAACTGTAAAATACTAAATATATATTGTTTGAAGCCACTAAGATTGTAGTAATATTGTTATGCAGCAATAGATACCTAATAGATATTTTATATGTTTATTCTCCTGATTTAAGATTTTTTTTTTCTTTTTTTTTTTTTTTTGGTACACGGGCCTCTCACTGTTGTGGCCTCTCCCGTTGCGGAGCACAGACTCTGGATGCACAGGCTCAGCGGCCATGGCTCACGGGCCCAGCCACTCCGCGGCATGTGGGATCTTCCCGGACCGGGGCACGAACCCGTGTCCCTTGCATCGGCAGGCGGACTCTCAACCACTGCGCCACCAGGGAAGCCCTGATTTAAGATTTTTGATCAACAGCTATTTATTAAGTACCTACCACATTTCAAGATTCATCTTGGTAAGCTTATGGTTACTGGTCTCAAGGATGTTTATTCTTTTGAAAAAGACCATATGTGTAAGGAGAAACATACAATACCTATGTCACAAGATTACAACAGCAAACAAAGGAGATAATGTGTATGAAAACACTTAGCATTATACCTGACATATAATAGCTATTAATGTATTTAAAGAACAATTTTGGGTTTAACATTAAATACTGTGGCTGCTAAGTCTTTAAGCAAAGAGCTGAAAGGGGAGACTATTAACATTTTGGGAGATGTAAATGATCTGAGTGGACTTTGCTAGGGGAAAAATATAATAATATGATCTGGTAAATATGAAATCATAAAAGTCCTATATTTGAATAGTAGTGCAAGGAAGAAATAGAGTAACAATAATGGTAGAAATATAGTTTTTATATGATGAAGGAGAAAAGATAAGTAATTGTTTTTTAATTGCCTGAAGGAATAGATTTTAAGCCAAAAGTAATCCTACTAATTAAAAACCTAGTACTCGAGTTATTGCAATCAGAAATTATTTGGCAAATTATTATAAAAATTTGCCAAAATAGCATTCAACCACACTAGAAAATATTCAGCTAAGAATAATGTCATATGACATAAAACAATGGTGTTATGAACTGTTTGAAATTTCAGCTGTGACATTCATTAGTAGCTGTTACCAGATACATTTGTGCTTAAGAAATCTATTGCCAATTCATTAGTTATTATTAGTGATCTTCCAATTATGCTTGGAAGATCTATTTCTAATTCATAGTTATTACTGGTTATGCCCAATTATGCTTGGGAAACCTATTGCCAATTCATTGGTTATCATGAATTGTGTTTGAAATTTCAGCTGTGGCATTCCCCTGTAGCTGCTACCAGATACAATTATGCTTGGAAAATCTGTTGCCAAGTAAATCTTAACTCTCAAGGCTACATTCTAAAGACTTTCACTTTGCCTCTTAGCTAGAATAGTCAATTTTGCCAATTAACAAATGTTTAAAAACAACACAATATTTTATAAAATAGGACAGAATTTCTAGCTATGAATTTGTTATTTAAAGCAGCCATTCAAATTATCACAGAGCTACAAGCCTCAATGAAATTATACCTGTCCAAGAGAAATCAATAAAGATTCAAACATAATATCATTCAAAAGTAAAAACAAGCAAAAATCTTATTACTAGAGTAATTATGTAATTTATTGTCCAAACTGGGACACTTGTGGGGACGAACAAGTCAACATCTAGATAAAATCCTGAGTGAACTGATGGAAGTCATGACAGTCACAAGATTTCTGGGATGTAGTCACCTTTCCTACTGTTCAGGGTTAACGATTATTGTTATTAATCCCATTGTTGGCCCGAAATGATTTTTTGTTCATGTTAAATTGCCTCATGGACATACCAGTAGTCGTTCTGAAAGGCAGTAATGGAAATGTGATGGTTAGAGTTTTTCTTGCTTATTGATATTAATGATAATAATACTGTATATTTGTTTAGTGCTTTATAGCAAATAGTTTTAAAGGATAGTTCCCATGAACTTATTACATATGATCATAGTTACATAATCTAAGTGATTATTCATTCAATGAATACCCATTGAGTATCTTCTATGTGCCAGGAACTGTTGTAATTGCTGGGTATACATTGAACAGCAAGAAAGATGGTCGCCTACACTCCAAAGTTGATATTTAATGAAAAATTAGAGAACTATTTCACTAGAATCAAGATAGACAATTAACATCGATTTTGAAACACTCACCCAAGACTTACTAATGTCCTATGCTTACCAACTGAGCTAAACAACTGGTCACTTTGCCAGTTATTACTGCCACTTTAGAGATAAAGAAACCAATCCTCAAATCCACAGCCCAGAAGACCTGTGACTTGAATCTATAACATAATAGATAAATGAGAATGTGTTAAATTGAAACCAAATTGAATATTAAAATTGAAAGGTGTTTTAGGTATTGTGACAGCTGATCACCAAAATCCATATTTTTGTTTTCTTCCTAAAGACACAGAGAAACTACAAGTCCAGACTCCATTTCAATTGGATTTGACCAGGTGAAATGATACCTAAACAGTTGAAAGTAGAAGTGATGGATGACACTTTCAGAGCTGGATTATAAAAATGTCTAATGTGGTGACACTCTACAGCTTGTCTCCATTTTGGCTAGAACTGAAATAATGTCCACCAGACTGGGTCACAGACTACTGCATGGGAGGGGACATCACACCAACTTGTTCCCTTGTCCTGTACTGTCATGAGACTGAGAAGCAAACCTCTATTTTGTTTGAGCCAATATATATTTTTGAGTCTCTTTGTTACAGCAATTTACCTACCTTAGGTAAAGCAGAAATCTTGTGCAAATGCCCTGCAATTGTAGAGCCATGTCTTTCTACTCTGCCTTACTATTAATCATGGCAGGTTTTTCTTCTGAATCTCGATACAACTCAAAATCCTTCAAAATCCCATGCTACAGGCAGCCAAGGCCAATTGAATAGAATCATGAGACAAAGTGAAAACTGGTGGTCATTATTTTAACTCTCACTAGTTTATAGATGATGGACTGGAGGCCTGGAGAGGTTATGAGATTTCACCAACATCATCTGGGTCATGAAGCTGAACATAGATATCAGGGCCATCTGTCTACCACAGCAGGCTGGAAAATATCATATAAAGGGATAAATGAAATTTATTGTTTAAATTTTTGGAATAACATTTAATTTAAAATATGTTGGAATATTATCCAACCAGTATTCTGAAATCTTATTAAAACTATTCTTTTTTTTGTCAGGGATAGGATGTAAGTCATATTTTACTAAAATTAAGTTACTGTTTCAATAGGACTGAAATATATTAAAAACAGCTTTAAATAAGAGAGGAGTGACAAGGTCTAAGGTATGTTTTGCTATATAAAGTTTCTTTTAAAATTATTTGCAGTGATAGAACTTTAGTTCTGTTACATTACTGGAACCTAAATAGAATAATAGGACTTCCCTGGTGGCACAGTGGTTAGGAATCTGCCTGCCAATGTAGGACACACAGGTTTGAGCCCTGGTCCCAGAAGATCCCACATGCCACAGAGCAACTAAGCCCGTGCACCACAACTACTGAGCCTGTGCTCTAGAGCCCGCTCGTCACTACTACTGAGCCCATGAACCACAGCTACGGAAGCCTGCGAGCCTAGAGCCTGCGCTCTGCAGCAAGAGAAGCCACCGCAGTGAGAAGCCCGCACACCACAACGAAGAGTAGCTCCCACTCGCCGCAACTAGAGAAAAGCCCACCCACAGCAACGAAGAACCAATGCAGCCAAAAATAAATAAATAAAATTAAAAAAAATAAATATAGGCTCACCAATAACTTGGCACATAATAAGTGTTCAATACATCTATGATAACTGCTATAGTTAGTAGAGTTATTATTGTGTTTTTTTTCAAGGGACTATAGAATAGTGGTTAAGAAAGTAGGCTCTGCTATCACACTACCTGTGTTCAAGTCTTGACTCTACCACTAACTCTCTGATACTGGCAAACCCTGTGTCCTCTACTGAAACGTCAGGAAATTAAAAAAAAAAATACCACATAGATGTATTAAGAGAATTAAGTAGAAACTGTAAGTTTCTACAGTTTCTGCACTGTGGAGTGCTTATAAAAATGTTTGACACATAGCAACAATTCAGTTTAATGTTAGCTTTTGTTAACATAAGAGCATGCAAAGGATTTCTTTCTAAAAGTTTTCTGGAGTTATGGAAAATCAACTATAAATTTTGTCAGATATCTTTCAGCCCAGAAAATAATCAAGCAAACAATTTTTTAAATTTTGTATACTTTTTATTATTTTTTACTGAAGTAATGTTGACTTACATATTATATTAGTTTCAGGTGTACAACATAGTGATTCAATTTTTATAGATTACACATCGTACAAAGTTATTACAATATTATTCACTGTATTCACTGTGCTGTGCATTACATTTCTGTACTTATTTATTTTAAAGTTTGTAGTTGGTACCTCTTAATTCCCTTCACCCATACTTCTATTCACCTTCCTTCTGGCAAAGACTCGTTTTTTTCTCTGTATCTATGAGTCTGTTTCTGTTCTATTATATTTGTTTTTTTTCTTTAGATTCCACATATAAGTGAAAACACACAGTATTTGCCTTTCTCTGTCTGACTTATTTCACTTAGTATAATACTATCTAAGTCCATCCATGCTGTCACAAATGCAAGACTTCCTTCTTTTTATGGCTGTAATATTCCACTGTGTGTGTGTGTGTGTGTGTGTGTGTGTGTGTGTGTGTGTGTGTTGTGTGTGTGTGTGACATCATCTCAATCTATTCTTCTGTCAATGGACACTTAGGATATTTCCATGTCTTGACTATTATAAATAATGCCACTATGAGCACTGTGTTGCATATATCTTTTCAAATTAGTATTTTCATTTTCTTCAAATAAATAATAAATATCCAGGAATGATATTGCTGCACTGAATGGTAGCTCAAATTTTAATTTTTTTTAGGAACCTCTATATTTTTTCCTTAGTGGCTGCATCAATTTACATTCCCACTAACAGTGCATGAGGGATGCCTTTTCTCTACTTTCCTGCCAACAATTGTTGTTTGTTGTCCTTTTGATGATACCCATTATGACAGGTGTAAGGTGATATCTCACTGTGGTTTTGATTTGCATTTCCCTAATAATTAGCGATATTGAGCATCTTTTCATGTGTCTATTGGACATCTGTATGTCTTCTTTGGAAAAATGTATATTCAGGTCTTTTGCCCATTGTTTAAATAGATTGTTTGTTTGATATTGAGTTGTATGTGTTCTTTGTACATTTCAGATGTTAAACTATTATCAGACATATCATTTGCAAACATCTCCCATTCACTATGTTGCCTTTTCATTTTGTTGACAGTTTCCTTCTCTGTGCAAAAGGTTTTTAGTTTGATTTGGTCCTATTTATTTATTTTTGCTTTTGTTTCCCTTGCCTGAGGAGACATATTCCCCCCAAATCCTGCTAAGACCAATGTCAAAGAGCATACTGCCTACCTTTGTTCTAGGAGTTTCATGGTTACAGATCTTACATTTAAGTCTTTAATTCATTTTGAGTATTTTTGTATATGGTGTGAGAAAATAGCCTAGTTTTATTCTTTTGCATAAAGCTGTCCACTTTTCCAAAATCCACTGATTGAAGGGATGGTCTTTGCTGCATTGTGTATTCTTCCTTCCTATGTCACAGACTAATTGAACATAGGTGCATAGGTATTTTTCTGATCTACCTATTCTGTTCCATTGATCTATGTGTTTGTTTTTGTGCCAGTGCCATACTGTTTTGTTTAATATAGCTTTGTAGTATAGTTTGAAGTCATGGAGACTGATAATTCCTGCTTTGTTCTTCTTTCTCAAGATATCTTTGGCTCTTCAGGATCTTTTGTGGTTCCATACAAATGTTAAGATTATTTGTTCTAATTCTGTGAAAATTACCATACGTTTTTTGATAGGGATTGCATTGAATCTCTAGATTGCTTTAGGTAGTGTGGATACTTTAACAATAATAATTATTCCAATCAAGAGCACAGAATATCTTTCCTTTTATTTGTGTCATCTTCAATTTCATTCATCAATGTCTTATAGTTTTCAGACTACAAGTCTTTCACCTCCTTGGTTAAATTTATTCCTAAGTACTTTATTCATTTTTATGTGATTGTTTTCTTGATTTCTCTTTTTGATAGTTCATTATTAGTTTATAGAAATGCAACAGATTTCTGTATATTAATTTGTATCCTGCAAATCTACTGAATTCATGTATTGGTTTTAACAGTTTTTTGGTGGAATCTTTAGGGTTTTCTATATCTAGTATTTTGTCATCTGCAAATAGTGACAGATTCATTTCTTCCCTTCTAATTTAGATGCCTGTTATTTTTTTTTTCTTATTTGATTGCTGTGGCCAGGACTTCCAATACTATGCTGAATACAAGTGACCAGAGTGGACATCCTGTTCTTAGAGGAAATGCTTTTAGTTTTCACAGTTGAGTATGATTTTAGCTGTGGGTTTGTCAGAAATGGTCTTCAATATGTTGAGGAATGTTCCCTCTATATCCACTTTGGTAAGAATTTTTATCATGAATGGATATTGAATTTTGTCAAATTCTTTTTCTGCATGTATTGAGATGATCATATGATTTCTATTTTTGTTTTGTTAATGTGTTGTATCATGTTGATTGATTAATAGATATTAAACCATCCTTGCATCCCTAGAATAAATCCCACTTGATAATCCTTTTAATCTATTGTTGAATTTGGCTTATTAAAATTTTGTTGAGGATTTTTGAACCGGTGTTTATCACTGATACTGGCTTGTGATTTTCATTTTTTGTAGTGTCTTTGTTTGGTTTTGGTATCAGAGTAACACTGGCCTAATAGAATGAGTTTTTTGAATACTGATTCAGTTTAGTTACTAGTGTTCAGTCTGCTCAAATTTTCTATTTCTTCCTGAATCAATCTTGGAAGATTGTATGTTCCTAGGAATTTATCCATTTATTTTACATTGTCCAGTTTTTTGGCACATAATTGTTCATATTATTCTATAATGATTGTTTGTATTTTTGTGATATGAGTTGTAACTTTTCCTCTTTCATTTCTAATTTTATTTATTTGGAAACTCTCTCTTTTTTCCTTGTCGAGTTTGGCTGTTTATCAATTTTTTTAATTTTTTAAAAAAACAGCTCTCAGTGTCATTGATCTTTTCTATTGTTTATTTTCTTCTATTTTTTCTTACTTTTTTTTTAGTCTCTGTTTCATTTATTTCTACTCTGATCTTTATTATTTCCTTCCTTCTACTAATTTTGGGCTTTGTTCTTGTTTTACTAATTCCTTTAAGTAGAAAATTAGATTATTTATTTGGTATATTTCTTGTTTCTTCTGGTAGACATGTATCACTCTAAACTTCCCTGTTAGAACTGATTTTGCTATGTCCCAAAGATTTTGGAAAGTTGTGATTCTAACTTTGTTTGCCTCAAGGTTTTTGTTTGTTTGTTTGTTTTTAATTTTCTCTTTGCTTTCTTCATTGACCCATAGGTTTTTCTTTTTCTTTTTTTGCTGCTTTGTGTCTTCATTGCTGCACAGGCTTTCTCTAGTTGCAGCAAGTGGGGCTACTCTTCATTGCAGTGCATGGGCTTCTCATTGTGGTGGCTTCTCTTATTGTGGAGCATGGGCTGTAGGCATGCAGGCTTCAGTAGTTGCAACACGTGCAATCAGTAGTTGTGTATCATGGGCTCTAGAGCACAGGCTCAGTAGTTGTGGTGTACGGGCTTAGTTACTCCACAGCATGTGGGATATTCCCAAACCAGGGATCGAACCCATATCCCCTGCATTGGCAGGCAGATTCTTAACCACTGAGCCACCAGGGAAGTCCCTGACCCATAGGTTTTACAAATAGTATGTTATTTAGTCTCCATGTGTTAATGTTTCTTTCCAGTTTTCTTCTTGCAATTGATTGAAAAGATGCTTGTTATAATTTTAAAGTTCTTAAATTTATTGAGACTTGTTTTGTGGGCTAGCATGTGATCTATCCTGGATAATGTTCCATGTGCACTCAAAAAGAATGTAAATTCTGCTATTTTTGGATGGAAAATTCTATAGATATCTATTAAGCCCATCCAATTTAATATGTCATTTAAGGCCAAAGTTTACTTACTGATTTTCTGTCTGGATGATCTATCCATTGATGTAAATGGGGTATTAAACTTCCCTACTACTATTGTATTACTGTCAGATTCTCCCTGTATGCCTGTTAATATTTCCTTTATAAATTTAGTTACTCCTTGGTTAAGAGCAAACATTTTTATGAATGTTATATTTTCTTCTTGGATAGTCTTCTTTATAATTATATAATGTACTTCTTTGTTTATTATTATAGTCTTTGTTTTAAAGTCTATTTTGTCTAATATCAGTATTGCTATCTTAGTTTTCTTTTTATTTCCATTTGCATGGAATATCTTTTTTCATCCCTTCACTTTTAGTCTGTGTGTATCTTTAGCTCTGAAGTGAATCTCTTATAGGCTTTGTTATTTTTTGTTTGTTTATTTTAATCCTTTCAGCCACCATTTGTTGTCTGATTGGGACATTTAGTCTCTTTACATTTAAAGTAATATTGATAGGTATGTATTTATTGCAATGTTGTTCATTGTTTTCTGGTAGTTTTGTACTTCTCTGTTCTTCTACTTTGAGTCTCTTCCCTTGTGTTTTGATGATTTTCTTTAGTATTATTTTTTAGTCTATTTCTCTTTGCTTTTTTCTGTATCTATTGTAAGCTTTTGGTTTGTGGTTACCATTAGGTTCAAATATATTGACAAAAATATATTTATATTTATATTTATTTTAACCTGATAGTCATTTAAGTTTGAACACATCCAAAAGCTCTATATTTTTTACTTCACCCACCCAACTTTTGTATTCTAACCTTAATACTAGCTTTTTACGTGGTTGATTCGCTGCCTTTACTATATATTTGCCTTTAACAGTGAGATATTTTTCTTCATATATTTTCTGATTTGTTGTTATGACCTTTTATTTTTCACTTAAAGATGGCCTTTTAGTATTTTTTGTGAGACCCATTTAGTGATGATAAATTCTTTCAGTTTTTACTTGTCTGGGAAACTCTTATCTCTCCTTCAGTTGTGAATGGTAATCTTGCCAGGTAAAGTATCCCTGGTTGTAGTGTTTTGTTTCGTTTTTTTCTTTCAGCACTTTAAATATATCTTGCCACTCCTTTCTGATCTGCAAAGTTTCTGCTGAAAAATTAGCTGATAGCCTTGTTGGGGTTCCCTTGTATGTAACTTGTCATTTTTCTCTAACACCCACTAGAGTCTCTCTTTATTTTTAACTGTTATCAATTTAATTATGATGTCTTGGTGTGGATCTCTTTGGGTTCATCTTATTTAGGACTCTGTGATTCCTGGACCTGGCTATCTGTTTCCTTCCACAGGTTAAGTAAGTTTTCAGTCATTATTTTATCAAATATGTTTTCTGTCCTTATCACTCTCTCTTCTCCTTCTAGGACTCCTATAGTATGAATGTTACAACACTTGATGTTGTTTCAAAGGTCCCTTAAACTATCCTCATTTTAAAGAATTCTTTCTTCTTTTTGCTGTTCTAATTGGGTGATTTCCACTATTCTGTCTTCCATGTTGTTCATGTGTTCTGTATCACCTAATCTGCTGTTGATTCCCTCTAGTGTATTTTTAAATGTAGTTATTGTATTCTTCAGCTCTGATTGGTTCTTTTCTATTTCTTTGTTAAAGTTCTCACTGTATTCCTCCATTCTTTTCCTGAGTTTGGTGAGCATTTTTATGACTGTTGTTTTGATCTCTTTATTCAGTAAATGACTTATCTCAGTTTCATAATGTTTTTTGTTTTGTTTTGTTTTGTATTTTGGGGCAGATTATGTTGTTGTTTGGAACATACTTCTCTGTCTACTCATTTTTTTTTTTTTTTTTTGGTTTTCTGTGTTTGTCTCTGTAAATTAAGTAAAACCATTATCTCTCCCAGTCTTGAAATTATGTCATGTAAGAGCAGCCCTTTGCTGACTGAATGTGCCCTATGGCTTTGGTGGGAAAGCTGGAACTGAAATAGGCATTGTCCAGGGCTTTTCCAAGGTTAGCCAAGGGCCATTGCCTTGACATGTGGAAGCTGGAGCCAGAGCCTGGTGCAAGCTGAGGGACATATTGGGGTGGTCTTGTCAGGTCAGCTAGAGCATCAGGCACTTTTCATTCTGCTGCCTCTGTCCTGGGACTAGGAGTGTATAAGTTTGTGCATGTGCCTTTAAGAGTAGAGTCTCAGTTTCTTACAGTCTTCTGGTTCTCCAGGTTGTAAACCTTGCTGGCTTCCAAAATTCACTGAGGGGGGCTTGTTTTCCAGGCCCTGTTACCCAGGGCTGGAGTGTCCAATGGGAGCTCAAACCACTTACTCCTTGGAGAGGACCTCCTAGTTTCTGATATCCCGTTTTGCTTTTGGGTCACCCACCAGTGGATATGGATCTTAACTATATGTGTCACTATATTGCATCTGTGTCTGGCTGACACAGATAATCATCCAGAACACACATATCCTCCATTCCAGTCTCCCTTGGTCTCTCACAAGCACCACTCACTGAATGTCTACTCAATTTGTTTCTCCTTTTAGATGGCTTTCTCTGCTTTCCTGCACACAAAACATGGTTGTCTTATATTACTTTATTCCAACAGTTAAGTCAGACTAAGTTTAGTGCCTTAGACTAAATTCCAACCTCTCAGGAATAAAAGTGTATTAGTTCAACTTGGGATAGGTGATGTATTCTGTATTCCCAGGGAAGACAAGATCAAATCATATGAACATAGGTACCAAACTCTACACTTAATGTTGGGGAGGGGGTAGCATGGGTAGTTCTAGGATAAGTGATATTATTTGGGGATGGAAGTTACCCTATAAATATTTATACAATATTATTATATTTATTTTAAAAACAAGAAAAATGAAGATCAGAGATTTTGAATAAGTTGCTCAAAATCATACATTAAGTGAAAAACTGGAATCCAAATGCTGTCTTTTTTTACTCTGTGATATACCTTTTTCTCTGAGATTGCCTCCCATTAAGTAATGCTGAGACCTCTTGTCTCTTAACTTTCTGTGTTAATATCTAAGATACCTTTAAACTTTGGGGTTTATTTTGGCAGATGCCTAATTCTGATATCTATTAAGGTATAAACATTTTAAAGTCTACATTTCCATTTTCCTGTTCTTTTCACATCTTTTCTTCTTCCTTTTGCACCAACAGAGCTAAAAGGAGCCATTTTGTAGAATATAAGCCTCAAGAAGAAAGTGAGTTTAAGAACATTAGGAAGCAAACCTCCTGGAAACATTTGAAGTATATTTTGATCTTGCTGCCTCTGGAACAGAATACATAGTGCTTTGGCATTTTCTCTCCTTTTATAAGGACATTAGAATAATTTTTTAAAATGGTATAAGTCCCCAAAACCCCTCTTTGATAATTAAGAACACTTAATTAAAAATAATTTTGTCAATTAGAGAGAGAATAATATCTATGTGAATATTTAAAGTACTCACTAATGAGCGGGCATAAAAATTCTACCCTCCTAGCCTTAACTTTGAGCTAGTATTTTCAACTGCACTACCTTAGGATGATTAAAATATTACAGTTTTTGTGAAGAAATGGATAACCTCAGATAACATCACTGAGGTCAGTTCAAAAGCTATGATTAAAAGGAGAAGTTGAAATGTAAATTTATCTTACTTTTCCTTGTGTCTTTTTATCAGCTGACTATGTGCAATTGGAAAGGAAGATATTAATCAAAAAATAATTACCAACACAGAAAAAAATTTTATCATTTTTCAAAAATGTGGAGAAGAAAAAAATAAGTTAAATGTTGGCAACCCAGCAGTTTGGAAACTTTGCTAAGGCTTTGAAATTTGAATGTGAATTATAGGAGAGCACTCAGGAAAAGAGTGAAATAAGCAGGTTTCATTGTATTTAATTTGGCCTCTTAAATGTAACATGATGGAATTTGTAACCTAGAAATATTTTCTTAGGTATATTCACTAGGGATGGTAAGCATAATTACAGCTGTTCAGACTTCATGCAAACTAAATTGGTGTTATGGACAATTAATCTTTTGAAATATTAAGATAGCTCTGTAATTTCTCACTTTTGTAAAAAGTAAGAGGAAGACAACATAAATCAAACTTTAGTCAGTAGGCCAGAAGTTTACTTTTTTGACAATGTAAGACAAAATGCCACTAAATTTTTATTACATTGGGGCAACTCATAAGTCACAAGTCTATGTAGTCCTGAGCGTGCATAATTATGTCCTAATTCTTACCTAAGAGATTCATAAATTGGGAATTTGGTTTTTTCCTCTTATTCTTTTTACTGTGAGTTGGATTGATAAAACAACAAACAAATGGTTGGGATTTCTAGGAACAAAGTGGTATCCTAACATACTCCCTATAGATGCATGAAGAATGTGCTATGTTGCTTGTAACACCCTAGGAACAAAGCATGTGGCAAAAGAAAGAATAAAAGAGAGAGAGAGAGAGAGAGAGAGAGAGAGAGAAAGGAAGGAAGGAAGGGAAGAGATGTCAGCATTCTTCATACCAGAGAAAGACCACCTGAGGCTACATTAAAGGGTCCAGAGAAGCTCATTAAGAAGATTACCAGATTAGAGGAGTGCAGCCCCCCCCCGCCCCCCCGCACACACCGTAATCTTATCAGGAACCCCACGCTTGAACCATTTTTATAAAACTCCTTATCAAATCCTCCCGGGTTGGGACATGTAATTTTTTGGGCCAGGAACCTGCTGTGTCCCCCTTTACCTGGCAAAGCAATAAAGCTATTCTTTTCTACTTCACCCAAAACTCTGTCTCTGAGATTCGATATTGGCACTGGTGCACAGAGGCCAAGCTTTCAGCATCACCAGGAGGGTGGTACACCTGAAATTCACAAGGACAGAAGATACTGTGTCTGGGACTTTTCTGGACCTTGCCCTATATATCTCTTCATCTGGCTGTTTATTTGTATCCTTTAAGGTTCTTTGTAATAAACCAGTAATCTAGCAAGTAAACTGGCTTCCTGAGTCCTATGTGCTGCTCTAGGGAGTTAATGGAAACCGAGGAAGGGGTCATGGGAACCTCCAATTTATAGCTAATCAGTCAGAAGGACAGGTAACAAGCTGAATTTGCAATTGGCATTTGAAACAGGGGCAGTCCTGTGGGACTGAGCCCTTAAGCTGTGGGATCTGACACTGTTTCCAGGTAAATAGAATCAGAACTGAGTCACATTTGTGAAACACCCAGTAAGTGTCTGCTTGGAATTGAAGAATTGTTTAGCGAAGTGAAAGAACATGTTGGACTTACAATTAAAGAAGTAAATTACATGTTGCCTTGAGTGATGTCCAATTGGATTGGGGGTAGATATATAAATGAAAGTCTTGATATAAAGCTCTGCTGAAGAAATTATCAAAGTAAGGTAGGATAGTGACCTATAATATTTCTGACACTTTTATTGAAAGTCAGAGCTGGTGAGTTTCTTATAAAGGTCAGAAATATACAGACTGGTATATGCAGCTCTCAATTATGTGCCTGCACTTAACAGAAAGAAGCTAATTACCTTGACCATATGCTTCCTCCCTTTTTCACTGTGAGTCTCTCATGTTTTGCCTTTGCCCTCTTCTTGTACACATTTTCTTTTAATTGCCACCTTACCATCAAATGAAAGGCAAATATTGCTGTAGGGTTGGGTAGAAATTATAGGGTTTTCAACATTCCCCAGATGGGCTGTCTCTCTGCCTTAGGGGCCTTGCTTTCCAGAATGTAAGTTTGAAGGTTGTGGCCCAATCCTTAACCTTGAGATCTATGAACAACAGCACAGTATGTGGCTTGGAAAACATGGCTTTAGGCAAAAGCCTTGGAGTAAAAGAAGGAACTCTGACTTCGTAGTTCTTCAGCTATGTGGCCATGGCATGTAATCTCACTCAGTGTCAATTCTAAAATAAGTTCTGTGGAATAGTTAACCTCTCCTGTCTCTTTTTGTTGTAACATTTCTTACATCTACAATGTAGACGAGGTTCAAGCTTCTTTTTGAGACTTCTTCACCCCTCCTCCACATCCAATCCCACAGCTGTTAGGTGCAGTCTTCCATTAAAACGAACATTACTGTAATTCATGTTCATCTGTGGATCTTGCCTGAGATCATAGACCTGATTCCTACAGAGACTCTGCCTTATTCATCTTTAAAACATCAGTTCTTTGCTTATAGCAGGCACTCAGTAATCATTGAATGATTTAAATAAATTTTAAAAAGGAAACAAATCAATCACTCAAACAACAGTTTCAAACAACAGTGAAACTAATTTATTTTCCTGATCTCCTGAGTCTAGTATTGATATTGGAGGGACCTAGAAAGGAAAAGAATATACCCTTCTCGTTGCACACACAATGATATAAACACTAATAATTAAGATGATTGAGGGCTAGGTGTAGACCCATGAGTGAAATTATCTTACCTAATAGGTACAACAAACCTCTGAGATAGGTATACTTAATAGCATCACTTTAATGGCAAGAAAATGGAGATTTAAAGTTATGTAATATGCTCAAACTTTCACAGCTAGTGAGCAGGGAAGCCTGAATTTTGGTTAATCTCACACCAGAACCATTGTTTAACCACTATGGAATTCTACCTCCAGGTTCCTAGCTTTACAGCCAACTAGTGGCTGAGTTAGTATTCCATTCCTAAACCTCCTTTTGCAGCATGTTCTGTCAATCTTCATGAAAGCAGGATCTGCTTATAACTCATCATAATTAGAATTATCTGCTCACAGGTTTTTGAAAGTGGGCTAAAAATTCAGTAAAATTTGCCTTTGTAACATGTGAGTTAATGAACTTTTGGATGCACTAAATCCAAGTTTCTTCTGAGTCAGTTCCAGTCACTAATACAGCAGAGCATCACTAGCTACAAAAGAATATGCAAAAACTAGGTGGCTGATATGATCATGATATTTTCATTTTATTAGAAAAGAAGGTACAATTAGGAAATAAGATTTGGTGAAATGTTTCCAGATAAGTAAGGTACTTGGATAATACAATAATGGCTCCGGATACATCTTAAAAGGAGAAATGGGGTGTCAATTGAAAGAAAGAAATATATATTTGCTTGTGTTTCATGTGCATATGTGTGTGTATTGTATGGAAACTAATAAACAATATATACTCTGTATATGTGTAGGCATGTCTAAAGAGTGCCTGAAGTGAGGTAATTGTTTATTCTTTCCCTTTGTATGACTATCACCGTGAATATCTTTTCTCACATCTTGCATACTAGATGCCTTGCGTAATGTCATGACATGACTTTTGCAAAATTTTTTTGCCTGTTTATGTAACAGGTGAGCTCCCCTCTCTCATTGCTGGGCACTTTTTGTGTTTTGCTCCATCACTTTCCATAAAGATGGTGCCAGCACCTAAAGGCAGGGATGTATATCCTTTTATGGTGATCTTGGCTTCTTAACAACCATTTTGGGCTGAGCTTGAAAGCAGGGGTCTTTAAGCTCTGCTGTGAATCTAACTTTTCTGCTGTGTAATGCCTATGGTGTTGGAAATGACAATATTCAGTGAAGATGTTTTCATTAAGTGTGTTTTGTTCAACCACTGATAGGAAAAATAGTGTGAGAAGTGAAAAAGAAAAAACAAACCTCTTTTCCATTTAGGCTTATTAAATATTCAAGTGATTCCTCAAATATACTCAGCCTTGCTGTGGCTTCATTAAAGTGCAGCTCCATTGCATTTTACGATGGAACACTGGTACAGTATACTTCCTGCGGTGGCTACCCACAAGCAAATAGATTGCTGCATTCCTCACCAGCCAAAACTCAGAAGTAGCCAAAGTCAAGAGTATGATAGTAACCGAGGCCACAGGTTAGAGGCATGGATAATGATGGTAAAATCCACATCAGTGAAAAAAGATGCCACAACTTCCTCATCAAGTGCAGATGGAAAGAACAAACAGCTATTTCTAGTGAAGGCTTAGTGACCCTTATTCAAGAAGTCGCTTCTAAAGACCTGAGTTAGAAAGCCTACAGGTCCATCAAGAACCCATGTTCACTAGAGACAGTATTCGAAATGATTAAAATAATTATTTTTAAGACTATGTCAAAAAAAAACCCTAAATCAGCCTAATGTCTACCATGAAATGATCCACGATAGGAATCAAGGGCATATAGGAACTATAACTGCAATCACTAAAAGTATAAAGTCCTGGGGATAGAGATGGGAAAAAAAATGTACCAAACTCTAAAACCTATAACAATGAGCTCTACTGTTTGAGTAATTGCTATATGCTGGGTATTTCCCAAAGCTTCCTATTTATATTATTTTATATAATTTTTAAAACAAATATATAGATATTTGTGCACTTTTATAGATAGGAAAACAAAGCCAGTACTAACAAGTGAATGATTACCCAAAGCCATTGGCTAGATGAGAATATGAAACCGTCTTTATTTGAACTCCAGGTACTTTGCACTATGCTACTTTGCTTTCTCATGGTAAATGAGGTTTGGTTGAAAGAAAAAAATATACACAATTTAATCTCCTTTCTCGTTTTAATTTTATTATACTGACTTTAATATTTTAAATCTGCTTTGAACTATAAAACAGCATATTCATTACTAGATGCAAGATTCCAGGCTTAGTTTGCAGAGCTTCCTCCTACTGAATGGTACATTCTGAGTCACGCTGGAGCTTGTTTTTAACAGCTTTAGCTCAGATTGTCTCTCTGTCTTTCTAGAGCATCACCTGAACACAAGCCCATAGTTAACAATTAGCCCAGAAGTTTCAGGGTTTTGTTTATTTGTTTGTTTTTTTGGCCACACCATGTGGCCTATGGGATCTTAGTTCCCCAGCCAGGGATCGAACCTGTGCCCCCTGCAGGGGGGGCACAGAGTCTTAACCACTGGACCGCCAGGGAAGTCCTGGAGAAGTTTCACTTTTGAGGGGAAATGTGCACTAGACTTTTTGAGATGGGATTTTGAATCTATGCAGGGACATGTGATACTCTTTTCCACAAAGTTTTTAATAAAAACTAGTGATATGTTAGGATCATTGTTTCTAGAGGGCTCAGGAGCCAACATAATTATGTGGGCAGGATTTATTTGTACAGAGAATCCAATCAAACAGTCCTGAAAGGTATTAGTGATAAGGTCACTCAAAGTGAGCTTAACTCTGGCATTAACACACAACTGTTCTAGAAGGAACTACACTTAATTTTAGATTGTGGTCAGTTTTTATTCATTTATATATTCCAGAATATTTGTTGTGAGTGTGTTTATTGCTGCATACTTTTCTAGACCTTAAGAAAGCAAGGCCCAGGGAGTGTCATCAGTAAACTGATGGAATCTTAGAGAAACAGAAGTAAATAGGTGATTACAATACAATTACCAACAGGTGACTGTCAAAAGATAATCTGTTGGCAAATATTAAAATGGTAGTTCTATAAAAATAGAAGTAAACTTAGGAAATACAGTCTTGGGCCTTCCAGACTACTACCTGACAGAATCAGAATAGTTAGAAGTGTTTTGTTTCTCTTCATTGTCAACTGGCCATCACTCATGCAACCCTGAAAATTCAATAATTTAGTGTTAGTCCAGAAGGAAACAAGTCAATACATTCAGCCTAGTGTGCTCAGTGCCTTTAATATTTGTTTTGTTTGAAAAATGCCAATAATTATTTTTGCAATATAAGTCATCTCACAACTTCTTTTATGTGGAATAGTCCTGAATAAACTAATGACCAAGCAGGGAAAAATAATGGGAAGTACCAAAGATCTAAAATAATTAAGAATCTTAGAGAGCTGGAATTCAAAGGAAACTTAAGGATTATTTTGTCTGGCCCATTTATTAATTTGGTTTAAGCATTCCCTCTCAATGTCAAAGAAAGAAAAAAAGCTGTGTGCATGTGTGTGTGTGTATGTGTGTGTGTGTGTGTGTGTGTGTGTGTGTGTGTGTGTGTGAGTTTGTAGTGGTGCCAGGTACTTTGCTAGGCATTCTGTGAGTTTAGAAGTTGAAGAAAAAGATGGGATAGTATGAACTTATGGTACATAGAGCAAAGATATGACCTCTATCCCCAAGGAATATAGAGTTGAGTGGGTACATTACAACTGAATAAGTAGTATACCATAAAGAAGTATACATTAATAAGCTAATTAGATTGTTCGATGGAGGTTTAAAAGAGGGGAGAGAAAGTCAGTCTGAGGTCATCTGGTAAAGCTTTATAAGTTATATGGAATAAAAATAAAAACTAGCATGTTTAGGATTTTCTTTGTCCTTCCAAACTTTTTTATTGACAAGTATGAAAGCAAATTTGTGTTGTGCTACTACTTATTTTTCAGCATTATAAAGAAATGCTTTGAATAATGTAAGCTTCGTATTTTTAGGGTTTCTTTGTGTACTGTCATTTGGTGGAAACGTATTTTCTCATTTTTAATAGTTTTTGTTTATTTTTATTCATAATCTTAGCATGAGATGTCGAACAAAAATGCGTAATAATTGAAAATTCCAGGTAGTACAGATAGGTTATATAGGTAGGTATAGGTGTAGTAAAGTTGTATCTAGGATAGACAGAAAGAGACAAAGAATAGATATAACAAAGTGGAGATAGGGTGAGAGAAAGAGAGAGAGAGAGGATGAAAGAAAGAGATCGAGATGTAGAGATCCCACTAACATCTTCATTGTGTTTACTATGTGCAGGGCATTATTCTGCATGCATTATGTAGATCAACTCCTTAATTCTCTTAACAGTTCTATGAAATAAATACTATTATTACCCCAGACTTACAGCTGAAGAAACCAAACCAAAAACAAGTGTATTTGTTTTCTTTGGCTGATGCAATAAATAACCACAAACTAAGTGGTTTAAAACAATAGAATTTTATTCTCTTATGGAGAATTCTTTGGCCAGAAGCCCCAAACCAGTATTGCTGGGCTTATATTCAGGTGTCATCAGAATTGCACTTCTTCCCCAGGCTCAGGGGAGAACTGTTCCTTGACTTTTCCAGTTTCTGGTGGCCCTTTCAGCATTTTGATGGAGTAGGATCCCCAAGACCCTCGTGACTGCATCACTTCAATCTCCGCCTTCATCTTCAGATTGCCAGTCCCCTTGGTGTGTGTGTCTCTCCTCTCTCTCTGTACCAAATTTCCCTCTGCCTCTTTTATAAGGAAGGACCTTGTGATTACCCTTACTGCCCACAGGGAAAATCCAAGATAAACCCCATCTCAAGACACTTAATCACATCTGTAAAGACCTTTTTTCCTTATTGGGCAACAATTACAGTTTCCAGTAATTAGGAACTGGTATATTTGGGTAATTTTATTCAGCCTACTACAGAAGTTTAGGTATTTTATAAAAATATCACACAGCTTGTATTTGTAGAACCTCTCAGGTGCTCAGTGCATAAACCCCATATATCAGTAATTCTGTTACTATCCACCATTCATTACTGATTTCTAAATATGTTGCTGAGTGTAAACTAATTATAAGAGAATGGAATGTTTTAGTTTTATAATAAATTAGATTTAAACTTTAACCATTTCATTAAAGTTTTATATTCTTCAAGATCCACTTTCGCCTCAGAGCAATTTGTTTCTCATTATACATTTTAAACTTTATATGATATCACATAATATCACTTATATGTGGAATCTAAAAAAATGATACAAGTGAACTTATTTACAAAACAGAAATAGACTCACAGACATAGAAAGCAAGCTTATGGTTACCAAAGGGAAAAGGGGGTGGGGGAGGGATAAATTAGGAGTTTGGGATCAACAGATACAAACTGCTATACATTAAATAAGGAGCAAAGATTTACTGTAAAGCACAGGGATATATTCAATATCTTATAATAACCTATAATGGAAAATAATCTGCAAAAATATATATACCTGAATCATTTTGCTGTACACCTGAAACTAACACAACACTGTAAATCAACTATACTAAAATAAAAAAGTAAAAATTAATAAACTTTATTTCAAAGTTTAAATGGTCTAAAAAGGACACTGACAGTGAAGGTGAAAAACAGGTACCAGTGCCTGTCCACCTCAAAAATCAGTGTTCGAGCCCTGCTATGACACTAGTACAGAGTAATAAAAAAATCAGAATATGTTTTAATTTTGTGAACTTTATCTCAAACGCACATTTTGTTTCTAACAGCAAGCTCTTCGTGCTTACTTTATGAATAACTACCTCAAGTGTTTTAAGATTTTTTAAAAAATTTCTTATCCACCTTATAATAATGGAAGGAAAGTTTACAGAATAATAATGTTTTCATCAAAATAATCCAATGAATTACAGAAACAAATCTATCAGTGTCATAGCAATGATTTTTGTTGTTATGCACTTAAAATATTATTTGGGGATATTTTAATATTGATTTTCCACAAGCCCAGTGAAACTACCTCAAAGACGAACTAGATGCTTCCATCAACTCCTTGCTGGAGAGGAGTATTACAAAACCTACTGTTAAAGTTATTTGAATTCCTTAGTGATGATGCTGCAATGAAAGTTAGAGTACAAACAGTTAATTTTATTCTGTGTAGGCAGTCTGATATTAATTATAAGGTATGGTATAACTACCACTTTCTGGATGAATTGCATAATCACCTGAATAATAATTTGAATATATTTAAGAATCCAGTTTTGTGTTAAATTGTTCGAAATGTTAAGGTCCATGAATTTTATGATTATATAAATAGATATATGTGTATTTATATACACATATGATTATGTATATATATATGCACATGATTATATAATATACTTTCATATATAATTATGTATATGTATTATAGTTGTGTGTATATATATACATATATGTGTATCATCACATATATGTGTATGTGTGTATATATACATATATATGTGTATATATATATCAATATATATGCTTGTACTCAATAATATTCAGTGATGTTTGGAATAATATTTAAAGAAAACTTTTGAGCACAACACAAGCTGAGTGACAGCATGGAGTCCTGAAAATAGGATGTACTAGAGTTCTAAGTGTAGGATTTATTTTCTGGCTCTCCATCAGTTACTGGCTATGGAATCATCAGCAACTTTTCTGACTTCTCTGAAATTCAGTTTCCTCCTCTACAAAATAGTGAGACCATTGACACCTATCTCATGGAACTGTTAAATTAGTTTAAATAAAATAAGAAATGCTTTCTATATTGCATGGCACCTGCAAGTGTTTTCTATCTAAACTATAAATGCATAATGGTCTTTTCGTTGAGGTGAGTCCTCTACATATGTGAGAGTCCCAAGCCTAAACAAGATGGATATGTTGATGGAGTAGGATCCCCAGGACCCATCCTCTGTCCTCACCCATTACTGCTGACCCAACTCCTACACTGAACACCTGCATGGAAACCCAGAAGTGCAGTGTGAACATTATTGATTGGTGGAAGTAAAATTACGAATGCACACTATATCATCTGTACCTAAAGCTGCATGTTTCAGTTCTTCTCTCTCTCCATAGAATATAGAAATGTAAAGGCTCTCCTAACATTTCAGGGACCAGGGGCAAAGGACAAATAGAGGGTCACTATTATATGTCTAAATAGTTATAATTGGAGCTAAAATTCCATTAAATAAAATATATCTTCCCTCCTATACAGACACACGTGCTTTCAAAATGACCTCGTAAGCCAGACTCAAATTGAGAGTTTCAAACTCCTTGGAGTTCTGGCCTCTTGTTCCTGACCCCTAGTATATCCTCCTCTCTTCCCACTTCCAAGGTTATCCCATATCACAATGGGCTATGTACACATGCAAGATGAACACACCAAAGCTTCATGCACTCCTCACAGCGAAAGGGCACACTTCAATCTTTTATACAAGTTTAAGTGGAGAAGGAGGTTCATAATCTTGACATAGGTTTTTCTGATGCTGCTTTTGTTACATCTGAGGGGTCTGTATTGATTCAGCCATTTTTGTCCTCTCAGTTGCTCCTAGTAATTGAAATTGCACTTTTGACTGACCTTTCACAAGGAAATGGAAATTCTGGAGACAAAATGGAAAGAGCCTTTGATTTTCAACTGTTGGTGATGTATTTGGGTGTATGTATAATTCAGCTTGAGCTGAAGTAAAAAACAAAACAAACAAAAAAAAACTAAGCACAGACTGAATGGTGTAAACAATATAAATTTCTTTCCTCACAGGTTTTGGGAGGCCAGAATTCTGATATCAAAGTGCCAATAGGGCTGGTTTCTCCTGAGGCTTGTCTCCTTGGCTTGTAGCTGTCTGTCTTTTGCTGTGCCCTCAAAAGGACTTTTCTTTGCACATGTGCACTCCTGGTGTCTCTTCTACTTATAAGGACACCAATCTTATTGTATTAAGGGCCCACCCTTATGACTTCATTCAACATTAATTATCTCTTAAGACCCTATCTCTAAATAAAGTCATACTGGAGGCTTTGCTTATATCATTTAATTAATTCTTTGTACAACTATATAAAGATGGTATAGTCTTCCTAATTGATAAAGGAGGAATCTGAGTTTAAGTAAATTGCTCAGGAATATTTAAGCCAAATATTATGTGACACGATCACTTTGCCTTCTAGTAGATCCAATGCAAGTAGACTGGGATCTTCCTTTCTGCCCAGAGTTGCCTGAGGCAAAGTGGAAAGAGTACATTGCACTACAGAATTTATTATTTGCACTACAAATTCCTACTAATGCTTTAAATCAATAGTAGCAGAGACATCCCCAAAGAACTGAACACTCCTGTATTCCTGAATTCACAATTCTGGAACTTTCTCTAATAGAGAGTAGTTTGGCAGAAATTTAGGTAATGTTTATGTTTTAACCACTTGATTCTATGGAGTGACATTTATCATAAAAGATTTGGTCCTGTTGACTTTGGTTTATTTTTCTTTTCACTAATTCCTGCCACTCCTTGATGAGCATGTGAAGGCTTCCTAGAATGCAGTCAGGGAAAATGAAGTCCCAATAAGGGTGATCACAATAATTAACAAATGAGGAAAGCCCACAGAACAGAAATTGACTGAGAATATTTGTTCTTTTTTGGCAGTATTCTGAATTCTAATCACAATATTCCATCATTGCTGATCAATAAGAAAAAGGGTGCAACTTGTCTCCGCTCTTAAAACCCCTTCTCTTCTTCAGAAGCTAGTCACAGAGCCAAGCACTGGCTGCAGAAAACATTACTTGCTGCATCATCTTGCTCCCTCAGGGCACCAGATGCAGTTCTATTGGCCGTGTTGGAGTTGCCTCTGGGACTGCGTTTTTGGAGAATGTTGCTGTTCTGATTTGTCTAAAATATCTTTCTTCCTGGAAGCTGTTTTCCTTTAACTAAACTTCAATTTTCATTTGTGATCTAGGAAAAATGAAAGTAAAAATTCCTTTGAGCTATTTTCATATCCTACAAATATAAAGCATGTCAAATATGTTAAGGAAGGAATAGTCTTTATTCAATATGCCGTAGCTAAAAATTATGAAACTATAAGTAATCAGGTAAAATATTGTTTCAAAAATTTTAAATATTTTACTACCTACAATTTCACCATTAGAGATAGATTAAATAATAAGAATAATGCATGTTTGGGGAGTGTTTTTTTTTTTTTTTTTTTGCGGTACGCGGGCCTCTCACTGTTGTGGCCTCTCCCGCTGCGGAGCACAGGCTCCGGACGCGCAGGCCCAGCGGCCATGGCTCACGGGCCCAGCCGCTCCGCGGCATATGGGATCCTCCCAGACCGGGGCACGAACCCGCGTCCCCTGCATCGGCAGGCGGACTCCCAACCACTGCGCCACCAGGGAAGCCCTGGGGAGTGTTTTTTAATGAACATTACCACTACTTGTCAAATAACGTTTCATGAACATTATTATTTTTACTTAGCATTATGACATCAGAAAATTCTCCATTTCTCTATTGTCTAACAAATTGTTTCTTATTTTTGTTATTTTTATAATACCTGAGCTTCAAAATAATTTTCAGAAGGAAGAATAAGATATCTGAGTAACCTCTGGATATTAGGAACAATAGGATGTTGAATTAATAGTTGAAATTATATAAAATAGATCCAACATGGACATGTTTTATTGGCCTCCAAAGTAAGCTAAATTATCATAATGAATAAACTATTTAAATTTTGTTAAATAGACCATTTACAATTTTTATATAGGAGATGGGGAGATGGGTTGAGTGGGCAGAATGTGGAGAATAAAAACATAAAGCTTGTGATGCATAGTATAGAAATAATAATGCCAGAGCACCAGTCATGAAACCTGTATAGATATGAGGCATAACTGAATTTGCTGGTCATTTCTGGAGAGAGATTTTTCAGGCCTAATAAAGTAAGAGTATTCAGATGGGATTGAGGTAGTTTATATTTGGCCGAGCTTAGCCCAAACTAAGCTGGACAAAGGCAGACTGCGTTGTCCAATATTCCTTTTGCCATTTGGTTTGCTAGCTAGTGATTACATCTTCTCTCCACCCCAGTACTCTGAGTTAAATTTTATCTAAGGCTGTCTTTGTATTTGTGGCACAATTAGATAGCTAGAACAGTGATCTGACATTTGATAGCTTTGACATTTCTGCGTACCAAGATGTCATGAAGGTCAGGGCACTGGAAACATTCATAAAAAAAATAATTGTTGCTCTGAAAATTTATGTACGTGTATATGTTTGAAAGGGTGTGATGTTGGAGTGGGAAGGCCCTGCTGGATGGGCAGTGATTACATGGGATTTGGGATTTGTTGTCCAGGGCAGGGGTTTGATGTGGGAGGTCAATGAGAGCTATGCTGAATATATGAGAGTTGGGGAGGACTGATGCCAAATCCCATAAGCTCAGGTATGTGCCCCCTACACACACGCACACACAGACACACACACACACACACACACACACACACACACACAGGTTTATAAGGTAAAGTACAGAATATAAGCTTTGCTGGCAGGTAGACCTTGATTCATGACTTAGATCTATCACAAAGTCATTTGAACACTTACAGTCTCAATTTCCTCACGTGTGAAAGGAGGTTACAAGCCCTTATTTCTGAGAATTGTCATAAGTATTAAATTAAAAATTAGACATGTGTAATGTTTCCAGTATAACTTCTGTCACAAAGCAAGTGCCCAGTCAATGATACCTACATGTATGGTTTCAACAATTGGAGCTTTGTCTAAATTAACTAACTTAAGCTCCATCTGACACAACATACCATTTATTCCTAGGAATATGTGGGATCAATGAATTCCTCTAAGATTTTGCAGCCGAGATTAGTTTCTGCACTAAGTTTCTACAGGCACTTAGAAATTGTTTGGCTGTAGATAAGCAGGAAAGTGGGGCGATTTGCAGGGGAGCAGTAGATTATATTTTCCAAATATGGTCACAGTATTGTCTCCCCTCCTGAAATGTGATCTGTGACTCCCTGTTAAGAAGAGGTGATTCCAATCATTCCTGATGTTCAAATTTATTCCTGACTTCCTGTAGTTTATATGTTCATCCCTAACTTGAGTTCTGGAAGTCAGCATACCACTATTCCCTAATTTTTCCTCTAAAATCATTACAATTAAGCTTCTTTTACCTACAGCAAAGAGTGCTATCACTGCCAAGGACCTGCAGAGTG
Source organism: Aethalodelphis obliquidens (assembly GCF_003676395.1). NCBI lineage: Eukaryota > Metazoa > Chordata > Mammalia > Artiodactyla > Delphinidae > Aethalodelphis > Aethalodelphis obliquidens. The sequence continues at coordinate 29,619,592 of NW_020837950.1, read as the reverse complement.
CCTTATACTTAGCACTCAACCTAACAAAGAGGAGATAGCTTGTATTTTATACTACTTATGCAGTTGCAAGATATTATCTTTTTTTCATTATTCATTTTCTCATATATTTTTCAAACTCTATTGTTATGTAGATTTCCCCCCCCAGCATTTTCACATAGTTAATGTAAACTTAACCCTGATGTTCAGGAAAATTTGGAACCAAAAAGTAATATTTTGATTTCTTAAGATACTTTGAAGGGCTTAAATATGTAAGTGAATAATACCAGGATTCATCATTTTCTCAAGAAGTAATTCTGAAATATGCTTTACAAAAATGTTGCATAAAGAATGTCAAACCACAATACATGTGTTTTATGAAAATGCTGAAACGTGTGTTTTTAGATGAATGATGGTTAAAAATTGACTAGAATATCATATTCTCTTCAAAGCACTTCAGATTGTCTTCACATAAATTTACTCATTTGTTTCTCGTGACAAGGCTTTTCTCCTCTTCCCTTTTACACGTGAACTAATAGTGAAGCCCAGAAAATTAAGTGACTAAAGTACCCAGAAGCCCGACCAGAAAGATGGGTTGGGTGATTGCTTGTATTTGAACATCTATGTTCTACCCTTACATCCAGTGTACAGTATACTGACCTTCAATGATACTGACCCATTCGTTCAGCAAGCATTTATTGGATACATACTATAGACAACGTGTTAAGAATCCATTGTAATGTGGCAAATCTTAAATTATTCATCATGGTCTTTTCAATGTAATGAATAAAATAATGGTACTTATAAGTAATAACTTAAAATGTAACAGTCCCTCAAATACTAAACATAGAATTATCATAGGATCCAGCAATTCTATTTCTGCATATATACACAAAAGAGTTCAAAGCGTCAACTCACAGATATCTGAACACCAATCTTCATAGCAGCACTATTCACAAGATCCAGAAGCTAGACACAACCCAAGTGCCCATTGGCAGGTAAATGGATAAACGAAATGTGGAATAGGTATACAATGGAATGTTCTTCAGTTCTAAAAAGGAAGGAGATCCTGGCACATGCCACGGCATGGAGGAAACGTGAAGACATTATAGTGAGTGAAATAAGCCTGCCACAAAGATAAATATTAAATGATTCTAGTTATATGGAGTTCCTACAGTAATTTTTAACTCTATGTCTGATATCTACAGTAAATCTTCTATTTTCTTTTTTTTTCTTTTGTTTTTCAAGATTGGTTTAATTCTGTAATGGTGTCTTTTACATAGTTGTCTAGAACCAGGAAATTCTTAAGTTCACCTAAATTTTCTTAATAAGTCTAAAAGAAAGTTTTATAATTTCAGATAAGCAAATAGACTTTTATAAAGCTCTCCAAAGGACATACAAAGCCATAACTTTAGAAAGTTTCCTACCAGGCAGTATCTATATTCTAAATACTCTCAAGTGGAAAATAATTTTCATATTTTATTTAGAGAAAGACAGACGTTAAAGTTTAGGTTTCCAAAGATTATTCACTAATGTCCACTTAGTATGAATACTTTATAAAATTAGTTTATCACATTTGAAAGCTATATCTATATATTTTTCATGAAATAAACTCTTGGATAACAATTTCTTTTGTTTATTGATAGTCTATATCCCTCTAGTAGCAGAAAAGAATCATAAAAGAATTTAAATGTATTTATGATAAATCCAAGGCTTTTTTCTCCTTCCAGCTGACAGGAGGAAAGTATTTTTCTGGGCTCTGACGGACAACCTCAAAAAATATACATAAAAACCTGACATACACACAGGACAATGATGCATATTTTCCTGCTGCTTAGTTAGTTTGAGCATGAGTCAGATGTCAGAAAGCAAGAGGAAAATCTCTTTCACTGGCTGGGATAGTGTTATGAAAAGTCACAACCATGTGGATGCTTATAGACACTGTATTTGAAAATAAACATTCAATTGCAGTGATCTTGTTTTGGTACTGGGTATCACATTAGGAAAATGGCATAACTCACTGCTCAATGAGTCATGTAGATTGGTCAGAAGAGGTAAATGTAAGCTTGTGGTAGGGAAACAACCCATTTTATAGTAATGAAATTGATGTTTCTTAAGGTTGACAACTGGTGGTATCAGAATCATAAAAGAAAAACAATATATCCATTTTACCTTAGCTTGTAAAGTGTGCATCTAAATCATTACTGGAAGTGAATTTTGTTTTTTATACCTGACCTATGAGGTAGATAGAGCAAACCTGGAAACAAAGACAAAAGGATTTGTCTGAGCTCCTAAAATTTGAAGTGTAAAATATAGAGCATCAGTTTTGGAATTAAAACAAGCCTTCCATTTGTCTTTCAAGTTTGCAATTTGTGTTTGTTGAGCATCTACTAGAGGCAAAACAGTGAATTTGGTGCTTGAGAAACAGTAACAGCCAAGAAACAAAGTCTGAAATTCTAGCAGCTGCAAAGTCTATTAAGTGAAAACAACAAAAAAAATTTTTTTTTAATATAAGCATACAATTTGATAAGATTTTTCAAGGGAAATTTACAGCATTGTACAGAATGTTAAGTGGAAATACCCCAAACATAATCTGGTATTATACTTTTCCTAGGATTGTTGAAGGATCATCTACAGGTAGTCTTATAGAAGAAAAGAGAATGACATCTCAGATGGAAATATAGCATGCTCAAAGGCATGGAGAAAAAAGAGACCATGGCCTGCAGGGAGCAGAGAAAAATTGACAATGGCCAGATTATAAAATGTGTGTTTTTATATGATATGTTGGTGAGTGGAGGTCAGTATGGCTAAAATCATAAAGAACCCTTCTGTTTCCACATCTACCAATTGGAGATTTTAATGGATATGCTGATACACTGATCAGACATGCTGGCTTCAGTAATAAAACATAGATTTACCCAACTGCTGGCTTGTCAGTGGCTTACAGCTCTCAGCTGATTTTCTGGGGATTCGCCTCCTCACCCACGGTCAAGCCTCTAGGCAATTATCGTCAATATGGAAGAGTACAGCCCAGGTCCTCTTGCCTATTTGGGACAACTCTGAAAGGCCATCTCAGCTCCAAAATTCCCTCTAGAATTGGCTGAGGATGTCATTGTGTCTGAGCTTGCCATACTCTCCTGCCTAATCCTGCTCTCCCATTCTCACATAGATATTGATCTCTAGTACCCTCCAACAAACTCCCCAAACACAAATCTATCTCAGTGTATTTTCCAAGGGTCCTAACCACTTTTCCCAGGGTTGTTAAAAATATATAGAAAAAATAAATGTGAAAAAAACATTTCCCCTATATGAAAAACTTCCTGAACACTAACTATAAAATCAACTATTATGTAAAACAGCTAATAACTGTGGATAGCTGTAGAGGCTACAATGGCTGGGATATCAAAGGCAAACTATAGAGTATTAAGTCCAAACTTTTCAGCTAAATTTAGCATATTTTTATGAAATCTTTAATAAAAGTTAGCAAAATAATGCTTGCACATGGTTAAAAAAAGAAATTGCATAGAAATGTCTATGATAAAAGAATAACCTTCTATCTGAGCCCCTACCACCAACATAGCTACTCTACACCCACTGTCCAACATTCCACGTCTTGGTTACAATCATTCTTAACAATTTTTTGTGTGTTTATTCTCCTGAAGTTTCCTTTCAAATGCTAAATTATATATTTACTACCTTTTATTGATTATCATCTTAATATGTTGTCTCAACTTCCAGTTTCAAAAATTGAAGGTTTTGCTCACACAATCTTCCATCTACTTGTCCACTCCAAACTTTTGATTGTTAAAATTTTAATACTTTAGGGCAATTGTTACCTTTAAATGATATCAATTATTTTGTAGTTCTAGGTTGTATCTATTGACTTGATATGATGTTAGACAAAGATAATAGCATATTTCTCTTCCTCGTACTTCCTTCTATATTTATCTCCATTTTTGGTACCTTTATGTCTTAATTGACAAGGTCCAAAAATACTCAGTAACCAAAATTCAGTCCTTTATCCCACAAACACCAACAAAGTTTACATTTTTGTGACTTGTTCAACATTGTACACTAATTAAAGTATAGTGTTTCAGTGAACGTTTGTTTTACTACAGCCTCTATCTAGTAACCTTAATGCCATTGTGAGAAACACATCCCAGGTATCAGATCAAGTAGCTCTCTTTTCTTACCCTCTAATGATTGCTCAAAATAATGCCACATTTTGAATAGCTTATTATGTTGAAGATACATGTCTCTGCTTCACAAAATTTTCCTTTCCTCTCTTGGTCTCTAAGCTCTGGCATGCATATGCCTCGTAACAGTTACGTCAGCCCCAAATTTAAGTGAGTTTTCCTTTCCAGACACTTCTCTTGTGTTTACCTGTTCTGTGGTTTCTCTACCATGGCACTATTCACATGTTGGGCTGTATAATGTGTTGCTGTGTGGGGCTGTCCTGTGCATTGCAGGATGTTTAGCAGCATCCCTGGCTTCTACCTTCTAGATGCCAGGAGCACCCTCCCTTCCCCAGCTGCGACAACCAAGAATGTCTGCAGACATTACCAAATGTCATCTGGGCTTTAAAATCATACCCAGTTGAAAACAACTGATCAGTACCAATTAGTTATATAACCTAATTTACCATATGCGTGTTTTCAAAACTGACAGAGCTGAAGATGCTTCCCTTTGGTGAGTCTCTTGCTACTTGCCTAGTCCTTTCGACTGGTTCACAGGGAATGGGATAAAAGCTGTTTTCTTCTACAGGTCTTGTGTTGGGTGTATTTCTCTTTTGGAAAGGTTAATGGACAGGCTGACATAATTACCAACAACACTAGCATGGTGATGAATATGTTTTGCCAACTGAGAAAACTGAGTTGATAAGGCTAAATATAATTTGCAAGACCTGCCTCCTCACAAAAAGCCTTGACATTGATGTGATTCTAGTTGTCGGTACCTGATTTCATCTTTGTGACCTTCTCATTATAAATCATAATTCTGATTATAACCATCAACTAACAATCAACAGGAAGGGTGTTAAACACAGAGACAAGGCAGAACACAATTAAAAAAAAAAAAAAAAAAAAAACTTCAGCAAGGGAAATAACAAATTCAGGATTTAATGGTCCTCATGGTACTAAAAGTCACAGCTCCTGAGCCTGCCCATCTCCCAACCAGCTTTTCAGGAATTAGAGAAGGAAAATCTGGATTGCATTTTAAGAATAGGAAATCTAACTTAATACCTTTAAATTTAAACCAGCAGACTTAGTGAATATATTTTCCCAACCTTTAATTCTTCAATCAAGAGAAAACAGCATATTGGAAATCCGTAGAAGGCAAGTAACATTTTTTTAGTCCCTGCTAAGTCCAGATACTCAGAGAGAACTTTTAACCTATCTAATCCTTTAATACTTAGTGTTTATCATCCTCTCTCTTTCCCTATTCCCTCAGAGAAGTGAAATAATTTGGTTCAAATCCATGTCTTCTGTTATCAGAACCCACTCTGCTACCCTGCCTTCAGTGAAGACGATCACTTCCCTTGGGAAAGAGATGATCTTTTATACTACACAACAGCTCTGAAGCGGAAGATGTAGCTGTTTCTCTTTTCTTATCTATTGAGAGGCATCCATTATGCACTTCTGTTGAGAGGAATGGGACATAAAGATTTCCAACTCCAATAAACTGCTACTGTTTGATTTTTGAGCTTTAATAAGTCCATTTAAGAAACTTATGAGAAATGGAATAATAAAATTCCACTACACTGCATGAAGTGTGCAAGAAAACTCATAAGCTCGTAAAGAGTGAGAATTTATACTTTTGATTCCAAAGAATTAACATCTATTTCCTGCCTGCCACCTAGATGCCAGACTTTGTGCTAGGGGTTTAGGATACAAAATTATAGAAGCATGGTATCTGAATTAGTTTCCTAGAGCTGCAAATTACCAAAAATAAGGTGACTTAAAACAACAGAATTTTTTCTATCACATTTTGCAGGTCAGGAGTCAGTAATCAAGATGTCAGCAGCTCCACGCTCACTCTGAAGGCTATAAGAAAGGATGCTTCCTTGTCTCCTCTAGCTTCTGCTGGCTCCAGACATTCCTTGGCTTGTGGCTGCATCTCTCTCATTTCTGCCTCTGTCTTTACATGACCTTCTCCTCTGTCTGTGTCTTTTCCTCTTCTGTCTGTTATAAGGACATGTATCATTGGATTTAGGGCACATCCGGGATGATCTCATCTTGAGATCCTTAACTTAATTACACCTACAAAGACTCTTTTTCCAAATCAGGTCAAACTCATGGGATCTCGGGTTTAGTGTGTAGACATAGTTTGGGGGCCACCATTCAACCCACTATAGTCTATTATCTGGAAGAGTGGAAAAATTATATAGATTTTGTGACAGAAGTCTGTTTAGGAGATAATAAGGACACAAAGGAGTGAAATACAAACCTTCTGGAGGGATTCAAGAAAAGCTTCACAAATTTGTGAGCTTGGTCTTGAAATACAAGAAGAATGAAAATATAGAAGAATAAGTTTGGACTTCTTAAGCAGAACTAACACACTGTATTACATCACCTGCAGATGTATTTTGTTTGGCCCACACAATATTTGCCTACACAATGTTTAGATTAATTGAATGAGTTGCTAACATTTAAATCCTGGGACATGTCACAGAGTAATCTGGACATACTACCTCTTTGGAAAAAGTAGAGTATCTGGCAAATTTGATCTATATTAGTGCATGACAAAACTCATCTGGAGCTGAGTGGAAGTATTACCTTTGGATGGAATCTGTAAGTTCCAGTTTTAAAATATCCCTACAACTGCCCTTTATTTACATTATAATTAGGTTGTGTCAAGTTGTTATTGTACTTGTGCTCTTTTCTTGCAAGATAGAGTCAGGAGGAGAGACAAATTTAATTTTATTCGTGCCTGTATTAAAATTAGGAAAGTAAATGATAGAGAGGACTTTGTGATTCAGAAAATAAGTGAGAAAGCATACTTGTATATGCACGGGAAGAAGTATATTCTTCTTTAAAATGCAAAGTGCATCTGAGTGTAAATACAAATTTTTATCATCATTCTTCACTTTATTCATTTATTTTCCTGTGCATTTTGCTTCTGTGGGCATTTGAGCTTTCAGCACTTGCCTTTCATATCTTAGATCTGGGAGGATATATTAATAAGTAGAGAGATTTCTAACATAGAAAATGTGAACTACTGTAATCTCACTGCTTTTTTGTTTTTAAATAGGGAACTCATATTTGGGAAGAAACTGGATATATTGGCTTGGAGCCAGAACATGCTCTGGGCATTGGCTGCTCCTGTTCCCTCAAAAGCCTGGCAAATTAACCAGAAGGAACTCTGTCTTCACATGACCTTTTCCTCTGTGTGTTTCCTTCTTCTGTTTTTTATATGGACATGTAACACTGGATTTAGGGCACACCCAGATCACTTTGCCTATGGTCCAAAACTCCAAAATATTCCTGCACAGCAGGATAGCTAATGGCAACACATAATCATACACCGATCTAGGCCAAAGAATATTTGGGCCTCTTGGGGGTTGTGGAGATTTGGAGTTGTTCTCCATGCATGCTTTCAGGTAAGAAACATCCAGCTAAATGTGATCATTGGCTTATTATGCAATTTACTGTTAGTAGAAATTGGTTTCCCACAGTAAGACCTCCAGTTAAGATTTGAGACTAGAATAATAACTAATAGAATTTTTAAATCGGAACAGAGATATTTTTGAATTGCACAAATTTAAGGTTTGCCAGTTTATAAATTCCAAAATCATGTTTGGTGATTAATAGTATACAGTCACCCTGCTAACACTGAAAGGAGATCTGGTAATCCAGTATGAGAGAGTTGTTCTGAAACAGAAATCCAAGAATCTTTCTCTGACAATTAATAAAGACAATAAGGATACCCAAAGAAATTTTAAATCTGAAGGCTCAAGGCTACAACTGAATAATTAAAACAAATTCTAGTGAGTTCTGGGAAGATGACAGCATAGATTTTGGATTTTCCCAAATGCCCACAAAAAAAACCACAAAGGAAATATATATATATATATATATATATATATATAACAAAGTGAGATGGTATCCCCATAAAACCCAAAATATAAGCACTTGGGGAAAAAGATACCAAGAGTTACAAAACTCTTATGTTATCACTGGAAACCATGGCAGGATATTTGAGAACAATAGCTAAATCTGGGAGTTTATTTCACTCAAAGAATGTGTGACTACAGAGGGCTTCTGACGGGGGACATTAGGTGCTGAAGAAGCCCAATCCTTGTAAACTCTAGAAATTGACTAGTTAGGGAGCAATTGTAGGACAGGGCCTCACACTGAGGAATACTGCTGTAAAGGGAAGTAAAATTGGGCAGGATAGGATAAAACAGACAAAAAAATAGACATGAGCCAGTAATAAGTGGAAGAGAGGAACAGAGTCAAGGAATCTCAGAAATCAAGTTACCATATTTTAGATTACTTCAGGAAAACCACAGAAAAGAAGAACTTAGCTAAACCACATCTCCTAAAAGTTTAGAAAAAATTAAATTCACATAAAGATGAGCAGTAGAAATTTATCAATCCAGATCTCATACATAATTATAACAAGATAGAAAAATAATAAGGAGCAAAATAATATATCCAGATATCAAGAAGACACAGCAGCTAGACAAAAAAAAGATCAAAACTATAATATATAAGTATCCAAATGCTATGACATTAAAAATGATACAAGATATGAAACAACATAAATCATAATTTTTAAAAACTCAGAAATTAGTTGAAAGTAGTAAAAAAAAAAGTAATTAGGACTGAAAGAAAACGGCATTTAAGAAATGAACACTCAACTAGAAGGAAGTTAAGAGCTAATAAAAACCATAACTCATGCCTCAAGAGAAATGAAGGTTTAAATGGAAAAAAGTTAAATTTATTTTTTAAAGTGAAGAAAGTAACTAAAAGTATTCAAGAAAAACCAAATATTGAGGGCTTCCCTGGTGGCGCAGTGGTTGAGGGTCCGCCTGCCAATGCAGGGGACATGGGTTTGTGCCTCGGTCCGGGAAGATCCCACATGCCATGGAGCGGCTGGGCCCGTGAGCCATGGCCGCTGAGCCTGCGCATCTGGAGCCTGTGCTCCGCAATGGGAGAGGCCACAACAGTGAGAGGCCCGCGAACCGCAAAAAAAAAAAAAAAAAAAAAAAAGAAAAACCAAATATTGAAAACAAGCAAAGGTTATATAGCTTAAAAATAAAGAAAGTTCCTGAAGAATTAAAAAAACAAAAGAAGAGAACAGAAGAAATATTAAAAGTTATAATTCAAGAAAACTTTCCTAAAATTAAAAAAAAAAAAGAATGAGAGCTACATATCGAAAGTTTATACTATGTACCAACTCAGAAAAATTCATACCAATATATATCTTAGTAAAATTTCTGGATGTTAAAGAAAAAAGAATGCTTTGGACAATGAGACAATAATAGTAGATGATATATAAGGGAAAGAAAATTAGATCACCATCAGACTTCTTGACAACAACACTTATGCCAAAAGAAAATAGTATAAAATGTTTAAGATAGTTAATAAAAGAAAGTGTGAACCAAAGAGTTTATATTTAACAAAACTGAGTAAAGAGCATAAATAAACTGTGATTAGCATTTAATAATTCAGAGAAAGCCTGAGACCTTCCTAAAGAATCACCTGGAGATTGAACTTCAAACAGCCATAATGAAGAGATAGCTACATCACAACCAGTGGTGATAATTAAATATACAAAATTTTCATAGAATTGAGAATAAATGAGAAATACAAGGGAAACACTAGAGTATATAATGACTATGTGATCTGACAATGTGAATCTAGATAAATTATTAAAAGCAGAATTGAGGATAGCATATGCAAAAAATTTAACAGTGTTCAGGAATCACAAATGATTATTTTTTTCATTCTCTATACCCTTCCACAGGATGCTCAATGTGCAAGAAGAAAAAGATGTAATTTAGAAGAAATTAAGTAAAAACACTGTGTTCCTCAATTTGAATTGGAAATATCAGTATGAACTCAGAGTTTCTATCTATATGTGTATATTTATCTATCTATAAACAATGAATAGCCTAGTAGAAATGAACACTCTGTGCCCAGACTGTAGTCTCTCAAGACTCTTTCTTATTAAAATAATTTGATGCTTCTTGGGAAAAGCTGGCTGAATCCAAGTCTGAAGGAGAAAATACACAATGATTCTGTAACATCTTGAGACACCAGATAGCAAAGAAGCTTTCAAGGACCATAGGGTTATAAGGTTATATCAATAGACTCAGAGGCAAGCTTGAAGAGGCCACCACTGGCTACAGATGAGAAAAAATTGAGCTTCAATAAGGATATTAACTTATTATATATTAACTTATATACATCAATACATCCATAAATATATTTAAATCCATGAGTCCAGAATGATTAAAAAACTAGTCATTTTTTTGAACATGACAGAGGACCAATTATCTTGCAAATTAAATAAATGTTATGAACAAATCAAGCATTTATCTTTCCTTTCCCGTATGAATTGCTCCACTGAGTAAATAAGTAGTAAATAAGTAAAATAATTTTCTTATAAAATAATGGCTGTTAGAATGAAAATTAAGTTTTGGAATTATAACACCAACATCTTATAACCTCTAATAAATTAAAGAATCTAGACATTGAATATCACTGGTTGCTAACAACACAAAATAGGATAACCAAGGCATTATGATGAAAGAATAAAGGCATTTATAATTTTACCATAGGGATAGAACTTGAGTCTGATGAAGTCTTTAGATCCAGCAGCTAATTTGGAGTAAATACAGAGATCAGAGGAATATGTTGAACCACATTATGAATATGTAATTAACAAAATTCAAACTGTGAGAAACTTTATAAGTAAAATGTCCTGGGTATCTGAGGGATAAACTATAAGGAAAAGAAAGAGGTGGAGGGGGGAACTATAGCTTTGAAGAGTAAAGATGCCCATCAACAGACAAGTGGTTAAAGAAGATGTGGTACATATATACAATGGATCATTACTCAGCCATAAAAAGGAACAAAATTGGGTCATTTGTAGAGACGTGGATGGACCTAGAGACTGTCATACAGAGTGAAGTAACTCAGAAATAGAAAAACAAATATCATATATTAACGCATATATGTGGAACCTAGAAAAATGATACAGATGAACCAGTTTACAAGGCAGAAATAGAGACACAGATGTAGAGAACAAATGTATGGACAGCAAAGGGGGCAGCAGGGGTGGGGCGTGGGGGGATGAATTAGGAGATTGGGATTGACATGTATATACTAATATGTATAAAATAGATAACAAATAAGAACCTTCTGTATAAAAAAATAAAATAAAATAAAGTTCAAAAAAAACAAAAAAAATCTTATGCAAAACAAAAAGCTAGGGCTGTCCACTGATCATGTACTGAGTAGTCCAAATTAATCATGATGGTCCTGTTCCCCTTGTTAGTGATTTCTTTCAGCATGGACAACTAATGCAATTTAGGCCAATGAGACATCAGTGTACTGGGAGACATCAGAAAAGGTTTCTTCAGTGTTATAAATAAAAGTAAAAAATAGCTCTTTAAAAAAAATTAAAAATAAATAAAGAGAAAAGATATTATCAAGTTTAAAAATTCATATACAGATGTGCTGGTTGTATTTTGCCTGAGGTGAAAGAATGGTCTGGAATATCTTGAAGTCACATGGCATCCATACTGTTACTAATTATAGTTTGACTTCTTTCCAAGCAATTCAATAAACACTGTACCTTTCTTGAATTAGAAGGTAAGTTTCCACCTGTAAGAATTATTTATGAAAATAGTAATGAAAAGTTTTAGGAAAAATAGGAACATATGTTGATTTTAACTTCCTTTGCTCCTCTTACCCAGCTCAGTACTTGCAAATATTCTATTTCCTTTGACTGGAATTGTATCTGATAGCTTGTCATCCTTCAGATCTGGGCCTGACACATTAATTTCTGAGAAATAATGTACTGACCATCCTTTTACACTCTAATATTTACTAGCTGAAAAAAATTTTGTATTCCTCAGGAAAAGAAATTCCTGTTTTGTTCACTCTGGACCATGCTGTATAGAGTTGACCATGTGAGAAGCAGTTGAAAATCAGGGTCCATAAACTCAATCAGTAGTAATTTGGGGGATCTCATTTGAAACCACCACATATTTTTATCTATGGCATCTCAATATCCATGAGATGTTTCACAAAGACTTCTCATGACACATTATTTTAGCAGCTCTGGAAAATGTTTTCCTTTGATGTCCTCCCTACCCCACATACACAGAATCTCAGAAGGCAAATTTTTCATATGCTATAAAACTTACATTTAAAAATCATTCCATCTATATTCTTCAATTCTGTGATAATTTGTTCAGTCATCTTTTTTCCCATATGGTAACATATGAACAAAGAACCTTGTATTATTTGTATAGATCTACTAGTTTGTATGTTTAATGCCTGGTCTCCCCACACATTAGACATTATGGTACATGAAGACATTAACTATATATAGAATATATTTTTTTCTCATCATTAAACCTAGTGCCTAGCATCATAGCCAAGATATAGAAGGCACTTGGTATGTATTCAGTAAATGCTCAAGAGACTAAACAAATGTAATTTGTTACTATCCCTTTCTAAGTGCATCATCCAAAGTAAATACATGATTGTAACTCTAATCCAACTAGTATACTGCATAGTCACTGTATGTGTTCCCTTGATCTGGATATTCTGTTGATATTAACACAGCCTGTAAATTATAACATCCTTTATTCCTCTTTTTGAAATAGAATGTCACAAAGTCAGCTCTTACTTAATCTGCAGCCAATTAAATCTCATGTCACATAATTTATACTTATCTATTTCTTCCCCAACCAACTTTTACTATTGGCATTTTTTAATATAGTGCAATTTGATTGTATTTATCCCTGCTTAATTACCTCTTACATTTTCCAGTCCAAGAATCCAACCTGTTGAGATCTTTCTTCTTCTAAAACATAAACTATCTTCTTTAGTCTTCTAGCAATAGCAATTCATCTTTATACAAGGTATTGATGAAGATGTTCCAGAATGAAGCCCTCTACAGACCACTGAAGACCTAAGGTCCCTTTTTCAGATCAGTAAAATCAACGATATTCTTCCTCAGTATTGTCAAGTAATCCTACATCTTTTTCCTGTATGGTAATATACAAACACACTTGTTTCAGTTTCCAAGGGTAGCTTGATAAAACTTTGTTGAAAGCTAAGCTGAAGACGGAGACTAAGAAAGACTAAAAGAAAGAGAGAAAGTAGAAATGAGACAGAAACATTGACTAAATAATTCATTAATATTCTCAAAATGATTTATGTTGTTATTTTTAATAAAGGTATTTTGACTTCCTGTGATCCTCTGTTGTTTATGAGTCCTCATAAACCATTCAGTTCACAATTTTTTTCTAGGAATTTGTAAAAATCATCAATTCTTTCCATGGTTCAGAGTTTCTGAAATGTATTCTTTTTTTTTTTCTATTTGAGAAAATATATGAATAACACCAACTTTAAGAATTTTGTAAAATACTGTTTTATTGATTATAATACCCTTGATAGTAAAAGGATAAATCTAATTTATAACAAATATTTATTAGATGCTGATTTTGTAAAAATATTAGAAAATTAGTCATCATCTAATAGATATCATATCTAATAGCTGCATTTATTTGTTCAAAATATTCTTGGAAGTCTACCTATTGCAGGGTTTGATAGTGCCTACAATTTCATTCTTACGCTTAATTCATTTTACATGCCTCAAACATTAATTAAAAAAAATTATTGTAGGATCAAAATAGTCAATTTGTGGAAGGTAGATGAGTGGAACAGCCAGTTCCAAAAATGAAAATGTTGATGTTGCCTCTCAAACACTTACAGAAAAGGTACTTACAAACATCAGAAACTTTTTTCATCAATTCTGATAGCTCAGAATTCAAACTCTTACTTCAATTCTAACCATGCAACTGTCACTGACTAGATATGTAAATTTTGGCACATTTCTTAAAGCTTTGCTGGGTCTTACCCCTCATTTTTATTAATGAGATAATAATACCTGACATAATACCTTACATAATTTTTGGAACACTAAAGGAAGGTGGCAGATTTAAAGCACCCTTCATAGAGCTAAACATACAAAGACAGCTCAGAAAAAGTAGATTTCTCTTACAACGGCTTTCACAATGAATGGTTAAGGCTGCGACTGCGCATGATTTTGCATTTGAACAATGCATCCGTTAATTGTAAATAAGCCAGAATATAAAATCATAACCTGTATTTTTTGTATGCATATCTATAATCTTCCTTAAACAATTTTGGATCACTCAGTCTAATTCAATCCAGATTTGACAGAGGCAAAGAAAAATTAGATTAGGTGGGGACTTATAAATTTCCTAACAGTAGGGGGGCTGTTTTGAGAGAAAGATTTCTTTCAGCCAAAAAAAACAAGTTCTGAAGGAACAATGGGATGTGTGCTAAGACTTGGCCCCAAAGACTCTGAGCTTCATTAATTCAGTCCCTTGACCAAAAACTTGTTAAAATATGTTCTTGTTACTTCTTTTCCACAAAACCCAGAACAGTCTGTAACCACATTTATGGGAAATGAAAAAGAGACCAAGGTTCAAATGAGAAAACTATAGCAAAATATGGAAAGTGAGAAATCTGAACCAATGTGGTTTATCTATATTTTATAATAAAGAGGTTTAAATCATTGAGATGTTTCTGATTATCAGGACTTAAAAGAAGAAGCTGAAAGAAACATTGTCATTAAAAATAAAGCATATAGTGGCAATATTAAAAACCAGAAGAAATACTGTTTTATCATTCCTTAAAAAACATGTGTCATCAGGCTTGGTTTTGTCTTATCATTCTGGATCATGGAATGAGAAAGAAAATTCTTTGAAAGAAACTATATTTAAGCTTATTTTGTTTTGAAATAATCTTTCCATTTTTTAGGGGGAAAAATCAAGATAAATGCCACATTATTATAAAAGTCCTTTGAGAATTTTCTAAGAAACCTCTATAATTCTATACAATCACACTCTGAAGAATAATTAACAGACTGTTCTCAGGTGAAAATTTAGCCTGGCTATGATCAGATTCAGCGGGTTTGATATTCAGCTATATGACCTCCTCAAGGTATGATTGTGGATAAATTACTTAATCTGTCTAAGGCTTAATGTTGTTATCTGTAGAAAGGTGAGAACAATTGTTATAGTGAAGATTAAGCATGATAAGAAATGTAATATACCTAGCACGTTCCTACCTAGCACATTCCTGATACATGCCCTGTCAATAATAATTATATTTTAATAGATTATTACATAATAAAAATTATAAAATATATAATATTAAAATTATTCTTAGTGTTGTTTATTTGGAGCCAGATTGCCTAGTTTAAATCATCCTGATTCAAACTTATTGGCTGCGGAATTTTAAATAAGTGACAGTCATTTTTGTCTCAGTTTTTTCATCTGTAAAATGGTAAAAAAATAATGCCTTCCTTTTAGAGTTGTTGTAAGGATTAAATAAGTTAGGATATGAAAAATGTTCACATATAAAGGCTTAGCACTTAGCATTCATTTCAGACATCAGAAGCAAGACAACCATAAACATTTACAAAATTCAGATGCAGTTGCCTTTTAACAACATAAGGGGAGAGGAGTGGAGAAATATTTCTCTGGGGTCTAAACAGGGTCCATCATGAGAGCAAAGGTTTAAGATATCTGTGTTGTGCTGTGATAGTGCTGAGCACTGGACCCAGAGTCAGGAGTATCCATGACTTCTTAAAATATTTACTTTTTTCTATTTGTGATATGTGGGACCTCTAAAGAAAGGGATTCTGGGAAAAGACTCTTCTTGCCCAGTCTAAGGGTGATAGTGAATGGACGTTATCCTGCATACTGTAAAAAAGTCTTCATCCATGGCCTGAAAACCTAAACCCAAACAAAATGTGAGGTGGAGAAGGTGGAGACTAAAATTTTCATCGTTTTTAATCAAACAACTAGCACAGTGCTTGGTATAGGATCTCACTTAGTGAAATATTTTAACGAATGAATGAATGAATATTTGGATGGGTGGGCTAATGCCATAATGGTAAGCTCCTACCTTCTATATAAATTTATGAAAAGATAGACTGGGCTAGCATTCTTATGGGACTTTAGAACTTTAGTATATTCTTCCTCACCTCCTCCTTATTTTCCTCTCTAATTGTTATAATTGACTCCATCGATATTCAAAAGTAAGAATTTGTTTTTCCTACCTACCTTCATTCATTATAGACAGGATATTAATTTTTTTCTCAGTCTGGGCTAGTATATAATTAACAGTTTATTTCCATTCCACAAACATTAAATATACACCTTGATCTATACATATTATATTGCATGAAAATCTGTGTGCATTAATTTAGAGAAAATTTTTTTGTTTCCTCTCTGTTTACTGATCAAACATATACAAGATTACTAGATAGGGCTTCCCTGGTGGCACAGTGGTTGAGAGTCCGCCTGCCGATGCAGGGGACACGGGTTCGTGCCCTGGTCCGGGAAGATCCCACATGCCACGGAGCAGCTGGGCCTGTGGGGTGTGTGAGCCATGGCCGCTGAGCCTGCACGTCCGGATCCTGTGCTCCACAGTGGGAGAGGCCACAACAGTGAGAGGCCCACGTACTGCAAAAAAAAAAAAAAAAAAAAAAGATTACTAGATGGCTTCCAATTATAATCTCTTTTAAAATGAAGTCTGTGACAATTGCATTATCTGACATACTATATTTCAGAAATTTTTTCTGAAACATCAGTGAATTTTTATTACATATACATGTGAAACACACATACACACATAATCCCCTAGGATGAAGAAGTATCAGTGATGATATTGTGAAAAACTTTTATAAGTATGTTTGTGTATAACCCATATTATCAACAGAGTTTCGCCAAGAAAATTAAGTGAAACCAGACAACTGTTTTTTTCTGCTTTTTAGAACTGTTTTCCTCTTATAAGATATTCAAAGAGAATGGCTGTCAAAGGTCTTTTTGCAAGTTCACCTAATGTATTGTTTCCACATGTGTTAAAATTACAGTTCACTGCCGACTTGGAGACAAGAGGGTATCCAGTTGCCAAAGCTTTCATTGAAAGGCAGTTTTATTTTTTCACTGTGGGTATATTTGGGGATAACATTCATATTCAAGAAATTCTAAAATGTTACTTCATTTAAACTGTTGTTTAAATTTAGAGAATCTTTCCACTAATAAAACCTAGATGTTTCATGTATGTGCCTTTGATGTGATTTTAGAGCACATTCTTCATCTTCATTTTGTAGTAAAATTTATAGACTTTTACATCTTTTAGTGTGGTCACAAGAAACAAAACTGAGCCAATAAGAGGCATAAATATCCATTAATGTGCTGCCTACTCAGTGAAAACATTTTGTTTTTAGCTCATCACCCCTGATTATTATTATTATTATTTTTTTGTGGTACGTGGGCCTCTCACTGTTGGGGTCTCCCCCGTTGAGGAGCACAGGCTCCAGATGCGCAGGCTCAGCGGCCATGGCTCACGGGCCCAGCCGCTCCGCGGCATGTGGGATCTTCCTGGACCGGGGCACGAACCCGTGTCCCCTGCATCAGCAGGCAGACTCTCAACCACTGACCCACCAGGGAAACCCACCCCTGGTATTTTTAACCTGATGATTCAAAGACAATTACAGATTTTAAATTAAAAATATAATCCAGGTACATACATATGTGTGAATATGGTACACCACTTGCCATTTAAAAGAAAACACACACACACACACACACATTGGTTTGTAATTGTTATAGCCAAAATCTGTTGTGTGTATTTCTCAAATTCTCTCTCTTTGAGTATCTCTTCTTCAACTCCAAAAGTAATTGAGAGCTAAATGTGTGCTGGGTACCATTTTAAACTTTTTTTTTCTCTTTCTCTCTTTTCTTTTTTTAAAAAAATTTATTGTAGTATAGTTGATTTACAATGTTTTGTTAGTTTCTGCTGAACAGCAAAGTGAATCAGTTATGCATATACATATATCCACTCTTTTTTAGATTCTTTTCCCATATAAGTCATTACAGAGTATTGAGCAGAGTTCCCTGTGCTATACAGTAGGTCCTTATTAGTTATCTATGTTATATATACTGTATGTATATGTCAATCCCAAACTCCCAGTTTATCCTTCCCACCCCCATTTACCCACTGGTAACCATAGTTTGTTTTCTACATCTGTGAATCTATTTCTGTTTTGTAAATAAGTTCATTTGTACCATTTTTTTTTAGATTCCACATATAAGCAATGTCATATGATACTTGTCTTTCTCTATCTGGCTTACTTCATTCGATATGACAATCTCTAGATCCATCATGTTGCTGTCAATAGCATTATTTCATTCATTTTATGGCTGACTAATATTCCATTGTATATATGTACCACATCTTCTATATCCATTCCTCTGTCGATGGACATTTATGTTGCTTCCATATCCTGGCTATTGTAAATAGTGTTGCTATGAACATTGGGGTGCATGTATCTTTTTGAATTATAGTTTTCTCCAGATATATGCCCAGGAGTGCAATTGTTGGATCATATGGTAGCTTTATTTTTAGTTTTTTAAGGAACCTCCATACTGTTCTCCATAGTGGTTGTACCAATTTACATTCCCACCAACGGTGTAGGAGGGTTACCTTTTCTCCACACCTGCTCCAGCATTTATTGTTTGCAAATTGTTTGATGATGGACATTCTGACCAGTGTGAGGTGATACGTCATGGCAGTTTTTATTTGCATTTCTCTAATAATTAGTGATGTTGAGCATCTTTTCATGTGCTTTTTAACCACCTGTATGTCTTCTCTGAAGAAATGCCTATTTAGATATTACACCTAATTTTTTTGATTGGGTTGGATTTTTTTTTTGGTATTTAGCTGCATGAGTTGTTTGTATATTTTGGAGATTAATCCCTTGTCAGGTGCTTCATTTGCAAATATTTTCTTCCACTCTGTGGGTTGCCTTTTCATTTTGCTTATGATATCTTTTGCTGTACAAAAGCTTTTAAGTTTAATCAGGTCCCATTTGTTTATTTTTGTTTTTATTTTCATTACTCTAGGAGGTGGATCAGAAAAGATCTTGCTGTGATTTATGCCAGAGAGTTTTCTGCCTGTTTTCCTCTTACATTTAGGTCTTTAATCCGTTTTGAGTTATGTTTCTGTATGGTGTTAGGGAGTGTTCTAATTTCCCTCTTTTACAAGTAGCTGTCCATTTTTCCCAGCACCACTTACTGAGGAGACTGTCTTTTCTCCATTGTATATTTTTGCTTCTTTTGTCGTAGATTAGATGACCATAGGTGCATGGGTTTATCTCTGGACTTTCTACCCTGTTCCACTGATCTATATTTCTGTTTTTGTGCCAGTCCCATACTGTTTTGATTACTGTAGCTTTGTAGTATAGTCTGAAGTCAGGGAGCCTGATTCTTCCAGCTCCATTTTTCATTCTCAAGATTGCTTTGACTATTCGGGGTCTTTTATGTTTCCATAAAAATTGCAAAATTTTTAATTCTAATTCTTTGAAAAATGCTGTTGGTAATTTGATCGGGCTTGCATTGAATCTGTAGATTGCTTTGGGTAATGTAGTCATTTTGACAATATTGATTCTTCCAATCCAAGAATATGGTATATCTCTCCATCTGTTTGTGTCATCTTTGATTTCTTTCATCAATATCTTATAGTTTTCTGAGTACAGCTCCTTTGCTTCCTTAGGTAGGTTTATTCCTAAGTATTTTATTCTTTTCGATGTGATGGTAAATGGGATTGTTTTCTTAATTTCTCTTTCAGATTTTTCATCATTAGTGTATAGAAATGCAAGAGGTTCCTGTGTATTAAGTTTGTATCCTGCAACTTTACCAAATTAATTGATGAGCTCTAGTAGTTTTCTGGTAGTATTTTTAGGATTTTCTATGTATAGTATCATGTCATCTGCAAACAGTGACAGCTTTACTTCTTCTTTTCCAATTTGGATTCCTTTTATTTCTTTTTCTTCTCTGATTGCCATGGTTAAGATTTCCAAAATGATGTTGAATAAACATGGTGAGAGTGGAAATCCTTGTTTTGTTCCTGTTCTTAGAGGAAATGCTTTCAGTTTTTCACCATTGAGAATGATGTTTGCTGTGTTTTTTTTGTATATGGCCTTTATTATGTTGAACATATTATGTTTTTTCTCTCTACGCCCATGTCAGAGTTAGAATAGTACAAAAGACAAACAGAGCCCTTGATATAAGAGACTTTATATTTGAAAGGCAGGAAAGCTGGGCTAGTAACAAGTAAGCAAATCAATAGGTAGAATACATTTAAAGAATGATAGGTGTTAGGAAGAAAATTAAAGAGGGTAGAGGGATAGAAATTTACTTTGGAGGATCCAGGCTTGACAGGTGGGACAGACGGGGAGGCCCTCTCTCTGAACAGCCAGTGAAAGGGATGAGCTATTCCCTGTCCAAAGCTGATCAAGGTCTTCCTCTATTGATTTAGTATTTCTCTAACTTGTATCTTTGACTCTTCCTCTCTGTGAGCATCTAGTATTTTTGCTGCCAAGCCTCCTTTTTCACCCCTCCTGGGAACATCAGCAATTCTAGTGAGATTAATTCCTTCACCATTTCTAATTGGTCCTGTGGGATTCCAAGTCATTGTCCAGCCTCTGGCCCTGTGTGGTGCATGTTGCAGGCATGGTCAATCATATTTCGCAATCCTCTAGTCATAGCTAGTGGCCCAGAAGTGGACAGGTGTGCCCACTGTGGTCAAAGACTGTATGTGCTGCTGCTGATAGAAAAGTTATCTCACTTCTACGGAATGTAAAACAATATCATTTGGATCCCAAGACTCCCTGAGTTAGCCTCACACCTGGATATCACAGTTTGAGTTAGTATTCATTTTTAAATTTTATCTCTGAAGTTATTTGATATGGAGTCTGTCACAACCAGAAAAATTCTGAATTTTTATGCTCACTCTGATGACTTCTTCTTTCCATTATGTAAATATGCTCAAGCCTCTCCTGCTAAACACAACACAAACTACCCTTTTCAATGCCATGTCTCATCCAAGTATCATCACTGTCTCTCTGGTTCTCTCCTTTTTGCTCTGTCTTCTTCTTCACTAACTCCTTAATAAAATTGTATACTCTTCATGTCTCTTACTTTCTTACTTTCCATTAACCAGTCATATTTCAATAGGTCCTCTGTTCCCACCACAAAAATATGAATTTATTTTTAACAATATCAGTAAAAATGTCCTTGTTGCATAATCCAATAGACACTTCTCAGATATTGCTCTATTTGACCTAAAACACAGACATTTTCTTCCATTGCTCGGACAAACTATCACTCTGACTTGGTTTTCCACCTACCTCTAGGGGGCTCTCTCCCTGTTGATTATTGTTCACCTTTAGTATCTGTGTTTCTTTGAAATGCTGTTGCTCTCCATCCGTGCACTCTTTGGCTCTCTTCTCTTGATGATTTTTCTCTTTAGACCATCCCAGGCTCTTCCAGGGCTTCAATTGCCACATACTCCAAGTGATTCCCAAGTCAATATTTCCCACCCAAACTTGACTTCAAAGATCCAGACACACATGTAAAGTAGCCTTTTAGACACTGTTTCAAGAAACCCTCAAATTCAATATTTGCCAAAATTAGCTTATCATATTCTTCATGAAGTTTCCTCTATCCCATGTTCCCCATCTCAGTAAAGAGAGCCCCTGTGTTCCAAGCCAGATGCTGACGTCGATGAGGTGAATAAACTTATAGAATTGTTCCTAGAATTAAATAACGTATAAAAATTACCTAACATACTGCCTGGCCCAAAATGCTCAGCAAAGGAGCAGGCAGGAAAAATGTGTTCTAAAGGAATGAAAAGAATCAAATCCATTTTAATACATGGTGATATACATAACATACACATAACTTGTAAATCAGGTCAATGGGCCCAAGACCACACTAACTCATTTATTTAGTGTTTCATTAAAAAAAAAAAAATCTCCGTTCCCTCAGCATAAAAATCTTCCTACTTCTTAACACAGGCTTCATGAGTGCCAGAAATTCCTTGCTCTCCAAGTGGCATGTCAAGCATTACCTTCTGCTGGAAGCCCTGTGCATTGATTACTCCCTCCTGAGGGCTCCCTCAGCTTCCTGTGCATAAGAACATTTATCACCTTGTATTGCTATTATTTGTTTATGAGCCTGTCTCCGCTGTAGACTTTGAACTTCTTGAGTTTGAGAGCTCTGTCTTAACCACCACTACATCTCAAAGTTTGATTTGATGTGAACTCTCTGTGAAACACACACATTTTAAATGGCCTATAAAATCCTCTCTCTCCTAATTGCAAACTTGTGAGCTGTGAGGCAGTCCCAGAAGAGCAAAATGACTACAGCACTCAACAAGTTGTCTCCATTGTATTTCACAGCCCTGTTGTAAGGCAACATTTTTTTTTTCAGCTTACCCTGCCACATAAAAATAAATACATGTAAATGTGGTGCATTTAACAATTGGGTCTTCATATTGAATACCTGCAAACTTGTACTGGGGATTTGCCTCACCACCAACTCAGACTGAGAAAGTTTGTTATAAAGGACATTTGCTTATCTCATCTGTCTTTGATTATTCTGTAGTTTGACTCCCAAGTGGAGTCTTCTGATTTGAGTTCATAACATGGCTAATGCTGTAAGATGCTGATTGCTTGAATTAAAGTCTCTTTGCTCCTCAAGCCCTTCATATGCAATCACTATCAAAAAACAAAACACTGACAGCTTTCCAAGAGTTAAAGCACTCTGTTCAGTGTTCCCAGGTAAGCTAAAATAAGAAATGAGTGAGTGGCAGCAGGAAGGTGCATAACCCCAGTGAGCTCCCATGAAGTGTGTTTTCTAGGTCTTGGTTCAGATTTTTGAAACTGTTTTATAAAATTATCACAATATGAGACTCAAGGGATGCAGCCTAAATCATATCTCAATGGCCACCAATGTGTCCATGAAAATATATGTATTACTTTCCTATAGCTGCCATTAAAAAATACCATAAATTTAGTGTCTTAAAAACAATACAAACTTATAATTTTATAGTCCTGGATGTCAGAAGTCCAACAACATCAAGATGCCAGAAGGGCTGAATTCCTTCCCAAATGCTCCCAGAGAGAATACATTTTCTGGCCCTTTCCAGCTTGTCCGCTTTCCTTGGCTCATGGCCCCTTCCTTCATCTGTAAAGCCAACAATATTGGGCTGAGCCTTTCTCACACTTCCATCTTTCTGGTTCTCTCTTCTGCCTCTATCTTTCACTTATAAGGACTCTTGTGATTACCTTGGGCTCAAATAGATAATCCAGGAAAATCTCACTATATCAACATCAGATGATTAGCAACCTTAATTCCCTCTGCAACAGTGTTGCCCTTGGCTATTTTACCTCATAGGTTCTAGGGATTATGATGTGGACATCTTTGGGGAAATGCATTATTCTGCCTACCACAATATGTAAGAAATATCTTGGTTGAAAGTTGCCAGGTAAGGGACTTCCCTGGTGGTGCAGTGGTTAAGAATCTGCCTGCCAATTCAGGGGACACAGGTTCAAGCCCTGGTGCAGGAAGATCCCACATGCCGCGGAGGGAGCAACTAAGCTTGTGCACCACAACTACTGAGCCTGCATGCCACAACTACTAAAGCCCGTGCACCTAGAGCCCGTGTTCTGCAACGAGAGAAGGCACCGCAATGAGAATCCTGTGCACTGCAATAAAGAATAGCCCCCGCTCACCGCAACTAGAGAAAGCCTTCATGCAGTAACAAAGACCCAACGCAGCCAAAAATTTAATAAATAAATAAATAAAAGTTACCAGGTAACATACATTATGCACCAATGAATTTAAATTTCAAAAAAAAATTTTTAGTATAAGTTTGTCTTATGCATTATTAGTATATATTGAATATTACATGACACATAATAAAAAAAAATCATTGGTTATGTGAAATGCAAATTTCGCTGGGTGTCTTGTATTTTTATTTGTTAAATCTGGCAAACCTACCAGGAATAGGAGTAGGTACTGCTGGTTTCTGATCCAGACACAAAAGCACAGTAAGACTTCAGTGAGTTATTTCCTTGATTTTGATACTTATTACAGTGTTGTATTTAAAAGTGAAATTTATGACTCCAACCTTATGGGAATTGTTAAGTAAAATATCTTTTTGATAGAATACTATATGTCAATTAAAATATTATTTTATTAATTCTCTAATTTGACAGAGAAAATGCATGTGACAATGTTATGGGAAAACAGGATACAAAATTATATACAAAGTATAATTACAATAACATAAAAAAAATTATCTAGGCCTGTAAAGATACTGGAAGCAAATAGTTCAAAATTTTAAGAGTTTCTCTTTCTTGGTAGGAATCGGGGGGGGATTATTTTAATCCTTTTTTAATTCCTTTCATCTATTGCTTTCAGTGTCCATAGATACAAAACATGTGATATGTGCAGTTAATGGTAAAGTTTATCTTTTTTCTCAAAGGAATATTATTTTGATGATAGAGCTAGTTAGACTATGTTAGAACAAAATAGGGATAATTTGTGTATATGAAATTTATTTACCATTTATGAATAGAAAATATTTCACATTGCATATCATGGTAATTTTGCAGTTTTTTACACCCCATGCTGTCCAAAAGTAAACAGTCAAAATCTAGAGTCTTTTCTTTTAAATTAAGTTTGTTTAAATGTCTATTGGTTTAATAACACTTGAGAAAACACATCACATTGGGGGTATTTAAAGCTGTGATACAAACACACAGATAACAGTGTCAGGAATCACTTTCAAACAACTTCAATGCCTTTGCTAATTAGCAACATTTATGAGAACCTGGTCATTTCCAGCAACTTGCTCTTTTGATTAATGTCTTGAAAGTAAAGTCAGCTGTTAATTATGTTAACAACCAATTCCTTGGGAATCATCATAATCCATTTTAATGGACTGACAGTTATTATTAATCAAGCCCAGAGACCTGAAGAAGTGTTATAAATTTGAAAATTCAGCTTACTGGGCATCAGAGGATAAGATATGTATGAAAGCAAGGAATGACAGAAGAATTACCCTCATTTTTTTGATTAAGAAAGTAGTTTTTTTTTTTTAATTGTGTGAGTAGTCCTTTGATTGTACTGTTCAGCTAAGCCTCTTTCCATGATGCAAAACAGCCAGCTAGAGAGTGGAAAAGTAATTCAGAATTAGTTGTTTGGCATAGTGCAGGCAAGAAAAATGATGTTAGACAGAATCCAGCAAGAAGCATAAAAGCAAACAAGACCTGACACTGTGGGCATAAATTCAACAGAAAGGTCATTGAAAGAAGAAAAGAGGACCAAAAAAGAATTTTGTGTTTTCCTTCTTGCCCTCACCCTCTCTCATTTACTACTTCTAGTTGTTATTTTAAGTGGGACAAATGGCATTTGAACCACTGATATCATAGGTAATGTCATATGCATGAATTCCTAGTCCTAAAGCCACAGGCTTTAATGATGATAAACACTTGGTACATTTGTAAAAGACTCAAGCGAAAGAATATTAATACATTCTGTTTCACATTGACAGTTAACAGATCTATATCAATAGCATGCATTCATTCATTCATCCAATTATCTAGCTCCTACTATGTGAAAGGCTCTGTTGTAAGTGCTACAGATACACAGATGGGCAAGAAAGATAAGTCCTTATTCTCAAAGAGCTTATGGTGTGTTGAAAGGGGTGTAGCAAACACATAGTAAGTAAACAAATATGTCATTCAAGTAAGTAATTTGGTAAAGAGAATTGTAGAGAACACTTAAAAGAGCAATGTGATAAAGTCTCAAGGGGAGACAGGAAGAAAGTGTTAATTTGGATGAGATAAACAAGGGAAGACACTCTAAGAATGTGACATTTGCACATAAACCTGGATAACTAGGAGGAATCAGCAAGAAAAACATCTGGGGGAGTGGCATTCTGGGCAGAAGGTGCTAGCCCAAGGTCTCTTATGTGGAAAGGGGCTTGGGGTGTTTGAGGGAATAAAAGAGACCTGTGGTCTTGAAGCATAGTGAACACTGAGGTGGAGATACATAAAATTATAACTGTAGGCAGCAAAGCCCAGATCTCAGAGGGCCTCCATGGCCATAGAAAGGGGAGATTTTACTGGAAAGCCATTGGCAGAGTACTCAGCAGGTTAGTAACATGATCTGAAATCAGCACATTCCTAAGAGCAAAGGTTTTCCAGTGGATAATGGCAGAGATAATGGATGGTATAAACAAAGGAGTTGATTCTCAAATCAAATCATGTGTTTTCCTCATCTTTTGCAACAAAACACATTTAACATTCAACAACAAAAAAGGAGTTTGGCTTTTAATTGATAGGCATTAATTTTTCTGGTATTCTTTTCTCTCTGAAACTGATTGATGGTTTCAAAATTTCTCCTCAATTACAAACACCCAGTCATATATCATAATGATCATCTATCTTAATCAGCTTGTCTCTGAAGCAAAAAGGAAGTCTTCTGATTGTATATTCAAGGCCCTCATCACAGACAGTATGTTAGGATGTGGGCAAAGACTAGGCATCTCCAGACATTGGGCAGGAACTGTGCCCACCACAGGATGAATCTCCATCTACCACTGCCTCCTTGATGTATTTGGTCTCAACCTTACTCTCTGTCTTTGCATCACTTGCTTACCATTCAAAGGACTTTGATAAGAATTTGACAGTCTTTTAGAAAGAGCCCTGTGGGAAAGTTTGGGGGATATTACCAAGGATTAAAGATTAATTCCCAGGGATTAATTCCCATGAACTCATTTATTGAGTTATGAAGAGATTGACATTGGGAATCACAGAAGGTCTTGTTCTAGATACTTGAGCTAATTTCATGCAGGAATATAACTGGAACACATATACTGAATATTTTATATCATGCACGTTCCACTACACCACAGGGCCTATCCTGCTTTATTTGTATGGAAATCCAGGCTCTTCCACCTGTTAGCACTTCTAGATACACTGTCCTCCCCTGTTAATGTGAAAAATAAGTCAAATGGCTACCTTAGCCTATGTCTATCAATAAAGATTTAAAATAGGCAAAAAATTCCTTTTGTAGTTTTCAATATCTTAGGAAAATATCTTATGTAAGATCCTCTCACACACATGCACCCATAAAAATACATATACTCAATGCTATATATAAGTTAGAAATTTTAAGCCTTTCATTGGTTTTGTCATAGATCATTGTTTTACAGGAAAATGAATAAAATGGATGAGTCTCAGAGAAATTTTGAAAAAAGGAAAGGTGATGAAACCAATCAAGAAATGATGGGACGGTATGCTTGATATATAGTTGTTCTTCTTCCCTGGTAAGAACAATGTTAGAGTTTGATTGATAATTGAATAATGTATAAGTATTGGGTCAGGCTCTTCTTTGGTACTGCTGGTAATGACTGTGGAGTACATGAGAGCTAAAGTAACTTCTTTTTCTTGCAGAAGAAAACATAATGACTGGGATACAGGAGTTCTGGCTGTTAATTCCAGCCAAATTCTAGAAGGTAATGTGAGCTAGAGGAAAATATTGGATCACTCTAAGTCCTCAATTATCCCTCTTTAAAATTAGGTGGTTGTAGGAAAAGCTTTCTAAAATTCCTCTTTTTTCTGTATTTCTCTGATGTTGCACAAGTTGAAAGAGTCCCAATCGTGCCACTAAGTAGCTCTGGGATTTTGTGCACATCTCCTTCCCTCTCTGAGCTCCAGCCTTTTTATCTATATACATAAAAGACTAGAACTTGCAAATTCCCTTACAGATTAAAAATTCTATGTAATGACTATAAAGATATACTTTCTACATTATGTTGTTTTCCTGATGGCAAGATAACTTTGTGCTGTATCTGCCTTCCCAGACCCCTCCCCCATTAGATATATGTGCATAGCGTGAACATCATACATTGTTATATGAGAAAATATATGATAGACAGGATAATATATAGACAGTCAAAGAAATATACGTACTTCTTTTAGGTTTGAAAAAAATGACCCCCAAAGATATTGAACCTCTAATTATTCACATGATGCTTTAACCAATTGACAATTCCTGAATATAATGCATGAATAGGTCCTAACGCTTTTCTAATTGCATAACATTATCTAAGGATAAAAAGGTACATGGGCCACCATCACCCTGATACCAAAACCAAACAAAGATATTACAAAAAAAGAAAATTACAGACCAATATCACTGATGAATATAGATGCAAAAATCCTCAACAAAATACTAGCAAACAGAATCCAACAACACATTAAAAGGATCATACACCTT